>NW_022900939.1:13917220-13981293 GCF_012274545.1 Fukomys damarensis | reverse complement strand
GCTTCCTTTTTTTTTTTTTTTTTTGACCAACCCGTTGGGCTGAGACGTTATAGGGGACCTTGGCTGGAGAGCAAGACTTTAGTAGCCACACGTAACAAATACAGTTTACCGATCAGTTTGGAGTGAAAAAATGACATCTCTTGAGAAGGGAAATTTCCTGAGCAAAACTGGGTTACCATTTGGAAGGTAAAAGGGGAAATGGAGGTTGAGGAGTTTGACTGGAGGAACCAATAGTGTCCAGAGTCAGGAAAGACAAAATTCCACAGTCAAATTTAGGAGTTTATTCCTAGCTACCATACTGCTCTGTATCTTGCCCAAGACTAGCATTGCTAGAAATTGATTATTGAGGGTGGAGCTTGTAAATCACCCACGTCTTCCCAACTTTTGTTTGCAGATCCTATCTCTATGAACAAGGGGTGGAAAGCTTCATTTGGAAAGATCATTAGAAGTGAAGTAGTTTTTTTTAAATATCCCAATATCAAATAGATAATTTCCATCTTGGAAATTAGATAACGTTTCCTTGGAAATTAGATAACATTTCTTGGGGATCTCCAGGCTGGGAGACTGTCATTTCATATTCTCCTTGGATCTTTTGACAGGAATGTCTTTGGAGTGATCTCTTTTTGAGACCTTACAAGACTTACTTGATAAATAGGATAGTATTTTAGATTTGAAGAAATTTGCAAAGATGTGCTGGCTTCTTTGTTACAGGAAGAACATTCTTAGAGGACACAATGGATTGGAGAATCACTTAGCAAATGTTTACTCACTTTCACCTGTCTTGGAGTAGGGTATACCTTGGGCTTGACCAATGTCTTGCTTTGCCGGTGGAACGTGAGTGGATATGACAGGGGCTATAAATAATGCTTATATGGCTTGTCTTGGCCTTATGTTCCTGTAATGGCCAAGAAAGGGTACAACTTGAGTAATCCTTGCTCTTTCTCCCTGGGCCCCAGGATTAGTCATGTGGAACAGATCCAAGCCCAAAGTGAAGCAAGAGTTGCCTCCTACACCACCTGCAGACCTGTGGTAAAGAAAAAAAAAATGCTTATTTTCTTAATTCATGTAATTTTAATTTTATAGCAGCATTGCAGCAATTGCTTACTGATATTGGGGGGGGGGCGTTACCCAAAGGATGTAGAGTGTGGGCCTATAGGATAAGCTGTGAGAACGTGTTACATTAGAGTAGGTCCTGTAATAGTAAGTGTTGCATAGAGCTCAGGGAAGAAATAACCTGGAGCTGTTTTTTAGGGTTTCTCGAACAACTCAAATTCTAGGAACTTTCTATAAACTGTTCTCTGACCCATTATCACCAAAACAAACTTCATGGCCAAGAAATTGCTAAACTATGAATTTCATCATCAATACTCAAATATAGTGTAATGTAGAGGAAAGAGCACTGGTTATGGCACAGGGTGGGAGCACAGTTCACGTGTCACAGTTCTGCTCATGTCTGGCCTGTGACTTAGGGAGCATCATTTAATCCCTCTGTCCCTCATTTTCCTTCCCAGTCTGGGCTGGCTATAAGAATAAACGATCATATGTATCTATGTACATGGAAGGGATTTTTTTGAATACAAATCAAAATACAAAGCCGATGACAGAATACTACAGTCGGTTTAAATGTTCATTATTTGGTATCAAGTCTTTTATTGTTGGCTGTGCCTGCCAGGTCCCTTCTCAGGACCCTTAGAGTTCCCCGAAGCCTAGATTGAAAACTGATACATTGAAGCCACTCTACAAATGTCAGTGGTGGTGGCAGTGGTAATGGTGGTAGGGAATGATTTCAAAGTCTTCCCAAAAGTTTCCTTGTCTTCTCTTCTTCCCGTTTCCTGCTCACCAACTATAATCTGAAAGCCACAATGAGTGGTTCTGTATGTGGGTGTGTATTGGTATACATTTGTTTTGTGGTACTGGGGATTGAACCCAGGGTCTTGCAATGTGCTAGGAAAGCAGTTTTTTCACTGACCTACATCTTGAGCCCTCCCTTTATCTCGAGATAGGGTCTTTCTAAATTCTGCAGGCTGGACTAAATCTTGCAATCCTCCTGTTTTGGTCTCCTACACAGCTGGGATTATAGGTTTGTGCCCAAATCCCCTGCTTTGGTACACTTTTGTGCTTCAAAAAGGGTGAAGAGATTCAGCTACATTCAATATGTCAGTTGCAATTATGACAGTGTCATTTCTTCATTCTGTAATGTCTCAAAGTGACTGTACAGTCATCTGTGAATATCCCTTTAGTAACCTGGTGACTTCGTATCACTCTTTGAGCTGAACAATTTACCTTCCTGATCTGGAAGTCATGTCTTCTCAAAGGAACACATCATTGCTTGGTGGCTCAACATGATGCTGGCTTCTTTCCTCTTCCATGCTGCAGATGAACCCCAATTGATTCTTCCCTCGAGGGCATTATCAGTTCACAAGTCTGTCTGGCAGTACAACAATAAGTGCAGTTAGTTGCTACAAAAATAGATTTGACACTTTGATCATAATTTGGCAGTGCATCTGTAAAGGGCTGCGGTGTGCCTAGCTCACCGCAGCAAAACCATTGCCTGAGGATAGTTCTTCTTTTAAACTCACTCTCCTCAATCTGTTTTATCATTTATTTACATTTCAATAAGAATGAGTCCATCAGAGTCTCCCTAGAAAGTATTACGTGGAGGTAAAGTATCTTAGTGGGGTGAAGTATCTTAGTCTCACCCTAGAAACAGACTCTGAGACTCAGATCAAGTGCAAAGAATTTATTTGGAAGGTGAAGGAAACATTGTTATAAAAGTAGGGAAGTGTGTAGAGAAGGGAAATACAACAAGTGCTGTCAAGAAAATTGTCCTTTCTGTGGATGATTGAAGTTAAAACTTACAGGGAACCCTAGGAACTAATATGAAACATGAACTTCAGAGTTGTCTCACCTAAGAGGACAGGGAGCTGAAATATTTACACAGGAATTTCCTTAGTCCCTGGTTGACAATGCTTTCAGCAGCACTAGTCCCTTGTCTTTTCTGGCTTTCCACGTGCATGGGAAGAATGCACGTCAATGGCCAGAGAATGCCCTTAGACAAAGATGCCCTGGAATGGTCAACCTGAGGGGAAATGAGCAGGACACTGCGGGTACTTGTTACAGTCCACCCCTTCCACCCCTTGCACCATTCAGATCTACTCATGTCCTCTTCTGAGTTCATTCTAGTCTGTCACTAGTGCTTCAAAGTGATGGTTAAGTACAATGCCTTGGAAGTAAACTAAAAAACTAAACACAGGGAGTTCAAGGGACAGATTCCCATGTGCCATAGTTTATATGTCATTTGTTTTCCCAAAAGGTCCCGTATTGCAGGTTTGGTCCTCAGTGTGGTGGTGGGCCTTTTAGAGATGGGGCCTAGTGGGAGGTTCTTAGGTGTTCAGGGGAACTCTCAGAGAAGGGATCGTGAGACTCCAGTCTCTCTTACTTCCTGTCTGGTGATGTGATGAGCACTTGGTCCCACACATCCCTCATTGATGCTATCTGCTGTAAGGTGACACAGTCAAGGGGGAGGGTCCTTGTTAAAGGCTGTGTTGTGCTATTTAGACTTTCAGCCTGCAATGCTGTGTGCTGAACAAACCTCTTTTCTTTATAGTTAGCCTGCCTCAGTTTTGTTCTAGTAATGAAAAACAGACTAGTACCTCCTGCTACAGGGAACCGAGGTCCTCCCTGTTCTCCCTGGGCCTAAAGCCATGATGGCTAATCATTGTCTCTTCCCTCTTCACCCAATCTAATTTCCCTAGCCTAGCCAGCACCTTTGCTGGTCTAGGCTGTATGCACAAGTCTTTCCAGGATGCCATCTCCAATGGATCTGAGCTTCTCCTACTGTACCTATGCCAAGCTGTGGCTATTGTAGCTGGCCGCTCACAGTTATCACAGGATGCACTACAAGGTCTTCCCAGTGATTCTGAGTTCCAGATACCTACTCCCCTTCCTCCATTATAACGTATTTTATATGGACAAATTATCAAGAACATTTACCTGTATCATAGCAACTTTCTTTGCCTGCTGGATTTATAGCAATGGATTACTAAAAAAGGCCAGGTATCAGACATGGTTTTAGGCTTAGTGTACTTTTCACCATGTCCTTGGTAGCAACATTCCCTTCCCTCTATTGACACACCAGGAATGAGCAGATTCTAAATTTAGGAGGGTAACAAGCACAAATTGTCTACTAGGTCACTGGGAATTATAGCAGAAGGTGACCCCTGTACTTAATTTCTTCATTTCTCGACCCAGGCAATCTAGTGATCGGGAACATAACACCATAAAATGACCATTGCTTCAAAATATACTACATCTTGAAGCACAGTACAAAATGTCATCTTTAGTTGGCGTCTTATTTGTGCTTTCATGAGTCATTTCAGTCATATAAGACAAACAACTTCTGAGTAATATGGTATAAGGTAGGTAAGACCAGTAGATTTTTATGGTTATTGCAGTATATCCTTTGCTGTGTAAGGAGCTTCTCTGCATGGTGATATGGTGCAGTAACCTATGATAGCGAATCTGATATTCTATGAACTCTTAGGCAGTGTTGCCAGTTAAGGCATTACAAGGCAAATTCATACCTGAAATACATTGCAAATCCACTACCCCTTCCTTATCAAGACTTTGTAGTAAAAGAGATATGGTGGGACCATGAATTAGCATGCTTTGCATCTTTGCTATTTGGATGATCAGGTTTTGTGCCTGATTTTGGCATCATCTATTCTTTGGCTGTGAGAGTTGGACCATTGCTTTAAACTTCAACAGGGGCCTCGAGCTTTTACACCACAACCTGAATTAATATCTGAATGATTCGAGTCTGTTGTTTTCTTCCATCAGCACTTCTGTCGCCTTTAGCCATTTTGGGACTAGTCAGCTTCACAGTCCTTATAATTATTATCACTTTCCAGTCTCTATAAGCCTGTAGATTTCCTTCCGCTTGTGTCCCATCCCAGTTCATTACCCTTAGAGTCTTAGTCCTTACATTGCTACTGCACCCTAGGGATTAGAAATGCCTCATTCCTCAACAGCTACTATCCTGGCCATTCCCTTCTTTAGGAACACTTGTCCAACCAAGAAGACCTTGAGATTAGGATTCCAGTGCCAATAGTTAATTTGGAGTGTGAAGGAAGTACCAGCAGGGAGGTGGGAAATTACCAGCAGGCAAAGGAAGCTCAGTAAATGCTACTGTGAAGCAAGTCGCTAGAGGGGCCTAACCCAGCTGGAGGACCTTGCAAAACAACATAAAATGCAGATCTTAGGAATATGTCATCCGAGTGGCAAGGGAGATGATTATTTTTTTATGCCAAGTTGGCCAGTCATTGGCTGGGCTGGTGTGGTGGTGGCATCAATTCCGGATTCTTTTCATCCTGCACGATGCATGGACAGAGTGGACGCTGGTAGCCAGAGAAACCCTGCCAACAACGCGAAGCAGATGTTTATTCTCAAAATACAGACCTGAAATAGTGCCTTGAAATGGCACCACCCAAGATCTACGGGCAAGGTGCCCCCTCAGCATCCGTCACAATGAGAGAGAAAGGGAGGAGAGAGCTTGAGAACGCAGTGACTGAGTTTAGGGAAAGCATGGATGTACGTCAGACAAGGTAAAGGACAATTCAAATTTCCCAGTTCTCATTTTGTTTCATGCTAGTCCCATTCGAGGGCGTGGCTGCTCGGCATAGCCATTTTTGGCAGAAATTTTAAAGACTTAGGAGAAGAAACAACAAATGCCACCTCTGGGTGACACATTTAGCACCGAGATGGCATTTTCTCAGCCTCAGATCTGTATCAGGCGCCCCTCTGGCTCGGATACATCTGGGACAGAGGAGCATGTATCTTAGTGGAGAAGAGTATTGCCTGGCCCCTAATAGGCCCAGACAGAAAAGTAAAGGCCTTTTTGTTTGGCCCTCTCTTGAGTTGTTAGACTGTGATGGGTTAAATTTTATTTTGCTTTTCACTCTGGTATCTTTTAATAGCGATAGTGCTTGAGTTCTGGGATTCCACCTTCATCCTCTTCTCTGTGTTCTAACCAATCAGGGTGCAGACATGAAACATCAACATATCAACTGAAAAATGGTAAAACTTTATTAGCCACCCGGATGTTTATCGACAAGGACAAGATTTAAAAAGTTGTGGATATCCATAATATGCAGCTCTCAAAAGAGAATGAAGGTGCAGTCTCTGCATGAATATACATGCAGGAGGAGCATCAGGAAAAACGGACGGGAGGGATAACTTAGGCTTGCAATGTCTTATCTGTACACATAGAGTTTGGAAGGAGTCATGGGAAAATTCTCATAAGGCTTGGGGATGGGAACCAGGTAGATGGGGGCCTAAGAGGGAGCGAGACCTTTGAATGAACATCACTTTCTGGAAATATGCAACTGTATCACTTGCACACATACAGAGAACTAGAGGAAGACTCTAAGAGGGGAAGACCTAGAGGGGAAGATTTAGAATAGCGGGTTTGCCCCTATTACCAGTGGTTACCTGGATGTCTTTCATCGTGACTCTGGCACGGGGAGAAAGAAATGGTGGGGTGGAAATTGAGGATGGAACAACAGGAGAGCAGCCCCGTGTGGGGAGCGATTACAGCACTCCCATCATCATGCACTCTGCAGGGCACTCTGCAGGTCTCCTTCTGGCTGAGCAGGGGCTCAGAAGTGAGATGCGAAGGCCTCAGCCAGCTAGAGCATTCTGTATGCTTTGGGCCACCTCTTTATTGGCACGCACTTGGGGGGTGTGGCATCATGATGGGCAAGGACGTGGACTCCTGCATCCGAATCAGCTCACACTCAAGTCCTGGTTCTGCCGCTTGTTAATCAATCCTCTCTGCGCCTCCGTTTCTTCACCTGTAAAATAGACCAAGCACTAGGACCCAATATCATTATTAGGAAAGGTACCAGAGAATGCAGGATGCTGTCTGCTGTCCTTCACTGACACTCAGTCGTTTTTAGTGTTTATTTTTGTTACGTTAGTAGTTCTTTGGGGTCAGGAACGCAGACCCTGCCTCATTGTGCTTAAGATGAGACCAAGTCTGCAATCTGCCTGGCTTCACTGGCTGATGCAGCAGTAAGGGCTCCATATCAGCGTCTAAGGGCTCAGTGTGGGGCTCTTCCGGGAGCTGCTCTGCCAGCAGATGTGTCCTCTAGGATTCCAGAGGCAACACCAGATGTTGGTCTACAGCTGTGCTCACAGAACACCCCATCAGTGTTCATTCCCTGGCTAATTGCTGAGTGAATGGCTTAACATCATTGTGAAAACGGCTCTAAAAGTTAATGGTTCTAATAGAAAAACCCTCCTCCTAGCTCTAACAGCACCAAATTGTTAGCTCTCAGTCCTCCTTGACTCACAGAAGGAAGCAAAGCTCCCAGACTGCACCCAAATCAGAAAATGGACTTGGATTTGTACTTGTGATAAGTGAATCTTCGTTGGGGCAAGAAATAGTAAAGCAGTTCTCATGTGGGCTTGACATTTAATGTGTTAATATTTATCATGTGTTATGCTCTGCCTAGATAGAGGTTTCAAGATACATAAATATTCAGAGTTCAGAGTTCAGTATGTTTAAAGGGTTTTTTTTTTTAAATCGTTAATATCAAAGCCAGCCACAGTGGCACATCTGTAATTCCAGCTACCTAGGAGGCTGAGTCAGGGGAATCCCTTGAGCCCAGGCATTTGAGGCTACCCAGGTAACCTAGTGAGACCCTGTCTTAAAGATCAAAAAAGTGTAATACATCAGTGACAGCTTTGTCCTAGCCCTCACATCTTTTTGTCATGTAAATAACTGGTCTTTCTGGAAGCAGCAGATGAGCTTATTTTTCAGATGTAATCAGGCAGAGGAGGTGGGGAGGGAATTGGAGACCATGGAGTCCAGGTTCATTGCCAGTGTCTTTGCTTGTGTGCAGAAGCCAAACACTCCAAAACAGGGGTCCAGCAGCAGCCACATGGTAGTCTTCACAGTGCTGGGGACCTTATCTACCTTGTAAATTAAATGTGCCTTGAGGAAGAATTCTAGAACACGTACACTCTCCACTCAGGACCCACAGCGAGCCATTCTTAAAAATATCTCATGCTTAAGAATACGGTGGAATCATGGGTCAGGCATGTAGGAATTGAAATAAAAATTACTTATGTAACTGTGAAGAGAGGTCAGCTGGTTACTTGGCTATGGGCTCCTGCATCCATGTGACCAGTCTCTGGTTTTGCCCTGAAAGAATCCTGGTCTAGGCAACTCGTGAGTTGCCCTAAAAATATCTCCTCCCACATCTGTGGGCAGTGTGGACTTTGCTCACAGTATTCTGATTGGGTGTGAGGAAAGAAAGGGGGATGTATATTGCACAAGCACACACACGCACACGCACACACGTGCCCCCTCACCACTGCAAACAACTTTAACATCTCTCAGGATTTCTTCTCTCCAAAGACCCACTTGGCTACACTTGGAGGGTTCCCCTCTACGCTCTTTCCCCCACACCAGCTGCCAATGTTGTTCTTTCTCTGTCTCTTGGGAAATTAAAATTTCTTACACATGTCAGTAAGCACAGTTGCTGGACTCTGCCCCAGCTCTGACCCTCAGCCTTACTCCAACGGACACCTCATAGCCCAGTCTCTACAACTTGACTCATTGATGCCTCCAGATGATATTTTCTGGGCAAGACCTTGAGCAAGTTGTTTTACCTCTCTGAGTCTCAGATGAGCCATCTGAAGATAGTAATAGTGTTGTTGGGTTTTTGGGAAGGCAAAATGAAATCATGCCTGGAAAGCACAGAACAGTGTCTGGTGTATGAGAGGATAGCAATGTATTCTTTGTATGTAAACAAACAGCCTCGTTCCTTCCATAAATGGCATTTCTCCTAGTAGATAAAGGGCGTTCATAACTTTTCATGATGTGTATAAGCACTGTGGGGCACAGTGGAATGAAGTTTTAGGGCTGTAGCTTTACCAATGTAGTTTTAGGGCACAATGGAATGAACTTTTGTAAACGATGCATGCTATGTATTAATTTCCTCCATCATAAAATGGGGACGATAATAATATTTATTTATTGCTAGTGGGGAAATTCAATGAGATAATACAAGTAAAAATGAAGCTTCGTCCACCTTAAGAGATTAGAAAACCTTAGCTATTATTAAAAGTTTATGCTTTCAATTGAACTAGCAGGATATGAAAGTATATCCACTTCCTTTCCTGGCATAAAGTTCAAATTTGCACATTTCAAACGTGTTTAGGAAAACCTAATGTTATTTTATTGAAAGCATTAGTCAAGATAGAAACTGTTTAATTTAAGCAAATGGCTTTGGCTTTAGAAGTTTAAAATCACTGTGTGATCCATAAACTTACTAATCGTTCTCTCTTGATATTTACTGTAGGAAATCTCAACTTCTTTTGGGGCTGTTAGCTTTGTAGTGGTTCTCTTTCATCAGCTGCACATTCAGAATTAATTTAGGGTATGAGCTAATATCCCAGCACTCCTGGCCAGTGTTCCCTTTGATTTTGTGTAAATTTTGAGCAATTGGCCGTATTCCATGAGCAGCTCATTATGAAGACAGAATATGCATGAGCAGTTTAGTGTTGGGATCAAATACAGCTTGCAACAAATTTAATGTGACATTGTAAAGGATACGCAAAATCAATATTGTGTGGTGTGGTAATTAGACATAAATGCAGTTCACAGAGATGACTGTAGTTGTCATGCTCAAAAACAAGTCTTCCAGGATTAGCTAAGAGAGGAAGGCAGTGGGCTATCAGGAGCAGAAAGGAGCTTTGGAAGCCCTTAGAATCTCCCAGAACCCAAAGATGTCTGTCTTTGGAGATGAGACCTGGGTAACCAGAAGACTGGTTCCAGACCAGAACATGAGGAAATCAATCTTGTCATCATAATGGACTGACTACAAGAGAAGTTTGTTAATTGAGGCCAGGGATTGTCAAAATTTTCTATAAAGGGCCAGATAGCATATATTTTATCCACTAAGGAACATATGGTCTGTGTTGCAACTTCTGAACTTGGCTATTGTAGGACAAAAACAGCCATAGTTAATACATAGGCACGTGAGTCTGGCTGTGTTCAGATATGACTTTGTAGAAACAGATGATTGGTCCAGTTGGGCTTATGGGCTATAGTTGGCTGGTTCCTGGTCTAGACCCAGGCTGTGAGTGGGGAACTGGAAAAGGGAAGAACCCCCAGCAACAATTTCCAGAAGCAGCATCTGGATAGATGGATGAGATAGGGGCATGGAAATTTGGGGCTCAGGGACGCTTCAGAACTCTTTTCTCTTCCCTTCATTCGTAGGGCTTGCCTGCCTTTAGGAAAGCAACAAGTTGGAGAGGTCTTAAAGGCTGGACAAGAGTTTAAACCCCACCTCTCTCATGATTTAGCTGTGTGACCTGGGTGAGTTATTCTACTGCTCTGACTCTGTCTGTAAAGTTGCGATGATCATATTGATAATACCTGTCTCAGAAAGGTGAGGATCAAGTGAACTTTGTTATGTAAACTATTCAGCCCACACTAAGTGGTAACAATGGTGTATCTGGCTACCTTATTTTATGGGCAATTTCAGGAAAGTTCTAAGTGTTTTGGGAATTTATCATTTTTCATACAAATTGGCAGCTCCCTATAAATTGGGCCAGTCTTCAGAGTTAACTGACTAATTCCACAATGAACCTAGGAGTGGAATTGTTGGTTGTAGTTTGTGCACGTCCAGTTTTAGGTTGTGCAGGCTCAGCAGACATGATGTTGCTTAGTAGAAACTAAGGGCTTTCCAAAATGGCCCTGTTTGGATTAATATGAATAGTCCAACTGTTTACCATCCTGGTTTCTGGTGGTTTTAATTGGCATCTTCTTGGTGAATAATGAGTTTGTGCATTTTTATACGTTTATTAGCTATGTGAATATCTTCTTTTGTGTAGTGGATGTTCAGGGGCCAAGGTTTCTTTTTGAGTTGTAGAAGTTCTTCACATGGTCTGTATATGAGAACTTAAGCTGTTGCAAGTTTTTTTCTGGTAAACAAAAGTCTCTGCTTTCAATATAGTTCTACTTATTTATCTATATTTGCTTTAATTATTATTATCATTATTATTTGTGTGTGTGAGCAGTAATGGGGATTAAGTCCACAGGTTCTCTAACACTGAGCTACACCTCCAGCTTTTTGTATTTTTTGAGACAGGACTTTGCTATGTACCCTGGGCTAGCCTCAAACTCATGATCAGTCTCTTGCTTCACAGCCTCCTGATAGATGGGATTATAGGTATGCACCACCAAGCCCAAATTGCTTTACTTTTGAAAGTCAGTGATTTAAATAAAATATCCAGAACACTGCCGTGTGGCCACTGGTGCTGCCATCCACCTGGCCCTCAAGGAGAGAGGTGGCAGAAAGCAGTAGAACAGCGATCTGCCATTGAGTCCCTGTTAATCCTCCATGCCCTGTCCCGACCCAAGAGACTACCTGAGATCTCAGGCATTGCCTTTGCATTTATTCACCTCCTACTCAGTTGTCCTAGAGAAGTTTGCCCCGCCCTCCCACCCCCTGGTAAGAGTAGCAAGGCTTTCTGAGCCAGTGTCTGGAATCCCTTTGCGTTAGAGTCTTGATTTGAGGACCTTCTCTTCTTCCAGCAGCCCTTTAGATGATGAGAGTGCAAGAATGGCCTACAGGATGGTTTCACAGTGCCGTATAACACTTGACTGATAGACTATGATTGTTATCGTTATTCATCCTTTTGTGTCTTGCAACGGTGTGTTTATAAACTCTTGGACCGTTAAAAAAAATAAGAAAGTTTGATTTCTGAGGCTAGTATGTGTGTAAAGTAATGACCACAGTATTGACCAGGACAAAAATGCTAACCACTAGCATCCATTAGGGCTTTACTATGTGCCAGGACTGTTGTAGATACTTTTCGTGTATTTTATTTAGTCTTTAAACAACCTCATGAATTAAGGACATTAATGCACCTACTTTAGAGATGAGGATGCTAAGTCACAGAGAAGTTAAATGATGTGTCCCATGTCATCCAGCTAGGGGTGGCAGAGCTGGGAGTTGAATCTTGGCAGTCTGTCCTTATAACCTGAACTCCGAACCACCGTATTATCCATAGCTGAGAGTGCTGAAATCTACTGCTTTAAGAGTCAAATTCCAGAACTAAACTTTACCTATACCATTTTAGATCGAGTCAATTCAGAATGTACTAATAGGATCAATAGCTGTGAATGTAATTACCCAAAGAGGCATGTTGTATTTAGTTGATACTTTTTCTTGTGATGGCTATTGATTCTTTAGCTTTGACCTTTGGGGGTTAGACATACCCTAAGACAATACTATGTCATTTGTGGGTTACAGCTCATAAAACAGAAAGAGTTTAGAGTCCAAAGACCAGAAAAGTAGGTGCAGCTCGAT
Source organism: Fukomys damarensis (assembly GCF_012274545.1). Taxonomy (NCBI): domain Eukaryota; kingdom Metazoa; phylum Chordata; class Mammalia; order Rodentia; family Bathyergidae; genus Fukomys; species Fukomys damarensis. The sequence goes on along the minus strand of NW_022900939.1, from coordinate 13,968,907 downwards.
CCATTACCTGCTATAACCATTTAATGTTTATGTTTTCTCATTTATAAAGTAGAGCTGGTATCTTCTCCAGAGAATGATAATGGAGGTCAAAGCAGAAGGTTCATAGAAAAGTCTTTTGAGAGCTGTCAAGTGCTCCATGGATCAAAGGCATTTATTAATTTTTTTTTTTTTGCTAATGATGTTTCCAGGGACCATTTGTGTTATCAGTGAATTATGTTCCATAGGAATAGCATTTACTATTTATCTTCATTCCCTTAGGGTTGTGCCTTTAAGTTTCTTTGGAGCTTGGGCCTCCGTAATGGGCTGATTTCTTCCTGTGGAGCCCTCTGGATTAGTGGTGAGGATGCAGTAATGGATTGCTTTACCTACTCTGAGTGGCACAAATTAAAATCAGCATAAATCCTGTGCATTCTCGAGGCTCTTAGGTGACAATGCCCTGTCTTTATATGCAAGAATATTTTATTTCCTTAACACCATAGGCCCTTTCTCATATTCCCTGGTTTATCAGTATTCTGTAGTATGTTGGGTTTGGTTTTGGTTACCATTTACTATGTATTTGTTTCTATCCTGCTGAAAGAGTTCCCAAAAATGGTTTGAGTAATTTTAATCCAGTCCCATGCTGGAATCAGTGACACTGTATGGTTAAGTACAAGCTAGCTATTGGATAGAGCCATTATTCAACGTTAAATTATACAAATATGAAATTAACAAATCGAGAGCAAAAGTAATACATGTTGATAGTTAATTGCTCTTTGATTACTTTGCTACATTTAGGCATTATCAATGTGGTGGAGATGATTTTGATTGTACTTGTACAGTTGAAATACTACATAATGGAGTTGTCCAGTGCCTCTGTCCCCAACTTTGTGTTCAGCGACATCATGTTGGTTTCTTGTCATCTTGTTGGCACAAAAGAAAGCCCAAGACACACAGAATGGAGGAAAGCTGAAAAGCTGCTTGGTGGAGAGACCTAGTTTTAGAAACGTCATTTGAGCCCTTTGGTCAAGTTGCACCTGACTTCATTTATCTAAGTCAGGAATTGGCAGACATTTCTTATGAAAGGCCAGAGTCAGGGTTTTAGGCAGTGTGGGCCATCCTGTTTATTTCACTGCTACTCTTTCCATGGTTGGAGCAGAAAAGCCAGAGGCAACACATAAGCCAATGGGCACAGCTTTCTTCCAGGGAAGCCACTTGCAAAGCAGGCAGTGGGCAGGCTTTGGTTAAAGAACAACAGTTTGCGGATTCCTCGTAAAAAAAAAAAAAAATTTTTTTTTTTTTTTTTTGCTTACTTATATCTGGCTTGGGTTTCCTAACACTTGTTAACTGATAAAGGGCCTGAAACTGTGAACAACAGAAATCAACTCTAGATTTCTTGAGGAAAAGCACAAACTCAGTATCACAATAAATCATAGAAAAATTCTAATTCTTAGAAGAGGATGAACGATTGTAACTCAGGTCATGTGTCCAGAGGAGGAGGACCTATAAGGACCGATCAAGGCTGAATGTAGAAGTAGGGTTGTTCTTGACGGACAAAAGGGGCTGTTATCAAATAAACAGGCAGTGAATGCTAGATCTACTTCAGAGAAAAGCTCCCCAGTCAAGCATATTCTAGAAGTAACTAGTGAAATACAATGTTGCAGGCTAGTCAAAAGCATTGCTGACAGAGGAGGAATCCTCTTTTTGGACCTCTGTCACTAATCTGGTGGGGAACATTCAAAACTTTTCTGTGCCTTATTCTTTAAGTACAAAAGGAAAGTAATGAACTAGCAACCATAAGGCTCTTTTGAGTGCCAAGTTTTGGCAGTTCTTTTGATGTATCTCTCATCTTGCTTGTTAATCTCTAAGACCCAATGCCCAGTGCCTTATAATTCACCCTTTTGCGTAATTTGTAGTGGTAGGACTTCCCCATGTTACTTAATTTTTGTATTAATTTCCTTATTAGCTATCAGCCTGAGTTTACAAGGTGCTGCGAGAATTAGAGTTCTGTATATTATGAACCTGGACTGGTCCAGAGTGGGGACTTTGAAGTTAGAGTAGCAGGACTCAATCTTTGTTTCACCCTTTGTTTACCATTTAAGCTTGAGTAGATTGTTTTACTCTTGCAGTCTTTTTTTTTTCCTACTCTGTAAAATGGGGATAGGTACAGATCCCTCTTCATGAGATTGTTGTGTAGATTATTGAGATACTGTACATAATAGGTTTGGTACAGGGCCTAGCATATAGTACCCTGTAAAGATTGGTTATTATAATTGCTTGTCATGCTTTTATTTGATTTCTTGAAATAGGCTCTTGATAGGAAGTTCTTACTTTTTTCTGTCCTTATTATGGAATTTTCCCAGAATGATTCTGTTAGGGCTTTGATGCTAATGGTTGCTTTTAGTTATTTCTCTAAAACTATAAAAGTAACACAAGCCTACCTTTAAAAATTATTTGATATCCTAACTGATATAGTAGGATGTTTTCAGTTATAGTAATCCACTTAAGAAAGAAGATTTATTGGCCCATGTAGTTACAAAGACATCTACATTTTGTATAGAACTCAGTGATGTCCCCAATAATTGTTTTCTTTTTGCTACATTCTGCCCTCTGTGAGATTATTTTATGGTAAAACAATCTCAATTTGTGACCACAAAACGGTTGTCAGTAGATCTAAGGGCCACCTGCTTCCTCTTCCACACCCTATAGAAAGAGAAAAAGGTCTCTTCTAATAGCTTTCTCTGTAAAACAAGACAGTTGCTTTCCCAGAAGACTGGCAAATGTTTTTCCAAGCCTCACTTGCTCAAGTTTAGATCATGCATCTGTTCCTGAGGAGTATAATCGTGTCCCTAGAGGTGGAGCATCACTAATGTGCTTAAATTAGTCAGCGTCCACCTCTGAAGCTGGCAGACTTTTGCCTGCAGAGCTAGGGACATGGGTGAGGTGCACCCAGAGGAAACAGTCCCATGACCGGATGGTAAAGGCAGTGTATCGGCTCCCATCCACCACCTCTGCTTTAATCCTCTGTGTTTTTAACAAGCCCTTGCGTTCCTTTGTTTAGCGTGTCACAACAAGATAGCACAGACAGAAACAGACTAAAAGGCAGAAGTTCATTTTCTCACAGTTCTGGAGTCTGGAAGTTCAAGATCAAGGTGTGAGCATGGTTGGTTTCTTGTGAGGCTTCTCTCCTGGGCTTGTAGGTGGATATCTCTGTGCATCCTGCGGCCTGTGCCTGTCAGTGTGTTTATCTTTCCTTAGATGAACACCAGTCACACTACATCAGGATCGGCTCATATAATCTCCTTTTATCTTAATTACCTCTTTTAAGGCCTGTCTCCAAAGACGTTCATATTCTCAGTTATTGGAGTTGGGGACTTCACCTTAAGAATTTTGAGGGGACATAGTTCACCCATAACTGCCCCACTCCTGCCAAACTGACTCCTCAGCAGTTACTAAAAATTAGCTATTTTTAATAGTTTAGTACATATCTATAGTTATAATTTTTCTGAAGATATTCTTTGAAATGAACCTGCCGTGATTTTTGCCTCAGAAATTAAGGGGGTATCAGTGTGATTCTCTTAGTAGTCAGGAAATCTTCCCCATGTCTAACAATTTTACCACAAGGTGTTTTTAAAACACATATTATCAGCAATCAGGTGTATCTGTGTTTTCAAAGCATCTCACTAAAGCTCTCAAAATGAATTTGTAATAAAGATAACACCAGAAAACTGAATAATTTCATTTAGGGATCCGAGTGAACTGTGGCAGATAATGTTTTTGTCTCCCTAGGATACACTGGTCATACAGTTTCTTTCTTACCCCTGGTATCTATGATGACATTTGGAACTAGGTCTTTGCAGATGTAATCAAATTAATACAACATCATACTTGGCTAGTGCTGTGGTTTAAATGTGGGTAATGTTTCCCAAAGGCCCGTATGTTGATTGCTGGTGGTAGTACTGGGAGGTAGTAGAACCTTTAGAGATTGGGTCCTGGTACGAAGTCCTTAGGTGATTGTGGCATGCCATTGAAAAGCATGGGCCTCTAGCCTTTTCCTCTTCCGAGCATTAGCACAATGGTGTGCCACCTTCACCAGATGCCCAAATGCAGGGGGATGCCCAATCCTGGATGCCCAATCTATGGAACCATGAGACAAAATAAACCTTTTCTTTTTCTGTCTTGGTCACTTTCTTCACTGTCAGGATAAAATGTCCAACACCCAAAATTTAAGCAAGGGGAGGTTATTTTGGCTCATGTCTTTGGTTCACAGTTGGCCAGCTCCAAAGAAGGAAGGTATGGAAGAAGGATCTGGTGGAGGATACCTCCTTTTCCTCAATCCCATTTAAAGACCCTGGGTCAGTCATTTGTCCTAAAGAAGATTTCATATTCTTCATCTGATTGACAGTACCCTTCTAGTGTTCTTAGTACTCTCTTCCCTCCTGCACCCCTCTGGCCTGCTGCCAAAACAAAAACCTAAACAAAAAGGTGGTGGACTGTTTCAGTGAAAGTTGCTAATGTCTTAGAACAGCTTTTTAAATGTCCCCTGGAAAGGTCATGACTATTTAAAGAATCTAAACCGTTCTTAAAGACCCAATAGAATTTCAGGGTAAGTGGTTGTTCAGCCTTGCCAAGTCAAAGGCAATAAAAATAAAGCCCAGGTATTGTATCTGGGTGGATTTCCCTAGAGGTCAGTGGGAAAGGAAGTATAAAAGTGATATGAATTCTCTAAGACACTGCCAAAGTGCAGTGGGAAATGTATTTTATTCCATGTTTACTTAGTGAATTTTCCAGCTCTCTGGCCCTTGGCTGGATCCATTGGACAAAGAAGAATTATTATAATACAGTTAGCTATCCATTTAATACTACCTGTGAGGCAGAGTCTATTTCATTTACTTTGTGGGGAGGAAAAGCTTTTCTTCTGTTCTCTTAAGTTCAGTAATTAGAGGACTGAAAATTTAGTTGATAAGAGGCTGATTGGCAAGATTTTTATTCACATACATATGTGGAAGTTCACTGAAAAAGGTGGCCCAAGGAAATGGTTAAAATCTGAGGCTTATACACCATAATAATAGGGCAAGGAGAAAGGGAAAAGAGCACTTACAAGCAAGCAAATGACCTGTAGAAAAGATAAATGGATTCTTACGGGACTAGATAGGAGACAAGAACATCTTGTGACAATGTCCCTTTAGGTGATTTCTTATCTTGGTGCCAATTTCCCACTACCAGTGATTGAAGTCAATATTTCTTGCTTGCAAAACTTCTGGACAAGGGATTTAGGACTGTTGAATTCTTTAGGGAGGCTGTATTTTTAGGCATATAAGGGGAGTTCAGAAAAAAAAAAAAGATTCTTTATAGTGGTAGTGGCACATTCTGAATGTCATCATTCACCTCACCAGAAGCTTCCCTGGAAGTTTTACAGATGTGTGTCAAGTTATTCGATTGCTTCTTATGTGATGGACGCTGCCTCCATACCTTGGCAAAAGTCAAGCCAGTGACACAGCTGTGTTTCCTTTTAGCAGGCAGTGGTGTGTGGAAGACAGCATACTCATTGATGTTAGGCCCTTATATGGTACAGACAGGCATTTAATGGAGGACAAAAGCAAGATTAGCGGTTAGAGCAGATTATGAACCCTTTTTTTAAAAAATCCAGAGTGTAGCCAGTTGAGATTTCTAGCCACTGGGCGCAAACTGTTTTTAGGTGATGGAGTGAGGAGAACAGTGGCTGTTTCCTGGAGTAGAGCATGGGAACCTAGGTGCCCTGGTGAACTTTCTGAGTGGCCAAAGCTGTTATGATAAATCCTTTCAAATTCTATCTAGTTGTCCAGCTTCAGCTTCCAGAATTTTGAGAAAATGGCAGTTTCAGTTCTCAATGTTAAGAGAAATATCGGAAACACAACTTACTAAGTGTGTATGATGACAAGACCCGCTTTACAAAGAGGCAAAAATAGTTCAAAGACAGTGAATAGGACTACAATCTGATCACTACAAGGATAGGTTACAGTTCCCCACTGAACATAAAATTTCTCTCTGCATTTGCTCCCATTTTGATCAAAGACAATTAGGTAAAATTACCTTTGCTCACAAAATAAATCCAGTCTCATTAAATTTGGCCTGGTCATTTGCATAAGTGCAGTAAAAGATTGGTAATTGACCCCCATATACCCTTTAAGTTGGCTGTCCTGAAATTTTTATAAGAAATCTCAAATTGGACATTCAAAATCCTTTTGAGGCTATGAAGCCAGGCCTAAAACTTACTCTGAGATTTAACTTGTAAGTACAGATTTTGGTGAATTCCTCTTCTCTTTTTGAATTTCTCAAAATATCCTAAGTTTCCCAAGCCTGGCAGAAAATGGCTTTCATTGCTCATCTGGAAGGCTGGGAACCTTGCCATCTAATGTTATGTTTGGGATCTCAGATGTTCCCCAAAGCTCATGTGTTCAGGGCTAGTCTCCAAACCAGCAGTGTTCAGAGGTGGAACCTTTGGAAAGTGACTGGATCATGATGGCTGTATCTGCGTGAAAAGATGAATTCATCAATAAATTCATAGTATCATAGGGGATACGGGGAGGGACTTTGATATAAGGGCCTTTTCTCTTTCTTTCTCTGGTTCCTGGACATATTGAGGTGAGCAGCTTTGCATGATGTTCTGCAGGCCCAGAAATTATGGAGCCAAGTGACTATGGACTAAAACCTCTGAAACCATGAGCCAAAATAAATCTTCTAAGTTGTTTATCTCAGGACTTTTGTTACAGCAATGGAACGCTGACTAAGAAATGCAGGGGTTTGTAAAATGCTGGCTCCATAAAGCCAAAATCAGTTTCTTAAAACTGGTCGTATTTGACTCTATGTATTTCAGTCTCACATATGACAGTCCAATGAAATTCTCGGCAATGTAACCAATATTCTGATTGTTCTGTTACAAAGAGTACAGATTCTTGTTGAACTTCTGCAAGCAACTATATTGCCATGAGAACAAGAATGTTCAAAAAGGGCTTCTGAATTCTGGAGGGATTAGGTAGGGTGAAAAGAGGTGAACGCTGCATTTCTGTTAACAAAATATAGTCCAGTAAGGGTCAGGGATGTAGATCAGTGGTGCTGTCCCTGCCTGGCAAGTGCAAGGTCCTGAGTTCCATTCCTGGTACTAGAAAAATAAAGTGTAACCTTGCAAATTGCTATAAGTTAACATTTAAGAAAAAAGAGAGAGGGGTTCTTTATATCCACAAAATACAACATTAGAGAATCAATAAAATACCAAGCAAAAAGGCCATAAGAATTATAATCATCCTTCATTGGTTCATTTCTACCCATGGAATCTATTTTTATCCACTTGATCTTCGTTATCAATTTTATGAAGCAGTCAGCTTTTCTATTAGTTCTGGAAACCCTCACTCTGTCTACTGGTTCCACACTAAAGTTATATAAGCTGTGTCATCAGAAATCTGTACCTCTGAGTGCCTGTTCCAGTCCCATGCTTGGGTTTTTGAGAGTCTCTTTCATTGAAGATGCATCACTTTGAAATGTGGCTGATTGCAAAAGCATTCAGGAAAGCATCAGAATAAAACAATTAACTATGCATGGCAAAAGGCTTAAAATGACCATGGTTAAAGATCTGACAAAAATTTATTATAATGTATTGGGCAAATAAGTCTCTGTGGCATGCAACTTTTAAAAACAAGAACTAAAGTTATGACTGAAACATGATTCTGGGACATATGCCAGGAGAGCAAGGACACTGACAAGTTTCTAGAAACTTTATATAATTTCTGAAATATTTATATTAATAACATATACCCAGACAAATACAACGTAGGGCAGGTTAAGTATCTCCACATTTTGCAATGCTTCTTAAGCAATTTAGAATATGAAATACATCTAATTAGATTAACATCTCTCTTTTGGCAAGGTGAGAGAACAAATCCTTTGACGTTTTCCAGGAGCCTTCTTGATCTCAGCGTCAGTTTGAGGTCAAGAAGACGTCGCTTAGAATTTGTGAGGAAGTTGTCTGAAATGTTAAAAAAAAAAAAGGTTTGAACACTTAAGTAGGACCACAGGTCACTTTTTCTTAAAAGATTTGATTCTCAAATAATCAAGGACTTAGAAGAAAGTATTCTGATAAGACAAAGGATCTTTGTTTCCCAGGCAGATCACTGAAAAGGTAAAGGAAAACCTTTTACAATCTCCTATTAAAAGCAAACCAAAAATCTAAGAAACTTTATCCTTTTAAGGGAGAGAACACCAAGCTCTAGCTTTGCATTGAAATGCTATTAATATTAAAACTCATTTTAAAACCTGGTAATGAATCTATTCAATCTGAGCCAACCTGGCACAGGAACTAAATTGCAAGCTAAACTGACAAGAGATTAGCAAGAGAAAAGACAGAATGTTATTCATGTACATATGTGGGAGTTAACAGAAAATATGACTCAAGAAGGTGGTTAGCGTTTTGGGCTTTTGTTACTGAGAGCACTTCAAAGAAATGGAGCCAATAGGATATGGATAAATATGGGTCGAGAAACCAATATAAAGTGAGATACAGAGACAGAGATAGACATACATAGCTTTATATTGAGGAATCAGCTCATTTCAGCATGAAGGCTGAACAGTTTCACAATCTGATGTCTTGAATCTGGTAATCCAAAAAGCCAGTGGTGTAAGTCATCCTGAGTCTCATGACCTGAAAACCAGTTGTCTTCATCCATCTGTGCTGCTGTAACAAAATACTCAGGACTAGATTTATGAACAACAGAAATCCACAGTGCTAGAGACTGGAAAGTACGAGATCAAGGCCCCAGCAGGTTCAGTGTCCAGTGAAGACCTGTTTTTGCTTCCAATATGGTACCCTGAATGCTTTGTCCTGACATAAAGGCATGGGTGAAAGGGTAAAGGGGCCTGGCTAGTTCCCTCCAGCTCTTCCACAGTCTTTAACCCATCCATGAGGGAATGCCGCCAGCTCTCATGGGTCTTTGTTTTAGGTAGAAATGGAAATTAAAACTAAAACTGAAGTGTAAATTTATAGGCAAAAGCTTTAACTAGAAAGGAAGAGAAGATAGGAAAAGAATACTTGCCGGAGTAGCCGAAGGGGGCCTGGCCCACCCACAAAAGAATGGAGAAGACCACTTTTATGGGATACTGTGATATGCTGGAGTCCCATCCATCATAAACACAGCACTGGAGCAATCCTTGTGATTTTGTTCCTATCAAATGATTATCTTTGTTTGCAGTGGTTTCAGTCATGTGACAGAATGTTTTTCCTGGGACTCAGGTGACAACTGGTTCAGGGCAGTGGCTGCAGATTTTTAGGCATTATTTCTAGGAGGAAGTGTCTGAAACTGGACTTTGCATAGGCTGGTAAATGGAGTCGTTCTATACCCTGAGAACTGCTTCAGTTACTTCTATCTTGGTGTCCCCATCTTGAAGAGGGGTGGAGATAGGCTAGATAAATTTAGGGCTAATCAACTCTGTTCAGTCAACTTCTCCTAAATAAGTAACATACCTACATTCAAAAATTTAAGGGAAAGGGGATCCAAAAGTGAAGGTCAAGCTTTGTTCTGCCTTTGGTTACTCATTGGTCATTTATAGGCACAGAGAAAGAGTCACGAGTTTTAGTTTAAAAAAAGCTTTTAAATCCCTGACCTCAGAAGAAAATACAAATTATGCTCTTAATGAGTAACACGTTAAGGGGCCAGGAGTTTGCCCTTTATCCTTGCGGTGGTCTCTGACTACATCAGGTGTTGCCCTTAGGGCCAAACCACTTCCTAAAAGCTCCACTTTGTGCTGCTGCACCGGGGACAAATTTTCAGCACGAATTTTGGAGCCGATGCGAACATTTAAACCACAGAACCAGGGTCGCTGATGGTAGGAATTTTAGTGAGTCCCAGCAGACCAGAAGCAAGTCACCAACTTCCACCTTTCATTGTATTCAAACTCTCGGCGGCTTGGCTGAAGCTGGCCCACATCAGGGAGGGGATGTGCTGTCCCGAGCGCCTTTCCGAGGCTTGTCCCGTCTGAAACACGCTCACAGACACACAAGCAATAATGGTCAGCCCGATATCTTTGCGTCCTGTGGCCCAGCTGAGCTGATGTACATAATTAACATTCACTGGGTTCATGAGACATCTTAATAAGGGATGGAGAGGGAAAGATGACTAGGAGAACAGATAGGAGAGATACTAGTTTTGTGACAATTGTGTTTAAGTTGTTTCTTAACCTGGTGCCATCTCTGAGGATAAGAGTCCATTTTCCCTGAGTGCTGAACTCCTGGGGAGCAGATTTATGACCGCTGAATTCTCTTGGGAGGCCCTGCTTTTAGGCAGATAAGGAGAATTTAGAAACAGGAGTCTTTCTAGTGATATCTTCTGGGTCCCTCTGCTCTCACACTGCCGCCACTCACTCTTCCACATCCATCCAGCGCAAGTCACTGTTCTCAGCTTACAGGTCAGGAAACAGGCGTGGCGGGCTTAAGGCCTTTTGCAAGGTCACAGAGGTCGGAATCAGGGTGCCGGGCTTCTGTGTTCGCCCCACCATGACCGCAACTTGGCCTTCTCATGAGGCTGTGCTTTGCAAATGGGTGTGCACTGGCCCAGGGGTGTGAGTCAGGGCTATCTTCCTGGGCTGTCTGGTTTAAATCGAGGTGAGTTTTATAGAGAATTTCTTTATCAAAACAAGTTTGGGTGACTTGTGGAGAATAGAACAGGTGCAAGAATTTTAGAGGTGTATCTAAAACCTTTAAGAGAAGCTTCTGCTCATTGAAACTGTATTTGAATTCACCAAAGGGTCTTGGTGCCACCACCCCCCGCCCCCGCAGGAGAGGGGACACACAGAGGATTTACACACAGAAAGAGGAGATAGACACAGAAAATGTTAATAATAACTTCATTAGTAGTAATAAAAATAGGAACAATGTTACAAAATTGTTTCAACTTTCATGTATCTTCCTCTCCTTCCAAGAACGTTGTCTTCCACAAACAACCCTAGACAGACAGCTACACCATCAAAAACCACAGGTTTGCTAGACACAGTGGCACATGCCTAGTACTCTCGGAGGCCAAAGCAGGAGGACTGCAAATTTGAGCCCCGCCTGGACAACTTACCGACTTAGGAAGGTCCTATCTCAAAAACAAAAACAAACAAAACAAAACACAACAAAAAAACAATGGAAGGGCTGGGGATGTAGCTCAGTGTAAAGGTCCTGGGTTCAATCCCCAGTACTGTAACAACAAAATGAAACAAACATAAAGGTTTACCACGGCTGAAGGTGCAGCAGTTGCCAGTCCTCCATGCGACAGTGGCATCTTGTGAGCACAGAGAAATGAATGAACATGTTCTGAGGCATGAAACAGGCCTTTCTCCTCTGCTGTGTGGCCCTAGTAGTGATTTTTTTTTAAAACTGTCTATTCCAGGCCCATGACTGAATCCAAAATCCATTATCTAACTATCTCACCAAAGTACCCATTTCTGTACTCCAGTGCCCTCCCTTACTGCAACCCGTCACCTTTTGTTGGAACCACAGGACTCTCTTAACAGGTCTTCTTTTCAGTCTTATTTTTACCATTCATTAGAAATTAGCTCTTGCGGTGACAGACAATCCAAAATAATGTAGTTTAGTACAACTTGGAAGGTTTTCTCTTTCTTTTCACATGAAAATGTAGGTAGCTCACTGAGAACCCATTAAAATGTCTGAAATTCAAAGACTGACGACACCAAGTGTTGGTAGAGACATAACCAGTGCTCTCGTTCACTGCCCGCGGGAATGTAAATTACTAACTCATTTTGAAAAACTGTTACTGATACTGTTAAACCTACACCTATTATAGGACTCAACCATGTCACTTGCAGGTATTTAGCCAGAGAAATAAGATGAATCCGCACAGAGGCTGTACATGATGTTCTTTCGCAACTGATGAATAGGTGGCAAACTCACTGGGGTATATCCATACAATAGTGTGCAATTCTGAAATGAAAAAGGGTGAATTTGATAGAAAAACACGGATGAATCTCAAAATGATTATGTGGACGGAAAGAAACCTGACACAAAACAGCACATATTTCAGGATTCTATTTATAAATGTGAACTTCTAGAAAGTGAAAAGTCGCCCTTGGTGACAGCATATCAGGAACCATTTGGTGCCGTGATGAGGCGTGAATTGCAAAGGAGCATGGGACTGTTTGGAGTGACTAAAATGTTCTGAACCTTGGTTGGGTTGGTAGTTCTATGAACATATATAACTGTCAGCAGCTTTTTGATGCATAACAAGCATATGTACATTATACCTCAGTAAGTTAAAAAGATAAAGGAACCATCTAGGAACCCAGGATCTTTTGTTCTTGTCACTATTCCATGCGAAGCTTCTTCCTTACGGTCCAAGATGGCAGCTCTTGATTTCTGCTCCTGCAGGATGAAGAAAGGACAAAGAAGTTAGTAAACAGCACTCACAAGTCCTCCCTTAAAAGAGAGCTTTAGAAGCCCCTCTCACCTGTCAGTTCTGCTTTCACAGGGTTGGCCATAACTGAATCACAGAGACAAACCTACTTGCAAAAGAGCCTGGGAAATGTAGTCTTTATCCATGTCAGTGGTGCCCTGGAGATAAGAGGAATCTCATGACTGTAGAAGAAGGGCCAGTTACAAGTTGTAGTTGTTTTTTTTTAAGGCCCCTGGTAACTTGTTTTTAGTGTGCATTTGATCATATTTCATTCTCTACTCCAAGTTGTTCTGTGTCCAACAAGCTCCTTGCTGTGATGTTCAAAACCCACCCCATCTGGCCCTTGATCACTTCTGTTCCTTACTTCCAGCTCTTTTGGAACTTCAGTCAGTATTACATCCCTTAGCTCCTCTGGCACCTTCGGGATTTATTGACTCTGTTTCCCCTACTTGCAACTCTTTCTCTTCCCTCTTTGCCTAGTTCACCATGTCATCTTCAGGCTCTCAGGTCATGAGGAACCTTCAACTGAGGTCAGATTGCCACTCCTCACCATTTGTAATTTTATACTTGTGTAATAATTTGATTAGTATCTTTCTCACACACCAGGCTATCAGCATTTTGGGGTCCACCTTTGTATTCCAGTATCTAACTGAGCACAAAAAAAACAGGAGCTGAATAAACCATGTTGAGTGAGTGAGTGAGTGACTGGATGTGCCGCTGTATATTATCATGCCTGGCCTGAAGGAGACCTCCGGCAAACATGCCCTTCTCTGCAAACAACAGGGCAATCTTCCCAGTGCCAAGAAGTCCAGTGATAGTCTGCACACCTGCGCTGACTGTCCTTGGGCCCTCTGATATAAACATTTCTTATTACCATAAGCCCTCTTTTCAATACCTACATAAGCCTAACTCCCTTCCCAGCTGGCCGTTAATATCACTCTCTTGGTGTTAGTTCATCCACGCTCGAAGATGAAATCTCTCCCAGCTAGCTGCTGCTGTTTTTCTCTCTCAATATCAGTTCATCCACACATGGTTGCAACAGATCCAGCTTTTCCCAGCTAGCTGCTGAAGTCTATCCCTGATTTCAGTCTCTGTTCACTGGGATAAACTTTTTCCTCACAAAAGCCTGTCTGCAAGCAGGTGGATTCACGGGATGTTTATAACATATATATCATACTGTGAATTGAGCTGAGGTTGCTGAGGAGTAGTTTGGTAGTCCCCCAGCCCTAATTGTAAAACACTTGCCTCACTAATGATCTTTGTTAGGTATAATTTTTAAAGTCTCTTAGTATTTTATTTGATCATTTGACTTCCACCCTGAAGGTTCATTTAATCACCATCTGTGCATTGATGGATCTTCCTGTGATGTTGATCCTTGAGAAAGTAATGTGAAATGAGCAAAACTTATGAAAATAAAAGTTGCCATACACTTCATGAACTCCTGTTTCATTATGTGAGAAGTTAGGATTACTTAAAGTAGGAACAGAACTGGTATGCAGGAGCCTCGGGGGAGAGCAGCAGTACACTGTGACACGTTCACAGTGTTCGTTTAACTGGAGAGGGCTGGCTACGTTGGCTTACAAATTATCCTCAAATGCAGTTACAATATACAGTTACATTCTACAACATGCAGAATGCAGGCACAATACGCCTATTTAAATGGGAGCTTTGAGAGTATAATTACAGGATATTGATCGGTTCAAAAAGTTGGTTCTCTATAATGCAACTCATGGTTAGCCAACTATATAAACAGCGAATGTGGAAACCACTTCTCTTCATAAATATTTTCCTATTCAACATCTCCTTGATTTATGAAGCTTTGCCTCAGTGGTTCCTATTGAGAAATTTTCCGATAGTTTTGAAATGAAAATATTCTGATTTCATTTGGTTAAACCTCATAACATAGTCAGAGAAATAAATAGAAGACTTGAGATGTAAACAGAAGAAGAGGGAGGCAGAGTCCCACAGGGAAGAGATGTGGTCTAGAGGTTCATGGGGAGAACACAGCCTGAGGCTCCTCCTTTCCAGAAAGCTGAGTGAGCTGCCTCGGGGCTGGCACCTCCCGGAAGTAGCTCGTATCATGGCCTTCACCATTTAGCTGTATCTGCCCGCCAAGCGTGCATTGTTCACTTATCAGATAGATTTAATTTTTCAAATTTAAATTTACTTTAGAAAAACTATTAGTGTAAGAAAAAAAATACACAATGCCAGCATCAGTTCAGAGATTTTTCTGTTTTGTTCTTTGCCCTATGCCCCCACCCCCCACACCATGCCCAGGACCTGAAATTGTGCCAGGTAGGGTTTCAAAAAATGTTGAACGCACGGATGTCAGTGTCATCCACTGACAGGTATGTATTTTTCTAAGATGTGTTACAAGTGCATGGCTGTTACAATTAAAAATGTTCATCTGCTTCCCGTGTAGCGCCCTCTTGCCTGCCATCCATGCACTGTACTAGACTGTGGACAGTTGTCACTGCAGAGATGAGCTCATTGCATCATTCCTTGCCTTTCTCCCTCGCCACCAGTAGGTAGACACCTCTGTTCCCCGGCCATCTTGTCCAGCTCTGTGTGCTCAGCCTTTCACACGATATGGGGTATAACACAGGCATACAGCAGTCCTGTGTAAAGGAGTGAGCAGCATAACTTACTCAACCTTTACAACAACCTTTGCATGGGAATGGTTATCTCCATCATTGTATAGATGAAGAATAAACTAAGGCAGAGAGGAGTTGACTAATTTGCCCAAGGTTCACAGAGCTTATAATGAGTGGTTTCAGGATTGAATACAGGCAGTCTAATTCAGGCGCCCACCTTTTTGCATAACTTACTCCGCTATGTGGTATTTGCTGCTCCAACCTGAGCCACCAAACATGGCAATGTTGGATAGAACAATAAAAAGCAATGACCACTTTCAGTATTACTGAAGTGCATTGTACTTGCTGTGCTCTGGATGTTGATGCCCCTCCCCATTCATATGGTGAAACCTAACCTCCAACGTAATAGGATTAAAAGTAGGACCCTTTAGGAAAGGAAGTGATTAGGTCTCAAGGCCTTCAGCCCCATATGCAGGACGAGTGCCCCTGTCAAAGGGCTTGAGGGAGCCTATTAATGCTTTCCTGCTTCTGCCCTCTTTCCCCATGTGCAACCCAGCATAGGTGACATCTAGGAAACAGAACCCAGCTCTCAGCAGACACCAGATCTGCTGGTTTCTTGTTCTTGGATTGCCCAGCTTCCAGGACTGTGAACGTTAAGTTTCTACTACTAATAAATGAACCATTCTCAGATATTTTCTGATAGCAACCTAGATGAAGTAATACTCTTATATAGTTCTCACTTTTCCAAAAGCATCGTCCTGTTCTGATGACTTTTTCTCCTGAACAATTTTCAGCACATTCTCAATGCTTCATCTTGCCTAACTTACTGTGCTCAGCTTCCTGCCTGACCCTCCTGTCCTCACTGCACGGTTGCTGCTCGGCTGATCTGCGCTGTGTCCTTCCGCTGCGCATAGTCATCTTGTTATTTGCCTGCTTGTCAATGTCCCATGACTGACCAGTGCTTGGGATGGAAGTGTGGTCTCTGGAGTGTATATCAGTTGGGATTAAGTTCCTCCAGAGGTTAAGACAGACCTAAAATAATAAACACTTAAACAGTAAAAAACTTTATGTCTCTCCTGTAAGTCCAGAGGTAGAATTCCCACAACTGAGGCAGTCCTGGGAGAACTTATTTTCATTTTCTTTCGTCATTCTTAACATTTTGCCTCACAATCTAAAATGGCTACTAAAGTCTCAGATATTATGTCATATTCTGGACCTATACTTTCCAGTTTCTTTTAGCAGATGTCCATATCCAGCTTACCAGTGGGGCTGAACAATATAATCCAATGCTGGATTGAAAAAAGGCTGTGATCGAAACAACTAGGTACTGTTCATTCTTCCATTTTAACAACAACTAATATCTTTGCCCAGGATAGATTATTCAGCCCTCCTAGAATGCCTTTTTGCTCCCTGTCCAAGTGGCACCTTTGTGTCCACAGTATTTCCCCTTGACCCCTGGAATCGAAAGTAACTTCCTCTGACACCCAGCTTTTCCAGCAATAAGTATGCATGCAGTTTACTCAAATCTTCACATTCTTCTGCCTTGCATTACTCTTCTTTGATGATTTCAATAGCTTAAGTATTTCGCTGTTAACATTTTACACACTGAAGTGTCATCCCCGCCCCATTCCAGGCTTCCTGAGTGTTCTGTGAACATTCATGGACCTCCTCGCTCACATTTGGCCCTGAACACCGTGGTGGGGATGTTATAGTGAATAAGATGCCAGACTTCTCAGAATCCTTCTATTCCCAGCCTGGCATGGTGGGACACACCTGTAATGCTAGTGACTGAGAAGGCTGAGGGGAGGAGAATCAGAAGTTTCAGCCCAAGCTTGGACAGCTTAGCAAGATTCTTTCTCAAATTAAAAAAGTAAAAATGTACGCAGATGTAGCTCCTTGGGTTCAATTTCCAGTACCCCCCCACGCGAACACACGCAATGCACACGGACACACACACATGCACATGCACACACATATCCTAATATTTCTCATGGTATGTTTTAAAACTTTTGTGTATCATGAAGTACTTCTTAAATTTCTGCTGCCTCCCTGAGTAATAAAAGTTGACATTTTTTTGAATAGTTACTACTTATATTCCTAATATTTATCTTATAATGACTAGGTTCTGGGTATTATTTTAGTCTATCATATGTATCATTTTCTTTCTTTCTTTGACATCTATCAGGCAAGCACCATTATTTTTTCAGCTATTACCACGGCACAGACAGGTGTGATAACAGGTGTGCCCAAAGTCACAAAGCTGGTAAGGAGTATTGCCTGACTAAATCCAGGCAGCATGACTGCAGAGCCCAGGACCTCAATCCCCGAGTGAGGAGGTCTCCTGACTTGGAGATTCATTTACAATAGTCATCGGCAATGCGTGCTGCGCCTGCCAGCCAGGGCCAACAGGAAGCTGTCCCAGTCTGGGATGTCTTTGACCCTGGGATGCTGCCAGCCCACCGTTCCCCATCCGAGTCTCAGCTGCCAGCCCTGTCCCTTGCCTTCCCCTTTGATTGTCAGTCCTACTTGGGCTGTGACAGAAAACCAATTCATCCCCGTCGGTGTCTCCAGGGAGCTGCATGGCTCTGATCTCCCCACGGTAAGGACAGGAGGAAGTAACTGAGCGTGGCCTGCCTTCTGGAGGCCCCCAATCCGGTGCTTAATGTGCTTTAATTCATGGTCAACATCAACAAATGAGAAGATATTGCTCAGGATTGGGGACTTCCGAAAAACCTGGAAAGTGTGGAAACACTTCATCTGGATGCGGTGTGCTTGGGCTGCCGAGTTCAGGTGTGGCCCGTGTAGCCTGGGTTGGCCCAGCCCCCTCCTCCATATCCTCTGCCACCTGCAGCCCTGTTCACGTTGCCTGCCGGCCTGCCGCAAATAATGGCAACAGAACACAGCGCACCTGTCCTTCACACGGCGTGTCAGGCGCTGTTCCAGCCACGTCACCTTTCTTCACACCCTGGAAGAGGTGCTGCGATTTTCCTCACTTCACAGGTAAGGAAACTGAGGCCACATTCCTAGGAGAAGGGCTGGGACTTGCACCCAGAATTCCGGCCCCACGGTCTTTGCTTCGAAGCACTACCCTGCTCCCCTCCCACGTAGCTGTTGCACTTTGTGTACCTGCTTTAGGACAGGCTCTTGCCCCTCAGCTACCGTGCAGCCTAAAGTTGATGTGTGGAAAATATAAGAGCTGATTTCTTAGACAAATAACAAGCCGGTAGGAAAGGCTCTTCTTCCTTATTGTGCTGCACAAAGTCGAATGTGTTGAGACAGAAGGGTGGAGAAAGGACCTCAGTGAATGCTTGGAGCTGGCTGTGGAGTGGAGAGAGCTTCCTTGTGTGACTGACTCTTGGAATGAGAGAGGTAATTAGCTCTATTTAGCCTTCGTCCCAAGCCTTCATCCCCTGAGACGTTAGCCTGCAAACAAGTGTGATCTGTCTCAATCCCTCCTCTCTCGTGCCGATGGGTGGGCCAGGGAGGCCGCTGTGAACCACGCAGCTGGGCCGAGTGAGCATTGTGACCTCCACACCAACATCCACCATGCGGGCCCAGCCGGCCTGGGCTTCTGGGGCTGCTGAGTTCGCAGTGCAATCACAGTGATCGGCTATTTGCACGATAGCCTCAGGGGACGGAGCCCTCTTGTAAATGCCTGCCCAAGTCAGAGATCCACTCAGAAGGATCTGTATTCAGAGGCACACGGAGGAGGACGGCTGGTGCGCGTGGTTGACTATTCACTGCTCACTTTCATGTACCAGGAGCTGCGGCTGTGACAGCGGACAAGCCTAGGTGTCCTTAGGGTGATCGCATGATTCCAGGCCAGGGGGCTTGATTGTGAAGAATGCGGGATTATACCTGGGCTCTCCTAGACTAAGGGACCTGTGGCCACAGTGAACAGACAGTAAGGCCAATAGCATCCTCGAAGCTCCCAAGTCTGCATCTGGCTGAGTCACTGAGCAAGAAGACCTTTGAGCCTGTTTCCTGCCGTGCATCATGCGACAACCTTACAGAGCTCTTGCCTCTCAGAAGTGCCCGTGAAGACTATCTACTAATGTCATGGCTACAGTTTGCAGAGGAGCCTCTCCCCACAGGGAGAGAGCTCGAGGCCGAGTAGCTGGGCTCTGTGTGTCGACCGGGCTTTCCTCAAGCTGATGCCAATGCCAGTGACTGCATTTGCAAGGTAAGAGCTAATGGCTGTGGAAAACAAACGGTCCTCTCCAGGCTGAGAGTGGGGAAGAGAATGAGGAGAGAAACGGCACCTAAAAGAGGAGAAAATTGTTGAATGTGGTGGGAGGTGACAGCTAAGGGGAAAGGGCTGTGTTGTCCGGGTTGTAGTTCTGTGTCTACCTGCCTGCTCCTGCCTAACTTCAGTAAAATATGAAGGTGTGATGAAAAGGTGCATGTTTAAATAAAAAATTGATTATAGCAGAAGGCACATTGCCATCAGACCTCTTCAAAATGCTTCCCCTTGCTTCAAACACACCTACCCCATCATTGTCGCCACTTCCTGGAACGGTTCTGGATGTCCTCTGTCGCGGTTGTCTTTCTGAGGCGCGATCATACATTCAGGGAATGCTGCTGCCAGGTGCCACCCAATGGAAGGAGTCTTGTTAACACCTGGCGGTGTTTCTTCAGCTCTCTTAATTACCTGACCGGCACATGGTCAAAATGAGCACGAAAGTGAAATGTTTTTCATCACTCCCTGCAGGACGTTGAGGCAGCCACGACAGACAGCACAACGAAGCGCTGCAGAGCTGCTTCAGAAAGTGGCAAAAGCAATGGGGCAAATGTCTTTCAAAGCAAAGGAATATATTTTCGAGGGCGATTAATGGCGGTGTGTTCCTTTACTATAATAATTTTTAATTTTTAAACATTCTCTGTATTCTGTGATCACGCCTCATATCCAATGCTCCTGAATGCCTGGTTGGTGACAGGTATTTAGGAGGGTGCAGAAGACTCAGGTGGGCAGGCAGCGAGAGCTCATTCTATGTGGATTTGTCACCCATCTCTGGTCCACAGAGAAGTCCCCATAAATATCAAAATGGAAATAACAAAGCTAAAAACCAGGGGGACATTGAGAGGGAACCATTTGCCCAGGAGAATGAAGAGGAAAATTATGATAGCGCAGGTTCCCAGAAAAGCCCGGTGTCCAGCAGAAAGAAATAGCTTTAGGAACCGGGCATGGTGGTGCACATTTATAATCCCAGCACTCTGGGAGGCTGAGGCAGGAGGATTGCAAGTTTAAGCCCTGGGCGACTTAGTGACTTAAGGAGAACCTGTCTGTCTCAAAATAAGAAAAAGTGCTGGGGATATAGCTCAGTGGGAAGGCTCTGTGTTCAATCCCCAGTACCACAATACACACAGAGAGAGAAAAGAAAAGAAGAAAGTCAAGGGGCAGAACAAGCTTCAGGAAGGCTCAGGCAAGTCTGGAGCAGCCCTGAGTGTGTACCAGGCCCACCTCCCTGAGATGTAGCCAGTCTTCTGTCCTGATCAGCTCTTTGCCGAATGAGAGGAATTGCCCATTAATCCTGTTATCGGAACCAAATATTTTCTGCTTTAATTTCTCTGATAAAACCTCTCTGAAAAGAGAGCTCTTAGAATACCAAAGCAGCCTCTCTGTGGGATTCCTGAGACTGGGCAGAGGTGGATGGTGGGTGCCCTTTCTGGGTCTAGAAGCCACCAAGCAGTGCTACTCTTTGCTCCAACTAGAAATCCTCTGCCCCACAGGTCCCCCATTGAACACGGACACACAGCAGAGAAAAGTGGGAAAAATAAATCCATAAATCGCAAAATAAAGCTCTTCCTCTGATGTTAGGTGATCCCGGCCCTTGATTTTCCACCACTTTGTATCTCTCTAAACCTGCAGATGTTTTTAGATACCAGCCATGCACTAGGGATTGTGTTCTGGGCACTGGGGAGGACGGCTTCATGATGGAATTCAGAAAGTGCTTCAACGGGTTGAAAGAAAGGAGAATTTTATGTTGTAATAGACATCCTGGTTTTGCACAGACGATTCTTAAAGCAACTGGCCACTCATGCTGAGACTCGGGACTCAGCTTGAAGGGCTGTTGACTTCAAAGGGGACTGGGCAAAGACCTTAAAATGATTCTACAGGACCAAGCTGTGACAGGAGTGCACGACTTAGCCCAGAATTGTTTCAAACTTTAAAAAAGGAAGGAGGGAAGGATTAGCTCAAAATTTATAAGGGAGTCCATGTAGGAAATGTCAAAATCAGAATATGGAACTGCTCGGAATTACTGCTTCATAACCACCTATTTCTTGGATACTTACCTGTGTCAGGTGCGATGTGTGTAATAACTCTGAAACAAGTCTGCAAGACCGGGAGATATTTATGTACATTACTTAAAGAGGCACCCCAGGGGCCACCCCTATCTAACAGCTGCTGGCCTTACATCAGAAAGGCTACCTCCAGAGAGGCCTTGGGTGTCTCACATGCTTGAGATACTTTAACCTTTGAGAAACAGCAAATGTTTTGTTAGCAAATAAGATGTCAGAAACAGGTCTCCATCGGTGGAATTAGAAGCACATTGACAAGCACAATGAAGGGCTCTCTCTGCCTGCCGCTGCCTGCAAGTGGCATTCGAGATTTGCAGGTGGGCTGACATGTTTTATTATTAATACCTCCACTTGGCATGAAGTGTGCATAAGAAGCTTTGACCCCCATATAGTCGCCTGGGTATTTAGAGAGTTTGTTGGTTGCCATGGTGTTCCCCAGTCCTACCTCTAAAATATTGGAACCACCTTGCGGACCTTCCATGCCAGGTGGAAATTGGTCTAAGCAGCTAAAAAGGCAGCAAGTACTTCACCCAGGGCGTTGCAGAAACCATATGGAAACTAATAAAAAGCCAGTGTTGATGGTCTGGAAGATTTGTCCTGAAGCTTGATTTTGGTAGTAGGAGACCAGCTAACCCTCACCCACTGGAATTTTTAGTAGCTTCCATCACTTTGGAAAGAGAGCCTGAAAACAGTCCATGTGCTGGGGTACACTCTCCACCCAGTGACTGCACAGGGTGGTACAGTTAGTGGGGCATCCACTGACTGCAGGGGAAACGGGTCTGGAGTGCTTGAGTCAAGTTTCCAAGGACATAGAGGGTATAAATTTTAAATCTTTTAATTCTAAAGCCTTGTTCTTTCACCATGTAGGATCTGTCTTTCGGAGCTATTACATACATAGCTCCATTTTTACTATTTTTTCTTGATATAAAAAATGTCATACACTCACAGGAAAATTGGAAACTGTATGAATGTATAAAGTAGCCTAATGCCACTATTCAGAGAAAGTATCAAGTGTGAGAATATTACTTCCAGACTTCTATTCCAGCATATTTTTTCTTTTATTGAGTTTATTGGTACACTTTAGGTATGCAGTACAGTTACATTCATTATTGGGCTCTTGTACCTTTACAATGACAGCTGGTCTTGGTTCTCATTTTTTCCCCTCGTCCCTGCCCTCCCTTCACCCCCTCCTCCCCTCCCCATTTACAAACACTTTATTTCCATTTTTTTCATTTTCTCATATATTTTTTCCCTTATTACCTTTCTCCTACCCATCCCACCTTCCCTGAACCTCTAGCCCTTTTCTTCCCACTTCACAGTGTCAGTTATCTTATTAGGATCTTATTCATGCATATTTAATTGAAACTGCCATGCTTATGATGTATATCTTGCTTACTTAATGTGATGTTTCTTTAGATTTTTGAAAGTGTTTTCACTATCATTTTTAAGGTGAACGTAATACTCTATCCTATGGATTTGTCCTACCACCTGTTGTTGGACATTTAACTTCATTCTGATATTTTCTTCTCCCATCAATAACAAGATGGCCATCTCGAATCGCAAACTTGTTTATGTTTCTTATCATTTCTTTAGGGCAGATTTCTGGAAAGGAAGTGAATAGATCAAAGGGTAAGAACAGTTTGATAGATGTTAGGAAGCATTAAAATAGACCACAGTTTACTTTGCCATTGTAAATAACAGTGATGAGAAGTAGTTTTTAAGACTGAGTTTAAAAGTCCACATAAATTTAAAATGTGAGCGTTTTAATCAAGAAAGTAACGATTTATTTAATAGTAAAGATTTATTTAGTAGTACTTTCCTCTCCAGTAGGGGGCAGCACAACTACCAAACAGACATCCTCTTTAGCTGTCGAATTTGGCATTTTTGCCAAGCTTGCTT
This sequence comes from Fukomys damarensis, assembly GCF_012274545.1. Lineage (NCBI taxonomy): Eukaryota > Metazoa > Chordata > Mammalia > Rodentia > Bathyergidae > Fukomys > Fukomys damarensis. The sequence continues at coordinate 13,945,719 of NW_022900939.1, read as the reverse complement.
TGTTAAAATTTAGCATCAGCAGTGATCAAATTTACGGGCAGCAGCCAGAAAGGAAAATCGCGTTTGCGAAGATTTACAGCTTTCAGGAATGCACCGGAAGACTGTCGCAGATGGCAAAGGGCTAGAGATAAAAGGGTCTTTTCAGTGTGGGCCTGCATGGGACGCTAGGAAAGCAGGTCAGGGTGAGAGTGAGTGGACAGGACAGGAGGACCGGTGTCGTCCGGTGGGGTCAGTAGAGTTCTGTGCCACTGAGAGGCAGTGTGCAGGCTCGGAAGTGATTTTATCTTCCCAAACAGGATGCCGGGAGGAAGAAGGGAGCATGTGACTGGCAGTCTGAGGAAGACCTTTGGAACAGCAGGCACAAGGTCAATGGTGTGAGGAAGGGAAGTGTTAATGAATCGCAGAGAAGGGTGCTGCGGCCGACACCACGGACCCTGGGAGGCCAGCCTCCGTAGGAAACGTGATGTCCAGGCACCTGGGGATGGGGTTGCTAACTTTACAGCTCTCAGGAATCTGTGACCCTCCAAAGGATCACGAACAAGTGATCCATGTATAATTTTTCTAGAATCAGAGGTGTCTTCTCCCCTGAGCCTAACTCTTTCTGCCCTATCCCAAGAGACTTCTCATCCTGTCAGTGACAAGAAGGCGGGCGCCCCAGGCTAGTGCAAGGGGTGCAATGGAGGGCTTGGGAGGCTCTAGATGGGTCAGACGACAGAGAGCAGGAGCTCAGGCAGAGATCTACGGCAAAGTGGAAAGCGGGGAAGTGTCCCGGCGAAGCTGTCCCGGCATGACTTCCTCTTGGACACATACTTTTTAAAAAGTTTAGCTCAGCCGTGGACCCTGAATACACTTAGGGTCGGCTACAGTTGTCACCGGAAGAGGCTTATGGTGGGAGGAGCGCTTTGCGATTAGGGCTTCACTTCTCTTGAAAGCCCCATGGATCCTTTTCATTGCATCCAGTTTCTTCTGAAGGATTAAAAAACAAAACAAAACAAAACTGAGGCAGAAATCTCAAAACAGTGTGAGTGTTCATCAGTAGTTAAATCATAGAATAATGGTTCATTTCTATCGGAAAACATTAGCTAGCTCTTATTTACTCTCTTGATTTCTTGCTTCCTTGCTCAGGCTGGTCTTGAACTTCTGATCCTCCTTCCTCAGCCTCCCAAGACGCTGAGATTACAGACATATGCCCCTGTACCTGACTACGTGGCTCCTAAAAGAATGCTAGCTCTATATTCAGTGACCTAAAGAGCACTCATGGCATTTTGTCTATTTTTAAACCACTTCTTTCATTGTATTTGGTACATGTGCATGACGTATTTCTTTTTTATGTCTCCTTCATGAAATTTTTTCTTAAGTAAGGAATCAAGTTCAAATGGAGTACCTGGGGTGGGGACGGGCAAATATTTTTTGTATTTTAGACTTTGTGTACCAAATGAGTGTTTTTTTTTTCCTTTTGTGGCACCAGAACGGAACCCAGTGCTGCATCCTTGACCTTTTTATTTCTAAATTTTAAATTTTTTTAAAATATTAAAAAATTTAATTTTAAGTTTTTAATTTAATTTTTAAAACTTAGTTTTAATTTAAAATTTAAAATAAATTAATTTTCAAAACTTCAAATGTAAATGTGATTTGATTTTAATTTTTTAATTTTAATTTTATTAATTTTAAAATTTTAAGTGAATTTAATTTCAAAAGTTAGAAAAGTGTTACCCAAGATTGTCTCCTGCCTCAACCTCCTAAGTAGTTAGGACTGAAATATGTGCCCACCATGCCTGGCTACCGCATGGCTTTTGTCATAACTACTCATCTCTGCAATTCTTGTAGAAAAGCAGCTATAGGCAACATACAAAGAACAGATGTGGCTATGTTCCAATAAAACTTTATTTACAAAAGCAGACAATAGGTCAAATTTAGTCTGCAGAGTGTAGTTTGCTGACACTTGGAATATATTATGCAAAACTGTTGTTTTGGAAAACAACTTTTGCATTTTGTGCACATTTTAGAAAACTAGGCTCAAAACTGTTAATTCTGGTTATGTTGGAGAGAAAAAGTGTAGGATGGAAACAGGGTGATTGTTCACTTTCTCTTTAATCATTTCTGTTTTCTTTGATTGGAAATGGAACACATGTATTGCTTTTCTGAAAGCCTAAAATGATATAATTAAGTCTTGGGATTCCCCACTGCATAGTAATGCCTTTGCCTGTGCAGTAGGAACATTTTGACTTGATTTATGGGGGTTTTGATTGGCCACAAGCTCCAGAGAAACCGACTGTGGCTAAAAATTTAATCCAGTTTAAGATAATGGTAATGAAAAGAAGATTTTCTGATTAATAAGGGGGACAGTCCCACCATTTTGTGTACCAGTCAAGTCACCACTAGGGCTTTTGGTTTGGGTCTGCTGTATTGTAAGACAGACAGGAACAAACAAGATGGCTGCCAAAGAAAGAGGCTGGGTGGGACAGGACATGGAAGTCTTTTCCAGTAGGGTAGAGCACACTTAGCCTGAAGAGGAGGGTAGCCTCCCTCACCTACTGCAAGGAGAGCAGAAGTGCTCACCACAGCTCTAACCTGTGCCCTGAGCCACTGCTGCCCACCGCCTCCTGTCAAGCAGGCACCATGGTTACCAGAGGGGACTGGATTCCTACCTGGCCCCTTTTCTAAGATGTCGCAGAAGGAATGGCCTCTGCAGGACTCACAAGTTCAGAAAAAGCTTTCCTAGTGGTTCAAGACTGAGCCTTAGGGTGGGCAGACTTGGGTTTGCAACATGGGGGAAGGTTTCTGATTCCCTCTATGCTCATGTAAGAGGGGATAATAACAAGTTTCTGGGTAACGGGAGGTAGAGCACTTGCCTAGCATATGCGAGGCCTTCCTTGGCTCCCCAGTGCCACAAAAAATAAAAGAAAAAGGAAATACCCATTTCACTGAGTTATTATGGGAACCCAATCAAGTACTCATTTAGCATTTGTAATGATGCCTGGTACAGTAAGGAAGTGCTCTGTGAATGTTATCGGTTTGTTGTTGGCTTGGATCTCCTTACTCTGCCCGTGTTGGCTCCCATGCTACTCCTTTAGTTGACTCCGGCACCTGTGCTGCATACACTGAGCTACATCCCCACCCTTTTTAAAATAACTTTGGGACAAGATCTTGCTTGTCATTAAGTTGCCTGGACTGGCTTGAACTTGCCATCCTCCTGTCTTAGCCTCCCAGAGACCTGGGACTACAGCTGTGGGCCCTACCAGTGGCTAGGATTTTGTCTTATAACTATTTAAAAACTAATACTAGATGCTGAATTCAAGGACACCACTGCCTACTACATACAGTGCCAAATATCTTTGCATAAATCTAATGTTTCATAATATCACAACATCCCTATAAAATAGATATCAGTGCCTGTGCTTTCCTGGTGAGCAGTGGGGTTCAGGAAAATAAGGAAGGAGGTCTAGAGCCCCCAAGTACATTAAGGGGCCAGTTCTTTCTATTTTTTCAGTGCCAGCCAGAGTAAATTCAGGGTAAAAGACATCTTCAGCACCCCTTTCTGATGAAGTGGAGATTTAAAATCTGTTACTTCAAAATGCAACTAAAATAAAGATTAAAGGAAAAAAAAAAAACAAAACAAAACCCCAAATGCTGTGCACGCCTGTGCTTGCCTCTTTCTGATGGCTGCTTGCCCAGCAGGCTGTAGCTCACCTGGGACTGAACCAGGGACTCAGGCTGTTCGGAAGGAAGGGAAGCCGGCAGCCCTTGCTGGACCTGAGTTTCCTGTCAGGAGTGCAGGGGCCCAGCCTCCTGCTTCTGGCCCATTGTTCCTGGGAAGGAAGGCAAGGAGCCTTCTGGGCCTTCCGGAACCCCGAGGTGTCCCCTCTTAAGGAAGCCGGGATGATGAGCTTCCCCATCCCCATGCCCAGTGTTGGAGGTACCTCTGTCCCTTCTATGGGGGTGGGGGCCAGAGGAAGGGACAATATGGGGCCCTGCTGTATGTTCCCGCAGATTCCTTTATGCTTGCTTAATGACAGGGATATGCAGTTTTAGCTAAACTATTTGATTTTTGCCCATCATTTTTTAACCTCTGTACATCAGAAGGCAGCACCCTCATACCTCTCAGGTCTCTGGATTTGCTTTTTCCTTCAAGTACTGTGAGATCTGCCCATCTGAAAGAGGATTTGGCAAAGGAGAGACTACCAGCATCTCCGTTCTGAACTCCTGCAGTCTGTCTTTCTCCGTCGCCTGAATGCTGTGGCTCACATTTAGTTACCTCTTAATTCTTCTTCCTAGGTTTTTCCAGGCTGGCATATTGCATGGAAGAGCCACCATATTCAAATTCAAAAGCACAGACCAGGGTTCGAGTCCTGCCTGCGCCTCGTACCAGCTGTGTGATGGGAAGCAAATCACTTATTCGAGCTGTGTCTTAATGCCCTCATTCATAAAGGACGGTGACAAGTCCTACTTGTGTTATTGTAAGGTGCTGCAACTTGGAAGGTGCTGGAGCCACACCTGGAATGTAGGAAGCACTAGGCAATCATTTATCAAATGACACCACAGGGTCTTAGGTGTCTCTGCCTCTGAGCTGGCTGACTTCTGTGTCACCCGAGGCTGTGACTGCCCTTCCCCAGGGCAAATTATTTCATTCTTTGTCTTTTGGGATCCAAGGCCCATTTCATATACCTGTGACCTGCTAAAAGGGAAAGTAATGGAAAATTTCTCATTCGCTATTATAGAGGACACTTTTATCTTCCTTGATTTCTGCTTCCGCATTCCTACCTGAACCTGAGAAGCTTTCATACCAAAGGCTTTTCACCCTTTCTCTTTTTTTCCAGACAAAGGATTGTCTTTTGCTCCTCAGCCTTCCCACCAGCACGACAGTGCAGAGTGAGCCACATGCGACCCAGTGCAGAAGGGGCCGTGACCTGTTCTCCTGTAACAATCTTTGCTTCTTGCTCCCAAATGGGAGGGGGAAGGCGTGCACAGAGCTAGGTCTTTAATTTAGGCTCTGCTAAGATTGACGTACAATGGAATGGAAAAGTGCCCTCCCCACCTTTGCAAGGGGAGATAGTATATTATACTGCCAAATTTGAGCCACAGACCTCTATATTCAACCACCTGTCAGAGTACACACACACACACACACACACACACACACACATACACATACATACACACACACACACACCGCAGATTCTGGGTAAGCAGAGTATGGACAGAGGCCCAGGGAAAGGACATATTGGGTGTGTTCAGGGCAACTCTGATTTGGTGGCTGCTTTATGAGAGGAAGGATGGTTGGGCATCATATTGGATCAGGCCAGAGACCAAGTGGAAGAGCCTGACTCACTTTCTAAGGAAATGGAAAACTGCTTGCTATAGTTTGAATGTTGGTGCATCTCCAAAACTCTGTGTGCCTAAGGCTTGGTCCCCAGAGGTGGTGCCATGGGAAGGTGGTGTGGACCTTTGTGAGATGAATTCCAGAGGGATGTTGTTAGGTCACTGAGAGTGTGCCTTCTGTGGAGACTATGGGAACCAAGCTCCCCACTTCCTTGTGAGGTGAATGATTTCCTCCACCATAACTCTCCCTATTGCTGCCCAACACCACCACCAGAGCCCGAAGCAGTAGGTCCACCTGACCTTGGACTGGAACCTCCAAAGCTGTGCATCAAACAAACCTTTCCTCATAAAAGTTGATGACGTCATGTATTTCACTATAGTGATGAAACACTAATATAACATGAAGGATTCTGAACTGAAGAGTAAATAAGTGATCAAAACTGCATTTCAGAAAACCTTTACTATTAAGTACCAAAACTAGCTAGCTTTATTTCCTGGCAGGGATCGCTATTCCCACGTATGAGAATTTGGAAAATATTTAATTCTGAGAGGCAACATAGGAACTTTTGCTGTTAAAAGTCTTCAAGGTCCTCTTGGCTCACATAATGTTTGAGCATGTTGTATGCACACAGGTATGTGGATTTTTCTTCTCCCTGGCACCTGCATCCTGTTGGCTGAGACAGACTCTGCTAGCAAATTGTCAAGGGTGGACATGTAACCCAGGGTCACTATTGCTCTCCTGGCTGCAGAGGAGGATTGTGGGAAATTGCAAGAGGAAAATGGAAAGCAGCATTGGAGTGCAAGCAAAGAAGAGACACTACTGGCTTCAGAGAAGCCTCCATGGAGAAGGACACTGCAACATGAGCAGCTCTCTAGGGACAGTAGAGAGACACAAGGAGGAGAGAATACATAGCGTAGGTCTCCTCGTATGCACCTTGGGAATCCAGGTCAAGCTCCTGAATCTCTCAAGGGTTAGTGCTAGAGAAAAAGGAGGAATTTCCTTCTATAACCCAGATGGTACCATGAGGCTCTGGGTGGAGGAAGGCTGGGTGGAAAGTACAAGCAACCTAAATTGCAAGAGGTTCTTAAAGGTAAAGAAAAATCTTAACTTGGAGAAGATCTGATGCATAAGGACAGGTTTGTGAAAAAATTCAGGTTTCAGAATTCATCCTAACTAGAGCATTTTACAGCCGGAAAGGCTCACCTTTCCCTCTCCCCTGCATCTTTTACAGATAAAAATGTCAAGCCGGGGAAGCTAATCCACCTGCTTCCAGTGCCTTCAGGGCTGGAAGTTAGCTCTGTGCATCCCCATGATAGGTCCCTTTTCCTTCCTTACAGCTGAGAGAGTGATGCTGACCCTGGCCCACAGTGCTTGTCATTCAGGAGGCCAATATGGCTATTTATCTCAGTCCACTTCAGACACCAGGACACCATTTTTAGGAAGTCAATCCCCTTACGCCGTCTTTCTCAGTCTCAACACCATGGACATTTGGGGCCAGATGGTTCTTTACTGTAGGTCCCCATCACTTGCGTTGTAGGATGTTTAGATGCCATTGATAATTTCTCTCCCCATTGCTGCCTAATCCTGATACTTTTAGAGATCTTCGCTCACAAGCCAATTCTGCCTTCCATGTTCCTCTTGCACTTTTCCACCACTCTTCCCTGCATCTAGGAGAGCAAATTTCCTTGCCGAGTGTCCTGATGGAGCGGGTATAGGGGGACAAAATTGCCTCTGGTTCAAAACTGCCTGAGCTTGCAATGAACTCCAGAATTGCATGGGTCAAAAAAATCCCCAGATCATAGAGATTTTATTGTAAATATCTAATTTGTTGAAAATGAATGATTAATATTTTCCAAATCATCCTTAGAAAGTTGATTTGTTCCTTTATTCAACAAATATATATATTGTTTCTCTACCATGTACTGGGAATTGTAAGAAACTTTAGGGAGACAGGAGTGAAGGAGAGGGACTCTAGAGGGTACACAATCAAGATGAGTGATCCTCTGGCAAGAAGTGACCCCCTGCAGGACTTCTAGACTCCCATAGAGAATGGGAGAAAGAAGAGAGGACAAAGGGTCAATGGTAGAAGTGGTTAGAAGCTCAGGACAGACTCATGTCACAAAGAGCAACCCACAGGCTGTGGCTTGAATGACTCGGGTGCATTGCTCCTTACCCTCAGTTTTCTTCTCTGTGGAATGGAGATCATAACAACAGTCACTGCCCAATTGTCTCGGAGACTCTGAAGACAACGCGTGCAGAGCTCTTAGTACAAGGCCAGGGACCTGGTTCACACCTGGCAAACCTGCAGAGGCTTCTCTGTTCACCTTGCGTTCTGTGCTGCATCACAGGGAGGAGCAAATGGGCTGTCAGCACAAACGCACCAGTGTCACAAAGGCCGGGAGCGAGTTGTGAAGAATTTGCTTTAGTTTTAGCATCTGCTCATCCCTTGTTCATTGCATGCTGGCTGGGTCTGTGGTTACATTGGAAGTATTATAAATATTACTAATCTGCTATTTCCTGTACTCACAGTGAGAGGAGTGTGCTGCTTAAAAGAAATGCCTTTTCACAATGAAAGAATAGGTCATTTTGAACACAGTGTAAAAAGATGCAGAATGTTGCACATGCCTTTGAGGTGAGGTATTGGATGGTGGGGACGATAACACATATCAAATATTTGGATATGAGCTGCCACAGAGTGAGCACTTCAGAAATGTCTTCCATCCTGGCCATGGTTATGCAGAACAAAGCACCAGATGGTATGTGAAAAATGTAGAGCTGATGCAAACAGCAGTTATGAGCACATTGCATGGACTTTCTATGAGCCAAGCAGCATAATGTTCCCACTTTACAGGTAGAGAATTTCTTGTCCAACTTGCTTGTGGCTAGTCAAGGAGGAAGTGAGATTTGAACCAGGCTGAGTCCAGAAACTGTGCTTTTTAACTACTGAACACTTGGCCTTCCTTAAAAATATTCAAGTAAAAGAGCTTCTGAGCTATCCCACCGGCTCGTAATATTAGGGCTGCGTGGCCATTGATGTCAAGGAGAATGACAGCCAAGAGAAAGCTGTATGATGTAGCAACAAGCACATCAGTGACCTTTGAATGGGTGGCTTCTGTGAAGTCCTGGGCTGGCAGCCAGACTGCTAGGGCCTCGGGGAGTCCCCAGAGATAGAAAAGGGAGACTCCAATGTGTATATCTCATTTTCAGGGTGTTGGCAGTAATAGGTAAGAAAGAAACAGATTTCTAACTGCAAGGAGCAGCAAGCCTTGTGAAGGTGTTTTTCTCTTCTCTCCAAGGTGATGAGTAAAGACTGGAAATAAGGAAAAAGGCCTGGTGGAAGGTAAAAGGATGAAGATGATGAAAAAGGGTGAAAGACTGTTTTGTTTTGTTTTGTTGTTTTTTGAGACAGGGTCTCACTATGTAGTTGAGACTGACCTAGAACTCACTATGCAGCCCAGGCTGGTCTCGAACCCACAGTGATCTCCTGCCTCAGCCTCCCAAGTGCTGGGATTATAGGCACGCACCACCATGCCCTGCTTGAAAGATGTTTTGAACAACTGGGTTGGGACAGCACCCTGTGTACTCACAGAGGGGTTTGCCATGCAGCTGGACTTGCAGGTATTTTGGACTTTCCTTGTTAATAATTCCCGATAAATCTGTCATTAACTTTTTAGAAACCAGTGGTTAGATTTTCCATAATCTTGACCCACACCATCCTGCAGGCCCCCATTCTCCTAATAGAGATGGCCCGTCCCCTAATTATCAGGCTTAATCCCAGTGCTGACATTCAATAATTGTGTGATCTTGGACAAATAAATCACTTCATATCGTTGAGCATATTTCTTCATCTATGAAGTGGCTGATTTAAATGAAAGATCATAGCATCCTGCGGACCTGAAGGAGTATTAACATCTAATGTGAACAGGAAACTGCCTTGTCATTTTAAGAGGATTTGTTATCCTTGTGGTGAGATTTTTGTCTTAGAGTCAAAGAGAGGCCACAGAGACTTCCCTCTGCCGGACAGACAGGCAATTGGATCCATACTGTAACAGTCTTTGTTGTATTTATAAACATATACATTTGTTCACTGAAATGCATTCATTTATCATTTGGACTCTAAGAGCATTTTTTCCCATTACTAAAAATAAGAAAACTTTAATGTCTTTTATTAACCACATGCATGTCCAAGTCTTATTCACTTGTTGCTGTGGAGTGATATGATTGTCATCCTTCGAACATACCGGTCCACCAGTTTTTATTAGGATTTCTGATCACGCTAAGTGCCTAGTTCTTGGGCAGAAAGACCAAAGGGCATTTTTATGTTGCCAGCTGTCAACTGTTAATAGGATTTAAGTAAAAATTCCCTCAGCTGTTAGAGCTATAAAATTCAACTCAGCAAATGCTTAGAGAGCTGACTATGGGTAAGGTACCAAACAGGAAAATGGGGGGTACACATATCAGTTTTGATGATCAAACCCCGTGCCCACAATAAAAACACAAAGCAGGAAACCATGACACATATCCGATCATCTGGCGTGCAGCCATTTGGAACACGCAGAGCAGCTCGCGTGATCGGCCAGGGTCTGTGGGTGGGTGGGCGCGTGTGCGTGCGTATAAGTGCGGCCAGTGCGGAATGAGGGGCTGGTAGACATGCAGCAGGAAAGCCTGTATGAGCCATGCTTGCTCGTACCTTCCTGTGTGAATGTTTTCGTAAATACAGAGTCAGAGAGGGGTCTGTGCTCCTATCTCTGAGGCACCTCGTGAGTGGCAACTGCCCTCAGCCACTGTGGTTCAAGATGTAGATAGACTTGGCAGCAGCTGCTCACATGTGGTCAGAGACCCCTCGGTTGCCGGAAGGAGCTGTGCAGGGAGCTCCTAGCGCACAGCAGGGCTCTGGGCTCGGTTTAGTGCTCTGATCCGGGCACCTGGGAATTTCTAGTAATGTTTGAACAAAGATCCCCCATTTTCACTTGCAGTGGTCTTCACCAATGATGTAGGTGGTCTGAGTTGCTTTAGATCCTGTTAGGGCTCCATGAGCTCAAAACTATCTGAACACTAATAGTAATATTAGGTTTGCTTGTCTTTTCCACCTTGTCCTTACACCAGTAAATAGTGGGCTTTTCCCAAGGCTCCCTGACATGAGTTTTGAAAAAGCTTTCATGCAGAATTGGCTATGAGAATCCAGCTGTCTTAAGCCAGACACAGACATGACTTGCAGAAATGAAAACAAAAAGAGTGCCATTCTTCTCACTACATGTATTTTGGATTTAGAATACACAATTATGGCTCATAAATTACTACTTATGCTAATATATAATAGACATTAAAATTACTTTTAAATAAGTGAATGAATTACCATTAAAATTATTGTCTCTATTGGCTGGGTATGTAGCTCACTGGTAAAATGCATGCTTAGCATGCAGGAAGCCTTGAATTCAATTCTTACCACCAAAACAAATGAAATATAGTAGTTATTTTCTCGGTTTTAAGTCCCTAATGTGTTAAATATGAATTGATACAACTCAGAAAAACAAAATGATTAGGCCCCAAAATAATTTTAAGACTATAAAGCACACTAAGTTTGAAAAAATTTGAGAGTTGCTGCTATCCAGATATAGTACTTGTTATTTCTACTAGAAGAAATAGTTGTGTGAATGCGATCAAAAGATAGTGTTTTTGTGTGTGTGTGTGCATCAAAAGATAAATACAGGGCTAAAAGCTCAGCATTTTGGGAGACTGAGGAAGGAAGATTGCAAGATAGAGCCCAGCCGGGGTGACTTAGTGAGACCCTGTGTCAAAATAAAAAACAAATCTAAAATTTATTCAGAAGCAGAAGAGACCTAGAATAGCAAAAGCAATTCTGGGTGACAAAGGCCAGGCAGGGGGCATCAAAATCTTTGACTTGAAATTATACTACAGAGCTACCATGATAAAAACAGCATGGTACTAGAAAAAAAAAACAGACCCAAGGATCAATGGGACAGAGTAGAAGATTCAGAAACAACCCCAAACACACTCAGCCACCTTATCTTTGACAAAGGGGCAAAACATATCCACTGGAAGAAGGATAGCCTCTTTAAGAAGTGATGCTGGAAAAACTGGCTTTCCACATGCCAGAGACTAAAACCAGACACACATCTCTCACTATGGACAAAACTAAAATAAAAATAGATTAAAGATCTAAAAATAGCAAACAGAACCACTAAATCTGCTGGAAGAGAGAATTGGGAGAATGCTTAAGGACATAGGGGTAGGAAAAGATTTCATGAATGAAACCCAGACTGCACGGAAAATAATATAGGGAATCAACAACTGGGATCTCACCCAACTAACAAGTGTTGTACTGCAAAATAAGTCACTGACAGATGAAGAGACAACTCATGGAGTGGGGAAAAATTCTAGCTAGCAGTCCCTCAGATAAAGGACTGACATCTGGAACATGAAAGAATTGAGACATATCAGACTCCCCAAAATTTGAAGACCAAATCCAAAAGTGGGCTTCTGAAATGGATAGATGTTTCTCAGATGAAGAAGTACAAACAGCCAATAAATATATTAAAAAACGTTTCACATCACTTGTCATTAGAGAGGCGTAGATTAGAACAACCCCGAGATTCCATCTCACTCCAGGAAGAATGGCTGCTATCAAGAAATCACCCATGGGCTGGGGATTTAGCTCAGCGGTTCTGGCACCTGCCTTGCAAGCACAAGGACCTGAGTTTGATCCCCGGGGCCAAAAAGAACACAAGAAATCACCAGCAACAAATGCAGACACACATGTAAATATTGCACTGTCTCTCTGGTGTAAGAACCTGAAAGTGTAAATAGGCACTAAAATATAGAATAGACAATGTGAAATAAGAAACAATTGTTCAAAAGGAAGGGATCTAGAGAGGGGAGAGGGGGGAAAGGAAGGAAGGAAAAAGAAAAAACTGAGAAAAGAAGGAAAAATGTAACAGGGCTTTTATAAATAAGGAAGGGAAAGGGGGATGGAGGGAGAAGAGGTGAATGGAAAAAAGGAATCAAAATACATCATGTAAAAGTACAAATTCCCTGTGATGAATGTGATCATTAAGTAAATCTAAATTGTACCAATAGGGCCAGGGATTTCGCTCAGTGACACTACGCCTGCCGGGCAAGTGTAAGGTCCTGAGTTTGATCCCTGGTACCACACACACACAAAAACTGTACCAATTAAAAAAAAAAAGAAGAAGAAGAAGCACATGTAACAAAACAATACTCATTCTTTTCACCTCAACTTCACTGAAATATAATCAAAAGAAATGAAAATAAAATTTACGCTGGCTATGGAATATATGTCTATATAATTTTTCAAAAGGCTGGGATGTAGCTCAGTGCAAAGGTCCTGAAATGAGCCACCCCCCCTTTCACAATGTCCTTAAACAAAAGCTGAAATCTACCCTGAGTTCACCAACGATGATACAGGTTTGTCTTTAAATCGTGGTTTGTCCATGCAATGGAAAACCATTCAACAGTAAAAATGAACACATCACAACTGGAATGTTTCTGTTTGGATAAAGGATAAATCTCACAATGCTAACAAAAAGTAAACTACAAAAAATATACACAGGGGCCCGGGATTTAGCTCAGTGGTTCTGCTGCCTGCCTCGCAAGTGCAAGGTCCCAAGTTTGATCCCCAGTACCAAAAAAGGAAAAAATATATACATAGTAACATTCAATCTACATAAAATACACAAACAAGTAAAACTACAGTGTACATACAGTATATGTACATAAATATATGTATATATATATAAAACACTACAGTACACTTCATATAGTCCATATAGAATACAGTATATAATGTATATCATACATAAACAGTATACACATAGTAAACTGTAAAGAAAAGCAAGGAGATGGTTATTCCAAATATCAAGATAATGATTGAATCGCAGATGGTTTATACAAGATAACAGAGTATGGTGACACATGCCTATAATCCCCTCACTCTAGAGACTGAGCCAGGAGGATTGCTGTGAGTTCAAGGCTAGCCTGGACTACATAGTGAGATCTTGTCTCCAAATAAATAAATACCCAAAGCAGTTTTAGACTAGAATATTGAAAAATGATTATCTTCTTAAACTGAGGTTGGTTACAGTATTTTTTTTATTTTTGGGGGTACCGGGGACTGAACTCGGGACCTTTCATTTGTGAGGCAGGCAGCAGTACCACTGAGCTAAATCCCCAGCCCCTGAGGTTGTTTACAAAGGTGTTAGTCTTGTTATTATTCCTTACAACATACATATATATGTGTGTGTGTGTGTGTGTGTGTGTGTGTGTGTGTTTCACATACATATCATATTTCACAGTAAAATAAAATAGAGACTTGTTTAAAATTAGCATGTTTGTTTATATGTGTTCATTTATGAAGATAAATTGACTTCCACTAAAGATAAAAAGATGCAAAGAGACAACCTTTGTTATTTCTCCTGACCTCACCCTGGTTGCTCCTCTGTGTGACTAACTCACAGTGCTCCTGTTCGCTCCTCCTTCTCCACTGTGGAATTGTCAGGGTGGTGGTTCTGGGTAGGTCCAGCCCTTGCAGGGTTCCAAGATGGAGGACTCTGTAGGGCTATTGGCCCCTCCTGCCTCCAGGGGTTACCAAGGAGGTCAGCCGTCCACCTGGGGTAGGGTGAGAGGACCAATGGAGGTCCCAAGCCAGAGAGTCGGATAGAGGGGTCCCAAGGTCCCTGTCACATCTGCAATGCTGGTGGAGAGCTTTTCCCTTACCGAGTTCAGGGCCACAGGTCTGAAGTCCTAGCGAACAGGTGCAGAAAAGGAAGCCATAGGCATGGCTAGAAAGGCCCCTGCTGCTCAGGAGGAGCCGGCCACCAGCTCGGCCCTGAAGGAGAGCTTGTTCCAAGTGATGTGTGTGGCGGGCAGGGCAGGGTGGGAGTGGGAATTGCATGTTCTCATCTTATGACTCTGACTCACTGAAATGGATCCCTCCCTTCCCTTTCTGGGCCCCTTTCCTCCACTTTTGGCACTGAAGAGCCGACGTGACTTTCCCCCGCTGGTCTTTGAAGAAATCCATCTTGTAAATGAATACTAAGCTGTGTTAATAGTTCCCCCACATCACCCTTGGACGGGAAACTGGGAGGTCCTGGAGACGAGGACTCTACTCCAAGGAACAATTCTCCTCCAAGGCAGGACATTTAAATGCTGGGCAAGCGGAATGGCCATGTTAAAGAGCACGTTTCCCTAACCCTTCTCAAATAATACCTGCAATTTTAAAGGGGAATCACTTGCATCCCCCCGCCTTTCCCATTCCAGTCCTTTTCTTGTCTCATTCCATGTGTCCTCCCTCCCGCTCTGAAAGGCTCTGGGCATCTTCTGTCGTATCCCAGGCAAGGGGCCATCCATTCACAAGCAACCCGTGAAGACACACAGGTGAGATGACCACGGCAGTCGGCTCAGGCAGGTGCTGGGAGGGGACCAGGGGCCGCGCCTCCGACCTGCCTGGGGTTCAGGACATGGCCGTCCTTTGGCTCCTTCAGGGAGAAGTGGTGGCTGTTGGGGTGGTGGACGAGAACAAGCTGCCCCAGGCTCAGAGAGGGCGAGTAACATTCCCGGGGCTCCAACTGGTGATCGGCACCCCCTGCAGCTGTCCACCTGGGCGCAGTCTTGCCTGTTCGAAACTGTAAGCATCTCGGGGTGACAAGCCGTAGGCAAACGGGGAGGGAAGAAGCAGCCGAGATCAAGCTGCAATGAGGTGCCCGCGCGCACAACTTTTCATCATGCAGAAGCTAAGACAGGGAAGCAAGGGTTTATGAACTGGGAGAAAAGGAAAGCCCAGCTGTTTGATGTGCCCGGTTCTTTTAACTTACACTCTCGTCACAGTTGATGTGGCGGATGTTCACGGTGCATCCGCCGCACGCCAGGAGCCACACCATCTAGCAGGGGGCAGACGCGCTGTGCTGTGCCGGCTCAGGGACACCAGCCCAGCGTCCTTCCTGCAGATGATCTGATTTTGGCGTCTCTGGCCCCTTCTGTACCAAATGAACAGACTCAGGCCTTTTCTCCTCCTGCTCCCTCTGTCAGAGGTGCGGAGAGCAGGGCACGGACCCCAGGCAGGTTTCCTGTGAAGGGGGACATCGGCCCGGCGTGCAGGCTCCCGGTCAGCGTGCTGCACGCCGGAGTTCAGCCCCGACTGCCGACCTTTCTCCACCTGCCTGGCACTGGCCAAGGACAGAGCCTTCCAGAAACAACTGGGCTCAAGGAAAACAGCCCACCCCTCCCACAAGAATGCCAAGAAACAATCGGCTATTAAATTTCAGTGGAAAGCACCGGAACCCATTCAGCCAGGAAACCTAAATGGAGCAGTGATTAAGTCATTCAACCCCTGGCCACACGGGACCCCCAGGCCTACAGGAGGCTGTGCTTTTCTCTCACAGACCGTGTGTTTAGCTGGCATTTCACTGTACAAGAAGCACCTGTCTGCTCTTATCAATGGTGGTCAAGCCCATGGGCTAGGGAGGCTGAATGCCTGGCTTTGAATCTCAAGCTCTGATACTTGCTGTGTGACTTTGGGCAAGTTATTTAACTCTCTGTGCCTCAGTTTCCTCACCCATGAAATGGGAATGATAACAGTAGTAGCAGTGCGCTGATGTTAGGAGGATTCATGATGTTGGGAGAATTAAATGAACTACTATTTGTGATGCACTGAGAACTATGCATGATAAATATTCTAAGGGTTAAATTAATTAAATAGACATATTTAATTTCCCAGCTGTGGGTGGTATATGCTTCTGTTCTTTCCTTCTCTCAGAAAGTCTGACTGTGAAAGAATGTAGCTGGTAAAGAAGTAAAGAAAAACTAGGTGTTTGGGGTGAAATTGCCTCAGTTCAAATCTTGTTTGTTTTGTTTTGTTGTTTTTGGTACCAGGGATTGAACTCAGGACCTTGGACTTGTGAAGCAGGCAGTGGCACCACTGAGCTAAATCCCTAGCCTTCAAATCTTAAATCTGAAATTTAATAGCCGATTGTTTCTTGGCATTCTTGTGGGAGGGGTGGGCTGTTTTCCTTGAGCCCAGTTGTTTCTGGCAGGCTCAGTCCTTGGCCAGTGCCAGGCAGGTGGAGAAAGGTCGGCAGTCAGGGGGCTGAACCGTGGTGTGCAGCCGCTGACACTTAGTGGCTAAGTCAGCTAAACTCTGTTCATGTGTGGAACAGATTCTTGCTGTACCTGTTTTGTCAGAGAGTTTCAAGGAATGAGTGCTGTAAATTTCTCAGTGTACTACCGGTATTTAGTAAGTGCTCAGTACAGTTTAGTGATTGTCACCATCAGTTATTTTTTAAAATGTCCCAACAACACAGCAGTTTTGACTGTGTAAACTGCAAGCTGGCTTTGAGCAGGCCGTGCGGCCAGAGCCACCAGCCAGCACCCCTTGAATATGAAGCTCGGCAGCTCATCTGGGTGCCGAAGAGCTCAGCAGGGCTGTGTCTGAGAGGTGTGATGTTAGTCAAGTTAAGGTGTCCAAACTCTAGTTGTTTCATTCCTGTCTTTCTCCTGTCCTTCCTTTAATGAACAGTCACTGAGCAGCTACTTGCTGGGGAGGCATGGGGCATCCCCCAATGGAAGGCTGTGTATACCAGGGGCAGGTGTGAGGATTAACCCAGTTACTCCCTGTTAGGACTTAGGCGGGGGCCTGGTCCAGGCTTTGCACTAAGTAACACCCCTTGACCACATCTATATTACGTCTCATCCTGTCTTCCTGGGAAGGAGGAGGCACTGGGGCAGGACAAGGGGAATGACTGTCCAAGGTTACTCATGCAGTTTCTGTTGTGGAAAGCGAAGCCGGGGTATTTCTTTTCCTCTAAATTTGGGATACTATCAGCAAACTGGTCATCCAAGAAATTAAGAGGCAGAGAGCAGAGCCTGCCACAGACACGGTTAAGACCTCCTCTTGATCTCTTACAGAGCTGGGCCCTTTTCAAGTTTGACTGACGTGGAATTCTATTCTCCGAGATGACATTTCTCCAGTGGTGTTCTGCAGAGTGCTGTGTCTTCAAGCTGTTACTAACATTCCATAAACAATTAAATTATTGAAAGTTTCTTTTGCTGCAGACCCCCTTCAAATTTTTTGCTATTTTTACCGTCTGTTGTTGTTTTGTGGAGATTGAACCTAGGGCCTTTGCGCTGAACTGCATCCTTGGCCCTATTCCATTGTATTTTTAAAGAAATTTTGAGACTGAGTCTTGTTAAGTCACTAGGATCACAAGAGCCCAACCTGGACAACTTAATGACCAACATCTCAACATACGGATGCATGTTGTTATTTTGTGTGCAGGATTCCACCAGCAACATCTTGCAGTGCTACCCTTCTCAGAAACACTCATCCAGGAGGTCCAGCTAGGCTCATCTGTGAAAGCCGCAGGAAACATCAAAACTCTGGTGTCAGGAGGAAGATAGCCAGGAGGAGAAATGGAGCAGATGCTGAGCAATGCACTGGTCTGTGCTCCCATCAGACTAGAGCTGTCGCTGTCAGTGCTGCAGAATGAACAGAGTTCTTTGTGAGGGGCGGTTGTGCAGTTGCTCAGCTTGGCTCATTGTGGCTGAATCAGATTCGCTGACACCGCCAGTTACCCTCGCTCCTTGGGGACAGGACCTCTTTGCTCTGCTTACTTTCTGCTTCTGTGGGACTTTCCTCATTTCCCTACTCTTTCCCTCATCTGCCCACTCTAGAGTGGGTGGATTGGGTGAGAGTGTTTATCTTTCCCAAACAGCCCTGTAACTTCCTCCACCTGAATGGGGAGGTCAAGATGACTTAAGTGGGAAAAGAACAAACAACAGGAAAGAAAATCGTTCGATTAGTGGTTATTTCTACCTCTAACAAGTCATGACCTTGAGAAAGGCCTACACTGTTTCTTTTAATCTCAACATCTTTACTCACCAAATGGTGACAATAATCTTTTTCATTTCATGGTGTTGTCTAAGAAGTAAGTGAGTGAGACTGTGCTAAGAAGTGTCACCACATTGTATGCCTGAGATTCATATTCCTATCAGTTAGAATTGTTTTACATAATTTCATATTTGTGTGTGCATGTCTGAGAGAGAAAAAGAGAAGAAATGGGAAAAGTGAAGAGCCCCAGCAAAGCTGGGAATGTAATGTGAATTCCACGTTGCAAAGGAAGATTTTGATTGAAATGGAAAATGAATGCATTACCCACTAATGGCTACTCTTTCATCTAAGGAGAAATTTTGTCAGTGTGACTCTAGGGAGAGTCCTAGACACCCATGCTGAGTGTATATTCATCAATATCTTAGGTTATACGTCAGCTTCTGGGGAATTTAATTAGCATGAGTTAAGCCCTCTCGAATCTTACTTTTATGGGAGGAACATTGTGGGTATATTATGCACCCAGGACACTTTGTGTGGTTGGCTCTGAGTTTGAAGAAAGACTGCCAGGTCACCTTGTGAATTTTTTTGATCTCTTAACCTCTCTCTATGCCTCTCAACCATAGCTGAGATCAGTGATGGCGAACCTTTTAGAGCTTCCAGGGATACAAACAGCCTGCTGCAGGAAGTGTGCCGTAGATTCGCCACCCCTGGCCTAGGTGAACTGACCTGGTTCAAAACTCCATCTTGTCCTCTTTCTTCCTCTTCCTTCTTTTTCTCCCTCCCCTCCACAGACAAGAATAAGTAACCAAGAACACATTCTTGTTTATACCCCTTGCTTTTTTCTACATCCAATGCAGATTATTTTCCTCACTGTCACATTAGATTTGTTTGATTATACTTATCTTTATTTGATCTGTTTTTGCAGTAGGGGAAGTATGTATGCCATGTTTTACTCTTAAGACTATCATTTTATTTTCATGTTCTTGGGCCATTTATTGGAGCCTTCATTCATCTGTATTCAGTATTACAATACACATGAGCATATAAAAAATGTTAGCCAAATTGAGAAGAAAGTACAGTACTTGGCTTTACTGTAAGGGAATTTAGAGTATTTATCTGGCAGAACAAACACTATGGACAATAAATATACAAAGATCTCTTATTTTGAATGCTGTTTTAAAATAGTTTTCTTTTGCCACTAAAAAATATATTACCATGTGCCAAGTAGCATAACAAATATCTCACATAGTTCTCATAAACCTCACTTATGCTCCATGGAATCCCCTAAAAATGGGTCAGATTAGCAGATGAGACTTCGATAACTACAGTGGATGAAAAGAGGCTACTACCAGGTCTCAGTCAAGCTGAGGGTTCTTCCCCACGTTGGCAGGAGGGATCGAATGACTCTAAGCTTTGTTCATACTGGGAGAGATGACTGTTGTGGTCAAGACATCTGGGTTTCAAAGGACAGCCTTGCCTGGACAAGATGGGATCTGGTGCTCAGTGGAAGGTCTGGCCTCGGATTTGGACTTGGCTACTCATTCACAGTTAGGAGGAGGAAGGCAGAATATGGCTGTAGATTCTCATGGGTTCATAGAAATGGGAGTAGCTCATGGAAGTTCCTATATTTTCATGCAAAGGGAAGGAAGGTTCTCATGCAAGAGTGAGGATGGGGGAGAACTTTTGAAAAGTTGTTGAAGAAAGACAGTGGGAGAGGGGCACATGTGTATATTGGAGAAATTGGGTGCTGAGAGGTGTTAAGGGCCTAGAGGGTATGAATATGAATTTAAATTAACACCAGCAGTGTGGTTGTGTGAATTTCTTTGATCATGTTTATGCAAGTGTGGGGACAGAGCAGAAGGAGAATCAGACTGAACAAGGTTAGGCCTAGCAAAAACAGTGAGGTGAACACAGGGCCAGAGTGTCCAATATTTATGTGAGGGAGTTGATAAAATAATGGGACCTTGTAATCCACACAAGGTGAGGAATAAGGACAGGAGAATGAGCTGTATCCTAAGATAGGCTATCCAGGGAGATGAAGGTGGATGGCTGTGGGAGTACTAGAGGGGAGACTAGAAAGATGGGTGGTGGTGGTAAGAGAGTAAAGAAAGTGTTCATGGGAGAGTGAAGAAAGTGTTCATGGGAAATGACAAGGTCAAGGCTGACCATGGGAGTAAGTGTGGACTGTAGACAATGTTATTGTGTGGAGGCAAAGGATCTGAAATGCCAGGATACTGGAAAGACTTTCTATGGATATTGATGAAGAACTATGACAGTAGCAGTATGTAAACCAAGAGTGACAACTTCCAGGAAAGATGGGGATAACCCTAGAGTCTGAAGTGACAACAACAAGGAGAGGTAGTGAGCATATTAACCTGATGGTTTCTTGGGGACTTTTCAGGAGGGATTGTGCTCTGGCTGTGGAATGAATAACAAGAAAAACAGATACTCTACCTTTCAGTCCAGTACTGCAAAGTACGGAAGAGAAACCACACCATTTCAGGGGACTTGAAGGCAGAAAGAACCCTCACAGGAGAAACATTTCAGCTAAATAGTGATTCTCAAAGCGTGCTTCAGGAATCCCAGTCAGTGACACACAGCCCCAAATTATATTCATAGAAATACTAAGATATTATTTGACTTTTCCACTCTCATTTTCTCACAGATACCCAGCCATTCCAGAGGTTACATGATGTGTGAAATGCATCAGATTGAAGATAGAAGTATATAGAATTGTCTTCCATTAAGCCACAGATTGGAGAGACTTGCAGAAATCTATAAAATGCTATCCTTCTATAAAATGCTATATAAAATGCTCTTATTGTCTTGGAAAACCAGAATTATTTTTCATAAAATGTGTGGTGATGTTATTATTGTTATTTTAAATTTAAGTTAATTTTAATGTTTTGTTTTACTGGGGATCGAACTCAGGACCTTGCACTTGCAAGGCAGGTGTGGTGCCACTGAGCTAAATCTCTGGCTCCAATTTTAATTTTTAATTTCATGGGTAGTAAGTATGGATAGATATAAACCACACAAACAAAGGCTCAAATGTTTTAAAGAGTGTCTTAAAGTCAAAATGTTTAAGAGCCACTGAATTAGGACATGGGCGCTAAGGGAATGTTCTGATAAGGATCTGAAGGGTAGGCAGTTTTCCTGGTGTTGGATTCTGGGTTTCACAGAACACAGCAGTAGGATTTTTGAGAATGGGAAAGGGCTGGGAGGTGGGTCATAAAAGGGGATAGGAAAAAGCACGTGTTGATGACAATCCAGGGGAATTGAGAGATTCATTTAGTCCTGGCTTCTTGTTTTGGTTGGCAAACACAGGGATGAGGCTAAGGGGTCCTGATGATGGCAGGACTGGGTGTCATCATAAACCAGGAGTAGGTGGGGCAGCTTCTGCTGGGGGAGGGCTAGAGCAGCAGGTCAGTCATCTCAGAGACTAAGTTGCTCCTTCACTTCGAATTCTTAAAGAACAGTCTGACTGTAACTGTCTTGTGTCTTGTCCATTCCTGGGGCCAGTCACTTGGGACAAATCAAGGGACAAACCACTGCCCCATCTTACAGAGTCAAAGGAGCGTGATAGTTCCAGGAGAAGAGGCTCTATATAGTCTGGGAAGATATCCCCAAAGCCCTCTACAGGAGGACATTCCAGTGAATGAGCAAGATGAAAGGCTCTCTTTGGGATAACTGTGAGTATTTATTTGGAATGTTTCCTATTAGCTCCATTTTAAGGTGCAAAGAGGGATTAATTGTGTGCTGACCTTGTGCTGCTACTATCCATTCTGCTGTTTCAAAAGAAAGCTGAAGCATCACTCATGACCCCTAACCTTTGTTCACCCAATCCATCAAACTATAATGGATCACACATCATCATTGCTCCAAACCTAATCAAACATCACTATCTTGTCCTTGGCCAGCTGTAACCACCTTTTAAAGGGTTCATTAGTCAGTAGGCTACTTCTAGTGCAGAAATTAGTCTGCATTGCTATAGTCCCCCATATCTGCAGAGGATAGGATCTAAGATTCACAGTGGATTTCAGGAACCATGCGATTGAAGACTAGTTATGCTTGGTGTCCTTTGCCCCTAATCTACTTCTTCAGTCCTGCCAGAAATGTGGCAGCAGTTTCTTCATTGACAGATACAGTCTCTCCTGTAATTGGTATCTTTCAGTCCAAACCTACCCCTGAATGTATTCACTTGCATTCAGTATATGGCTTGGTGTCATTGGATTCAGGAGACCCCTTGCTCAAGTCTTCCTTTTGGCTCACTGCTTTCTGGCAACATATTCTGGTGTCCATTGGCTCTCATTTTCTGTTCTTGTCTTCCACCCACAAATTTAATGCTTATTCTTTCTTAACTAAGTGCCGATCATATGCTGTAACTTTTGTGGTTTGAGGCACAACAGCAATGAACACAAATTTCTTTCCTTTCTTTATAATTTCTAAGAAGATTCATGTGTAATTACCATAGCTCTTAGCAACCTCAGCATAAATTTTTTTTCTTTCCTTATTAAGTTCGAGAACTTGCACCTTTTACTTACAGAGAGCAGTTTCTGGCCTTTCATTGGAATATCTGAACTGTTATCATAGCTACTCTTGTGCTTTGGGCCATTATGGTAAAATAAGGGTTACTTAACATAAGCAGTGACAGTTGACCTCAAACCCAAGTACTAAATGCTTAATGGGAAGGTGGTGTACTCACATTCTAGATGAGACAAAGCAAAACCATTCTAGATTTGATGCTCCTTAGAATGGAATGTGCAATTTAAAATATAAGAATTATTTATTTCTGGGACTTTCTGTTTTATGTTTTTGGATCAGGGTTGACTGCAGATAAGTGAAAGTGAAGATGTGGATAAGAGGGGACTAGTGTGCTCCTTGTGTTAGTCAGCTTTCTGTTGCTATAACAAACATCTGAGGCAATTGGCTTAGAAAGAGAAAAGGCTTATTTGGCTCAGGGCTCTATTAGTTGGCTCTGTTGTTTTTGGGCCTGTGACAGAGCAGCACATCATGATGAGAGCACACTCAAAACCCAGTGAAAAAGAGAAAGAAGGAACTAGGGTCCCACAGTCTCCTTCGAGGGTACAACCCTAATGACTCATAGACCTACCAGTAGGGCCTACCTTTTAAGTGTTCCACCACCTCCCAGTAATACCCCACTGGGGACAATACCTTTATGGACCTTTGGGGGACTCTCAAGATCCAAACTATGGCATTATCCAAAACCTTCCAATGGCCTTCTGCCATGACTGAGCTCCTGACCATGAGCTGCCTATTGGATCTGACCTCGAGCTATTTCTTGGATGTCATCTTGTTCCTTCCACATTTGTTTGCTATGCTTTGATCACAGGGCCTCCTCCTATACCTCACCACCTTTCCAAGCTCCCTCCTGGCTCAGGTCCTCCTCTGTTCCTGTGATTACCCCCTTGTGATTGTTTAACTTTCACTCAAAGTTACCATCCCTGACGACATTAGAAAAAGCACTTCTCTTTTTCCTTCCAGCCACTATAGTGACCTATTTTATTCTCTTCACAGCACTCATCCGTGCTTGTAATGATCTCTTTCTATATCATTTCCCTGTTTGTTGTTGGTCTTCTGCTCCTTGGTGGTGGGAAGCTTGAATTTCCTGTTCACTTCTGTAACTCTACTACTTAACCCAAATAAATCACCACCCAATATTTATTGGCCACCCAGCTGACTTGGAATTGTGCAAAGGAAAATCGAAGTCAGGATCATCCCAGGAAATTCATTTAGGACCACCAAATTTCCTTTTACTTTTAAGAGTTGCTCATTCAAACTATTCTAAAAATACATTTAGTTTAATTAACAACCAGCCACTTTAGAACGGTGGGCAGATCCTCCTCAATACCAAAAGACAAGAAAGGTAATAAAAACCAGAAATCCTTCTTGCTTTCAAGAAGAGAATGATGGGCACTAAAATGCTCTTTGATTATTTATGTCATTGATGTTCTCCCCAAAGCAAACTTTGAGGTACTCATTGTTTTCTACTGGTTGTGGAAAGGAGGGTGAAGGAGGGCAAACATTTTTCATTTGTGTGCTGTCTCTTCCTGTTGTACCAAAGGTCACTGATTTTACACTCTGGTGTTAGATCACATGCCGAGCATATTTCTCAAATGGTCCTGTTTTATGGATGGTACAGTGCTGTGGATATATAATGAGTGGTTATGCAAGCTCTGTATCAAGGTTGGTATTTTTTGTAAGTAACAACGTGAACTTATTTTATGACTGCTGTTCCGAGGACCTGAAAAGCTATGTGCTAATGCCCATGTGTCTGGGAGACTTTCTTGTGCCCCTCGAAAGCTCTGTACCAGGCACTAGCAAGTGATCTTAGATTTTCAGGGCTTCCTTCTATCTTTTAAAAGAAGAAAACTGAAGGTAGAATGAGTTGTCATTCTTCATTGCAACACTTTAATTACAAGGTAGGAGGCACCAGGACAGAGAAGTGCCGTGGAAGGTGGTCTAAATTGGACATCTACATTCTGTACTTAAAGTTGGCTGGTGTTGTTTATCACCCACTGGATATCAGACTCTTAAAGTATTCAGTGCTATCGCTCCATAAACTGAGTTGTGTTATCATTCAGAGATGGAGCACTGTATCAGACCAGGAGGAAGAAACAGAACTGGTATTAAGCCTCATTCTTTCTTGCTTGGGTACAACTTTGGATGAGTCACCAGGGCCCTCCTGAACTTGGTCTGATCAGGCTCCTTTGGGGTGGAACTGAGTAATCTGATGAGTGGGGACACTGTCATGGGAACAAGGGAGAAAGAGAATAGGCCCCTGGAAAAGCAGGAACTGAAAAGTGCTTTTGACTCCAGAGTAGCTCCGGAAAGGGCCTCTGCTTCTCCCATCTCAACGCCCACTTGCCTCCTTGTCTACTCAGGGGAATCCGTTACCTCATTAGTGCTCAAATTATTCTGCTCCCAGCAAAATTTTGCTGGAAAAATGGATTCTCTTGCTAAGGGAAAAAGGGTTTGAGCCCATGCCATCCTGTTGCATAATTTCTGCTTGCTCATAGCCCTGGTCCCTCCTCACAGCTGCACCAGAAGTGGCAGGGAAATGAAGCAGCAGGCTGCAAAGAGAGGCAGGGAATGGCCAGGATTGTGGCACTCTGGAAACTACATGTCCTATCTAAGAGTTCGCCAGTTGTGGTCCTGTGGGCCTGCAGCAAGGGCCCTGCCAGAGCTTCTGGAATTTTCAAAGCAGATTGAAAACCTGTATTTTTTTGCATGAAGTTTTCTGATTTTTGAATGTTGGTGAGTCATTCAAAAAATACTGACAACCTGGGGTTCAAATGACATGCATCTAATAGTTATCTAACTGGCTCATAGGCAGCCGGTCTGTGGCTTCTGGGATCTCCAGTTCAGATGAAATCATGACCTTTCAGCTTTTGTTCTACTTATGTACCCCACCGCGTGTGTGTGCTTGTGTGAGTGTGTGTGTGTGTGTGTGTGTGTGTGTGTGTGTGTCACATTCCTGGAATGGAATCTGATTTATCCAGTGAAGGGCCAGGGTGTATCATAAGAACAAATCTGTGGATTGGCTGTACTTAGTCCTGAAAGAGCTGCCTAAGGGATCCTCTTTCCAAAGAAACCCTGATTAGGCCAACTTCAGTTCAGAGGCTGTACGTGGCAAGCTGTGTATTTCATATGTTTAATAGAGTCCTAGAATTTCCTCCCCCATCAATGAATGTTCAAACAGAATGATGTACATGGGCTTCCCCTAGCAAAATTTTGTCTTAATAAGAAATGGCAATGTTCCACTAACATTTAGTTCCAATTCTGGTTAAAAATTGGGTAGTGACAAGTATAATATATTGGCACTGGAGAAGTTCTGCTTTACATCAAAATAATGGCTACTTCTCATTTTAAGAAAACTCTCTTTATAAAAATAGAAACTCTTGGGGTTAGAAAAGACTGTAATCTCTTTAAGGCTTCCGTCCAGTCTTTGCATACTTTTTTATGATGTCCTGCCACACTGACACCCTTAGGTGAGTGAATATTTCTTGTCATCAGAAAGGCATCTCTTCCCCGGGGAGCCTCTTATCCCTGGACAGGCCAGCTGATTGATTCTTTTCTTAGTGTACAATGCCATGCCCACTGTAAGCAACTGGTATGGAGCACATTTGTAAGATCCACTCATGTGGCATTTACCTGTACTTACCTATCGCGTGCCCCACCTTGGTCTAGGAACCCAAGCAGTGTCAGTGGACAGCAAGGATCTGTGGCTTTGCAGAGCTGAGGGGTTGTAGCCTGAAAGAAGGATGTGATGAGAGAAAACTACATTCAGAAAAAAATAATTCATATAATACATCACAAGGTGGTTCATGCTATCGAAAAAAGTAGGGTGAGGGCAGCTGGAAGGGAAGAATACATCACAGTCGCACGAAGACCTAACGGAGAATCAGAAATGCGAAATGGAGATTCTCAAATTAATCTTCCTGCAGCTGAGTAGAACTATGTAACTCCCCTAGCCGAGTTCAGTCCTAGTGCCACCTGTAGCAGACCCACCCGGCAGGCCTTGTTCCCATCGCCTGCATTTGTATGAGTAAACTGAGTCACAGCAAAGTATCTTGGCTGATACCTAAGGCTGCAGGTTTTGGATTCCCCGTAAGTGGCCACCCTTTTCACTGCCCCTCCCAATCTTTTCTTCCCCAGGCCCCTGGGCTGCCTGTACAAGCTCTCCTACCGTGTTTGATTCCTGGGATGAGATTTAAGGGCCCCTCATCAGCCCAGACTTTATTTTGAGAACCCTTTAGCCGGGCAGGGGAGGACCTCAGGACCACCACTGTACAGCAACCCTGACCCATAGGTTCTGAAGGTCACAGCGCGCAAAACAAAATTTAATTTTGTTTAGTTTTGACAAAAAAAAGAAAGAAAGAAAGAAAGAAAAAAGTAACACACACCTTCTTTTCTTTCGTCAGCAAATGTCACTGTGGTTTCAAAGCCTAAGTGTGATATGAGCCCAGGCACAACATTTGAAAAGTATTTCCTGCTAAACCATAGGGTGAAATTATGCAAGCCAGTGAGTCCTAACAGCTGCATCAAATGCTTAACACCTGCTAGAAAAAAAAGTTTTGAAAATAATTTTACATTGTTTTTAATTTTCGGATTGGTTGGTTTTCCGTGGTTTCAAATTCTGAGGGAGCCCCTCATGTGTTAAGCCTTCTGCTGCAGAGAGAATTGTGGGGGCTCTGAAAGGATTCCGTAAGTCTAATGGAGAGACTTCATGGGAGTTATATTTTCATTAATGCACTTAAGACAGCTTCTGGAGTCGCTCTGAGAACTTTTGCTTAAGATAAAGTTCTAGGCTTGAGTCCGCTGCTCCGCGGGGTCCTGCTCCTTTTAAGCGAACCCCAGAACTGCCTCGTGGCTTCCCAGCCGAGCTCTCCGAGGTGGGGTGGGGATCAGAGGCTGATCTGGTCTTGGGAAGAGACGCGCAGCGCCGGGCTCCCCTGACCTGCTTCACCCTCCCTCCTGGCTCCGTAAATCCGAGAGTCTGGATTTCCTGAGATTGTTGACTGGATGTAAGCGAAGGGGCCCCCTCTCCCCAGTCTGGAGAGATGCAGCGGGAGGAGCGGGATGGGGTGAAGCGAGGTGCGGGCGGCTGGAGAGAGACTAAAGCGATGTACACTGGACAGGAAAAGTGGGAGGAGGAGGGGGAGGAGGGGGAGGAGGCGGCCATAAGTTGAGAGGGGAGGGAAACGAGTCGCCAGCCCGGCGCTGGGAGCTCCGCGCGCTCAGCGATCGCGGACTCGCGCCAGAGAGGATCCGAGGCTGGGAGCGACTGGGCGGAGAGCGGCGCGGCGTGGGGAGGGAGGGAGATCGGGCTCGCTTCCCTCCAGGGAAAAAACTTGCTCCAGAACACCGGAAACTTGTTCCTGGGCGCGCGGAGTCCGGACAGAGGCGAGCGGCGGGTGTGCGCGGCTCGTGGTGACTCACGCCGGGGAAACCGAGGGGTGAGTGGGGAAGTCCCCGGAGGGGCCGGAGCTCCCACTGGCACCACCGAAGTGGCCTAGGGTTGGGAAGGAAATCGGCAGGCACAATCAGGCGGGGACACGGAGATGGAGGGATTGGGGAAAGGGAGCTTTTGGGGGCAACAGGTTGGCGACTCGCAAGGTTAAGGATCCCGTGATCGGATGCTCCGCGAGGACGTAGGGGTCCAGACTCGCGACCCCTCCGGTGTGGGCGGGGATCTGGGGGTAGAGCGTCCGCAAGTTGGGGTGGGCGTGAGTGGGATTGGGGGACGGATGCTGCCGGTCGTGGGACCCGGAGGTTAAAAAAAAAAAAAGCTTG
>NW_022900939.1:13907175-13917025 GCF_012274545.1 Fukomys damarensis | reverse complement strand
CGGTCGATCTGCCGGCTGGGCCATCTGAGCCCGCGGCGGTCCTTTTCCTTTACGTCTTTCGCGCCCGCCCCGCGTTTGGCCGGGTTTTTCTCCGAGCGCCTACTGTGCGCGCTCGATCCGCGAGCTGCTGCGCGCAGAGGGCGCTCTGGAGCCGCGTTAGGGGCTGGACCTGCCCTTCCCAACTCTCCTGCCTATTATTTTCAAAAGGGCTTTCCACCCTGGGTCAGAACAGGCTGTGTACTTGCGACCTGTGCTTCCGGGACTAGGCTCCGGGGTGCCTCCCTGGTTGGCGGTAGGGGTATCCCCAGGTTCCACCCGCCCCCTTGCCCTCGATCACATGCTGCA
Organism: Fukomys damarensis; assembly: GCF_012274545.1. Lineage (NCBI taxonomy): Eukaryota > Metazoa > Chordata > Mammalia > Rodentia > Bathyergidae > Fukomys > Fukomys damarensis. The sequence goes on along the minus strand of NW_022900939.1, from coordinate 13,916,680 downwards.
GCTCTTTGCTCTCAGAGTCTGGAGCCCGCGTTCTGTTTGTCAGCAGTAAGGCTGTATTTATAGACACCACTGCAATCCTGCGGTGTGCAAGGTTTCAATTACAGCTCAAGACGGGTGGTTCGCGCCTAGTGGCTCAGCTGGACGTCTGCGCCTGAGCCCTTCATGGCAAATGTTCTGGGTATCCCCGCTGGGGCGGAGTTCTGGACCTGTTGCCCAAGCAATACTTGCAAATCAGATGGCCCCTGCTAGGACCAGAGCAGCCCAGTGACAGCCATGGTCTCGCTGGCTTCCATCCCCCCACCCCTGCAGGACGCAGGTGAACCTTGCAGATTGCCCTTTCTGACCTCCCTTTGGTGATCTTGAGCACCGAAGGTTTGCAGTCGCAACATTTCATTGCCCCACCAACTGCAAAGTTTCAGAATGCTGAGCTCTAGTAAACTGCAGCAGATGGGTCAGGAGGGGAAACGGAGATTGCAGAAACTAATTTAGCCACATTTTGAATTTAGACCAGTGCGTGTTCCCAGTGCAACTGAGAAAGGTGCTCCTTGTGGACCCAGCAGGTCAGACTGGTTGCAGAAGGACCCCCACAGAGTGGTTTCTGGAGGACCAGCCTTGCAGATGAGAGAAGCAATGCTTGGTCAATCCACAAATTTATCTTCAGTTTTTCCATCCTCAGCCATTGTCCTTTGTGTTTCATTGATGTTTCAAACAGCTGGAACCATTAATGTGGAAAGGAAGAAAGGCACTAAGGAAAACACAGGCTCAGTAACTCTTGCCTGAGTCTACCTCATTTCTCAAGGATTAGGCCTCCTTTCTGGCAGGTCCAGAGAACGATAGGTGTATATGCATTTCAGTGGGTGAGATGTCAGTAATGCTCTGTTTGAACATGATGTAAATGTTCCCCTTATATAAAACTATAGGAGGGTGCAAACACCTCCTATACTGACACTAGGATACTGATAATTTATGATCCTTACCATACACTGAGGTAGGGATTGTTACATACTCATTATGCAGGAAAGCTCACTGGGGCTTAGGGAAGTTGTCGAAGGCTAAGGCGGAAGCACAGGGATGGCTCTCAGAATGGATTCAGATTGTTACCCCAGGCTTGTGGGCTGGGGATGACTTTCCCTTCGATTCCCTGCTAATTGATTATATCATCTTATTGTTGATTTCGTTGGTGGCTTTTAAATTTGATTCTTTTGGTAATGTCATCAAATGGCACAGTGATGGAAAAAAAAAGGACTAATTTTACCTTTAGAAAACTGTTATACTATCTGAAAACTTGATGCTGAGGGTCCAGAATAATCTTCAGTTTGTTCATTTAATGTATGCTCAACATATAAACTATAGAAGATTGAGTTCATTAAGGATTCTGTAAATCTCAATCTGTTTTCAGATTTCTCTGTCCTGAGGAATTGTGTTTGTGTGTGTACATTTCGCTTGTGCTACCCATATACCACATAAAATATGCAGATGTCTTTCCGAAATTGCAGCCTTTTTCCTTTTAATTCTTTTTGCACAGTTAGACCAATGCAGAGTTGATTTGAGAAACAGCATCTGGGTCCCTCTGCAATGGTCCTCCAATGTCTGCTGTTAAAAATTTTGTTCCTTAGATTTGCTTGTCTATGTGCAAAATGTAAATTCTTGTTAAAGGCAGTGCTTATAGATATGATCATTGGTTAACAAGTCACTGTGAATTGATATCTCAGTTGCTGAAACTGGAGAGCAAAATATTGTGTGCGGCGTAACAGGTTTGGAATCTGGGAACGGTGAGAATGGCACCTTGTTAAACAGGAAGTCATTGTTTTGTGAGGGAAGCGTCCATATTGGGAGCCGAGAAGTAGGCTGGGGGCATAGATGACACAAAGTAATGATGGGACATCAGAAACGAACTTGAATGAATTTACACCTTGGCAGAGCCTAGGGATCTAAGACTTACTTTGAAACTCATACGGTTGGGACAAATGTGCTGACCACTTTATTGGGCCCCTACTGTGAGTCAGGTCTAGCTGTGATACTGGTATTTGAGCCTCCCCAAAACCTGCGCATGTAGTTATTATTTTCTTCATTTTAAGTGGAGAAAACAGAAATTCAGAGAAGTTTGTGCATTTCTCAGTGTCACACAGCCTTTAACTTAAATCTCTTGTTCTTTCCTGTACATTTTATTATCTATTCTTGAAGGTCTTTCATGCAGAACTCAGAGTCCCAAGTTCTCAAGAAGGGCGTAGTGGTTCATATGGATGAGAAGTCAATGCCAGAGCCATGTCTAAAATGAAGAGCTAGGAGGTGCTGGAACTGTGGAGGCTGAAGGGACAGTCTGGGTGATTGTGACAGTAGGTACAATAGGTGATCCATGGAAGGAAAGACTGATCTTTCATGTAGAGAATTACAGGCATTGGCCTGGGAAGGGATGGCTCTCCCTCTGGTGATTGACAGGCCGGATGAGGTTCCCAGAGGGGAAAAGTGGGGGCGTGAGTACCCTCATTTCTTGGAATGCCTCTGTTATTCAGTGCCAGCTTATGGCCTGTATAAATTAGGGCGCCTGAGAGACCTGTTTCCTTTTTAATTGGACTGGGCTCTTTGAGGTAACAGTCACCCAATCTCCCTCTTTAAATATTCTTTTCTTATGCTTTGCCAGTTTATGGCCTTTGTAGATCAATCCTTGGATTCATTTAGGGGAGAGAGAAGGAGAGGAAAAAAAAAAAAAAAAAGCAAAGGTTAGTGATTACCTAAATTGGATTAAGTTCTGTCTAGCAGCGTTTAAAGAAATACTGCCTGCTCTATAATTACCATCAACTAGGAATTTAAATGGCTATTAAATTTAAACTGACTCTTTTTTTAAACCGTGATACTTCCAGCCCTAACATACTCTGGAATTTTAGAGACTTACTGTATTCATCAAATGTGTGGAGGGCATTCTCTACCTGCCCCTCCCCTGCTTTAAAAATACTATATTTCTGTAGCAGACTAATACGTGATACCATTATATACCGGCTTCATTAAAAGCAGAAGTTCATGTTCAGCTGGCATCCTCTGGAGAGCCCAGTCCACTGAGTTAACTCCGAAAGGTTATGGAGAATAATGGAACACATCGGCTCTCTCTTATTTTTTTGACTGTGGCCCAGGGGAAGCCCTGGGAAACATCTACCCCCTCTGCTGTCTAACCTATCATGACTACTCATGCAACTTACTCTACATATAATTCTGTGTTGCATAAAATTACATATTTACTTATGACCAGTCTCCCCAGCTTCCATTCTCCATCTCTTTCCTCAATTTTGAGCTGTCAGTATAAGAATCTCTCTCTCACACACACATCAGTTGTCATCAAGTCCATTTTCGCTGACTGCCAAACAACAGGCGTGGGTTTTTCCTTCTTCCTTCCCTTGTCTCGTGGAGAACTTTCTCCAGTTTCGCTCATTCTTTGTTGTCACTTGTTGAAGGCATCTCTGTCAAGACTTTTGAGTTCCTCACAAAGAGGAAAATGAGGGGACTCTTTTTTGAGTTCCTTCAGTTGTTTATGGAATTGGAGTAAATGTCAGCTTGTGGGGCCTGGAAGAATAGCTGAAAGAAGTTTTTCTTGTCTTCTATCCAAGGACTGAAAGCAAGAAATCTGCTATTGGTTCTGACGTGGGCCTGTATTAGTATGAACTAAGACGCCTTAGACCTTGTCATGTCCTGCTCGTGACCTCGGCCACATAAATCCTTCGAGTAAACCCTTTCACGCTGGCTGTTTGATTCTAAAGACTCTTTTGGAACTGGATCAGCATCATTCCCCAAATATCTGTAAGGGAGACCATGTGGACTTTTGCCATCTTTCATCATTCGGAACACTCAGCTTCATCAGGCTGGGTACCGGGAGTGTGAGAGCCCCTTGGGTGTTTTCCCTGCAAAGTATCTGGAGGCAAAATTATGGGTAAACATGGTAATCCTTTGTAATGATCGGGATAATTCTTTTTTTAAAAAACATTTTTCATGAGTTGAACAATAGGTTCTTTTCAGGCCCCAGAAAAACCATCGTCATGACCTCTCCTTTCACCTCTGGCCCAGGACACACCTCCCAAAGGTCAACTTCATTGTTTCAGGAAGACAGAGTCATTGAACGAGCCTAAGCTTTGGTCCTAACTGGCATCTGAGAGTGAACACAGGCCAGAGAAATGGAGACCTGGAATCTGGTCTCCACTCTGCCACAAGCAAGCTCTGTCACTGTGGCCCAGTTTCTCAGCTGTTCTGGGCCTTGGTTTTTCTATCTACAAAGGAGTGAGACCGGCCTGCTATGGAGAGGCCTTTTCCTGATGGGTAAGGAAGCCTGGGTCCAAAGCTGTGCTTCTCACAGTGCAGGCTCGCTAAGCCACAGAATTAGAGTCAGCAGGTCTGGGCCGAGGTCTGAATCCCTACTGCATTGCAGTTGGTGTTGACTTTGCTGATTCTCAGACCACAGTGAGTGGCAGACTTCAGAGGCCTGACCAGGGTTGCTCAGCCTCAGCCCTGCTGACATTCTGGGCTGGAGAGTTCTTGGTTGTGAGGCTGTCCTGTGCATTGTGGGGCATTGAGCAGCAGCCTTGGCCTCTACTCACTAGATACTCATAGGACCCCTACCCTTACCCTCCACAGTGAAGACAACCAAACCTGGCCCCATACGTGCTGAATGTATCTTGGGGGTCAGGGGAGAAAGTCACCCCAGTTGCAAACATTGGTCTAGACCAGTGGTATCAAGCTTAGTTGTGCATCAGAATTTCTGCAGGAAATTTGGTACAGATTTCCATACCAAGCTTAAGGGCTAATGTGTCAGCATTACCAGAGGGAGGCTCAAGAGTCCATCCAGCTGTCCCTTCTTAAGCACATTCTCACTTTCTTTGGTTTCTGTTACCAACGGTGACCCATGTTGCAGATATTAAATGGGAAATTCCATTTAAGCAATCCATACGTTTTACATTGCACACCTTTCTGACTAGTATGATGAAACTCATGCCCTTCTAGTCCATCCTACTTGGGATGTGCCTTTGTGCAGCATGTCCATGTTGTATACACTACCTGCCCATTAGTCATTCGGTAGCCAGCAAGATTATCAGGTCAACTATAATTGGTATTGCAGCTTTTATGTACAAGTAGCCCTTGCTTTCAAGACAAACTTTTATTACAGTATGTGAAGTGTGATCACACAGTGTAGTCGATGTTTAAATGAAGACATTTATTACAGTAAAATGCCATTTATTCCTCTCAAACTACCCCCCTCCCTCGCTTTGAACACACCTACCCCGTCATTCTCGCCGTCTTTCTGAAGCAGTTCTGGAAGTCCTCTTTCATCAGGGTCTTCAGTTGCGCTGTCATGGGGCCTCCATGTCCTGAATTGATTCCAAATGTTTAGCTTTCATGGTCATTTAGACTTTGGGAAAGAACCAGAAGTTGGACAGTGCCAGATCGGATGAATAAGGTGGATGAAGACGCAATGTAATAGAAACTGTAAGCATTTTATTTATTTATTTATTTTTTTTTTTGGTGCCAGTGATCGAACTCAGGTCCTTGCGCTTGTGAGGCAAGTGACAGAACCACTGAGCTAAATCCCCAGCTGTAAGCATTTTAAATTGATCCAGGACACTGCGTTAGTCACAGGAAAACATGTATGAAAGGGGTCTTCCAGAACTGCTTCAGAAAGTGGCAAGAATGATGGGGTAAGTATGCTTGACAGGATCAGGAGTATTTTGAGAGGGATTAATGGCAATGGGTCTTTTACTGTAATATATTTTTATTTAAACATTCATTATATTTCTGATTACTCCTTGTAGTGTTATATTTGTTCTGTCATTATTACTTTTCTCTTATTGTGTTTAATTTATAAATCAAATTTCATCATAGGTATGTATATACGGGAAAACCATAGTATATTGGGGGCTCAGCACTACCCGCAGCTTTAGGCACATATCCCCTGTGGATAAGGAGGAGCAAATTTACTCTTTAATAAAAAGATGATGGAGGTCTCCTGGCATTCTTCTTTTCAACATTCTGAAAAGGTACAAGTCCTAGACTCAAGTTCTGGTGCTCTAGCTGTAGGTATGTAGGCAAATTACTTAACTGCTTTGCACCAGGAAAATATGCCCTCTAAAATAGAGATGATAATAATGTCATCAAAGGGGCTAACCTGAAAAAGAGCTTTAGGAACTCTTTGAAGCACCGTGAGGATAGTAGAGGTGAGTGTAACACCTCAGGAATCTGGAGTTTTAGTTTATTGCCCCATTACTTTATTTTTCTCAGGGCTGTATTCATTTTCCCACAGGCTAGCTCAGCAACCCTCACAGCCCCTCTCTTCATCATGCTTTTTGCCCTTGCAGACATGAGCTATGTACATTTTTCTCTCCACTCACGCTAACACAGCTCTCTCAGACTTGGAGCCCATGGGCCAGACTTCGATGGCAGACATATATTGTTGGGCATATATCATATTTTGCGGGGCTAGAAAAGGATTATTTTCTGCAGTTGTCGAAAGTTGAGAGTGTTGACATAGAAACTCAGGTTTCCAGCTTTTCTTTCAAAAACAAAAGGAAGACAAGGTGCTCTTTAGTTGACTGCTGTCCCCCACCTGGTCCTCTAAGCCCCATCGTGTCCCCAACCTGGACCCCTATAGACATGGTTTGTCCTGTCTTTTGCAGGCTTTCCTTTCTTTTTCATTAATCATGACCAATGACTAGTTCTCTTTCCTTTGTTGCTGTTATTTTTAGGAACTCATTTTTATAGCCAATGTAGTAGGTATACTAGATATTTGTTAAAATGTGATGTTTACATCTTAGCCCAGTGTCTCTTAGAAGATCCTGCAGACTCCTTGAATTTTTAAAGCTCTTACTTATAAAAGCTTATTTTTTCCCCCAATCCTCCATGCCCATATTCTTCAGAGTGGTGGTCAAGGAAACGGAGAGCCCACATTTACAGGTTGACCATGCATCAGCTTTGCCTCGTAATTCTAGAATGTGATTTAACCTCTGCCTCAATCTTGCCTCCACGGCCTGACTTCAGTCACAGCACTCGGTGTGGAGTTGCATTTGTAGAATTACTTTTAGGTATTTCCAGCAACTGGCTAGGAAGGCTGGGAGCAGATACGGTATTCGTCTTTGTCCCTTGTGGCTTCCTTTACTCAGCTCCTGGCACACATGTTGGAGCTTCAGGAATTAAATGGACTGGAATGGGACTCATACCCTTCATGAAAAGACTGTGTTGGAACACTATGCAGCACATTTTTATCCTTGGTACACACCTGGAGAGAAGTTTCCCTTCCCTTTACTCCTCCACTTGTGAGAAAGCATTTCCCCTTATTCTGAATGAGAGAGTGGAGCTGATTTTTAGCAGATAGCACCTTTTAGCCTAAAGCACATTTTCCCGCCTTTGAAGCACCCACTAGCTTTCAACCGCTCTCTCACCCTCCCGGATTTAAATATGTTATGTGGCAGAAGTATAGTTGCTCCTGTAATGGTCAGTCTCGGCTACCGCGTGTGTCTAGACTTTCTGGCTTATCACCTGGTAGGCACCGTGGAATCACTCTGGGTGACATTTACGGGCCACACCCAAAAAATCTGTGCTCTAAGAAACTTAATATTTAAAGTGGCTTAGCGATGAGTAAATAAGATGTGCGGTATTTCCCACAATTTTGCTTTACTTACCGAGGAAGGGGATTTTTCTGATGATTATACAGTGGTTTGCAGCCCCAGATAGTGATGTGATGATATAATTGCTTCTCGGTGGAACTAAATTGTCGGTGTTCTGCGTCCTGCGGACATTTAGTGAGCACTGGTGAGCAGCGATAAAACCCTTGAACTTGCATCCTGTCTGCTCTAATATTTACTCTTGCCCAAATTTGGATGTCTAGATCCTTCTTTCTGTGTTCGGTTTCCAGGGAAGCTCTGAGGAAGTTGTCTCCTGCTTCCTGGTGAGCCTTTCCCTGGTCCAGACTTGACCCCTGATGTTTTTTTGTCTGTACGAGTCAGTGTGTGTCCCCTGGCTGGCTTTGGTCTTGTGAGAGTTGTGAAGGTTGGTCCTTAATCAAAAGAAGCGCTCTGCTCTGCAGCCTGCACCACAGTTCTGCTGCGCTTGGAGAGTCCACCGCCAGCAAGCAGTCCCAGGATCTCTGCCACACAGCCTAGGTCCCCACCCTGGGTAATGCTTAGATGACCCAAGTTCTGACAGCAGTGAAGAGACAGTTTGGGATCGCTCAGAAATGAGAAGGCTGCTCTGCCTATAAGCTCAGAATACTACTTACCTTTCATACCATTATTTAAAAATATTGGTTTGGGGATGTAGCTCAGTGGTAGAGTACTTGCCTAGCATGTATAAGGACCTAGGTTCAATCTCCAATATTTAACACATTTGTTTATTTATTCTTTTGTGCTTTCTATTTGCCTGGCCCAGGATACAGTGGTGAACAAGTTCAGCAAGGCCTTTGCCTCTAAGGAACTTCCAGTCTGCCAAAGCTGGTCAGAGACTGACCCCATGAAGAGGCTCGATGACTTCAACTTACAGAAACAAAGTCTCGAGCCTGCTCTCAAATTTAAAAAAATGAATAATAATAATCAAGTAGAATGGGTCAGTGTGAGGACCCTGGGTTCAATCTACATTACTGAAAAAAATAATTTTTTTAAAAGAAAGAAGAGTGTTTCTGAGCAGGGCAGCACACTGCCCTGGTGAGGTAGAAAGTGGTGATGGTGTCCATGAAGGCAGTCGACGGTGGTGTGCAGGCTTCTGGGTCACAAGCAGAGGGGTTGGGAGCTCGGTTTTGGACTCATAGCATTTGATCCTTTGTCTTCTTCCTAGTCTTATGCTTTTGGTCAATGGAATCCCTGTGCTTAGCTTTCTTCATCTACAAAATGGGAGTAACAAAACCACCTCATTGGTTTGGGTTGGAAATTAACTGAGATAATAAATGCAAGTCAATGCCTGGCAAAAAGGCCTGCCTGTCATGGCCTGCCCGTCATGGCCAGCCTTTTATATTTTTCTAATCAGCAATAATAGTGAAAGTGAAATAGCCATGATAAGACGGTCTTGTCACAGGAGTTCCACCACTCTGAGAATCCTACTTCTGACCAGGTTTCCACAGAATGCGGTGGTGGCGGGGGCGGGGGTGGCGGCGGCATGGAATCCAGGTCTAATTTCCTGTGCTGGCTCGGAGGGTTCTGCGTGGTGTATGTTTCTGTCAGTGCTACCTTGGGGGCTGCTGGCTTACCCCGTCTCTTTGAAGAGTGAGTCTGGGGTGTATATAATACTACAAGGGGTTTGTGGCTACACAGAGAGATCAGTGATAGGTGCCCAGGATGTGTGGCTCCCGGGGCAGGGTCTGTGAACGGAGCTAGTGGGGCTGAAGATGATCCAGGCCAAGGATGTAACTGCTAAGTCACAGACCCAGCGCAGTGAAGTGATTTGTCCAAGGCCACGGTTGCTGGTAAGGACGAACTTATGTTACACATCGCAGAGGCTCTGGGGAAAAGACCAAAGGGATCAGCAGAAATAAAACAGTGATCAC
>NW_022900939.1:13830543-13906574 GCF_012274545.1 Fukomys damarensis | reverse complement strand
ATATATCAGGTCCCCAAAGTGCCAGCCAGCTTGGTGAATTAATTGCAACCTGTACAAATCAGGTGATTGTAGGCACTTTGAACAAAATCTGTATTTGGAGTCTTCTCTGGGGAAAAATAAGATCTGCTGAAACTGAGTTTTTTCCTGAGATGTCAAAAAAAAAGCCAAATTGAATCGAGTGGTGGCTGTTTTCTTTGGCCTGAGTAGGTACTGCCTAGGAAGGTAAGCTCCTGCTCCTCCGGCTCTTTGTGACACATATTGTAAAAAATAAATAAGTACATAAGTAAAATAATATTTTAAAAGAAGGAAATGACATTGATTCTTTCTTTCATTTCCCTTACTGGCCTGTGTATGCCAACACAAGGCAGCCGCTGTTGTAGAATAAGTGTTGAATAAACCAATTTGCATTAAATGAATGAATGAATGAAATGTAACTGATGATACTGACTTGAGAGAAGAAGCCAAGTTCAGATCCTGACGGCTCCGAGGTGCTAAGTGGCTTTCTCTTTTTCAGCGGGGTGGATGGAGGGGAGGAAGCCACTGTGTTTTGGTTTTTTTTATATATATGAATTAAGCAATGCAGCTTCACATTTCATGATTCAGAAAGTACAAAAAGGCTTCCAGAGAAGTCATCTCCATCCAATCCCTTCTGTGCACTTCTGCCTTAAGGAAAACCGGGGACGTGGTTTTGGTTTTCTGGTTCATCTTTCCAGAGATGCTTTATGTACATGCAGTGAAATACATAAAAGCTCTGGTTTATCCATTGTACACAGATAGTGACATAAAATGCACACGGTTCTGTGTTCACCATTGCATCCTCTGGAAAGCACCCCGGGCAGAGCAGAAGCGCTTTCTTCTTTAGGGCTGCATAGTGCTCCTGTGTGTCTGCTCTCATGGGGCACATAGCCAGCCCGGTGTTCGGGAACATTTAGGTTATTTCTGGCCCACAGCTTGTGTAAAGAAGGCTGGAGTAAAACCCCTTGTTACACAAGTCACTTGGCATGCTGGAGTGAAATTCCCAGAAGTAGAATTGCTTGGTCACTTTAGTTACTCCATTTGGTCCAGTTTCCCTCCCTGGCATTCACCCCACACTGCTTTGCCTCCGCAATGTGTATAAGTGCCCATGTCCCCTCCACCTGCTCACTGCCAGTTTTTGGAGCCTGGGAGGGCTTTATGAAGAGCACAGTGTTGATCAAAAACACTAATACTAGCTACAACTTTCTAGGTTCCTACTCTGTGTCTTGTCATGATCTAAATTATACCATTTTTATCCTCAACAACACTGAGATAACTATTACACCCAGTTGGCAGGAGAGGAAAGAGAAATTCAGAGCATATGAATAAGTTACCCAGGTCCCCGGGTAGTAAATTATAGAGGTGGGACTTGAACCAGAGTTGGTCAGATTTCAGTGCTGTGACGCTCACAGGTGGTGCAGCTGTGTGTGGCTTCCGGCATTGCAGTTCTGAGCTGACACTTGTGTGGATTCCTGCGTTTCCTGGCAGAACCTGGTTCGTTCCCACTTTCAGTGAATATCTGTGGCACACCTGCTGTCCTTGGTGCTACAGTGAGCCCCAGGGGTACCCCTGGAAATGAGAGATGGGGTCTTGTGGGCCTTGCAAGAATTACTCCCAATCGTTCTGTGTTTATTGAAGTAGACAGTGATGGCTACAAAGGAGGTGGGGGCAGGTGCTCGTGGGGGCAATGGGAGCCATCAAAGAATGAAAGGAAAGTAGGGATTCCCTGGGAAAGTAAGGGGTGGTCGATATGGGAGTTGTGGGTTTGGGCCTGGAGAATGAGGTGGAAAAATAATTCATGAGAGAGCAAAGCATGTGTTAAGGTCCTGGGGCAAAGAAGAGTAGGTGGTGGTGGAGGATGTAAAGGCTAATGAGGGAGAGGCGGGAGGGTGTGAAGATGGAGCTTAAAGGTTTGTCCTAAAGGCTGTGGGGAGTCTTTGAAGCCTTCAGAGTGACACAGTGACATGAATATTGTGGGCCTTGGGTTGCTGGGTCCTTGTCCCAGCACCCTGTCTCATAAACCATGTGACTTTAGACGAGTTAATCACTGGGGGGCAGTAACAGCAAGGCTCAGACACAGGCAGGATCACGAAGCAGAGCACCCATATCATAGGCGTGTTTCCCCCAAATGCAGTGCGCCCTGCCATTTTCCATTCTATTTCATTCCAGGTCACCAAGTCCATTTGAAAACTCAGAGGTGATACAAGACAAGTGCCTGCTGTCTCTCTGGAGCTCAGTACACAGTGGCTTCACTGTCCTCGTGGGCCCCAGAACCCCACACTGGCTGCAGTGAGAGAGGATGGAGCCGTTAAGTAGCGGATCGGCGTCTCTGTCCTAATGCTGTGGAAGGAGCCTGGTCTTCGCTCCGAGCTGCAGGTGCACCAGTGGGTACGTGAGCCCTGGACCCTCTCTCTTGCTCTTCTGGTGCCGGCTCTTCCTCAGGCTCCAGAAGGTCACACCAGGCTCTGCGGTTCATTTTCTTTCGCTTGACTATTAACGCTATGAGTGGCTTTTCCTGGAAGCCTCAGAAACCACCCACTTCTTTATTCTAACTCGTTGTGCCATAGTTCTGCTTCCCTTTTCAGAGTCAAAGGTTGGAGCCTCTGTGGAATTCATTTGCATTTTCTACTAAGTGCACTGTCTACCGCCCTGGACCTGGCGGAAGGCAGAGGAGCTGTGCCCCAGTCCCCAGGCCCTGTCCCCTGCAGCCGTGAGGAGGAAGGGAGACAACACATTCTTTTCCTCTGAGAAACGCATCCTGGATCTGGGTGCAGAAGTTTCAGAAAAACCCATGTGAGGTGAGTCTGAGGGCCAGGCAGGCAGCCAACCCAGTGACCCTGTGCCTTCTCTGCACACTTTGTGGGTTCAGCACCTTGGCTGTGCACAGAGGTAAGGAAACCCCTCCACACCAAAAACCTAGTCATTTAAAGCACTTTGGAGGACGGTTTGAGCAGTCAGTATTTAGAAGAGAATACTGACCAGGACTGTCATTTCTTTGACTTGGAGTCGGGAGGACTAGAACTTTTTGTAATGATCATAATGACGATGATGATGGTGGTGGTCATTATGGGCTGAATTGTGTCCTCCCCCCTCAAAAAAATTCATGTCTTGAGCTCTTAACCCTAGGACCTTAGAATGTGAATGTGTTTGAAGATGGAGCCTCTAAAGGGGAGAAGAAGGTAATATGAGGTCATTGGGGTGACACTACTATCTGACCGGTGTCCTCCTACGAAGAGGCCACGTATGGGGACACCTAGGGTGTGAGTGTCCAGAGTATAATGCATGTTGGGTTTCCAACCTTGAGGAACTGTGAGAAAATACATTTCCATGGTGTAAGCCACCTAGGCTGTGCTACTTGGTTACATGGGCCTTGCCAGATGAATTCCATGGTAGTGCTGCTGGCGGTGATACAGATGAACCATAGGGAGCATTTATGAAGCACTTACTGTGTGCTTTTCTTGAATCATCTGACCCTCCTGTCCATCCCAAGTCTCCTGTACAGGCTTCCAGGAAGTAGTGACACGAGACTGGCCCTGGTGCTTTTGCCCTGACCTCTAGCGTACCTAGCCTGGCACCTGGAGAGTTCCAGGGACCATGCAAGTTCCTTAGGGTGGTCTTTCTGGCCCTCTTAACAACTCTGCATGTTAACTTCAGGGTCAGCTTTCAGATACAGAAATTGTGGTTCAGGGTGATCCATGGCCAACACCGAGTGGTGGCTGCTTTAACAAATTACCATGACCCCTTTGTGATTTAATACAACAGATATGTATTCTCGTGGTTCCAGCGGCCCAAAGTCTAGAACCAAGGTGTGTCAGGGTCGTGGACCTTTTGGAAGCTCTGTGGGAAATTCTTTCTTTCCTCTCCCACCTTCCAATGGCTGCTGGCATTTCTTGGCTTGTGGCTGCAGCACTCTCGTCTCTGTCTTCACGTCACCTTCTCCTGAGTGTCCTCTTTCTCTCTCTCACTGATCTCCTCTGCATCCCGCTTAGGAAGGGGCAGTGACGGCCTTCACGAGCCCACTGGATAATCCAGGTCAAGTGTCTGCCCGCAAGACCATGCACTTCACCGCACCTTTTTCCATTGAACACATTCACAGTTCTGGGATTAAGACGTGCAGGTATCTCTTAGGGCATGTTTTTCCTGCTGCCCACAGGAAGTGAACGGCAGAGTAAGCGTTGATGTCAGCTCGCCTCTGACTCCGAAGCCTTGAGTGACCACTTGCCCTGAGAGCTGTGGACATTGTGCCTTTCAATCCCCTTCTTGCAGTGCTGTTTCTGGCTGCGGCTCAGGTTGGGGCTGCTGTCACAGAGTGAGCCTGTGTCCTTTGACACAGCAGCACACACACATACCTTGTGAAATCTGTCATGCGGTCCCCGAGACTCACTTTGCAGTAACAAAAAACCGGAAGCTTATTAAATATCAATCCACAGAAGGCAGGCTAAATAAATATGATATCACTGAAGCTGCCATTCAGAATAACAAAGTAGATCCATACATGGTGACGTGGGGAGAGAGAGCCATGGTGTGTTATTAATAGGAAAGAAAAGAAATGCCCATTTTTACTAAAATATTGCATGATCCCTTCTGTGTGGCTGTTAAATAGGAAATAAAATTAAAATTCAGTGCTTCAGTTGCTGTAGCCACAAGTGTTTGGCACCGTAGTAGTAGTGGCCGGGGCACCAAGTGGTAGAGACCTAGAACATTCTTTCATCTCAGAAAGCTCCTGATCCAGTGTCGCCATACTAGGTGGCCAGAAGGAACACTTTCACTTTGCTTTATGGACTTGGGTAAATTGTTTTTTCTTTTTTATAGTACTAGGAATTGAACCAGGGCTTCCGCATTCTCCAGCCTTTAAAATTTTTTTTTGAAAAAAATTTTGAGACAGGATCTTGCTAAGTTGCCCAGGTTGGGCTAGAAGTTGCCACCTTTCTGCCTCAGCCTCCCCGTGTACTGGGATTACAGGTGTGTACTGACCCATGTAGCTTGTATTTTTAAAAACAGTAAAATGCATATATGCTATTATCCCAATGGCAGGGACATGTGAGTTTCTGAGGTATCACTCCATTTCTTAAAATGATATTCAAAATGTATTTGTGTCTGTATACTCTGGCAGTGTGTTTCATAATGAAAATATTAGGAAATATACAAGAAAAATAAGACAAAAGGTTCTAGTGGTTGGGTGTATGGTACCAGCCCGGCCCACTGGGTCGGGGCCCCTGACCTCACTTCTCAGCTTTGGCAGTGTCTCCTCGGCTCACCTTCGTGGACCTGAGTTTCCTCATTCATGACCGGTCCAGTTCTGCCTGCCTGATGGAGTTGGGGTTAGACTTAGAGGCACGCGACATGTGGAATTCAGTAACACGCCACACAGACGGAAGAGGCAGTAAGTAAGCCCAAGTCTTCAGAGGCCGGAAGAGGCAGGACGTGCGATGCCCTGCGGCAGGGCAGACGGTCTTGAGGCCGTGCCGACTCCTAGCCCAGGCTTTGCAGGTGCTGTGAGGTCACCAGAAGCAGTGGGAAGAACTGTGGTTATGGCTCAGCGATTTAGAAACAACAACAGTGCTATTTTATTTATTTGCCCAGTGCTTATGCAGCATTTGCTATTTGCCAGGTATGGTTCCAAGTGCTTCCCAAATATTTACTCACGTATCCCTCCTGCAACCCTGAGGTCATCACAGTTCCTCTCGTGGGGAAGAAAAACCAAGCCTCTGAGGTCCAGTAACCTGCCCAAGATCTCACAGCTCTAACCACAGCAGTCTGTGCTTTCTCACTGCTCCCCCTGTCCCCATCAGATATGGCCTTAGACTTTCTTATCTCAGGGGACTATTTATCTCAGGGGCATGAGATTTTGATTTCCAGATGAAATCCCAAGACTGATGCTCCTGACGGACTCAGTAGTGTTGCTGTCCTTGACGGCTGAGTTAGGTGGCGTGGCAAAGTGTAAGGGATTGGGGAACGCAACTGACAGTGGTACCAGTTAGTTAATGACTTGCCACTTACTAGCAGCGTGACCTTGAACATGTCACATAGCTTGTCCGCTCTCCAGATGACATTTGTGAGGGTTGGGGTGGTTCTTCCTGCAGTGACAGTGCCAGGCAGGCAGCCGATGCCTTGTTAATTGTCATCTTTTCCTTCATCTTTTTCTCAAGCAGTGAGCTTACAACTGAGGCCAGAGATGAGTAGAGCGGTCTCCTGGGGCTGGGGTTTCTAGGTCAGGCATCAGGAAACCCGAGTCCTAGCCAGCTTGACCCTGCCCTGCTCTGGGCATCTTGGACAAAACCTTGTGTGCCTTGGCACCTTTGATTTGCCGTATTTAGGTCAGGACAAGCCTGCGCGCAAGGAGGCTAGCTAGCTCTGTAGCAGGTGGATACCATGTTGGCCTTTTCCTTTCCGCTCCTCTTGCCAGCTTCCCAGTGACTTCCTCCCATGGTGCTCTGGGGCAGCCTCTTGGCTCTGTCCCCAAGCAGGAACCGTGAGGAAAACCTAGCAGGATCTGAGTGGGGCAGAGTTTTGGAGATGGAAAAGGAGTCAGAGGAAGCTCCTTGCTGTGAGTCTGACTTCATGCTGGGCCTGGGAGCTGCGGTCTGCATCCTTTGGCTGCCCAGGAGCCTTGTTTGAGAGCAGCTGTGATGTGCATGGGGAGGCCGGGTGCTCTGCTGGACTCTGAGATGCCTCAGAGCCTGAGACTTGGGGAGTACAAGCTGAGACGTGGTGGGGCCCGGGGCTGTCAGGTCCCCGGAGTCTTACACCCTGTTTGGACAGGACAGTGATGGCGAACAGTCCATTCTGTTCCCTTTCCTTCCCTGCCCAAGCGCCATGGGGTGGGAGGCAGTACCACTACCCCAAGTCCTGTAATTACACCGGTGAGCTGTGCTTTAGAATAGAGGCCCATTTAGAGGAGGGCAGTGAAGTGGATCTTGCCTTAACAGAGGGACCTTCACTGCCAAGTGACAGCCCTGCACCAGCCAGCCTACGGGTGCTGCAGGGAGGTCTGGCCTTTTAGTTCTTCTTCACCTCGTTCACTGGGCTCTTTCTAAATTCCACAGCACCTGGGAAGTGATAGAAATACTCTCTGTGACGCCTGACAGGCCCAGGATGACTTCCCCAGCATTGACTGATAAATTTAAGAATCACTGGTCCATTCCAAGCATGGGGTGCAGGGACAAACGCTGTATGAGGAAATGGTGCCTAAACCTGCTTTCCTTTATAAAAACACATGAAGCGATGGGATGAGCCATTCCCTTTTGTCCATCAGTGTTACAAGTGCACTGTCATCGTGCCACCCTACAGATTTAGCACCTCCTTGTGGATGCCTTTTGGTGCCTCCTCCACTGATCTCACTCCTGTTCTGACCACAGCGGCACATTTAACTTGGAGTTAGCATCTCCACTGTCCTTCTCCAAACAGCTGGAGCTGGAAAACTTCCCTCCCTGCCACCTGAAGGTTGACACTTACGGCTGGAATCTCTCTTTTTCTTTTGTCACTGGCTTCTGGGACACAGCAGAGACAGCTGCTGAGAGAGTCTGCAGTGAGAACACTTCCGGGCTAAACCTATTAAACCCTCAAGAAAAAATGACCACAGGTCAAACACGGAGTGTTTCCTGCTGTCCCTTGCACTGATGAGGTCCAGGCTCATTTTAAATCTTCCTTTTCAGACTTTGGGTTCACGAAACAGTGAGACTAAAATTATAGATCCAATGGATCTAAGGAGGAACAGCCTCGGCCGTGTCACTCTGCCAGGATTGCCACCTGATCTCAGTTCTTCTCTCCCGTTCTTGTGGCACTGTTAGTACCTGGGGACTTTAGACTCGGTGTGCCTGAAGTCACTCACACTGGAGTGGCCAAGTTCAGACTTGAGCCCAGATCCATTCCCAAGCTGCTACCTCTAACCACAAAGCTGTAACGTCTTGTGACCTGCTACATGGGACAGTACGGAGTTCGTGACTCCAGCTCAGTGGGGTGAGGTGGATTTAGATCAGCAGACAGCAAAAGGAAGAGCCCTGGACAAGGGGAGCAGTAAGAGCAAAAGCGCAGGAAGGCACTGACTGACGGCCATGTATGAGCAGTGCCTGGTGGTTGTAAGGTCCACGGGCCAGGCACAGGGTCCCAGGGCCATCATTGCATCTCCCAGTGCCACATACATGTAAGTGCTCAGGAAATATTAATTGCATGAATGAATAGGCTAATAATTAACTTTCCCGCAGACTGTGAGTCTCTGGAGGGCAGGGACTGCGTCTTAAAAATCATCAGCTGGTCCACATTTTACAATGGTGAATAAATATTCAACTCACAGCTGGGTGTGGTAGCACACACCTGTAATTGCAGCACAGTGGGAGGCTGAGGCAGGAGGATCTCAGATTTGAGTCCAGTCTAGGCAACTTAGTGACTTAGCGAGAAATGTCTCCATATGAAATGAATAAATGGATGAATGAATGAACAGGGTGGGCATGTAGCTCAGTGTGAAGGCCACTGGGTCCAGTTCTCAGTACTGCCTAACGTGGCAGGTACAGAGCGGTGTGATGTGCCTGAGAGAAGTCTGGTGCTTTACGGGCTTTGAGGGTGCTGGAGTCAACCTTCTGGAGGTGGTTTCTAGGTTCTTTCTGTCTTAAACAAAAGAACTGGTGGAGACAAGAGCAGAAGGTAGTGAGGTAGTGAGGTTGGACATTTATTAAAGGTAGGAAATGCAACAGGTTCTGTAGAGTGAGTTCGGGCCAAGTAAAAGGAAAATAAGTATGCTCTGCAGCCTGAGGGGACTCCTGAGGAAGACAGCACGGTAGGGGAGAGCTCAGTGGCCACCGTCTTCTTATAGCTTCCCCTCCTCAGGCTGTCAGGCCTAGGCCGTCCTGTCCACAACCGCTCCAGTTCTCTTGAGAATCCCCGCGCAGGGCTTGGGGAACCGTGCCTGTGTCCTGTGACTTTGTAATTAACAGGTTACACCTACTTCCCCCGCCTGAGGGCCAAGCCCTACTCTCCTCCTGCCTCAGTTCTTTGGGAAATACCAAGCAAGGCATATGGACGCCTCAGTGCCAGGACGGCAGCCCCTGGGTTCTCCTTGGCATCGTGTACAGAGCCGTCTCTGAAAGCACAGTGCCATGGGGTCTGCAGAAACCCCGGTGGTGCCAAACCGATGGACGTGCGAGGGAAGCAGAGGCGGGCACAGCGCAGGGGCTGCTGTTCTGGGGGACTGGACACCATCTGTCTCTGTCGCTGCTGCTCCCCACTCTGCAGTGACTGCAGGCTCCTGCTGGCCTCCGAGTTGTTTCATGATGGTTTGGGTGGAGAAGCCAGCCAGCTTCCCTTAAGACACGATCTGTCTGCCCTCTCTCTTCAGGTTGCCTGGGAGTGTGGTCTTCAAAACTTGCAAGGCCCAGGAGGTAGCCCTTGGGGAGCCTTTTCCTTGGACAGCTGGAAACTGCTGGTCCCATATAGGCAGAGTCGACCCCTTGCCTGGACTTATGACCCGTGGCCTCGCTCCCATCCTGCGCACTGAGTTCCACAAGATGGGCTCCTTCGGCAGGCCGAGACGGCGCTTCATGAGCTCCCCGGTGCTCAGCGACCTGCCCAGGTTCCAAGCCACCCGGCAGGCTCTGCAGCTGAGCTCCAACTCGGCCTGGAATAGGTAAGGAGCTAGGGGTGGACTGGAGAGCTGCCAGGCCTGGGCAGGGCCAAGGGATACCTGGGGGCTGGCTGAGCTTCTGCTGCTTCTGGAGCCTCATTGAGGGATCAAACTCAGGTCCTTGCGCTTGCGAGGCAGGCGGCAGAACCACTGAGCCAAATCCCCAGCCCTCTGCCTGCCTGTCTTGCTTCCTTGCTTCCTCCTTCAGATGAGGTCCAGCCCAGACGAACCTTGATTTGCAGTCCTCCTGACTTGGGACTCCTAAATGCTGGGGTTACAGGCGTACACCACCATGGCCGTTAAGGGATCAAACTCAGGTCCTTGCGCTTGCGAGGCAGGCGGCAGAACCACTGAGCCAAATCCCCAGCCCTCTGCCTGCCTGTCTTGCTTCCTTGCTTCCTCCTTCAGATGAGGTCCAGCCCAGACGAACCTTGATTTGCAGTCCTCCTGACTTGGGACTCCTAAATGCTGGGGTTACAGGCGTACACCACCATGGCCGTTAGCTTTCCTTGTTTTAGTAGAGGGAGAAGGGAAACCACCGTGAGCCCTGGATGAGCAGGGTTAGTTAACCAGCTCCGGATGGTTGGACTGGGATTTGCAGGTACCGTTCCTGCTCCTTAGTCACACCTCAGACCGTCTGAGTATCCGAGAGTGGCCTCGGGTGACCTTCCGCCAGTCTAGATGAGACAAATATCTGTGAAAAGCTGGATGAGTGGCATTAGCCAAAGTTTCTCAGTGCCTGGCAGCCACAGGTGTTTGGAAGAGGGGACACAGAGCTTTTCGGGGGTGTCTGTCTGTCCGTCTTACACATGGACCAGGAGCAGTCTGACTCAGTGCTCTCTTACGTTTCTGTGGGCTGCTAGGTTTCCAACTAGTGTAGGTTCTCACTGGAAAGATTAAATGCATTATCTTTTAGAGCATTGCTGAGTTCTTTGTAGTTTGGATTCTGATGTAGTTTTTTTTTTTTTTTTTTAATGACTGCTTAAAGAAAAGCGGTACTCTGCTGATGGGCAGGCAGAGGGAGCCCTGAAATATTTGGGTGCAAAGTGGATCCTTGTCCTTTAAAAAGGGCCTGGAATCTTTGGCCTAGATAGACATGATTATACTCAGCTTGTTTTGCTGTTGTATTGGGGTGGGGTCCCTGAATATGGGGAGTCAAACCCTAACTGTGACCCCTTGAGGAGGGGGTAGGAAAAGAGGGGGACAAGGAGGCTGTGCCTTCAAGGAAAGTGCTGTGAGAATCGCAAGGACAATCATTATAGATATCAGAAGTGTACCAATAAAATTAATTTTAAAAAAAGAATCACAAGGATGATATAAACAAAATATACACATGGAACCCCTACCCCTCCAAAATGTGAAGCTGGAGGGCATGGTGAGAGGAGGGACAATGTGGGTGATGGGGTGAAAATGCTCAAAATGTGTTATGTACAGGCAGGAATCTGCCAAAATGAAACCTATTAATTAAAAAAAAAAAGCAGGCACTGTGCAAATACTCTAGGTAAGACCTTTGACAGGCTTGAATTCTCAAGTACAAAACTATGAAGAAAAACAGAAAGGTAAGGAATGATCCTTTCCCATGGGTCCCGGGCCACCAAGCTGCCGAGAAGATAGTGGCCTCCTAGCTGATTGCACCCCAGCCATGGTTGTCTCCTACTCACAGTAAATGCCGTGGTGGATGCCCCTGAACCCTGGGTGAAGGCCGGGCAGCTCACTGAGAGCTGACCCCACTGCTGGCCTTTCACTGCTGCAGCTCACCTCAGGGTTGCCAGCAAGGCCAAGGAAAAAGCCCTAGGTGGCTGCAAGAATGTGGGGGCTCCTTCTGAGTGCTTTCAGCTTGAGCCTTCCTGTTCCAGGAGGAAATGGTGGATTCCAGTGAAAGGAAGTGCGGCCATGTTTGCACCATGGGCTTCCTGGTTTCCTGGTTTCCTGGCCCTTCTTTTTGCCTTTAACCTGGAGATGTTTATGGAGATGGCCCCAGCAGGCAGACTGTCTAATCAGGAGTTATTTCTGTTTTCCTGCAGCGTCCAGACTGCTGTGATCAATGTTTTCAAAGGGGGCGGCTTGCAAAGCAATGAGCTCTATGCACTGAATGAAAACATCAGGTATGTGGAGGCCAGACCAGCACCACTGCCCATGAGGACACATGTTGGCATGAGGGACCAGCTCACCTGGAGCCTTATCTTCAGTTTGAGAGACTTTTTTCCCTTCTTGATTCTCATTGCTTCTGTCAGCTATGATGTTGCTCTTATGGCTGTTGTGTTCTGAGACTTTTATCTGTTTAGACTTCTGATCCAGATTAGTCCACAGATTTGTTTGTATACAGAGGGTGTTCTGGGGGATGAGGAAAGAGTTGCAGAGATAGTGTCTATCACTTATTCTGTAAATGTGTATTGTGCCGTGATTAACCGCTGGGCACCATAGTAGACAATATGACTTAGTGGTTAGAACCCAAAGCTTGAGATTCATTACTGTTCTTCCTTTTAACAAGGGACTTACCCAGAAATATCTGAGGACCTCCCCAGTGGACAGATGCTGGTGTGATAAGAGGAGCAAAGACAGATGTGGGTCCTGCTCTCTTGGAACTCATGTCCAGTTGGGTAATCACGAGTCAACTGATCACACCTGTGAAATGGAGACGTGCAACTGTGGCAGCTGCTACCGCACCACGATGTGATAGCAGTGTGGCAGTGTGATTTTGTCTTGCTGTGGAGGCCAGGGACAATGGGGGAACAATGGGAATTCACTAGGTTAAGAGGACTGGAGGTGATGGAGCCTGCAGCTGCAGAGGTCCTGTGGGTGCAGTGAATAAGGAACTGAAAGGCAGCCCACGTGGTGGAGCACTAGGGGTTGTTGGTGTGGTTGAATTTGTGTCTTGGTGAAATGAGGGCAGAGTCAGGCAGGGAGAGCAGCAGTGTCTGCTGGTTGAACCAGCTGGTCTTTTAATGCCCCAATATTCCTTGGTCTCTGGGAATGTAAAGTGCAGAACATCAAGGCTAATGGCCCAACCCCAGAGTGGGCAGAACAATAAACAAGGCTATTATTCAGGTCCTGTTTACACTGAGTTAAAGGCCTGTGTTAAGGTCACCGGGGTGTTTTAAGAGCTCTGCCTTTATTAAAGCCTCTAGAGCTCATAAGTAAACAGAATTATGTTAAATTTCTACCTGTGTGCTTGAGTTTCACGTCATAATTACATAAATATGGAAGGAGAAAGAAGAGATAGACCATCCAGCACAGAGACTGATTTTACAAGAGAGGAAACTGAGGTCTCGAGATGATGATGAGTCACAGGGGCAAAGCTAGGTCACAACCCCCAGAGAGCAAGAGCTCAATTTTCCCAAAGAACTGAGATCCTGACTTTTCTATGAGATTCTTTAGCTCCCATAGAAGTTTAAATAAATAAAAGTGACTCAGGAATGTGCTAATTGTTCCTCACATTGGGAGACTGGATCCTGAAATTGTACTTACAAGCTGTGTTTGTGGGTAGCTAGGAAAAGTACAAGACTAAGCCAGATTTCAGCGGCCGCACTCATCCAGGGCCTGCTGGCTGAGACGCCTTCCAGTGCAAAGCAGGTGGAGTCAGCCTGGCTGCAGGGAGAAAGGCTCTTGCCCTTCCTTTAGAGTACATGATGCTGCAGTCACCCAGGTCCAGTGACGTCCCATCTTATTTCTCAAGAAGAAGCGGACATTGCAGTTGTTTTATGTGACTTTTAAAAGTTAGTGAATAATCCAAATTTCCCGAGGCCAAACAAAACACATCTGTGACCTGAATGTGGCCAGCAAGCTGGTGGCTACCAAGACAGACCACAGCATGCCTGGAGAAGCACTGATGGTGGACGTGTTTTGTCCTAGATGGCTCAGGCACCTCTGAAACACTAGCACATCCAGTCCCTTCAAAACCCTTTGTCATGAGCAGTTGACAAATGAGAAGAAAGAGCAGTTCTTTTCATTTACCCAGGGCCATGCAGCTTAAGGGTGGAGTCAGGATTTGAACTCCTGCCTGATTTAGACACCTGTGTTATTCTGCTCCAACTGCCGTAACAAATACTGGGTGACTTAAACGATGGAAATTTGTTTTTCAGTGTTCTGGAAGCTGGAAATTCCAAGATCCAGGTGATGGCCAATTTGGTTCCTGGTGAGGGCTCACTTCCTGCTTTGTGGTGGCCACCATCTCACTGTGTGCTCACCTGACTTCCTCCTCCCTGTGCACACCAGGGGGAGAGAGTGAGTGCTCTGGTGTCTCTTCTTAGAAGGACACTAACGCATTTTGAGGGCTTCCCCCCCACCTTATCTAACCCTGCTTGGCTCTCGAAGGCCCCACCTCCAAATTCCTTTACCTTGGGGGTTAGGACACAGGAATGGAGAGGGCACAGTGCAGTTGATGGCAGCATCCTTCACTTCAGCCTCTGTTGTAGTATCGGCAGGAGAAGTTGGACAGTGGGAGAATGGTTCAGCGGATGGCCCCTGACCTTCCTGCTGTTGTTCCTTTCGCAAGGCCTCTGCGAGCCTGTCTCGGGGTGCACTCACTCTTCACCCCCCTGGGGTGCAGCCCTGCTCCACCCTCCAGTTGGGACACCCTGGATGCCCTCTCAGCTTTGCGTGGTGGGACCCTCTGACGGTCAGGGTTTGAAGCTCTCTGCTCAGGTGTGTGCTGAGGCTTTCAGAACCCAGAGCTTGTGCCCCTGCTGTCTGTATGGTTCCATCCTCTGGTCTTCTTTGGCAGAGTGGCTCGAGTGGAGGCAGGCTTTCACCTCAGTGCAGAGACCCAGAGCAAGCCTGGGGGCATGAAGCATGTGCCTGGCATGTAGGTGACCTGATGTCTCAAAATGCATGAAAGAAGCCGGGCTACATGTGCCCCACATCTGCAGGCGCCTCTGTGGACATGAACACAGCTGTCCTGTCAGGATCTAAAAAGCTGAAATGGACATGTTGCTCTCTGCCATAGCTAACACATGCTTCCTTACCTTTTCCCTTTTGCAAGACTCACTTGCAGAACAGATCCATGTATTTGCCAGGGCTGAGGCATGAGGGTGGAGGGCCCAAGGTAGTGGGAACGTCAGAAAGAAGATGTAGAAGGAGCAAAGGCTAAGTTGTTCCAAGCTCACTTCTCAGTCAATCGTGAGTTCTACTACTATTTATCCGAGGTCAGTGGAACATTAAGGGAGCACCTTGTGGATTCAGAGCCTGGGCCTCAAGATTGGTTTAACCACGTGACCTGGGTAAAAGTTTTAGACTGAGGATGGTTATGTTCTGAAAACACGATATTGAATGTGGGACAAGTGTTTCCACGCTTTAAGAATAAATCCGTCATGGAGCCTGGGATGTAGCTCAGTGGTTCTGCCGCCTGCCTCACAAGCGCAAGGACTGGAGTTCGATCCCTGGTACCACACACACACACACACACGCACTCACACACACACACACACACACACACACACACACACAGAATAAATCCATCAGAAATGTCACACCTCAGTATAGTGGCCGGTTTTCCATTAATAAAAGGTAAGGCACATGATCTGTTATGAGAACTGTAAATGAGAACAGTTTCTATTGGAACTGCCTTAGCAGGAAGGGCTCGCATGATGTCATATCCCCAAAGTCAAGGCAGTGACCTTTCAGAATGGACATATTCTGACTAAATTGATAGCCATCACAATCTGAATGTCCATCTGCCCCAGCTTGAGCTGATCCTGGGCACTCTCCGTGGGGCACACTTGTGGTTTTCAGTGCCTACTCCAATCATAGCTCTGATGGGGCTGCATCTCGGCTGTGGGGCCAATCTGCTTAGAGGTCCAGCTTTCCTGAGCCTTCAGGGCTCTGACACAGCACACACCCTTGTTCAGTAGTCCCCTCTGCAGCTGACCTGGGAGACGAGGAGAAAAGTGTGGGGAAAGCAAGATTTATGTCTACCGGCTCTAGTAAAAACCAACGCAAGTAGATTTTTAAGCAGGCTTTCACTTTTTGACTGGGGGTGTGCAGAAGGAGGACTCATTGCTTCTGTTACTCATTTGTAGAGTGTGTACATTGGGCTCTGCCACATTCATTCCTGGTCTGTGCTTTGGGGCAACCACTGAGGTAGATGAGATGGTTCTTGCTCTTGAGGTGCTTACAAGGGGTGAGAGAGGGAGCTGAGTAGGTAGTGCTAAGTGGGGTGATCTTTTAAGCGGGGTGCTGGCAGAATTGGGGTGTGTGGAGGATGGGCACCTCATTAGATTTCAGAGAAGATGATACCTGAGGCAGGAATCCAGTAGAAAGAGCAGCTGAGGATGGAACTGTCTGCCTCCATTCACTGCATGCCCCCCACTTCCTGAGAGGACTTTTCCTCTGCAGAAATAAGTGCTCAGAGATGAGGTTTCCGGGAGCCAGAGATGAGTTATCTGAAGCTGGCCTGAGGCAGGAAACGCATATTTTCCTTCTTTCTCCAACCACCCCACTCCTGCTCTTCGGGCAGGAAGAGGTGGTGTGAAGGAAACCCCAGAGATTTTTCAAGGCAATGGGAGGTTCCAAGAATCGTGCTTGATCTCTGACAGTCTGAGGGGAAGCGTCTTCCTTCTGAGTCAGTTGGCTGCTCAAACCCCGAGGGAAATCCACCTTAGTGTTTTTTTCTGTCTCGCGTAAGAGTCTGTCCACTGCAGTGGGTAGCTCAGCTGGCAGCAGAGTTGAGGGCAGAAAGGAAGAAGAGGAGCCTGGCTCCGGCCCACAGCCTGGCCGAGGGGACCAGTCTGAGCTGTGATTCCATGAAGTCACTTGCTTATTGTGTGGTGTGTGCCAGACTCTCCTTCCTGCTTTGTGTACGCTAACTCCTGTATGACTCCCCACACCCCTACGGGACAGGCACTGTTTTTCAAGTGAGGAAGGAGAGGCCCACGGAGATGGGATAGCTCACCAGGAGTTACCCGGCTACTGAGTGCCTGAACTGGGATTTGAACCCAGGCTTCCTGTGCTGTAGGCTATGCAGGCCTGGGCTTGTCCAAATAGGGTCTGGTGCATCCAGGTAGAGACTCACTAATAGATCACGAGGTAAGTGGAGACACTGATACTGCCTTCTGGGGACCCTAATTTGAGAGGAATTAAGTGAGGTCTGTCTTGTGGGTCCAGATGGCTCTGCCTGGTCTTGTGCTGGCACCTCGCGCCTGCTGTGGTTAGAAACAGAATTGCTTTAGGAGGCAGGGAGGCAATTAGAGGGAGTGGCAATCGGAAACTCCACGGAGCTGACCTCTGCCGGGCTTGGTTTGAATGTTATTTTGAAATCTGGACATCTCCCCCAAAATTCCAGATTTCCAGCCTCTCTGGAAAGTTCAGATCTGGCCAGGGCAGACCCACAGTCTTGCATGGAACTGGCTGGGGAAGCTGGGGCCTGGTCTGGCCTTTAGAGGATCCGTACCTCCTTCCCACATGTCTTTCTACCTATCCCTGTGGGCAAAGGGCACCACTGCCTAATGTCTGTGGGGCCCACAAACATTGAATTGCTCTGAGCATCCTTGTCTGGGAAGTGCATGTAAAAGCCTGCTTGGGAGGCTCCTGGAGACCCCAGAGGAGTACAGGCCGTGGAACCTGACCCTTTGTTGTCTCCTTGCTTCTTGCTGTCCCAGCTGCCACCCCCGGAGGTGCAGACAGCCAGAGAGGTGGGATTGTTAGCATTGCCACAGAGTCGGGGACATCATCTCTGATGAGTCCCAGGGGGATGGGGCAGAGGAGGAAAGGGGCATTTCTATGTGTGGCTTTATAAGAGATGCTGCCACCCAGAGCCAGGTCCTGTCACAGAAGCAAGTGAGGGATCTTCAGGGAATGCAGCAGCCGGGCTGGACGGTCACTGCCCAGTGTACGGTTGGACACAGGGTCATGGAGTCCCATCTGCTGTTCCTGGGTCTTGAGGTTTCTGAGTGGAACCTGCAAAGGGACCTAGATACTTGGGGGAACGAACAGCAAAGCCTGATCATCAAATATACAAGGCGTGATCAAAATACAGTGAATGTTTTAATTAAGCCATATACTATAGTAAAAGACACATTGCCTCTAATCCCCCTCGGAATATCCCCCTTGTTTTGAGCACACTTGTCCCACTGTTCCTGCCACTTCCCGAACAGTTCCCGACGTCCTGTATCTGGAGTGTCTTTATGAGGTGTGCTCCGAAATACGGTGAATGCGGCTGCCCAGTGCCATCCCACAGAAAGGCAGGCTGGTAAAAACATGACAGTGTGTTCTCGTCCACCTCATTCACCAGCTGTGACCCTCTGTGACTTCTGGCTCTTTTCCAGAGTCAAACTGACCATGAAAGATAAATGGTTTGGTTAAGAACACTCACCACACATGCACCAGTAAAAAGCACAAGTAAAAAGACACTCACGAAAGAGGACATCCAGAAGTGCTTCAGCAAGTGGCAACAATGATGGGAAGAGGGTGTGATTAAACTTTAACAAATGTGAACATTCGCTGTATTTTTGAATCACACCTTGTGCTTAACGACTGATGTTGCTGAACCGTAGCACCAACCCCTGAGAGGCCTTTTCATCTTTAACCTCCCCGGGGAGGAGAAGTGGGAACAGCACGGTGGTTTCGCTGCCCTGGGTCTTTCCCTGCATGGCTCGTGTCTGAGATGGCTCCTCTGAGTCACTGCTGTGTTTCCCAGCTGTGCCTGCCGTCCACTGGCTGGCATCCGGCCTTGGAGGGGGTCACCTTTACCTTCAGTCCCACAGGCGTGGAAGTAGTGTTGACAAGACAATGAGGCATGAGGTCATGGTCTGTGTACTCAGGAAATCCTGCCTACTCTGGTGGTGTCTCAGCTGGTCAGCCTGGGAGGGAGAAAGGCGGAGATAATAAAGACCAGTGACTCGTTCCCCTTTTTTCCCTATTGTGGCTCCTTTGGCTTCTGCTGAACTTCATGCCGTTTCCCTTTTTGGTTGGGTCTCACATAAACGTTCCCTTCCTGTTGCTCTCGGCTCCCTAGCTTCCTTCTCTGTCTAGCTCAGTGGCTTGTGGTGGGGTCAACTGTTAGCAACACCGTTCTGTTTTCAAATGAAGACGGGTGTGAAAGTCCAGTAAGGGAAACAAACTGAATGGGTGGGACTTGGACCAAGTTGCTTTCAAGTCAGCTTCCAGTTCCGACAACCCTGTTCTCCACACCCCCAGTCTCGACCTCTCCACCTTTAGCCCTTTGAAGGGGGGTGGCCTGGCTCTAACATCCTGCCTGCTTCCCGAGTTTCCCAGGGGATCCTTACTCCCAGGTTTAGGCAAT
The DNA here is from genome assembly GCF_012274545.1 of Fukomys damarensis. Lineage (NCBI taxonomy): Eukaryota > Metazoa > Chordata > Mammalia > Rodentia > Bathyergidae > Fukomys > Fukomys damarensis. The sequence goes on along the minus strand of NW_022900939.1, from coordinate 13,887,705 downwards.
GTAAGTCTGGCTGTCCTTGTAGGAAGATGCTTGGGAGAGAAGTTGGAGTCCTTGGGGGTGAGGGCTTTGAAGTCCCACATACTAGGTAGAACCCTGCTTGCCAACACTTGCCAAGTCTTGCAGCGTTGTGGGAATTTTGTGAGGATGAACTCAGGTCACCCTCGCAATCATTCTGTGACGTGATCCTTACGTTCTAGTTGAGAAAATAGGAACAGAAAGGACGCATGCACGGACGTGCTCAGGTTGGTGCTAACAACAGCTAGGCAGCAGCTATTGGGATCCAGAGCCAGGCTGCTGCCTTCGGGCTCCACGCACTCCACAAGACACCTGTGTCTGGGGTCAGCTTCCTTGTGGATTAAGAAGAGGCAGCTGATGATGTGGTATTATGTTTTCCTCTAACTTCAGGGTTTACAGTTTGCTAAAGGGCTGTGTTACCTTAGCGCCAGCAACATCATCATCCTTCTCCACTCCCTCACTTAGGAGAATGGAGAGAAGGATCGCAACTCAGTATTTTATATGTGATTTTTTGAAAAGTGCCTGTATTTTTTTGTGTATTTAAAAGTCAAGTTGGCATATAGCCGAGTTCAAAGAGCCTACTGAAAACCTAATCATACAGCTCATTCAGACTTGAACAGCAAGTTACAAGAGCAGAGCTGATGGATGAATTTGTGGTCATTATATAAATTAAAAGAGGTGTTGTTCTTTTTATAAGGTATCCTGTTATGCACACTATTCTGCATCTTGATTTTTTATTTTTATTTTTTACTTAATATAACAGGTGTTTCCATATGATCACTCACAGTACTTCACTTCTTTTTATGATTGCGTAGATTTATTTCTGTGGTAGGGATGAATGATCGTTTTTAAATTAGCACAGTACATTTATTAACTCCTATATTTTGCTGCAGTGACTGTGTGTTTAACAACATGCTCAGACAGAAATAAGATATACTTTTGTAAAGGACAGGGCAGTACAATTTACTGGACAAAAGAATCTTGATTTAAATGATCAAGTGAGTTGTTTCTGTTCAGATAATTGTATATCATGATACTTACTGGAGGGTACAATACCTATGGAACTCGGGATTTGCTAAAGGCAAGTACGTGGTTCTCCTGCTGAACCTGGTTAGAGGCCGTTTCATTTAAATATATAAAGCAGGTTCCCAATGTTGTGTCTGGTTCCTCCCAAATGTCACCTCTTCACATTCTTTATCCTTACCCCTCACTCGCTCAACATCCCAGATGCGACAGCTTCTAGCTCCAGTCCTTCTGCTAAATCTTTGTCTCCACCGTTGGCAAGGAGTCTCCGGTTAGCTTATCCTTAGCTTCTTCCCTTTTGCAGCTGATTTCACCTAATTATCTGCCTTCCTGTCACGCTGTGGCTTGCTGCAGTCCTGGCCTTTACCCTCACTGTAGGGTACTGCCCCCTGGGTCCTCCCTGGTGGAGAGGGAGGAGATCTGTTGGATTCCTCCATTGGCCAGCAGCATGGTGCTCCCTGAGTGCCACTGTGAATGTCCCAGGATGGTCGTCACTCACTTAACCAGTCCAGCCCTGTGTCACCATTATCACACCAGCATCAGTCTCTTCTTGTTACTCCAAGAAATGCCCCTCATTTTTGATCTTGAAAGACTCTCCTTCCCCAACCTCTTTTTCTCTCCATCACACATGTAGCATCTCTAGGAGCATAATGTTTCCCAAGCCTGGGTTCCTCAGGGCACCAATTCCACAGTGTAGTATTTGATACTAGAATTACATTAGTCCTTCAGCATCCTAGGGACATACCCAAGATAAGTTTTGGGAGCTCCGCCCCAAAAATCATTTCTAGGACTTGTTTTTCTACTTTCTCACGAGCTGGGGCTTCTTCACCTGTACTTCTGAGACATCCCAGTGTTGGAGGTGTTTCTTCTGTTGTTGTCAGAAGCAGACTTCTTTCCTGTTCCTGTTTCAAAGCCTCAGTCCACGGAGGGCTGCTCACTTGGTTACCGTGCTACATCCCAGAGATGCTCCTGGCCTTGGCCAACTGCTCTCAGCCCAGTGACTTTCGATGAAGTCTCCCCATCACTGACCAGATGCCCACATCTGGGAAATTGCTGGCATGTGTTGGCAGAAGTTGAATCTCAAAATGAAGCATCCACCACCTGCTATATTTTCTGCTTTTGGAAAGGGAAGCTGTTTTTCCTTGTTCAATGTGTATTGGCAGCTTTCCAGGGCTGTTTTTGGAAGAAACATCATATTTAGATCATGAGTGTTTCTCTCTTTTTCTTTCTCTGTGTTAACACTATCTTCCTGCAACCTCCTGTTTATCCGTCAAGAGTGAGCATGGATGAGCACGTTTTGGGGGAAGTTAATACTCCGCAAAGGTTGTCCGAAGCGTTAGCGTTAGCTCCTTGAAAACCATACTTGGTGCAATGAACAGTGTCATTTGAAGTTACGAAGTTACGAAGAGTTTGCCCTCCTTCAGGGAGCTCATTGGCTCTCAAGAGCCAATTCTTCTTGTTTTTAGCTCCCTTGTCGGGATCAAATGAAAAATGGAGCAGTAGGAATGATCCAAGTCTGTCATAGGGATAAGAGATTTGAGGGCCATAATTCCTATTTTTAAATTTATTATCTTTAGCACTTAAGACTCTGAAATTACTTTATGAGAATTTTTTTTTAGTAACATGCCCTATCAACAGCAGACAGCAGAGACCTTGTCTGTCCTGTTCACCTTTTTGCTCCTGTGCTGGGATCCCATTTGACTTCTCAGCAAATGTCTGTTGCCTGGGGAAATAGAACCTCTCTGTTCTTGCTGCGGTGGTCCCCTCTGCCCCTGCCTCAGTCTGCCCAGGACAGGTGGTGGTATCACCTACACAGTGACACCAAGTTCAGTTTCAAGTCTGGGTTTCTGTGATGGGTTTGGAGTGGAGATGGGGTGGGGCATGGGAAAGGATATTGAAGTTGTGAAAGGTCTGGGTTCAGTTCTTGACTCTGCCACTACTTATTTGGGGGAACTTCTGGGGTCCTTGATTTATCTGCCTAGAAGGAGTGCTAGTTGTACCCTCACACAGAGACAGTTTACATCCTTGGTTGGAGAGTGTATGGAAAATGCACTTTAAAGATATGAAGTGCTTTGTAAATGTAGAAAATTGTACAGTAATAGTCTCTTTTTTTTTTTTTTTTTTTTTTTTTTTTTTTTTTTTTTTTTTTTTTTTTTTTTTTTTGCTTATTTGTTTTGATTTTGCTTTACACAAAACCAGGTGCGCTGGCCTGCCTCAGCCAACTGTGTCAGATTAGAATTTCCTGTCGCTGTCCTAATCAGGTGGGCCACATTTGCAGGGTGACTTAAGCAACACATCTCCTAGGATTTCTTCTGCCCTGATGACACTGGGGGTGGAAGTATTACCAGGGTCTAGGAAAGCAAGCTCCCTCCTTAGGCCTGGCCCCAGTCCCTGTGCTGCTGCTAAGTATGTTGCCATTGTCCTATCCTGTACTGGGCACTGGTCACCTCCGGCTGAACCACCGAGGACTGTCTGACAGTGTTTCTCTCTCCCCAGGCGGCTGCTGAAGAGTGAACTTGGATCATTTATCACAGACTATTTCCAGGTAAGCGGGCTGGGGCTAAGCATCTGTCATTTCATACACCTGGGTCTTTGTACCCAAGGGGAGGCGAGACTCACACAGGATGGCCCTTCAGCCCCCACAGTGACACCTGCTGAGTCTCTAGTGCTAAGTAGCACTACAGAGGGGCAGTGGCTGTTACAGAGGGGGCCAGGTGAGTGCGGCTCTGTGGAGAGAAGAGATGACAGTCCCATGAGAAGTTTTTGGGTTCGTGGTGTCAGGATCCCTTTCTTTTCTTAAAAATTGTTGCCTATTTGGGTTATGTCATCTACTATTACCATAGTACTAGAGATTAACTCCAAGAGGGGCCGGCGATTTACCTCAGTGGCACCACACCTGCCTCACAAGTGTAAGGTCCTGAGTTTGATCCCCGGTACCCAAAAAAATTAAGTCCAAGAAGCTTTAAATATGTCATAATTCATTTAAATAATAATCCTGTTTCATAGAGGCATAAAGAACACTTTTTTGAAAAACAGCTTTTTCAGAATAAAAAGAAGTCGTAGGAGGAGCGGCATCATCTTAGGTGTTGTTTGCAAACCTCTGCGCATAGAAGAGAGCTGGATGCTCCTGTCTGCTCCGTGTTCAGTGTGTTCTGGCTTCGCACGCCCCTTAGTCTTGGGTATACTCTACTGTGTGGGCAGAGAGAAGGGAGAGAAAGACAAAGCAGCTCAGTACAACTGAGAAATGGTTTTGACCTTGAGGATCCCTCACCTGAGCCTGAGAGATGCCACACTTGGAGAACTGCTCTCTGAGGTCCCCCCACCCCTGCTGCCATGGTATTTAATTGCTGTAAGCAATGTGCCTGTCACCTGGTTATTTCTTGTCATGAAGCCCCCTGGTCTTTTCTGTCAAAGATAGAATTGGATTGGACAGTGTCACATCCCGCCTGCTTACACGCTATTGTCTTGGGGCTAATGAGTTCCAGGTTTCCACGTAGAGGACACCAGTCCACAGGCACAAGCCGCTTTCCTAAGTCTAATGAGAGGCACTTGGGGAGGTGTTGGATGACCCATGAGTAGCTAACTCACTGGGTGACATTTCAGTGAAATTTGAGCTCCCACTTCCTGCTCATTTGTTGAGAGGTCTTGGGCACGCTGCCTCCACTCCCTGTGCCTCAGTCTCCTCATCTATACAATGGGAATAAAAACTCAGCTTATCTTACAAGGACTGGAAACACAGCTTATCTTATAGGTGTGCTGTATGGCATACAGGAAATAACACCCCTACTGTTCATCAACAGCATAGGTAGTGGTCAGGATCATGGACCTTCGAGGTGGACCTATTTGGGGTCAGTGCCCAGCACAGCCATTTATGAGTTGTGTCACCCTGAACAAGTCGCTTTATTCCTGTGTTAAACAAGGGCAAAAGGACCTAGCTTTAGAGGGCTGTTGTGAGGACAAAGTTGTTTATAAAGTGCTTAGTGACTAGCAGAGTAAGAGAGAATAATGGTATTATTAAATTTATGTGGGTGCCCTCATGCTAGTCCACGGTGTAATCCATCCCTTTTAATGGCAAATATAAAAATGTATCAGGTCTTGGTTTCAGATTGGCGATATGATTTTGTGTCCGAGTAGAGCATGTATTTAAGACACTTTAAAGAGATTTTCAGTTTAAAAACACCACGGGCATCCTCTTACTAGTTTTCTTTCCAAGATTCAGGAAGTGTAAAGTTTCATGTGTATTTTAAAAGAATGACAAAAGTCAGTGGGTTAAAATGCTTGTGTGAACACACATGCACATGCAGGCACACACGCAGGGACACACACACACACACACACACACACACCAGAAAACAGCTCCTCAAAATCTGAACAAACCAAGAGCCAACAGAAGCCTCGAATTCACACAGGTCATCTGTCTCCACTGGATGGAAAACAGCTTCTGTCCAGGAAGAGAGAAGCATAAAGATGAAGAAAGACATAATTAGTCACAAATGTGAATCATTTTAGTTGCTCTTGACTCAAAGGCCACTCTCGGCCTCCTTCTCTTCCCTTGCTGTCTCTATTGCTTGATTTCAAAGCCAGCCCCAGAGAAGTGGATTTTCAATCCGTCCTGGAGAAACCTGCTGGGCCCTGTTGCCTTCCTCCTTGACCTTTGAAAGAGACAGCGTTCTGTGTGGTTTCAATCAGGTTTTAAATGTCAGTTGTGTTTTTTCTTTTTTTGGTGTTGGAGGGGCGTTTGGGTGGGGACTTGTTGATTTGGGAGCCTTGAGGTTTTCAGAGGTGGTTAATACTGCTTACAAAGCATGCCAGATACTTACAATCTAATAACCACTTGTCATTTCTTATCAGGAGCATCATCAGTGAAGCCGCTGGCTGAAATGTCGAGTCTCTCTCTAAGGGTGGAGGTGGGGTCGGGTTTTCATAATGTAGAATCTGAGGTTTTCCTTATTTGAGGTGCTAGACTGGAAAGAAGGTTCTCCTAGACAGTGTTACCAGAATGTAAGTTTTTGAGACTCTTGCAGGGGCGGAACTTTATGTTGTCATTTAAATCTTTGGTTCCCCACTGTCTGTAAGTAGATTCTTAGGAGAGTGGCAGGGATTGGCCGCCAAAGGTGCCTGAAATGGTTTTAAGTGACACATACAATGGCATTAAATAACATGGAAGCTTGTGGTCAGAAACTGTGGCCTGTTTTTACTTTTCCTTTAGCCCTTGTGTTCACGCCAGAGAGCATGTTGGACTGTGCCATTGTCTTTCACACTTTTCCAGGACTTAGAAGTCTTCCTTATTTAAGGGAGCAGGCCTTAAACTTGGTGTCTTCAGGTAGGGACATTTAGTTAGGGTTTTGTAACATTATTTTGCTGATATTGAGTTGATCATTGACATTCTAATCATGGCAACTGATGTTTCAATGTAGCAATATTTTAACTTTTATTTTTATTTCAATTTTATTTTAAAAATAATGTGTTGGTATATGTGGAGGATACAGACGTTCACTTGGGATAATGATAATATACCTATTGAATCTGGATCATTTTCACTCCCTCCTCCCCTCTCCTTCCTTTCCCTGTTCTCTTTTCCATTTTTAGAATTGATTTCCCTGTTTCTTAATGTGATCCTACTTATATTTTGCTATTTAATTGTTTGTATCTTTAATGTTGGAGAAACCATGTGGTATTTCACCTTCAGTGTCTAATGTATATGTTTTACACAGTGGTTTGATTTAAGAAAAATAGCACACTAAGAGTGTAAGAGAGTAGGCGGCCGTGGCTGTGGCCCCAACTGAGAAGGTGGTTGCAGGTGTAGGAAGCCTGGCCTCAGGCACTTCTTCAAAAGAAGTTGGTTCCGAAGCCCCTGGCTCTGCAGAAGAAACCTCCACACCACGTGGGAAATCCAGGCCCACAGAGGCAAGTTTAGCTTCCCATCTGGATTCCAATCATAGTCTCAGGAAGAAAAAGCAGATGTGGTTCCAGAAAGTTTGCTCCCTCTGCCAAGGAGAGGGAGAAAGGTACGGGGACAGATGACCAGAACCCAGGAATTGGAAGGGTAGCCCCAGAAGCCGGGAGCAGGTGCTAGGAAGGGTACAGAGTGGGCCCTTTGGGGTGCTGGGCTCCTGAGCAAGAGACTCAGGGCGGCCACCTCCAGGCACCTGCATTTAGCAGTCTGATCTACCAGCTCTGGGACCCCACCCCCCAACTCCGAGTTCACTAATGCAGCCAGCTCTATGGTTCTGCTTTTGCAGGTGAACATGTTCATTTTACAGCTTTAAAGAAAGATGTGCAGAAAGAATTTCCCCTGTGGAGATTAATGAAAATTACCTGGAGGCGAGGGCAGGGGAAAGCAGGTAGGAACACGGTGCTTATCTTGGGTCTGCACACAGAGAAGACAGGCTGTTTGATCTGCAGAAGGCAGGGTAGACTTCCATGAGGCACTGGCCAGAAAAATCTCTGATATTTCCAGTATTGATTTTTTTTGTCTTTGCCTTCTGTCTGTTTTGAATTGTGCCCAGAGGGAAAATTGGGATCTCCAAGAGGAACTCTATATCCTAGTGACAGCTCTGAGGGATAATTGGTTCCTTATAACTTTTTGAAACTGATGACATGAAATGTTCTGCACTTTTATTGCCTAGTTGGACATCTTGGCCGTGCAGGATATTGGAGAAGGCAGGGTCTGCACTTAGATTCCTGACATTCTACATTTATAGGCTGTAAGGTTAGTTAAAAGCCTTTCCCCAGACCCAGAACATTTCATTCCTTTTGTTGGAACTTGAGTTTTGCTTGATACAGAAACTTGGCTGGAGTCAATGGCTTTGAATGGGTTAGTGCTGGGAAGAGTCATGCATGCCTGGTAGGGTTTGACATGTACATGTGTGTATGTGTGTTTGCATACACATGTGTGTGCACGTGTGTGCGTGTGTGTGTATATTTTCCCCCATTCGATGCTTCTATTTGCAAGGGTACCAGGAGGCCACGTTTCTCTGGATCATCACTGGAGGGAGTTGGGACTAATAGCCCATGGGGGGCAGCTGACAGAGTGGACCCATGTGGAGAGTCCTGGTCACTGTGGAGCTAACACTGAAGACAGTGCAGGGATATACCTGCATCTACATGGGTAACACAAGTATAGCATTAACTGGGGATCTGAATGGATGGCAGACTTACAAACAGGCCCGCGATAAATAAATACACATTGTAGGGACGCAGATAGGACTTGTTAAGAATGCAGGGGCAAGTGGGATGGAGAGAGAAGAGAGGGTGGAAATAACTTTTGCGAGTTCCAACTTCAAATTGAATAGAGGAGGAAGGTCTTGGCTCTACTTTGATCAGTTCAGAAGCTTCTATAATGAGCAGTATTCCCAAAATGGGAAAAAAAGAGAGAATTTGGTGGTCAGCAGGGAATATGGGGAGCGCCATATATACTCTGCTTTGAAGGCAAAATTGAGACCAGTATACACAGGGGTGTTGCACTCACAGAGCTAGGCTTTGGTGAGAAGGCAAGGGACAGGGGCACGGACAGGGACAGGGCGAGGATTGGCACGATGGATTTGGCCAGTACTTGAAAACAGGCAAGTGGAGATTGTAAAATAAGGAGGGTGTGTCTAGAAGATCTGGTGAGCACTCAGAGGAAGGAGGGGGCTGAGCCAGCTGGAGGCTGTGGGATGTGTCCCTAGGGGGCTCACACTCTTCCTGAAGGGCTGCCCACCCGCCGGCCATTATCTTTTAGCAGCTTTGCATGCTCACTCTCCTCTACCATGACTGGAATTTTGTGCAATTATTTCAATATTTTTTTTATTATACTTTTCTCACACTATGAAGCTGAATAGAAAAATGAGTCTTGCAATTGACAACCACAGACCTTAATATATTTGAGATAAAGATGAAAATCAATAGGCGTGCTGAAATAGAAAATCTGGAACCCTACTGGACTTAGACATTCACTTCTGAAAGAAAGGAACAGATAGGCACAAAACGCTGAAAATATATCACCCAAAGATGAGCTCTGAAGATGAGGTGTAATTAGGGGTTTTATAATCCTTTTGAGCTCTGGAAACAGAATTCTTCCTATATCATGTAAGTGTGTTGTCTCACATGTGTGCGTACTTTAAGCAACATATTATGTATGGAATTGGGTGATTTTTTTTTTTTTTTTTTGTAGATCAGGCAAGGAATGGTAAGAGCTAGGTCCAGGGCACTAAGTGGGAGTCCAGGAAGGCTTGGGAAAATCCTGGAACTGTGCTATTAAAATAAGTGGAAGCATTCAGCCATTCAGTGGCCATGAGAAGTAAAGATTGTGCTGGGCATTTGTGTTCAACATGGAAAGCAACAGAGAAGCTTCCTGTGAGTCTTCTTAAGAGTCATAAAGAAGACAACAACAGGAGGAGTAATAGCCACCGACATTTTCCAGTACTCATGCCAGGCCCTGGTCCGAGCCAGTGGTTCTCAAAGTGGGGTTCCTGGCCCAGCAGCTTCAGCGTCACGTGGGAACGAGTCAGGCACATTCCAAGGGCCTGCATTAGACCAACTGAGTGTGGAATGTTGGGGGCTGGGGCCCAGAAGTGTGGGATTTAAAGAGCTTCCATGAGTCTGAAGCATGTTCAGGTCTGAGAAGACTATGCATATTTCCTGCACTCACTCATGTATTCTTGACAACTGTGAGGATGATTCTGCTGTTTTATCCTACAGATGCTACCACTGGGGGTCAGAGGAGGGAGTTCTTTGTCTAAGATCACAGTAAAAGATAGAGCAAAGATCTACCTGGGTCATGTGGCCACAGCACAAAAGTCTCTTGGATTTTGCTGGAAATGTTAAAATCCCCTAAGAGCATCTCTTGCATAAAGGACTCAGGAGTTTCAGGGTTATTTTTGGATTTTTTTTTGGGCGGGGGTATCTAGCAAGTCAGATGTGGGCTGTTTTTGTTTGCTTGTAAGATAATTTCTTTTACATTCACCTTTATCACTGTCACTGAAGTGGTGCTAAGTGAAGAATTAGCATAAATATCAAGTTTCTGACTTTTGAAGTCCCTTGGGAATTTCTCTCTGGTCTCATCGTACCCACCCACACTGGGACTGCTTTATTAGGAACTCTCTGGGCCTGGGGGTGAATTATGCTTGTGAGGCTCTTTATGGCTCATCTAGGAAGCCAGCCAGGTTCACAGGAAGTGCAGACATCCTTAGAGATGGTGGCTGCCTTTCAGAATCACAGAGGGACAAATGGAGATGACCATGCTCTCCACCATGGAGTTTTTGCCAATAACAGGAACTCTGGAAGACAGCGACATCTCTGGAAACACAGTGCCGGAGTGGAACTGGAAACAGGAGTTCTCAGTAGGCAGAGCAGCTCCGTTCTCAACCCCTCTGGGGTAGGAAAGAGCGTCTCATTTGGGAATGCGACATACCTGGGAACCAGGTGTTCCACTGGCCAGGCCCTGCATGTGGTTAAGTGCAGGGGAAGGAGCTGGAAAAGCACTTCTGGAAAGTGAGAAGCTGGTAGCAGGCTGGGCAGCAGAAATAACCTAGGGAATGGAACTCTTGTGGTAGAACCTAGTTACATTGCTGGGGTTGCTGCTGAACATCAGCTCTGAAGTGCAAGTGGAACCCATCTATTTCCCCTTGTGGGCAAGGACACAAGAAACTGTTCCAGAGCAGGACATAGCACCATAGCTGAAAGCACTGACTCTTCTGCCAGGTAGGGCTGGATTCCAATCCTAGCTGGAACGCTTCTTGGATATGTGGCTTGAGGCTTGTTATTTAACTCCTCCGAGCCTCCATTTCTTAGCAGTAACCTAGTTGCAGTTGTGCTGCCTACTTCGTAAGGTTGATGTGGTGAGATGCCGTATACTAAGCACTTAGTGTATGGTGAGTGGTCGACAAACAATAGCTGGTTGTATCTTAGTATATTTCATTGTGAAGTAAGCCAGAGGTTACATTACAGTGGGGGAGAGATGGGCTTTGGGTTCAGACTAACCAGGCCCCAGGTCTCCTATCACTTTTCCTGGTTGCTCCTCTGAGATTCGTTTGCTCCATGGGAAAAGGAGATAGATTCATGGCAAAAGTAAAATGAGATAACATGAGAAAAGTCTCACACAGCTCCCTACAGAGTAAAAACCAATGACCACTTCCCTTGTGATTCCATCCTCCTCCTCCTCAGCAGTGCTGATGCTTTGGAAGCTGCCTAAGCATTTACAGAGTTCCCGCTTGGTAAGGAAAGCTCTTCCCGTGGAGAAGACAGGGCTGGTGCGATTCCCCTCTTTCTCCCACTCTCTCAGTTACCCTGATTTCTGGGTCCCTCTGATCGAGTTGGGGAGGTGGCATACACTGTTCACAGGCCCCACACCACAAATGTCCACCCTCACCACCTCTCCCCTGCTCCCTCCAGCCCACCCTACATGCTACCCAGGACGAGCTGGGTCTTTTCTCCCCACTAAAAGCTGAGTGATTTCCGAAACATCCTTGCTTGCATTTTTCTCAACAGAGCTTTGTTTTTCCATTTGCAGCCCATTTGTGTGTGTGTGTGTGTGTGTGTGTGTGTGTGTGTGTGTGTGTGACTTAGAAGGTGTCAGCTGTTCCTTTCACTTCCGGACCCCTCTGGCACTTCGTTAAAGCGCTCCTCAGGCCACATCTGAGTTCACTGATGGGTGGGGGAGGACACAGTAAGTAACAGCCGGGCCCTGTTCCAGGTCCCAAGTCATTTCCTAGGTGGCTACCCTTTCATGAACTGTTTCTTGGCGTGAAGCCTTCCGGCTGGGGAAGCAGAGGAGTTGGTGTCTCCAAGGCAAGCGGAAGGGCAAGAGAAAAGTGGAGTCTGCTCCAGCCCTGTGACCACCCGGCTCCACCACCACTGCTCATCAGCAAACATTGACTGTACTTAGAACCTGAGCGGGTCACAGACTTGTCATGGGATGGGGGTGCTGTGAGGAGAGGTCTAGGAAGAGCAGACCCTTAGACAGCTTCCTGAGCTAGGCTAGTTTTCCTTCTTCCCTTCCTCTCTCGAGACCTTCAAGCAGGTGTGAAGAAGCCCCGAGGATGTGTAGGTGAGCATCTCCTTGGGTTTAACAACCAGCAGTCAGAGTGAGCTGCACAGTTTGCAGGGCCCAGGGCTAACTGAGGATGTGCTGGCTGGGGCGAAGAAGTCTGTCTCCCCTTTTCACAGGCTTACCACTGCTCCCTACAGAGGACCGGGAACTGCCAGGTGGTACAAGCTCTGCACTGCACCACATAGATCCCAGTGGACAAAAAGGCCCACTGAGTCACGGGGTAAGGATGCTGTCACCACGTCTCTGCTCAGGACACTGGAGACACAGCCCAGCCCTGACCCTACCTGCACCACGCTTCGGCCTGCTTCAATATGACCCCACTGACACCTCATGGGTAGGGTGACGTCGGTAGTAGGAGTGAAGGGGTATACAGCGGGCCACCTGGGTACAAGGGCATGAAGAGTGGGTGCCTGAAAACCCTTCCCAGCAGACAGGAAGAGGCAGGATGAGGTAAAGCTGAAGCTCCAAGCCCCTAGTGCCCGACACACTGTCCTATCAGACTTCATCCATGGAGCACAGATGAAGGCACAGGAACTGAAGACGGCAACTGCAGAGAGTTGAGCCCCCAGAACCCAAGGCCCTTGGGAGCGCAGGGGCATTCAGAGCCCAGGACCCGTGTGACCGTGGTGTCTCTGGAGAAACTGTCAGGTCAGTTTGAGGCCTAGTGGAGAAAGGGCAGGAGCAGACCCACCAGCCCCGCCACAGACAGACCTGATTGCTGGTATGTGAACTCCAGAGGGCCCAGCTCCACGGGGCCATGGCAGGCAGTTCTCCAAAGGGCTGGAGGAGGGTGACCCCTGAGATCCTCACTCCGACAGCGTGTGTGCTGCATGGGAGATGGAGACGAGCAGTGGTGTGTCAGCCTCGCTCCTGTTGTTCTGTTAGGATTTCAGGCTGGGGAGGACCCCAGTTCTAGCCACTGTGTGACTAACTGTAAGAGAGATGCAAGAAATCACAGGGACATTAGAACTTTCAAGCTGCTTTTACACTTGATCTTAGCCAAAAGGCCGAGAAGCGATCAAGCTGCTTTTAAAGAGGCTCTAGCTTCTTGGAAAATGGATCCACTTAAATATTACTGAAACTGTGCATGAAGAGTTCGTGTTGACTACAAGATTAGGCCTAGGGGAACAAAATCTCACTTTGTGTCCAGGCCAGCGTCTAATTCACTATGCATCTCAAGCTGGCCTTGAGTTCATGATCCTCCTGCCTCATCCTTCCCAGTGCTGGGACTATCGGCATGTATCACCATGCCTTCCTCCACCTTTAAACTATAGATAATTTCAGTGATGAGGAGCATTTCAGTGACATGATGACAAGCACATTGAGGAGGGAATCTCTGTTACATTTGGAGTTGTGTCTCAGAAGCATGAAGTTGAGGGTTGGCAGTGTGGCTTTGGAGAGGTCTGGGACACCAACAGAGACATCAGAGATGGTGAGAAAGATGACACGTGCCTGGAATGCAGTGCCAAGGGGACCCTCTGAGAAGCTCGCCTGGACTGGGTGAGAGAGTGACCTGGGCAGAGATGCCAGGTTACATCTTGGACTTGTGATCAGGAAAAGGGTGTGTCCTCATCACAAACTTGAGCAACACTTTCCTGTCTGGCATAGCTGTCACAAGATCTGACAGCCTAAATTGGTGCTGGCTGTTCATGGTAACTGCCTGTCACTTCTGTTGATGCACTTCGGCACAATGTCAGTCTTACTTGGATTTTGGGTTTCCATGTGCCATCTTGAAACTAAGTAGTGGCCGATTACTTTTTGGACTGAGTTTCTGTGTACCAGTCACAGAAATGTGATAAAGTATCTTTTAAGTGTATTTTTATTAGTACATGTTAATTTTAATAAAATGCTTTGTTAAGCTTTGATCATATCCGTCCCTTGGATAAAATATCATTTTTAAGGGGAGGGGGTAGTACTGGGGATTGAACCAGTGGCCAATGTATTGAATTACATCCCCAGTCCCCCTTTTTTTTGGTACCGGGATCAAACTCAGGACCTTGCATTTGCGAGGCAAATGGCTGCACCCCTGAGCTAAATCCCCAGCCCCCCAAGTCCCTTTTTTATTTTAGTATCTTGCTAAGTTATTAAGTTCCTGGGGCTGAGCTGGAACTTGGATCCCCTTACTTCAGACTCCTGAAACTGCTCTGATGACAGGCATGTGCCACCACACCCAACTTTGGGAAGATCTCTTATTAATACATTTGATAAAGACCTCTTCCTTGCTGACTTTCTTTACCTCCTCCTCCTCCTTTTGTGAAGAAGCTGGTCTGAGATAGCAACTTTTACCATGACCACTATCCCCATTAATTACTAAGGACGTATCATACAGTATGTGTACTGATAATGATTTGTTGTTGCAAAAACTTTATGAATTGCTTAAGAACTTGATAGTATGCCATTTTATGGACAGAGAACTCGAAACTCAAGGAAATTACACAGCTAGAAAGCAATGAAGCCTAGGGGTGCGGTTGAATAGGAGAAATAGCTTCTGATGTTCTGTAGCACAGTTGATTATCGATAACACCAATTAACTGTATATTACACAATAGTTGAGAGGATTCTGAATATTCCAAGCACAAAGAAATGATAAGCGTCTGAGAAGACAGGCATGCCAGTTACCATGGTCTGGTCATTACACATCATATGCACATATTGAAACGCCACACAGTACCCCATGCATATGGACAATGACTACACATCAATGAAAATATATATGCTTAAATCAATTAAAAAGGAAATAGAATGAAAATAAATGGGATTAAAAAGAAAAACAAAGTAGCCACGCAGGTACTTGGACAAGTACAGGTTCTTTCTAGCCTGCTATGCATACTCTTCCTGTCATCTGAATAGGGCTTCAAGGTTTTGTAAATGCTGCTGCTAAGGAATGTGCTGGTGTTCTGTAAGCACCGACCACCATTGCCTCCAGTTCCCCACAAGCACCTTTGGCAACAATACGGTGACTACAGAGGCATCAACCCCTCACTGAATGTGGAGCTTCTGTCGCTCACAGAAGGGCTGCTTCATAGCTTGGAAGCGGCTGTAGCTCTTTGAGGAAATGAAGGGGTCTGGGTGGGAAGACTTCCTGGGAGGCAGCAGAGCAGAGCGGAGTGAATTTCTGGAAGCCGGGAGCAGCTCTGCATCCTATGGGTGCGTCTCTTCGCTAGGATAATAACACTCACCTGACAGGACCAAATGGGGTGGAACAGAGGACACAAAGCCAATGACAGGTGTAGGATAGCCACCTGTTGTTAGCTGCAACTGCCAGAGGACTCAACATTACTCTCCCACCCCCCACAACACTCTCTGATGGACACACACACTGCTGGTTAAGATTCTTCATGCAGTCTCTTTCATGCTAGAATGAGAAACCCTAAACTTATCTTTAAACAAGTCAATTCATGCACAATTTCCCCTTGACTCAAGGCTCCTTTTGGGAGTTGAGAGCATCCAGGGTCTCAAAGACAGAGGGTGTTAAGCACAGCGAATTCAGTCACCCTGTGTCCTGCGTGGTCGGATGGTGGTTGCATTTGCTCATGGATCCTTTGCTCTTTGGCCATGGTATGTCTCATGGTCTTCTGCGGGTTTGACCTTCCAAGGGGACAAAAGGCTTCTTAAGACTTGAGGCACAACTAGCCCACGAGTACCTCGAACTCTGCTCTAGCTCATTGTGAGTGGAACAGGGCTGTCACACTCTGGAGTCCTCAACTCGTGTTCTTTGTTCTCTTTTGGCAGAACCAGCTTCTTGCAAAAGGACTGTTCTTTGTGGAGGAGAAGATCAACCTGTATGAAGGCAAGTATGACACAGGCCTCTCTAACTCAGCCTTTGATGTTTGGACAGCTGAGATGCTTCCATCCAAAACTGGTAGGCTCCAAGTGAATGAGTCATTCCTGCTCATTCCGTCCTCAGCCCAGCCCAGAGGCAGCACTGCAGTGCAAATCTGAGCTGTGGTTTGAAAGATGAAGTGGGATTGGGGTGGTTGCTCAGGAGACCTTGTTAAAGGATCTTAACATCCTGCGGGTCTTCTTTGAAGGGACATGTTAGACTCAGGATCCCGCCATGCTGTTCCCTTTGGTCTAAGCAGGCACCCACTCAATGGGGCACAATTTGGTAGATAAAGGAATACTTCTAAGATTTTTAGAAGCCAGTTCATAAGATAGAAAGGAACTGATGATTGGGGAGATGGTATGAAAGGCAACAGTTGGCTGGCCCTATGACCGCCAAGGGTCATGCTTAGCTCTCACCAATGTGGGGCCCAATCTTAGCTCAACACTTACTTTTTGGGTGACTTTTGGCAACTGCCAATTTCTGTGTGTTTCAGTCTTTGTCATTTTAAAGGTGATACAATAGGGTGAGGGCCAGGCAAACAGCTGGCATGACACTGTGCCTGGCACTCAAGAGGGACACGTGCTGGGGCCTCCTTTTCCTTTGCTTAATCCAGTGGCCTCTATCTCTAGATCAGATTTACTTCTGGAGCTGCACTTAATTATCCTGTCATCTCTTTTTCTTTCTTCCTATCTCTGGGAAAGAATCTAGTGTCCAAAACAGTGGCTGGTAAAAAGACAAAGTCAGAAGGAGAATGAAAAACTATGCTGGAGCGTTCCAGTGGTTGGCATACAGTGGGTGCCCCCTCCCCAAATCCTTTGGATGGCATAGAAGCTGATATTAACCTCTGACTATTTGAAATTGCATAAAGCTATGTCATTTTTCTCCCCTTAAATACATTTATCAGGGCTGGGGCTTTAGCTCAGTGGTTCTGCCGCCTGCCTCACAAGCACAAGGACCTGAGTTCAATCCCCGGTACCAAAAAACAAAATACATGTATCTTGTGGGGTTCCCTCCACCAACCACATAAAACCCACTAAAGCAAGGCCTTTGAAATTTTTTAAAATCAAGGTTAAAAAAATATATAAAATGTACCCTCTTAGCCATTTCACAGTTCAGAAGGGGTGACTGTATTTGCATTGCTGTATAACAGATCTACAGAGCTTGTTTAATCTTGTGAGACTAAAATTTCAAATTGACTGAACACCTCCACGGCCCCTGATAACCACCATCAACATTTTTGTTTCCACAATTTTAATTTTTGCAGGTATCTCATAAATGTGGAATCACGTGGTATTTGTCCTTTTGTGACTGGCTTATTTTATTCAGTGTAATGTTCTCAAACTTCATGATTTCCTTCTGTTTTCTAAGGTTGAATAATGTTACAGAATATGGATGTACAGGTTTTTTCAGCATCTATTCATCTGTCAGTGGAAGGATCTTATTCCAAGTCACTGGCTTTGGCCAGGAACTTAGTGGTTCTCTTGCATCTTGCATTCAGGCTGAAGACAGCAGCCTAGTCAAGAAGCGAGGGAACAAAAGGCATTGTCTCTGGCCACATTAATTGTATGTCAGTCAAGCCACCTGTTGAAAAAGGTACTGAATAAACTGAAACAAAGGTACTGACTGAGCTTTCCATTCAAAGGCGAAGCTTGAATGTCTCATTCATCTTAATGCCTTAGGAGTAAAAGCTCAAGAAATAAGGGCCAGGAATTTATCTCAGTGGCACCATGCCTGACGCACAAAAGTGCAGGGTCCTGAGTTTGATCCCCGGTACCATATCTGTGCCCAAAGTGTGGCCAGACAGCGTGGGCCAGGGTCCTTTCCTAGGGTCCCTTCTGGTCCCAGGGTTCTGGGTGTGGCAGCCTTTCTATATAGTAGATGGGTATGTGGGGACTGTTTAGAGGACTTTCCTATCTTCACCAAGATCATGTCTACTTTTTGATTTTATGTGTTAGAAATCTAAGAAGGATTTTGTTTGGGTAAAAGGATTTGCTTGCTATAAAATAAAGCTTGAAAACAAACAAGATCTATCCAATTCCCAAACAGACTTCACTTTCTTAACACCTTTGCTTATGTCTGAAAATATTTGTTACATACATACACCCTTGCCTCATGGCTGTGGAAAGACCAAGCAGCAAAATTCATGTTCATTTGTCATGTCTTCTGAGCAGGAGACATGTTACTTTTAGTAATCTTTTCAAGAACCTCAGTGACCCGGACATCCAGAGGGTTTCTCTGACTTATATATATATATATACTTCTGTTGCCTAAACTCCCCTGGCACACTGGAGGTCAGATTTGATAAGATGGACATCTAGGACCTTCCATCCAGACTGTCTTCATATTTTCAGGGAGCAAAGTTCTTGACTCATGGGCTATTTCTTTTAACTCTTTCTTCCCCAGGGTGACCCTGCTTTGTTGGTCGGTGTTCTTTTTAAAATATTTTCCAAACTCCAAAACAGTCTGAAGTTTGCAGCCAGCAGACTGACCCAGCTTCTCCGTGCTGCCAGGTTGGGGAATTCCCTTGCATTCCAGGACACCTCCATCCTGCTACAGTATGCACCTCCCTGGCCAGCACCTTCTCTCCGCTGCTCTGCCCTAGGCTGGGATGCCTCTGCCATCTTTATTGTGGAAGTCTTAAGGTTAAAGATGGGGGCCATCCACAAAGCAGCTAATGTAGGCTTTTTCTTTTTGGGGTACATAATCTATGTACTGATTTAGAACTGGGGTAGCTTAACATTTCAGATGGCCCCTTTGACTCCCCAGCCTCCTCCCTGCGGTGAATGTGCATTGCCTACATTTGAAAGCAGGTTGAATTTGATTCCAACAAACATTTACCAATTACTTGGGAGATGTTTAAGTACTCTGCAGGGTGCTGGAGACACAGTGGTGTCTATACCATAGGACATAGGCCCTGGTGGAGCTCATAAGCTGGGAGTAGAGACAGATAGTAATCAAATCCACTTGAACTGTAATGAGGAAGATAAACAGAAATAGATCGCACAAAGAGGGGAGGGTCTGAGCAGTCTGGGGAGAGAGACTAGGCTGTGCAAAGACCCTGTGTCATAGGGAATTGTGGAGGGAGGGGCTGAGATAAAATCTGCCTAGAGCTCAAAGGCTGAATAGACCAAAGAATGAAGATACAGGAGGAGACAGAGTCTCTTGGCTACATAGGTCATGCTATGAAGTTTCTTTACCAAGGAGGAGAGAAAAATGTTCCTGCCAACTCTTAAGACCTATTTTATACTTCATATTTGGGTTAAGTTGTACCTCCTTTCCATCACATCTGCTAAATCCATATACAGTACTTGGCAGTTGCTATTCATTCATTTCAAGGCTTTAAAATTGATCTGTTGACTTACACTGTGCTGAACACCAGAAATACAGGGGAAAGCAGCACATGCAGGCCTGTGGGCTGCACCAAGTTTCCTGGAGGGGCCAGGGGAGTAGACAAGCAGTTCCCAAGTGTGGTTAGTACTCTTCCAGGTAAAGTAAGGGGCTGTGGGCTTGCATTTCTCCAGTGTATTTCCCCTGACCTGTGAGCCAGTGGTCATTCTCTTGTTCTGTTCTTTCCCTAACCATGGCCTGTATTATCCATTAAATTAATAGATGGAAGATGCTAGATAAATCTTTCAAGATTCGTTCAGTGGAACTCACACTGTTTTGCCAAGTGCATCTCTGTGTCTCATCTCGGCTGACCCAGTTTCTCTGCCTGGGATGAGCAGAGACAGTGCCCAGTCAGCTGTGATATCTAGGTCATTAAGCAGCTGCCACTGAGGGAGCAGGCTTTCCTCTGCCCACACAGTGCACTGTTCCTCTTGCAGCTTTGGTGTCACTGGGTGACCTGTGTGTGTACTCTAACATGAGGGTGGAACTTGGTCATAGCCCGGGCTTCCTGGTCCTAGGGGCAAGTAGGCACAGAAACAGGAGGCCGGTCCAGTGTTTGCAGGTGACCTCTTCAGAGAATGCTGCCCTCCCAGTTATTGTAAGCGGGGAGTAGAGGTGACAGTTTCCATATTTTTGTCAGCTGACAGCTCAAACCTAGAATAAAGCCAGTGTATCAGTGACTACAAAAACAAAACTGGAACTGCATTTGATCTCAGATGAGGCGTACTGAAAAGTAATGGAACCTTGAGAGGTAGGGCATAGTTTCAGATGGTTAGATCATAGGGGCCATCCCCCGTGGAAGGGATGAATGCTAGTTCTGTGGAGTTAGTTCTTAGAGAGAGGGTTGTGATAAAAGCCTGACTCTTGAATTCTTCTCCTGTTTCTGGTTTTGCCGTGTGCTACTTCCAGTCTTCCTCGCACACTCCCGCCATTATGACATGATCAGCAGCGAAGTTTAGATTTCTGTGTGATTCCCAATGAGACTGGATATATTTCTGTCCTGACATGTTCTGGTGGCCTTAGCTGGGGATAAAGACCCTGTAACACCAGGGCTCTGCTCTCTCTGGCTTTAACAGCTCCTGGCCACAAATTTTGGAATGTGTAAGACTTCACATTTGAGATGGAGCTCAATGACAAGTTCTTTTCTTTCTTTCTCCCCTCCCATCTTCCTGTCCTCGTGTAGGTGAAAATCGCATTGAGGTTCTGGCTGAAGTCTGGGACCACTTCTTCACTGAGACTCTCCCTACCCTGCAGGCAATATTTTATCCAGTTCAGGTCAGTCTTGCTGGGGAACGACCTCCTGCCTGCCTCAGCCATCTGCTCCTCTCTTGACCTTTGCAAGCTGGGGCCTCCCGGTGGGTGGGGGAGAGCCTGGCGATGGGGTGCTTGAGTTGGTGAAGGACCATGGAGGTCTTCTGAGGCCTCTGTGGTTCTATATATAGCATTTAAATTCAAGCAAAGAAGACAGCCAGCTTAACTAGCAATTTGCAGGCTCTTGTTACCCTCTTGGGTTTGAGTATGTTTTTATATTCTTGGAGTGTTTTTTTCCCCCTTACTCTTCTGAAGTAGAGAAAATGGAGAGGGAGATTTTTCTTTTTTCTTTCTTGTCCCCCCCCACCTCTTTCCCTCCCTCTCATTTTTTTAAAGCACAATTTTTAAGCAAGTTTGCTGTTGTCTTCAAATTGTGGGAAAGGGATAATGCTCCCTGTCCTCTATAAGGAATCCTAAAGACCAACAGCCTCATAATGTAAAGCACTGTGTAAGGAATCCATAGAGTTGGTTTAAGAACGTGGCGAGCTCTACTCATCTCCTGCAAAATGAGGAATTTGGAGTGAAAGAAGAGTGATTGCTGTTTATTTCTTGTACTGTGATCTTGACTTATTCTACTTCTTGTATTGCTTCCCTTCCCCCTTCTACAAAGGGTAATACCATAGCTGGTTGCTGCCAGGTTAGCATAGGCATCCTTCACGGAGGGCGGCCCATGGAGATCCCTTTCCAAAATACACATCTCTGTCATGTTCTGTCCCTCCTGATGGGGTCGAGGTTCCACATGTAGTTGGACTTTGCTGAAGTGTGGGTATAATATGCAGAATAGGAACAGAGGTATTGGCAATGGTTGGAATTTCCTTGTACCACAGGGAAGGGCCCACAGGGACTGTTTGGTTTGAATGGTGTTTTAAAGGAATTTGAAATTGCTTAAAATATGTATCCAATATTTAAAACCTGAGAGGCTGTGCTTACAGATTTCATTTCCTGTTATAAGTCTGGCTCTGCCATTTCCAGTAAGACAGAACAGATAGAAGCCCCTGGCCTGCAGCCTGCTCCTTTCTTTCATCACATTCTTAGGCCTGGCCTGCATTCATATGGAAAGTACAGCCCCTGTGCCCACAAACTGTCCTCTTTTCTGCACCTATTGACCAGCAGTAGGTCTTTTCTTAAGAAGACAGACATAAGAGTGGGGTTAGAGTTGCCTGATTTAACAAATAAAAACACAGGATGACAATTTGTATCTGAATTTCACATAAACCACAAATACTGAGATGCTTGGGAACTTTTATACTGAAAAGAAATGTTTTGAATTTAGCTGGGCATCCTGCTTTATCTGGCATCCCTATAGGAGAGGGTGGGCAGATCTGGGTCTCCTAGGGCCATTTGTGCAGAGAATTCCAAGGTACTCAGGATGGTTCTAGAATGGGAAGTATGGGATTTGGGTGGAAATGGCCCCAGTACAGTCTGGGAAGGGCAGGGAGGGGCCCTCTGAGGGATCTTAGGATGGTACTGTCCTGATTCTCCTAAACCTTTATAAGATCTGACAATAACTGATACTGACCTATTCATCCTTCTCAACTGCCAACCCACTGACTTAAATTTCTCCTGCACTCTAGTTGGTCATGCTGCTATTTGGCTGATCACTTTCTTTCCCTGTCAATTCCTGAGGACATTTGCCTATGTTGCCCTGCTTTATTCAGCTAGCTGAAACTGCAAGAGTGACACAAAGTCAGTTTGTGTAGCTGAAATTTAGAAGAGGTGGGGAAGATCTGTGTCCAATGGATATGCAGAAGTTGCAAACTGTGAGCCTCCCCTTACCTTTTTGTTCTCTGCTGACTCAGGCTCACATATTCATGAATTTATGGGACAGAATTCTCTCAGCTTTTATTCTTTCTTTGGGCTTTGTCCAGAGTCATTGGATGGCACCTTGAACTGTATGGACATGCAGACACTCCCTCTCCCCACCCCACCCCTCTCCTTTCTCTCTCCTTTTCTCTCTCTGTCTCTGTGTCTGTTTCTGTCTTCTCTGTCTGTCCTCTGTCTCTATCCCCCCCGCAGGGGTTCTGAAAGGCTAGGTTTCCCTTCTTTATTTCTTCCTCCCAGAATAAAACAAGAATAGAAAAGCCAGTTCTGGATGAATATGAATTCCCCCTCTGATTCACTGTGAACTGAAGAGATGTCAGGGGCTTCATGACAAGTCAGTACCCTGGTTAATGGCTGCAGATGGTCTTCTTTGTATGGCAGGTTGGTCTAGCCTGGCACCCCTACCCTCCCATAAATTCATTTTCTGCTAGCATCAGAGACCATATTTTGCATACAAAGAGAGCCTTTGTGCCTCTGGGGACCATGTTTTGGTGAGATTAATGATCTGGGGAACTGGAGCCAGTTCTGGTGTAATTGGTGGTCCCACACTGTTGAACTGGACCCACTTCCTTACCTTTTGACATAAGATGTGCCAGGGATGGATGCCACATGCCCTCTGGTCACTTAATATATCCAGACCTTTCTCCTGAGTGTGTAAGGTTTAATGTTGGGCTGGAAGCTGGCTACATGAGGATACCCTGCCTCACTCCAAGAAGTGAAAGTGCCTCCTAATTAAGGTAACTTATCAAAAGTACCCAACACAGTGGTACTTCCATTTGTAATGATTTAATGTTATAGAAAGACAGCTATAATGATAGGAAATTGATATGAAACTGTAAAAATCTGGTTAAAGTCTATTATATATGTGTGAACATCTTACTTCTGTGACGGGCACGGAATGACAACTACAATGAAAAGTGCCCGGGAAGGGAGCAGATGCAGTTGAGTGAAAACAGCATTTGTAGCACACATACTGCAGGCCAGGCTCTGTGCCCTGTAGGGAACAGGCTCTTCATCACCCGTAATCCCTGGGTGACGCCAGCTGGTCTCCATGCAGCAGGACCTGCAGCTTTGTTCTGCCGTCACATCCAGTCTCCCAGGAAGTGGCTGGACAAATGGGTTGTTGTCCTTCCCAGATCCCAGGGCAGTGTTTTTAGGGCCAAAGCCTTTCTGTCCAAAGCCCAGAATGATTTCATCTCGATACCTCTGGTGCATGACTTGGTGAAAGCCAGGCCCCTGGCAAAACCTGGGTTCCTGGGCCCCCACCCAGGAGTTTCTGCTGTAGAATATTTGAGGTGGAGCCCGAGGACTCTGTATTTCTGGTGGTTCCCTAGGTGACGGTGACAGTCGTGCTGCTGACCCAGGCTGCTTGTCAGGGTTCTCCGGAGAAACAGAGTCAACAGTTTGCCTGTGCTCCTGGGCAGTTGCTCGGCACAGAGCAGCTTCCGGTCAGTGGTAGGCTGCAAGTACCCCACTGTCCTGTGTGATTGTATCACCAGGGACATCCTAGCCACCTTCGTCTACATCATTGCACACTGCAAGGATGACTTTGGCTCTACTAGGAGTGACAAGTTTTTGGTGTGTTCTCTGTGTGTAGGTGTGTGCATGCACGTGTGCTCTCTCGCTACACATACACACATACGTGAAGGACAGCTTGGGAAATGATCTGTCTTCTTTCTGTCTTGGAGCCCTTCAAGAGCTCTAAAACCATACAGTTTTGGTTTGAAATCCGGTTCCATGTTGGGTGAATTCCCGTACCTCTATACATTTTCGTCCGTGGGATGGATTTTCTGACAGCGCCACTCTCCTCTCTGGGAGGATGGTCGTGCTGCTCTGTTCAGCAGCAGAACCCTGCACATGAAGTGGCTTATGAGCAGCAGAGATTCATTTCTCTTGGTTCTGGGGGCTGTGAAGTGCAAGATGAAGGTACAGGCAAGTTCAGTGCCTGGTGAGGACCAGAGGTGATTTTTCTACACACTAATCCCATTCTCAGGGGCTTCACCCTTACGACCTAATCACCTTGCATCATGGGCTCCAGCTCCAAATATTATCCCCTTTGGGGGTTTAGGATTTCAGCATATGAATTTGACTCAAATATTCAGACCATAGCAGTGATCATGAGGATTAAATATTTATATCTAAAAATTTAGAATCCTACCTAGCACATAGAGCTTAATAAATTCCAGCTCTTGGGACTTATTTTCATTCTCTGACCCCATTCCCATAGCTGAGCAGTCCCTTTCCTTGTACTTTCCCAAGTATTTTCTTCCTAAGTTACTTATGTTTCTATTCTAACTTTATGTAAACATCTGAGGTCTGATGTTTCCTTTGCCTAGCATAGGATAGGCCCTTACATATTTAACGCCTGAAGTCCAAGAAGCAGCCTTGTGGGGAAGTGGTCTCGATCTTTCCTTTGTTTCTCCTTCTTCTTCCTCCCTCTCCCTCCTACCTAATCCCACTCGACAGAGTATTTCCTATTATGTGTGTCTTGCATTGTCTTTCAGTTGTTTAAATAGGTTGAGTCACATCTTATCTCAAACAACGCTTTAATTTTGGAATATTGGAGCTGGGTCTTCAACTCTGACAGCCCCCAGGGCCTCGCGGATGCCTGTACCTGGCTCATCCCCAGTGCTCTGCAAACGTGTGTTGTCCTGAATGCCATCAGGTTCGTCAAGCTCTCACCTCTCACCTTCTCTGCTCCCCAGGGACAGGAGCTGACCATCCGCCAGATCTCCCTGCTGGGCTTTCGAGACTTGGTCCTGCTAAAGGTGAAGCTGGGTGACTTGCTGCTGCTGTCACAGGCCAAGCTGCCTTCGTCCATTGTCCAGATGCTGCTTATCCTGCAGGTGAGGCCCGGGACCCAGAGAAGGGAGGGGAAGAAGGAGATCCAGACACCTTATCTCAGTTAAGTATTCCTTAGTTTCTTTGCCCGTTTGTTTGTTCTCACACTTTATCCTTGGCACCCAGCCCCATCTTTGGCATACAGTAGGTGTTCATTAAACCCTGTTCATTGAATGGTGGCACCAGCTAGTAAGAGGCTAAGTAGGACTGACCCTAGGTCCTTGGCTTCCAGTCTTATGATTGTTGATGGCCATGCAGGGCTTCCTCTCTTGGCAGATAGAAGGGCAGTCTGAGAAGCTCCATGGTCATAGCAGATTTCTGGAAAGTTGGGAAAGGAACCAGTCTTTCTAGTGACTATATTATTATTTTTCCCATTTCAAGCAGAGATGAAATTTCACAGAAATTAACTCATGAGCTCAGGATCATAAAGCATTTGTCTGGAGCTAAACTGCTCAGCTATTCTTGGCCCTTGCTTCTTCTTTTTTCCTGGTACTAGGAATTGAACCCAAGGCCTTCACCTTGAGCTACGTTCCCAGTCCTTTTTTCATTTTTAATTTTGAGACAGTCTTGTTAATTTCCTAACTTGTTCAGGCTGGGGTCAAAAGTGCGATCCTCCTGCCTCAGCCTCTCAGAGTGCTGGGATTCCAGGTGTGCACTATACCCAGATAGGCCCTTGCTCTTTCTCCTTTGCATTCAGTCTTTCTGGCACTACTGCCTCCTTCCTGCAGGCTCCTTGGTCCTTGCAGATCCCCACAGTCTCAGCTGCGATGCCCATGTCGTTTCTCTCCGGTTTCCTGGGAATAGTTCCCCGGACTGTGCTTTTCCCTACTTGGGAGCTGTGGAGCTCTGGGCTTGTGATAACGACAGATGCAGCCTGGGTCCTCCCCCAGCCTGGGTCTATGTTCTTGGGGTAGCCTCTGGCTCTGGCTGATCTCCCAGGTGACACTGGTCTGGGCTGTTTCTGCTGCGTCCCTCCTCTCCCCAGGCCTTTCCTTGCCACCATGTGACGAAATCCAAGGCTGCTTT
Organism: Fukomys damarensis; assembly: GCF_012274545.1. Classification (NCBI taxonomy): domain Eukaryota; kingdom Metazoa; phylum Chordata; class Mammalia; order Rodentia; family Bathyergidae; genus Fukomys; species Fukomys damarensis. The sequence continues at coordinate 13,861,423 of NW_022900939.1, read as the reverse complement.
CCCCAAAATGGCCTAAACCTGGGAAAGAGAAAAGAGCCCTTTCTCAGGCTTCGGCTCTCCCTTTTCCATTGCGCTTCCAAAAATCTTTCTGAGCCTCGTCCTTCCTTCCAGAATATCCCATGGGCTTCTCCTGCCTGGGGGCGGCGGGCAGAGTGCTTCTGTCTCAGGCTGCTTTGGTGGATCCAGAGTCCTGAGGGCCCCGCCCAGCCAGGCAGCGCTTCACTGTTTCCCATCAACAAATCAACTTTCTCCCCTCTATTTGAATGCAGGGCCCCGTGTCTTCATTTTGCACTGGGCCATGAACATTGCCTAGCCTGCCTGGTGTCCAGGCCAAGGGCCATGTGCAGGGCAGCGGCCCGGTCCTAGAGCAGCGTCTGTGCAAAGCGTGTTCTTCATGCATTTTCCGCTCACTCCGAGCTGCTTTTTGTTTTTCTGTCGTCTCTCCGTGCACTTATGAATTATGGTGTGGGAAATCTTAGTGGAGAATTCAGATAAAGATTATCAAGGACAGAAAAAAAGAGAGAGAGAGAAAATTGCTCCCTGGGCTTTGGGAGCCAGTCATGGTAGTTTGTGGCTGACACTGTCCTGCTTCCGAGGCCTGGTGTGGTCCCTGGGGAGCGTGAACAGGCTCCCCTTTTCCTTGTGCCTGGAGGACCCCTTTCCTGAGGGGCCGATGTGTGTGTGTCCTGAGTGGAGCAGCTCATTTGCTGTCCCGTTTTCCTCTGCTAACTTCTGATGCTTCTGTTCAGTGTGAGTGAATAGGAGCAGAGACAGCCTGGAGAACTGGCCTACCCGGTGCCATGGCTGCCATCAGGCGCCTGGCAGCCTGACATGAGGCTTCTTCACTGGTCTCAGGCCCACACATCTTCTCTGCATCTCTTCTCCTCCTGCCCCTTCCCAGTCCCGTCCCTCCTCAGCCTCCCTGTTCCCTTCAGCCACTCGATCCCGCCTGCCACCTCCCATACCCATCCCAGGAGATGCAGCTGGGAAGGGCCAGGGCAGAGCCTATGTCTCTGGCAGCTCCAGCTCACCCAGGGCTCCTGACCTGCAGGATCACCTCTTCTGATTCATGGCTTGAGCACCTCCTTCCTCCTCCAGCCCTGAAATGCCTCAGTGAAGGGAAGCATCTTTACTTGGGTGAAAGCACTGCCAAATGTTTTGAGAATTTGACATGAAGAGCTGAGTGCAGCCCCACACAGCCTTGTTTCTTTCCTGTTGGGACCCTGTCCCTTGCTGATTGGTCTCTGCTTTCTCGCAGCTCCAGTAGGGAAACTGAATTCCCAGGGAGTCTGCCGGTTTCCTAGAAAACAATGATCATTGGCTTCTTTCACCAGGGATCAAACTTACTACCTTGCACTTGACAGGCAGGCACTGTGCTGCTGAGCTACATCCCAGCCCCAAGCTGGGCTTCTTAACTGGCTCCTCATATTACTATCAGCGGGCCTGTTTCTAAGACCCTCTCCCTCTTCTACTGTTCTGAACTCTTTCATACTCTTTCCCTCTTCTCCAGCCTGTTGAGAAGTGGCAGGGAGATGGGCTGGGAGCCAGGTATCTTAGGTTCCCGTCCAGGGCTTTTGTCATTTACTGGCTGCATTTTGCTGGACAAGTTATGTTAGTTCTGTGTCTTTATTTCCCATCCCCAGAAGAGAGAGAAGGAAAACATCCTTCTTCCTGGGTCCGAGAGGCCTCTGTGCATGAATCCATGCAAATTGCTTCTCTGGAGTGCCTGTGCTGCAGGTGGGACTGGCCTTGGGTCCCACACACCTGGAGCGGGGCTGGGACTGTCCCCTCACGCGGCCCTGGTAGAGCCTGACGTGTAGTCACCATGCAGAGCTCGAATCCCTGTGGCGTGTGATAAGTGACAGGGCTTTGGGGCTCAGTTTGCTGCATTCTAACCCCAGAGGGTGTTGGGGCCACTGACAGGTGCCTGCCAGCCACAGCAGTTTTCACTGACCTCTGTCTGTCTGGATGTTCACTTCCAGAGTGTTCATGAACCCACAGGCCCAAGTGAGAGCTATTTGCAGCTGGAGGAGCTGGTGAAGCAAGTGGTTTCTCCTTTCCTGGGCATCGGCGGGGACCGTGGCTTCTCAGGCTCCACACACACACTGGGTAAGGGGAGCCATTCGGAGTTGTCAGCAGTCTCAGTGATCAAGGTACCTGAGCACCCACTGTGTGCTGAGGGCTGGGCTTCCGATGTGGGTCGCTGAAAATCTGTGCATGGTGATCACTCTCATTCTGTCCCCTGCTGGGTAGCAGCAGCCTCCCCGCCAGCTGGCTTGGTGATTCCTCCCGGAGGACTAACAAGCACCACCATCACCAGCCCGTGGTGACGTCTGTGTGATCCACATCTTTGATCAGTGGTTTTGATCTTTTTCCTGTGCCTGAAACATTAATTTTTCTGATACCAGATACTGTGCTGTATACTCCACCCTCCCCTAGCCTCCTACTGTGGAGAACCACCCTTGATAGCTTTCCCTTTGACAGCAGCTCGAGATGTGAGGCAGTTTGTGTCATGGCTAGGCACGAGTTCTCAAAATGCTGCCCCTACCCCCTCTACTTCCATTGGTACTTCCAAGGCCTTCATTATAAGGAAGGAGTTCCGAACTTGGGGCATAAATCCTGTTGGGGTGTTTTTTGATACTGTGAAGCTACATCAGCATCAGGCTCTGTCCTAGGTCCCTTGGAGAATCTAGAGGACTCAGAGTTTTCCCCTTCTCCAGTGAGACCACAGTGTGGATGGTCTGAGTAGAAACAGCTAGATCATGTAGTATAACATAATACAAAATTACTTTCAGTGAGATCACAGTCTTGGTAGAAACAGCTATGTGGTAAAGCTTATAATAAAGGTATTCTTCAGTGACCATCGGAATGTAAATCTCTAAATGTTCAGGGACTTCTTGTCCAGTGCTCTGTCTTCAGCAACCGGAATGGTGCCTGGTGTAGAGTAGGCACTTGAAAACTATTCATTAGGTGGATGGCAGGCAGCTGTATCCCCTGGTAGGACAGCCAGCCTTCACAGGGAGCTGCAGAACAGGAAGTAGGTCACCTGAAGTTGGAACGCAGCACCCCTCCTCTCACTGTAATGGACTCGTGGTGGCTGAGCTTCAAAGCCAGGGAGAGAGGTTTTCTGCCCTTCCTGGGCCTCTCGACTGCACACAAAAGCAGGGCCTCTTGTTGGCAGTGCTCCTGGCCCTGGTCGTGTTTCTCTGGAGACACCAGCTGAACCACATCCACCACAGATTGGAGGGTGCTGGTCCCAGCCTGCTGCCTGCCAAGTTCTCTGCCCACCCTTACTCCTTCACTCACTGGCTCCACCCAGGAGCTAGAAGCTCATCCTGCCTTCTCTGGCCTGAGGTGGGTGCCATGTTGCTGCAGTCTCCCTGGAATCCTCCTTCGCTCTGCTGGCTCAGCTTAATGAATTTGGAGGACAGTGGGGACCCAGGGAGATGTCAGTATGCCTGCAGGTTAGCTGGGCCATGGCAGGGACTCCACCATTGGGAGTCCAGTGTAGGAGAGGAAAAGTAATTTTTCTTCAGTCCTTGTAAGTTCTTAGTTGGAGCAGGCCCTGCAGCAGATTAACAGGAGAAAGACAAACAGGAGCTTATGAACATGTGTATTCACATAGGCCTGGGAGACATCAAGGGAACAAAGAGTTCTTAAATACGTAGCTTTGAATTTCATATTGTAAAGCATTTTCAACAAAGATCAGTACATTTTTAGAGAAGTGATAAGACAAAGGAAATTGACTTTGAGCCTCCAGAGGCAGCAACTTATGGGAAGGCAAATAACTTGCAGGTAAAGTAGAATAAAGTTTGTTAGTGTAGATCCTAGAACTGTTTCCAGATAACAAGGAGTAAAGATGTCCACAGTTGTTAACCTTTGTTCTCCGGAAAGAAGATGGTCAGAATACCTCTTGTCTCTGTGAATCTATGTTCTGCTTTTAACCAGATGTCAGGGGTGGGAGCACCCCTGTTCCTGCTTCTTAATTGCTGTCAGCTGAACAGTCCTTCATATCTCCAGATACACACAAGGAAAGGAACAAGAGTAGATTTGCAAGTTTGTTCCAGAGGACTCCCTGTGAGAGGAGATACCGCTGGCTTTCCAACCAAAATAATTATACATTTTTGCCAAATTATACAGCAAAGGCCTGAGCCTTTCTTCTTGCACCAAGGCCTTTGGAGGGTGGTCTCAGGAGGGATATAGAGGGAAGGACATTACCTTCTCTTGCTCAGTGTTAAATTTATTACTCTGTTGGCCAATGCATGTCGAGACCCTACCCCAGGCCCTGGGGAGGTGCTACAGATATGCTGGTGGATGAACCCGGCGGCATCCCTGCCTTCCAGGGAACAGGGTTGGTGAGGAACTGCAAACAAGATGGTGACTCATCAGTGTACAGTCTGAGTGCAAGGACAGGGGCCGGGAGACCACAAGACTTCACCTGGACCAGGAAACCAGAACAGGCCCACTGCAGGAAGTGACGTCTGTGATGGGCCCCTGAGCAGTAATAGGAGATAGCTGAGTAAACGGAGGGGAGAACGTCCAGGCAAAGGGAAGGACCTTTGGGAGGACTTAGCAGACCATGGGTGAACAAGATGGTGGAGCATTTGAGGAACTGAGAGAGCTTTCGAGTTGCAGAGTGGTTGGGGGAAGGGAAGCCATGGGCACAGATAGAATCCTGGACACTGGGTGGGGCGGGCTGAACACCCTCCCAGAAAAGACCCTGAGGCAGCCCCTTGGGTGTTAGAGTTGGGATTCCCTAGTTCTGAGCTGTTTAGGATCCATCAGTCCCGTCACCCTCCCATCAACTGGCATTCGAATGTGACTTCTCAGGGGCAGGTCCCTTGGTCCCAGAGGAACCCTCAGCCAGACAGTTCAGCCCAAACCTCTGGAAACCAGAAGTACCGAAGCGGCCTCCCTGACTGCGTGTACCCCTTTCAGGAGTGGGTCGGGGGCCTCTCTAGGCTCAGTCTGCCCCTGGGCACGATGGGGATATTAACACTCATCCCAGCCGGGCACAGAGCTGCTAGGACCCCGACTGCAATAAAAACTAGGGCGTGCAGGAAATGCCTTAGCCTGTGGAGCTGAGCAGAGTCCAGCTGGGTAAAGGGCAGCTGAGGTCTATCTTCTCAGAGGCCACTCCTCTACCGCCTTAGCCTGCACAAGCTCCCTCACCCAGCCTGCTGAGCGGGCTGCTGATGCCTCAGCCTCTGGGTCCAGCACTGTGGGCCGAGGGGGGAACCCCTCTCTGGGGCAGCCTGCCCTAGATAGTGCGGCTTGCTTCAGAGAGAGCAGAGGTGGGGTCCCGCCCTGGTGGAGAATGGGGTACGGATGAGTGGCTCCTCCCCTCTCTTGCCCTCTGAAGCCACTCTTTCCTCAGCAGTGGGAGCAGAGGGGTGTGGAGGAAAAAGAGAAGCTCTGTTAGAGCCCAGGCCCGTCCCCAGTTTCCAGGACCTCAAGTGTGACAGTGGCTGCCCCGGTCCACAGCTTCCCTCTCTAGAGCAGAAATCCTGCTGAATGTGTCCCACACAACAGCCTTGGCACCTCACACCCCTCGCTCCCTCCCTCCATTGTATCTGGGGGGCCCTCTCCCCAGGGCTCTGCAGCAGGACACTGAGACTTTTCCGTGTGACAGGTGCGGCCGGAGGGAGGGGGAGCTGTTGATGGGCTTGGTGTGCAGGGGTCACAATGGCGCTGGGAGATCAAAGGCTTGGGAGCAGGCACCCCAACAAAGGACCCAAAGAAGGGGGGATCCAGGCTTTGCTTCCCTTTGGGGTTTGAAAGGAGCTGCCATTGTTGGCTCCTAGAAGGGGGATGAATGCCAGCGCAGCAAGAGGCCTGCTGAGGGAGCCAGGAATAAAGGCTCCCACCGGCCCCGCCCCTGAGCGCTGCTAGAAGGAGGCTCAGGACTCAGCCCTCTGTCCCTGCTGATGCAGCCTGGCCACTTAGTGACTCCACAAGGTCCTAGCTGAATGCAGTCTCTTGCTGGGAGATTCCCTTCCATGGGGGATGGGGCCCTGCCTCCCCCGGGGCAGAGAAAAAACACAGGTGGGCAAGGCAGGAGGTCAGTGCGGATAGCTCCCGCCAGCCTGGCCTCCCTCGGGGCCCAGCAGGGGTGGACCCTATGGGGTGCAGCTGACGCACTTGTCCCAGGGTTGGCTCTGAGGTCTGGCAAGAGCTAATGAGGAAGCACTGTCTGCCAGGGGACTTGACACAGCCACGCAGCCCCTGTGGTCTCGGCTCTACCCACACCCAGTCTTGGAAACCAAAACATTCAGGGGAAAGCAGAAGGAAGAGCTGTAGGCTTCGCCGCCGTGTGAGTCACCGCAGGGGAGAGGAGAGGCAACCTCGGAAAGAGCAGGGGCTTGGAAAGCACAGGGGCTGAGGCTCCAATGTGTGGCTTGGAGAAAGCTCTTAACCTCTCTGAGCCGCAGAGGGCCGAACAGAGACCCTGTGCTGTCAGGAGACGGCGGGATGAGGAAGCTGTGCTGACACAGGGCTGGGCTGGGCAGTGATGCCATGGGCTGTGTTTAGGGCCCAGCCAGCCGCAGCTTTGCTCCGGGGAAGTCACCCAGGAGGGAGGTTGTGTGTGCCTTCCACTCTCCCTGCCCAGGGCCCTGGGCCATGTCCTGGTCCTCATCGTGCCATGGCCTGATTATCAGTCACTGTCTCCCCAGACTGTGAGCCAGTTGAGGGCAGGGAACACGCTGCTGTCGGCTCGTGTGTGGGTTATTTCTGAAGCAATCTGTGTACAGCAGCCCTTCTTCGTGCCTTCTCCTCTTCCTTTTCTGGATTCCCAAGGCACTGCCTGCACCACGCCCGACCTTGGCCTCCTGGAAGTGTGAGGGGTCTGAGCAGGAGCTCTGCTGAGGACCCTGGGCTCCACCCCTGGTTTCATCACTCATCATGCCTGACTCTAGGGTCAGTTACGGTCTTGACTTCAGCTTCTGCTTGTAAAAAATCCCCAGAAGGGGATTGTGCTGGTGAAACACCCCTATGTGTGCCCAGGCTGGGCTCAGCCTCTCACCACATCCAGCTGACACTTCTTCCTCTCAGCAGCTGCTACTGCATTTTATATGTTGCAGCTTAAGAAGTGTTTGTTGCCAGGTACAGTGGTGCACACCTGTAATCCCAGCACTCTGGGAGACTGAGGCAGGAGGATCACAAGTTCAACCCCAGCCTGGGTGACTTAGTGCCTTAGTAAGACTGTCTCAAAATAAAAATAAAGGAATGAGGATGTAGCTTGGGGTGAGGGCCTTGGGTTCAATCCCCAATGTGGAAAAAAACCAGAAAAAAGACACTGGTGTGGAAGGACAGGGCAGACGTCACTGGGGCTGCTCTTCCAGGGCTGGCCACCCTTCCTCTGGCTTTACCTCTCAGTCCTGTTGCACAGCAGCCAAAGTGGCCTCTCTTGTCATTTTGCTGCCTGGTGAACACTCCGAGGACTTTGGACTCCTGACTGAAGTGACAGGTGGATGGTGCCTGGGACCCCTTTGGAGACAGCCCGCCTTATCTCCTGCCGTCAGACAGGGGCCACAGGAATCATTCTTCCTATCCCCATTTCCTCCAGCGATGCTGCTTGTCATCCACGCACAGAGTCCCTCTGCTTAGCCCATGTCCTCCATGGGCCCAGCCTCTGCGCTCATTCTTTCCTCTAGTTGAACTGCTTATCCTGGCCGTGTCTGCCTGTCCCAAGTTTTAGCTACGGTGTACAATCCCACATCACGCTGCCACTTTTCAGACACCCCTTCCCCACAGAGAGTGAAGAGAGTGGTCCCGGTCCTCCTATAACACTGTCTGAGTCTCCTTCCACCCCTGCCTCCTGGGCTGTGCCATCTGCACAAACCCCTCCTGGCGATGGGTACCAGGTCTTGAGAGCACAGGACCTGTCTGTAGCCCATGCTCTCTGAACAGATCTAAGCCAGGCTGCTGCTGGGCTTCTTGACTGGAAACCGGCGTGGGTTTCCCCATGGCCCATCCAAAGTGCATGCTTCTAACAGTGGCGTGAGAGGAGCGAGCTGTTCTCAAGGGCGTTCTTAAAGAGAGTGGTTCTTTAATGAGGTCCCCGCTGCTTTGAACTGTTCTTGCACTTATGTCTTATAGGTATTGATTTTTGTGACCATAAAAGTAATGCACAATTGTTTTCAGAATGTAGGAGCATTATAGAAAAGTGTGGCTTGGAAGGGACAAGTGCTCCTGCACAGATTCTTCTTGGTTGCTCCTTTGCATTTTGTCTCCTATCCTCAAAGAGGGGGACCAATGACCCAGTCCTCTGGGACAATACTACCCTCTTGCACAACACCTGCTGCGGACACTGTTTGCTGTGACTTGGCTTCGGAGGCGGGCTGGCTCAAAGAGCATGTCTTTGGGGGGATGGCAGCGGCACCCTGAGACATGGCACTGTGCAGTGGGAGAGTGGGCCCTGCCACTTAGGATCTAAGAGAACTGGGACCGGGGCTGGCCCTGGTCTTCACCTGTGCAGTGGGAATAATGAGACCATGTCCACCTGTTGCAGAGAGACACTAGGACTGAAGAGTGAGACTGCAGATGGGAGGGAACATACTGTCTGAATTCTAGGGATTGTTGTTTGCTTTTGAAAAATGATTATGACTAAAAACAGTTCCCTTGGGCTTCTGAGCCAGTAGACTCGAGTCATTACACACACACACACACACACACACACACACAGTGATGGTAGCTGGTGCTACCTGCACCCTTTGCAGGTAGACACGGGCATGTTTGCAGGAGCATGAGTTCTGGGAGAGGTGGGCATTCATGTCCAGGGCCTCCAGACCCACAGGAAGAGCAGAGAGCAAATCAAAGCAGCATGGGCCAAGGGTCTGTGAGCAGCACTGTTCCTTCCTTCAGCGAGTGCCCCGCATTCTGTCAGAGTGCCGTGGGAATGCTGACATCCGGGCCTCTGTCTCCACTGCTCCCACTGCATGTCCTCCCTGCGGGGAGACAGGGTGTTTGTTTGGGGTATTAAGGTGTCAGGGAGGGGTACTATGGAAAACAGACAGTTGAACAGAGCGGTGTGCTGTGGGCGAAATGAAGGCTGAAAGGGTCCTTGCACTGCACAGCTGAATTTCCGGCATCTCCACACCTTTGCTCTCTCAGGCCACAGCCTTGGAGCCAGCAGGATACCTACCTCACACCTCCTCTGCCTTGCTCAGGTCTGTGCTCCAGCTTGCGATGCTGACGCTGTGCGGGGGCGAGGAGGGGACGCCTCGGAAGGAGCATGGCAGGGAGGACTTCTCTGGGTCTGGAGGAGGCTGGCATGCCACCGTCATCTGGCCTGGACCTGTGCAGGTGTGGAGAGGAGGGCTCCCGGGAGCTGGGGTGCTGCTGGCACGCCCACTTCTGCCTCTGGGAGTCTTCGGTTGCCTGACTGCCCTGGTTTTCCAGGCTCTCACACCACCATCCTGCCCCAGAGGCAGGGACCTTCCTGGGTGAAAGGGCGATTCCTGTGTTCCAGTCCCAGCTCTGTCTTTCCTTCATGGCACTGCACAAGTTACCTAACCTTTTGGTGCCCCCGTTTCCTCATCTAAAAAACTGTCGTAACCACTGGGGGAGTTTAATGGATACGAACGAGGTGCTCAGGACCCTTCTGAGTGCTATCCCGTGTGTCAGCTGCCGTACTTTTACTGTCATTGGTGGTTCCTCTCATTTTATCCACCCCCACACAGGCGTGTACCAGGATGATTTAGTCCTCAAGCCCATCTCTGTTTTCAGACAGATCACGTTCACGTTGAGGGACCCTTGGTAGGCCACTACCAAGGGCCAGCTGACTCTAGTTTTCCCAAATTTTGTCATTATAAGAGGAAAGCATGCACATGAAGTCAACTTTGGAAAATATCCAAAAGAGGATAAGGGAGAAATTTCAAAAGTCACTGGTAGATAACCCTTTTACTGTATGGCAACTAACACTGACAATTTTCCTGTATCGTCTTCCTGGCTTGTATATGTGTATATGTGAGTACAGCAGCAGAACCTCAGTTTCATTTAAAAGAGAAAAGCCCAGAAGAATCTTGTTCATTTTGTGCTTTTGTCATCACTCTACTTTGAACATTTTCTGACATCCTACATACTCTCCGGAAATGTCCAGATTTCTGTCTTTAGATGGAAAACTTCCCAGCTTCACAACTGCATATCCCATAGGGGGGCGTCAGCGTCTGAGGCTCTGAGTGGCCAGGGCCCAGCTCTGGGGCCCACGAACTGCTGCTCCTGCCTCCTCTGCATCTGAGCCTCTTCCCCAAATCTGCCTGTGCCCTGTCCCATGCTCTCTTGTCCTGGCGTCGCCCTCACCCCAGACCCTGGCCTCCCACCTGTTGGGCCGGACAGTGTCAGACTTTGTGTGGACTCCAGCCCCTCCCTGGTCCCATGTCCTCCTCACTCTCATCACCGCAGCTCTAGTTCCTGCCCTGCTCAGCCTGTGTCTTGACTACAGTGGGCATTAACTTTCTTCCACATGTGATTTGTATTTATTTTAGAAAGGATGGTAAGCCATTCCCTGACTTTCTTCACTCCTAATCGCTCTGGCTCCAACCTGTCCTGCATGCTCCTGCTGGGGCATTCTTCCTGACACCTACCCCATCCCACTGCACACCTCTAGGGTCATCTCCGCCCCTGCCTGTCTGATGTGTCACTCCGAGGCCTGCCTAGCACACACATATCCTGCCTGCTTTGACTCTTCTCCGTCAGTCCACAGACTCTGTTCCAGCCAGGTTGTAGCCCGAGGGTGCACCTGTATCAGCACCTAGCTCAGGCTGTCCCCACTGTTCTGAATGCTGTTACCCTGTGTCCACCCCAAAGGCCCAACTCCAAGGTACATGAGGTACATCCTCCTTGGCAAGTTTCCTGATTGTCCCCAGATGTTTTTCCCACCTTTGAACTCCATACACAGGCCCATCCTTCCCTTGAGGTACTTTGTCTGTCATAGTTATTGCTGCACTCACTTTGCATGTGCAGTGAGACATGTTGACTATGTTCCAGTTATGTGACCTTGGGTCAGTCCTTACTGCTCTGGTATTTCACTTTCTCACCTGTAAAGTGGGAGCTAATAATACATCATGACTTGGGTTCTGCTTCCAGAGGGATTTAAAAGATGGGATTAGCACAGTTTTGGAACATGGTGAGGACTAAAAACAGTTTTCATGGTACTGCATACTTGTCATTCTAGCACTCTGGGAGACCAAGATGGTAAGTTCAAGTCCAACCTGGGCAATTTAGGGTCTTAGTAAGACACTGTCTCTAAATAAAAAATAAGGGACTGGGGATGCAGCTCAGGGTGAAGGCTCTGGAGTGAAAAGAAAAATAAAACCCCAGCAATTATAATAACTCATGTCTAGCCCTCCTCTCTGGTGCTATCCATGGAGACTTGCCTGCTTTCTGATCGTGCTGAATGTCTTTGCATCCAGGGGAGCAGTGTGCACACTGCTCAGCTCATCAACCTGGTGGAAGGTAAAGAGCATCAGTCCTGGTTCCCTGTGAGCTGAAGGATGCCTTGGCTTTGGTAGCTGAGCCTTTCCCCAGTCACCTCTCCCCCTGCATTTAAGCTTCTGGGGACCCTTTCGTGGTTTGTTGGCACTACAGAGAACACATCCTGAATAGAGCCAGAGGCTTCTTTGGAGCTGACCCAGACAGTTTCCAGGTCTTCAGAAGAGGTTGGCTGAAAGGGGATTTAGGGTAAATCCAGAGAAGCTCAGGCAGCAGCTAGGAAAGAGATCCCCTGCCCTAATCCTTCAGGAAAGTCTTTTGGTGACTGCCTGGTTGATTGGGGGCTATATATGGCATAAACAGGTCAAGCTGCAAGGGAGGCGTGGCCGTGCTCTCCCCTCACAGGTCAGCAAGGCTGCACCCAATGTTGTCCCTAGCTGTTGAGCCACCACCTCACTTCTCCCCAAACTAATGAGGGGTTTTGGTCCCCACTATTCCCTCCCCTATTATAGCCTTTCCTGCTTTCTCTTTTACAGCCCGGAGGCACTCCAGAGTCCGGCCCAAGATGCCACTCCTGAACTACGCCTCTCCGCTGACGACAGTTAGCCGGCCCGTGAACGAGATGGCTCTGACCCCACTGACAGAGCAGGAGGGGGAGGCCTACCTGGAGAAGTGTGGCAGTGTCCGGCGGCACACCGTGGCCAATGCCCACTCGGACATCCAGTTGTTGGCCATGGCCACCATGATGCACGCAGGCTTAGGGGAGGAGGCTGGCAGTGAGGACAAGTGCTTGCTCTTGCCGCCCCGCTTCTCACCACCCCACCGGCAGTGCTCCAGCGAGCCCAACATCACTGACAGCCCCGATGAACTGGAGGAGGTGGCAGGGGACAGCCAGGAGGATGCAGAGCTGAACTGTGCTTCCCTCAGCTGAGCTGCTGCTGCAGGACTTCCGAGCTCCTGCTTTGCAAGGACGATGAGGACAGCTGACCCCATAGACCACCCCTCCTGAAGGCAGTGCTGCCTCATTTCTTTTGGGGTGCAAGCCTGGCCTCAGTGCTGTGTAGGGAAACCCTTATAAACATCTTCATTTGGACCAGCTCTTCACAGTGACACAGACCCAACTGCCTGCAGTGCCCTTTCTGATCTCCAGCCTTGTCCACATGACTTGGATCTTCATCTCTGGGCCTTTCTTCCTCTGATACTGGACTGACACCAATGCTCCAAGGGATCCATGCCTGTGCTCCTGGCATTAAGGTGTCAGGGGTTTGTCTGGATCACACATGAAGCCATCAAGGATGTGCTGGCCTCTGCAGCTCCCTCTTCAGGCTCCTTTTACACAGAGGCTTAGGAGTACACAGTACTGGAGAAGTTTTGAGTAGAGCGAAAGTCAGTTGTATTCTCTGCCATGCAAGGCCCTGGGAGCACACCCTCCTTACTTGAGTTTCCAAATTACTGGGGTGGCACTGCTCCATGGTGAGTGTAGGTCCATCCTTAGCTACAGCCACACAACATGCTGCCTACATGAAAGCCTTTGGCTTCTGGCCCAGAACAGCTAGAGACTGGAGTGGTCCCTTCTGTCATTAAGCCTCAGCGTTTCCCTCGGGCTGACTCCCAAGCTCAAGAAACTAACCTCCTTTGGAGTCACTGGTGCCTTAAACAGACTGCTTTCATATTGTGGGTGTGAGGGGCTGGGTGATAGCAACCAGTTAGTCTGTACCTGGATTTGACTTGAATTTTTAAAACATGTACTGTTTTGAAAAATTGTTTGCAAATATTTGCACATAGGAAATTACACTGTTCGTTTTCAGTGGGCTGTGTCTTCAAACTAAAACTCCAGACTGAAAAAGCACACAGACCCCTGGGAAAGGAGAGCAGGGTGGCTCAAAATAAAGTGAACTATAGTGGTCAGGGTTTATGGGCCACAGAGCTCCAGAAGCAGTCAGACTTGAGTCCCAAATGGTCCTTGTTTGTGGTGGTCATGGTCTCCAGGAAAAGGAGCAATGGGTGGGGAGACCGTCTGCCTTGTGAGCAGATGGAATGTGTCTGCCTGCAGTCAGGGAGGCAGTGGAGGTGTGGGCAAGATCTCTTTCAGGGGTGTTGATTCTCTGTGATTGCAGCACTGAACCCAGAAATGTCTGGGATTTCTAACATGTCAGGTCTCAAGTGCTATTTGAGGCAACAGACTGAACTGTGCTGTGTCCTTCGTATCACTCTCTCCAAATGTGTAGGCTTTTGATTCACCTTGAGACCCTGTCCTCCTCTGTCTCTGTCCTTTGGCCCTCCTGGTAGCAGTTCAGGAAAAAGAAGGTTCCCCTTGATTCTTCTGGTGGCCCGTGGTTGCTTTTCAGGGTCCAGTTTACGGAAGTTTTATGCATGAAATCTCACAATACTCTCCACAGTGGCTCCCAGTATGGCAATAGAGGCCTGGGAGAGGATGAGGGTCCATTTAAGCCACCACCAGGAGATAAGACCTTCCAAGCTTACTGAAACCTTCACAGTGTTTCTCTTTTGAGTGAACATTTTTTTTTTTTGTGTTTGTCTGGATCACACATGAAGCCATCAAGGATGTGCTGGCCTCTGCAGCTCCCTCTTCAGGCTCCTTTTACACAGAGGCTTAGGAGTACACAGTACTGGAGAAGTTTTGAGTAGAGCGAAAGTCAGTTGTATTCTCTGCCATGCAAGGCCCTGGGAGCACACCCTCCTTACTTGAGTTTCCAAATTACTGGGGTGGCACTGCTCCATGGTGAGTGTAGGTCCATCCTTAGCTACAGCCACACAACATGCTGCCTACATGAAAGCCTTTGGCTTCTGGCCCAGAACAGCTAGAGACTGGAGTGGTCCCTTCTGTCATTAAGCCTCAGCGTTTCCCTCGGGCTGACTCCCAAGCTCAAGAAACTAACCTCCTTTGGAGTCACTGGTGCCTTAAACAGACTGCTTTCATATTGTGGGTGTGAGGGGCTGGGTGATAGCAACCAGTTAGTCTGTACCTGGATTTGACTTGAATTTTTAAAACATGTACTGTTTTGAAAAATTGTTTGCAAATATTTGCACATAGGAAATTACACTGTTCGTTTTCAGTGGGCTGTGTCTTCAAACTAAAACTCCAGACTGAAAAAGCACACAGACCCCTGGGAAAGGAGAGCAGGGTGGCTCAAAATAAAGTGAACTATAGTGGTCAGGGTTTATGGGCCACAGAGCTCCAGAAGCAGTCAGACTTGAGTCCCAAATGGTCCTTGTTTGTGGTGGTCATGGTCTCCAGGAAAAGGAGCAATGGGTGGGGAGACCGTCTGCCTTGTGAGCAGATGGAATGTGTCTGCCTGCAGTCAGGGAGGCAGTGGAGGTGTGGGCAAGATCTCTTTCAGGGGTGTTGATTCTCTGTGATTGCAGCACTGAACCCAGAAATGTCTGGGATTTCTAACATGTCAGGTCTCAAGTGCTATTTGAGGCAACAGACTGAACTGTGCTGTGTCCTTCGTATCACTCTCTCCAAATGTGTAGGCTTTTGATTCACCTTGAGACCCTGTCCTCCTCTGTCTCTGTCCTTTGGCCCTCCTGGTAGCAGTTCAGGAAAAAGAAGGTTCCCCTTGATTCTTCTGGTGGCCCGTGGTTGCTTTTCAGGGTCCAGTTTACGGAAGTTTTATGCATGAAATCTCACAATACTCTCCACAGTGGCTCCCAGTATGGCAATAGAGGCCTGGGAGAGGATGAGGGTCCATTTAAGCCACCACCAGGAGATAAGACCTTCCAAGCTTACTGAAACCTTCACAGTGTTTCTCTTTTGAGTGAACATTTTTTTTTTTTGAGGGTCTCACTATGTAATTGAGACTGACCTGGAACTCACTGTGTAGCCCAGGCTGGTCTCGAACTCACAGTGATCCTCCTGCCTTAGCCTCCCGAGTACTGGAATTACAGGCATGTGCCACCATGCCCGGCATGAGTGAACATCTTAACGCTATCATAGTTAAGATTAGAATTGTGGTTTTGATGGCTTCTCACTTGGAAATTTTGTTTAAAATTTTTTGTTTTAATTTCATCGTTCTAAGAGAATGGTGGAAGAGAAGTGTCCAAAGGAGATCTGAGAATTTCACATACACACACACACACACACACACACACACACACACACGTCTATGCATGTGTTGTATAAAGAATGACATGCTAACTCCTGTCTTCTGTTCTTGTTAGTACATTTAGCACACACTTGGGACTGCTATTTATTGAGGGCAAAGTAATTAATCACGCTTGGGTTTATTTAGTTTGTAAGATTGATATCTACTTTAGAAATACCTTTTCTGTATCTTGACTTCGATGAGGAAAGCAGCCATCAGTTAAATACATAACCTCTCAGGCTGAGAATCGGAGTGTCAGTACAGGTAGTGTACTTAATTGCTGCTGTCAGCCAGTTTACCGCTTTACCTCTGTATACACCTGATAACAATATAGTAAGTATGTCAGGCTGTACACAGAACATTTTGTGGGTGTTTAGGGCATTTTAGCCATCAGACCTATTCCAAGAGTGATACTTGTAAGCATTTTAACCACTTTTCTTTCCTTTGTGCAGTGAATATTCATTTCTATTATTTATGCCATGATTTTCCCATGGCTGAGGTTTAATGACAGGAAGCAATCACGGCTGAGTCAACTCACAAACCAAACCCCTTCATCCATCCAAAGTGGACCCAATAAACATCATGTTGTATGTATTACTCTGCTGCCAAGCTGGGTGCCTCAAGTGTGTCTGGATTGAATTCTCAAGCACAGCAGTCAGATTAGGTCTTGGTGCATCCTGTTCTCGACTTCCTGCTCCTGGATGTCCTGCTACCTCACCCCTTTTCCTGCAGCCCATACTCCAGTGTTAGGCAGTGGCTTTACCTTAGTTAATCTCTTCCGGGTTTTCCTTGCCATCCTGGACTGGATAGGCAAATCATTGCTGAGAGGAACAATCTATGTGTAGAGTTCAGAAAATGCTGCAAAGTACCTGGGAAGCAAGACCTCTTTGAAAACAAGCATGGTCTCTCTTCCTAGAGTGTTTGACCTAGATGGAACACTAGGTGTTCACAGACTCTCTCTTCATATATCCCCTCTGGTTCTCATGGGCAGAGGGAATTTACATTTTACTCTGCATAAATACTCCGAAGAGGGTTATAGCAGCATGAGGCTGAGCCCTCTGAAGGCTTAATAAGACCCCTGGAAGAGGTGTGATTTGAATTGACTAAATGTCTATGTTTTGCTGATCCTGCACAGGCTAAAGTAAACAGCCATGGAGCAGTTGCCTTCAGGAGGTTTCAAATCACTGGTGCCTCTGTGACATTAACACAGTGCCATGGTCATTCCACCTGGTGTTTGTGGAGCTTGCACTATGATTCAGCGCTTCTCTAGGTGCTAAGATATAGCGATGGGCAAATAGCCAAGATGCCAGGTCCTGTAGAGCTCACTGTCCAGAGGGGAAGGCTGGCAATCAGGTCAAAATCCACATTTTAGATAATGAACATAATGGATAGTAAAGAGCCCATGACTAGAGGTGACAAGAGGGTGGGTGACCGTAGGTGGGGTGGCTGCGAGAGGTCCCTCTTGGAGTTGAAGTCAGCTGAGATATGTATGGCAAGAGGGACCCAGGCTTACATTTTGCTTTCAGTTCCTTTCACTGCCATAACAAGCCTTTGTAACTTAAGACAACACACATTTTATTAACTTGGTAACTTAAGACAACACACATCTGGTATCTCACAGTTTGATCTGGTATCTCAGTCCGATGTGGGTCTCCCTGGGCTTTTCAAAAGGAAGGTGTTGTCAGGGCCACATTACTTTCTGGAAGTGCCCAGAGGTAATTTTTCCTTCTTTCTGCCAGTTTCTCCGGGCTCACGGCTTCTTTCACCACTTTCAAAGCCAGCGACGAGTGAATGGTGGATCGAGTCCCTCTTGTGTGACTCCAACCTACAGTTTTCCTCTTCCAGTTTTAAAGACCCTCATAGTTACACCAGACCCCCTGGGTCACCTGTATTACCTCCTGTCTTGAGGCCTTTAACTTAATCACATTTACAAGTCCCCTTGCCTTACAATTACTCATAGGTTTTTGGGGATTAGGGTATGGATGTCTTGGAGGTTGGGGTTGATTACTGTTCTCCCTAGCACAAAATCCTCAGGTTTGCTTCCTTTACTGATTGATGACCCTTTTGTGGGCAGAAAGTTCCTGACAGACCACTTTAGCGTGCTCAGGAAGTTCCCTGTCCACATGCTTATTTGTAAGGTCTCATTTCAGTAAAAAAAAATTTTGGGGAAAAGTCACAGTAGGAAAACAAGATGGACAAAAAACCTTCCCTAAGGGTGGTTCACCCTACGTTTGTGCATCCCAAGGAGCCATAGTAAGTTTGTTGAGCTCTTCTGAAGTCCCTAGATGCCCTTGTGCCCCTGCCCCTCTAGCCAGAATCTCCAGTATCCTCTCTGACATTCTCCTTCCGGTCTCCCTTATCTCCTCAGTGGAGCTCAAGCTTTCTGTGTGCAGCCTTTGCTGCTCTTCTGCTTCTCAGGCAGAAGACAGGCCGGCCATGTGGTCTGCTGGGACCCCATGAAGGCAAAACTGCAGTGTGTGGGTGCTGGTCTCAGTGTATGGAGCAGGCTGGGTAGCCTGACCCTAGGGTCTTAGAGCCCGACCCTTACCCACCATGGCCTGGAGTCCCACAGTGACGAAGATTCTAGACTCTCCGGCTCAAGTCTGTCATTTCCCATCTCATTTGCCTATCAAGCCTAACTTCCCTTTATCTAGGCTTCTACAACTTAGTATTTCTGTATTTGTCTCCAGATTCCATTTTTTCCGTGTAG
Source organism: Fukomys damarensis (assembly GCF_012274545.1). Lineage (NCBI taxonomy): Eukaryota > Metazoa > Chordata > Mammalia > Rodentia > Bathyergidae > Fukomys > Fukomys damarensis. The sequence continues at coordinate 13,843,171 of NW_022900939.1, read as the reverse complement.
ATGTTCCCAATGGATATTTCTAAAATGCCACTCCTGTTTTAAAACTTTTCCTTGGCTTTCCATAAAATCCACACACCCAAGCTTTCTGGCCTCCCTGGCTGTTATCCAGAGATACCTTGTTCACTGTCCCGGGAACGTGTCTCCCACCTTCTCACGCCCCTGCTTTGCTCCTGCTGTGCCTTCTTCTGGGGGCCCCTCTGCTCTCCCTATTCCTTCACACATTCTCAGGTGTTCTCCCAGGGAGGCATGGATGTGGAATTTATATTTGCAGTCCTTGGGTCTTGCAATCCAGAGACGGTTCTGTGGGATGGAATAATTCTGATCTCCACGGCTTCCCTCCCAGGTCACTCCTCCTCCTTTTCCCTATGCAAGGGTCTTCCCTATAATGCATGCTGCGAATAAGCCTACAAGGCCAAGAGATCCTGTGAACACTGGTAGGGCTCGGGATCTGAACCCCTTCTGCTCCAGTCAGTGGCTGTTACTTTACCGCAGGGAATGAACCCTGTCCATGGGGCTGCTGATTTGCTATGGGGCTAGTGGTGGGCCTTCACCTGCCCTGTGTTTGCCTTACGGTCATCTCTTTGCAGAAACCTTCTTGCCAAGACATACGAAAGAGTGTTCCAAGCCAGTGTGATGAGGCTGGAATGTTCTTAAACTCACTCCTCTCTCTCAGGAAGACTCAAATTCTATTACTTCTTATGTGAGTACTATGCTAATCCTCACAACAACCTTAACAGACAATTTGCAAATGAGCAAACTGAGGCTGGGTGGAATGGGGCCCTAGGTTCTTTCCCCTCAAGTCCAGTTGTCCTACTCCATGTGGTGTCCTGGCTTGACAGGAATTGAGGAAGGAGAATTGCTAACTAAGCCAAGGGTAAAGCCTCCCCAGCCTGCTACAAGGCGAGTAGCAGAGATTCCAGAAACACCAGGGACCAAAGCTGCATCTCTTCTCTCTCCTCTTTCTCTCTCACTTCTAGAGTGCTTGTGGGGTAAGGAGATTCTGGTGTCTTAGACAAATTTCTTAGGTAGGAAGGATTTCAGTGTTTTTTTCCCCCCTTTAGAAATTAATATTAACTTTAAATTTCACTTTAAAATAATATTTTAAGCTGGGGATTTAGCTAAGTGGTTCTGCTGCTTGCCTCACATGCACATGGTCCTGAATTAGAGCCCCAGTACCCTCCCAAAAAGAGAGGAAAATAATATTTTAAGTTTAATAATTGCTAATCAGGGCCAGGGATTTAGCTGAGTGGTTCTGGCGCCTGCCTCACAAGCACAAGGACCTGCGTTTGATTCCCAGTATTCCCCCCTGAAAAAAGCTAATAATTTAATAAAAAGCAATTTTTTCCTTATAATCAGTACTCAAATTGAAGTTTGTCACAAATTTTATTATTCTAAGTCTAGCAGATTTTAGCATTAACTGTAGAGGAGCTTTTGAATACTGCTTGGTCCTGTTTATAAGTTTCGTGCTTCAACACTTAAATACAATTACAAATTTAATATATTATTTCTTTGTAAAGTACTTCAATTTTTCTGTCAGGAAGCAAAATCATTGCAGAACTTAAGTAATTATAGACGCTAATAAGTTAAGGTTATAAATACGAAATTCTGTTAAATGATTTTATATTCTATTTAAACTTAGATGTCACCATAAAAATTCACAGGTCTAAACTAATTCTCTATTACACATTTTAAAGTGGAGTCATAAAAATGTCATTCTAACAGGCTTTAATCTCTTAATTTACATGTCTAAACCACCAACTGTGCAAAAACTCCTTCCTAACATAGAAAATATCAGCGTTTTAGTCTTGTTTCTTTTGCATTCTTCTTCACTTGAATCTTCCTAGAGAGTCGATTGGTTGTGCAAACCACCATCTTTGATGCTGAGGCTGGGTTCTGCTTTCTCAGCTGGGTTACTGAAGGGCTCTGCAGGGAAGCAGGGAGGTTGGAATGAGAAGCAATGGGCTCATTCTGTCTTTGTCAACGTGGAGAGTGAAAGTTGAGCCCAGAAGCAGCAATGAGTTCCTGTTGGCAGCCTCCCTGGAACCAACCTTAACACCTCTGCTCAGACCAACCAAGCCAACTGGCTTGGGCCCCTCGGCAGAAGTCTGAAGCCCAGCTCTGAGGGCCCCTGTCCAACCTCTGCAGTATCAATGATATTTTCTTTTTGTTTCCTCTATCACCTGCATGATCCCTCTGGTTTCCTCTTTGCTATTTCATTTAACCAGTACCTGGTTAATAATTCTTTATATTAAATTCTCTCTGTTAAAATAACTGATGTGGCTTATGTCTTCGAATTAGATCCTGACTGATGAATCTGGGTTGAAAAATACAATCATTAAATAAAATAGTGATTGGCTGGGGATTTAGTTCAGTGGTGATGCTGCCTGCCTTGCAAGCACAAGGTCCAGAGTTCGATCCCTGGTACACACACACACACACACACACACACACACACACACACACATACAAGACAGTGATCATTCCAGGTAACTGAGTTATTCACCTGGGTGTGTTAACAGAGCTGAAGACAGAGGGTCTTCTTGCCTCCAGCTATGAAGACTGTAACATCATCTAAGTGATTTTACAGGTGAAGCATAGTTGATTCTCATAGAAGTCTCTAAGAGACAATGGGTTTTACTTACTGTTGCTTAGTCAAGGATTTCATAACATGAAGAAATACTCTTGGAGCCCTTGTTCCCGTGTTGTGTAATTGTCTGGCTCTTTAGAAGAATACCTGTCTCGCTAAGTCACTCATTAGATTGGTTTTCAATTTCCTTGGCTTTTCTGCCCTATCTGTAATGACCTTTAAGAGGAATCCTAAAGAATGAAAATATCTAAAATCTAATAGACCCATAAATTCTTTCATATTCCCCACATAACTCAATAAATAAATGTCTACATTTTAGTTTGATATCAGGTAAATATTTCAGATAGCTTGGCTTGTGGTCCAGCTTATGAGATCATTCCATTATCTATAGATTGAAGTAGGATCAAGTCAAACTTTTTTGCTGCACACTTGAGCAATTTGGAGAAGGGTTCAATACATGGGAAGGGGGTAAACTTCTTGTTCTGGTCATAGGTTAATGGTTTATATCAGATTATTCTTCTTGCCAAAATAATGATAAATGCTAGGCAAAATATAAAAGGCAACTGTTTGAAGAATTGGAGAGCAACAATGCAGGCAGGACCTGAGAAGCTCTGGTCTTAGAGAAAGCAAACATGAGATAAGCTTCACAATCATCTTGGTTTTCCCCCTGAAGTCATTTTCCTCAATAAGTTGGGGAAGGAATGAGGATAGAAGGAGGCTAGTGCAGAAAGCAGCAGTTTTACTGGACTGAGATGAGAGTTTAACACTGTCAGAGCAGCTGGAACTTAAGGGTAAAATGATACAGATGGCTGAATGAGAACTCTGCATACAAATTCCTCTCGGCTTTCTAAACTGAGTGTATGTTATGGTTTGTATTTTAAATGTCCACCAAAGGCCATATGTTGAAGGTTTGGTCACTATTCTGTGGTGCTATTGGGCAATGTTGGAACCTTAGGAAATGGACATTTGAGAGGAAGTTAAGTCAGTGAAGATGTGCCCTTCCCATTCTGTTTCTCTGTGCTTCCCAGCCACCAGGAGGTGACGGTTTTCTCAGTCACATGCCCCCACCATGATGGCAGCAGACTCACCACAGGCACAGAAAGGATGGGACCCATTAACCATGGACTGAAACTTCTGAAGTTGTGAGCCCAAATAGATCTTTCCTGCTTTCAAGTTGATTATTTTGTATCAGTGGTAGAAAGCTGACAAACAGCATACAGAGTAAGAACCACAGGAAACTGACAGAATGGAAAACAGCAGGAGGGATGCCACAGAAATGAACTGATTTCAGTTCCCGTATAATGGGAGATGGAGGTTCAAGTCCTGCAGGTGGAAGGCTTTGGCAAACATCCTCAACTTTTGGCTGAGACCCCAGAAGAACACTTTAGGTAAACAGTCATACCCAAAGCAAGATGTAGATTTAAACTCAGCTATATTAGTAATTATATTAAATGTAACTAGCCTAAGCAAGCCAATGAAAAATCAAAATAGTCAGATGAGATAAACATACTAATATGCTATTTATAAGAGATACAGTTTAAATATTAGGACCCTTATGAGAAACAAAATGGGTTCCAAAGATTAGAAACAAAAGGACTGAAAAAGATATACCATGTAAAACAAACTTTAGCAAAACAAGTCTGGTGCTGCTAATTAGAATAATGCAAATTTCATGATAGAAGGGCAATTCAAAAAGAAGATCTGAATTTTAAAGCACAGATTATCACCTATTAGCCATGAACTGTAATGCCAACCACCACCATAACATCACATATTAATTTTGTGGAAGCCCTTCAAGCAACTTTATGAAGTAAATTTTATCATCCCAAATTTACTAGATGAGGAAACTGAAGCTCAGTGAGGATTGCCTATGGTCATGTGACTAGAAAATAGCGGAGATGGGATTCAAATCTAGTTCTCTCTGATTGCTTGCCAAAGTGCTTTTAATCAAGGCTCTGCATTCTATGCATCATATTGCCTGTGGTGTGCTTGCTTAAACTAGTTGGAGAGGACTTGTGGGCGCAGGACTGTTATTTAACCCAAGGGCATGGCATGCGGGAGGAACTCCTAGAACTCTGGACTGGATTCCATTACATACTAAGACAGTGTCTCTCTTTCTCTTTTACATACACACACACACACACACACACACACTCCTCTACGCAAATGCTCTGTGTATCTGAATACATGACCCCAACAGGCTACCTCAACATGGTCTTTGAGACCTTCCAATTCATGAATGACCATCTAATTTCTTTAAATTTCTTGGTCTAAATTCTCAAGCATCTGACTGGTCTGGTTCAAGCATTGGGCATCCATCCTGATCCAACGAGGGGCTGCTAAGGAGCACCATGGCACATCGTTTAGGTGTTAATCTCTGTTACACCCTTCCTTTGGTGTTGAACGGGCAGGTCCAGCAGTTCTCAGGGAAAAGGACTTTTCTGTTCCGGTCTGAATGTGTGCAGACATGGGTGAGTAGGAGAGCACAAACGCCCAGGTCACCCTTCCCAGATAGCCCCTAACCCTGGGCTTTCCTCGTGATGCAAATGTGTCAAGAAGGTGAGATGGAGAAGGCTCGTGTACAAGTCTGGAGAGGGAGCAGGTTCGGGGGACAAATGGGCTCAAGGTGAGTTTGGAGGACGCGGAGGAAGTGTTGCATGGAGGCACTTCCTAGAGTGAACACTCGGGCTGGAGGCCTCTCTGTCCTTCAGGTAAAAGAGGGTATTTTCTTTCTCTCAGGGAACACTGCCATCGACTACTGCTCCTCTCACTATTAGGGTAGAGACAACTGCAAGTACCCACAGAGAGAATGGGCTGAAGTTATGGGCATACTGTGCTGTGGTGCTGGGTACCCAGGATGAGGTACGGAGGGTCCAAGTACCCTATCGTATCATCCAAGCTCCTGAGATCCCCAAGGATAATTCTGTGGCAAGTAATTACAATTACAACATTTAATATGTATTTGGGTTTTACTATAGCCAGGTGCTGGTGTGACCCTTGCTGTCTTTCTATTATTACATTTAAAACTGATAACTCAGCAAGGAGACACTACTGTTCACATTTTACACATGAAAGAAGACGAAACAGAGGCACAGAGAGATACATAACTTGTCCAAGGCCACAGAGACAAGTGACAGCATGCAAATATGAAGGCATGCAGGCCTGCTTCAAGGCTTTACTTTTAAGCACTATTATAAATCTTTGTTCAAGCTGTAAACTGTAGTATCAATTACCTTCAGAATTACAGTCACTGAGAAAGACAAGAGTTTGTCAGGAGCCCTTCTGAGTCCCTGGTTTCCCATAGGGAAGCTGTTATAGTTCAGGGAAATCCTCTCTGTTGGGTCTTCCAGCACTGTGTGAGAACCGTGAAGCTCAGCACCCCAAAACCAGCCACCAGAGAGCCAGCAAGTCCAAGGTAGGACACCAACTCCACACAGGAACCAGGAACCATTCCAGGTCCAAACCTCAGCCTCTGTCTTCTTTATCACCTTGCTGTCACCGATCAGACAGACCCTTTTCCATGACCAGCTAACTAGCTGGGTGGCCTTTGGAAAATTACTGGACCTCCTGTTTTCCTGTTCTACAAAATGCAGATACTTAGGCTTACCTTGTAGAAATATGGCATAGAAAAGGATTTATGCTGTTTATGGGTAGGTGAAATTGGGACAAAAAAAATTGAAGCCCAGCCCTTCCATTTTGGGTGGTATGATTGACACCTGCCACCCCCAGCCCTTTTTTCCCCTGACCTCCTGGAATATGGCCTGAGGCAGCTAGACCCACTGTCTTCCCGACAACTCTATGGTTGTTTCACAACCTTCTAGGCCGTGCTGATAGCAGTCTTGGCTTGGCCAACAGCTATGATGCCCCTTTCTTGCTCCAGGTCACTGCTGCCACATCTCTGAGAAGCCAGAAAAAGATGCACAACAGAGCAAAGTTCGAGGACACAGCAGAGCCCATTGCTGATGTCCCCCAAATCCCCAAATCTCAATGTGCCGTCATCAACACAGCCAGTCCTCCTAGAGAGTCTTCAAAAGCCACAGAGATTGTGACTTCAGTCGCGCTATTTTCACATAACCATGGGAGGCATCAATCAAGCAGCCATTTCTCTGGTAGTTTGACTGAGCTGTCTGTTGCCATGACAGCTGTGGCTGGCCTTGATGCCTTACCACTGCTTTTGCAGACATCTGCCCTGGACACAAGAGGGTCGAAACATGGATCTATTCCTAAAAGTTCTATCCTGTAGCCATTCTGGATGACTCTACCATGTAATGACCAAGAAGATCCCACCGCCCTCTGCCACTACTAGAAGTCTTTCAATAGGTCTGTGAAATGCAGGAGGCTGTCATATGTGCCCCACTCCTTCTCTATGTAATATTCCCTCATGGGTCAGTTCAGGAGGGGTCTCCCCCCACCCCCTGTGGTACAGAACAGTTCCCAGTAAAGCCTTATTTGTGTGGTTCTATTACTACTTGTGATTTTCAACTAGAGTGGGCTAAGCAGATTGTACTAAAAGGAGAAGATTGCACCAGAGGCTGCTAGAACAGCAGAGACTGGAAAAGACCAGTGGCAATTCAGCAGCAGCTGGTATAATGGAGATCTTCACTGACCTATAGGTAGCCCCAGATAGTGAAAGCTACTGGAAGAGCTCTGCAAAGCCATCAAGGGGCCTATAAATAGCAGCTGTTGAGGAACTGATAGGGATGACTAAAAGCCACTAAGGGCTATATAGCACCAAGAGCTGTAATTCCGAGGAACAGGAGTGCCAAGGGCTGAGAGCCACTGGCATTCAAAGGTCAAAGCTGCTAACATCAAGGGAGCAACACTTTGGTAATTCAAGATATCCACCCAAAAGAACCCTCAGCTGATTGGTGACAAAACCATGGGTATTAAGTTGTCTTTCGATTTGTCTACATCACCCTAATTTTTGGCAATGAACATGCAAGTTCTTTGCTGTAAACACAAGTTAAAAATAAACTTCAAAAATGCAATTTATTCCTAACTTTTAAAAATGTAAAGGTGCAAAACAACAAACTCATACTGAAGTCTGATAAAGGACATCTGCAAAAACTAGAGTGAACATCATACATGATGGTGAAAGACTGAATGCTTTTCTCCAAAGATCAAGAACAAAGAAGGATGTCTCCTCTTGTCTCTTCTAAATAACATGGACATAGAGGTTTTCAACAGTCAGGGAAAACAGGCAAAAAATAAAGATATAGAAGAAAGGCACATAGATAGAAAAGGGAAAATAAAACTTTATTTTTAGGTGACATGATCTTATAGAAAATCTTAAGGAATCCACCAAAAAATTTAAAAACTAATAAATGTCACCTTGGATTTAGCTCAGTGGTTCCACTGCCTGCCTAGCAAGTGTAAGGACCCGAGTTTGATCCCTGGTACTGAAAAATAGAACAAAACAAAACAAAACAACAAAACAACTAATAAATGTGTTCAACAAGGGTCATATGATTTTAAAAACCAGTAAGTAATCTCAAAATAAAATTAAGAATGAATTCCACTTACAGTAGCATAAGAAAAGAATAAAATGAAATACATGTAACAAAAGAGGTATAAGCTTTATGTGGTGAAATTACAAAATGCTGCTCAGGAAAACTGAACACAATCTAAATAACCAAACAGGCATTTCATATTCATGGACTGGAAGTCTCAGTATTGCAAAGAGGGCAATTCTCTCTATGCTTATCAACAGACTCAGGAATGCTAACCATAATTTTAATGGGTTTTTATGAAAATTGACAAGCACATCCTAAAATTTACATGAAAATGCAAACCAACTCGAATAGCTAAAACAAGTTTTAAAAAGGAGGAACAAGTTTGTTGAACTTTTACTTCCTTATTTCAAAACTTACTGTAGCAACACTTATCAAGACAATAGGCTACTGCCAAAATTCATATCAATGGAACTGAACTGAGAGTTCAGAAATAAATCTTTGCATTTATAGTCAATTGTTTCTTGACAAGTGTGCAAGGCAGGAGATTAGAAAAGTGTTCAAGTGGTTCAATCAGCAGTAGCACAACTAGATACTCACATGCACAAAAGATGAAGTTGGACCCTCACTTTGCCTCACACACAAAAATTAACTCAGATGAATTATAGACTTAATATAAGAGCTGAAATGATAAAATTTTTAGAAGAGAAAAATGATGGTTACACCCATGCAGAAGGATGATTCTAGACCCATATTTATCTTCAAAATGGATCTAAACTAAATCAAAACTAAAATCAAAATGAAGCAAAGATCTAAGTATTAAAACACAATCTGTTGGATAAGGTAGATAAAACTCTTGAAATTATAGGCACAGGCAAGGCCTTTCTGAACAGAACCCTAATTGCACAAGAAACAACATCAAGAATCAACAAATGGGATTATCACATTAAAAAGATTTTGCACAACAAAAGAAACAACCAACAGAGTAAGGAGACAACCTAAGGAATGGGGAAAAAAATTGTCAGCTACTGCTCTGAGTGAGGACTAACACCTAGATCATACGGAAAACTCAAAAGAATCAGATTCCCCAAAATAAAAGATCCATTCAAAACAAAGCCAACTGAAATGAATAGACTGCTTACAAGAAGAAATATCAATGAATAATAAATGTGTGAAAAAATGGCCAACATCTCTGGCCATTAGAGAAATGCAAGTTAAAACAACACTGAGATTCCATCTTACTCCAGAACAAAATAGCCATCATCAAGAAATCAAATAACAAGAAATGCTGGCAAGGCTGGGAGGTAAAAGGAGCCCTTCTACATTGCTGGTGGGAATGTGAACTAGTATAGCCACTGTGGAGATTCCTCAAAAAATGAAAAATATAAATTCCATTCAACCCAGCTATTTCCATTCTAAGTATCTCTCCCAGAGAGTTAAAGACATTATGTTACAGTGATACATGCATACCCATGTTTACATCAGCACAATTCATAATACACAAGTTTACACGTCGCATTACTTTCCTTATATGAGAAACCCAAAGCATAAATAAGTTAAAGATCAAAATAAAAGACAGATAATAGGAAACGGGGAGATAGATCTTTTGTAAATGGGAAGGGGATCTAGAGAGGAGGGCAAGGAGGGGAGGAAGGGGAAATAAAAGGAATTAAGATGTATGATGCTGTACATGTACCAATGCCCCACCACGAATGTGGTCATTATGTACTGCAAACACGGACTATTAAAAAATAATAAAAGAGAAAATAGTGGAGATGCCTTGTCAGGCAGGCAAAGATTTCTTCAATACGATACTAAAGCATGGCCCATAAAAAATTATTAGACTTCCTTAAAAATTTTTTTTTTTGGCAGTTCAAGAAACACCATTAAGCTCTCAACAAGGCAAGCAACAGATTAGAAGGAAATATTTGCATGACACAGCAAGCACTTGTATCCAAAGTTTACAAAGGACACTTAAAGATAATTAAGACAACCCAATTAAAATATGAGCAAAATATATGAACAGACACTGCACAAAAGCAAATATATGACTGGCTGAGTACATGAAAAAAATGATCAACATCATTAGCTCTCAGTGAAATGCAGATCTCAACCCGTAAGATACCATTTCACAAATCTACTAGAATGGCTGTGGTAACAAGATAGGCAACTACAAGTGTCGGCAAGGTTGTCAAGAATTTAGAACCTTGTACATTGTTGGCTGAAATGTGGACTGGTACATCCATTTTGGAAGTCTGGTAGTTTCTCAAAATTTAAATGTAAAACTAACATACAGCTCAGCAATTCATTCCTACACCTCTACCTAAGAGAAATGAAAACATATCTACACAAAAACTTGTATGTGAATGCTCAAGCAACATTATACATAACAGCCCCAAAAAGAAACAATCTATACATCAACTGATGAATGGATAATACATTCATATGGAAAAATTCTGTTTGGCAATAAAATAGGAAAAAACTATTGTCGCATACTTTTTGTGGGACGATCTCAAAAACAGTTTGATAAATAAAAGAGGCTAAACATAAGGGCTAGACATATTGTGATTCCATATAGTAAATGTCAGAAGAAAACTATTTTATTTATTAAGACAGGAAGAATATGAGTAATTGCTCTAGGGCTGGAGAGGGGAATGAGGATTAACTGTAAAAGAGCAACATGATGAAAATGTTCTGAAACACTTAAAACTGATTTGTGGTGATGGTTGCACCTCCTGGTAATATAACTTAAAATTATTGAATTATACACCTGAAACTTATATTTTTCCCCTTTTCTTACTGTGGCAAAATGTATGCCACACAACTTTTTCATTTTAACTATTTTTGTGTGTACAGTTTCGTTACATTACATACGTTCCCATGGTTCTGACATCAATTGCCACCATTCCTCTCCAGGACATTTTCCTCTTCCTCAATGCAAACTCTGTACCCATTAAAACACTAAAGTCCTCATCTGTCCTTCTCCCAGCCCCTGGAATCATATCTTATGTTTTGTCTCTATGAATTTGCACATAAATGCAATAATGCAATATTTAGCCTTTTGTGACTGGTTTATTTTACTTATATAACGTCTTTAAGGTTCATCCATTTTGTAGATTTGTTGAAATTTCCTTTTATTTTTAAAGGTGAATAGAATCCACTGTATATATATATATCTACCATATTTTGTTTATCCAATTATAGTCATTGGATAGTCTTTTACTTTTTTGCTATTGTAAATAATGCTATGAATGTTGTATAAATATCTTGAAATAGATGGATTTATATGTATCAATATAGTTATTTTAGATAAAATTTTAGTTTTTAAAATTTAGAATGTGGTAGATGCTGTTATTCTAAACAACTAATGGTAAATTTATTCTATGAAGTATTGTTTAAAAGTAAGTTAATTTAGGGGTCTGGGAATATAGCACAGAGGCAGAGTGTGCACTTAGAATGTACTGAGGGCCGAGATTCAATCCCTAACAATCCCCCCAATTCAGGATAATTTAATTAAAAATATATGTTTTAGGGTTTAAAAAGAGGGAAAATATTAAAAAGTCCAAAGAAAATAATATTGTTAATCTTACTTAGAAATGACCATTGAAAGATTATTTTGCAAAAAATTTACTGAATTTTAATTTTACCTGAAATTAGTAGAGGGAGCTGAAACGAAGAAGTTGGCAACCCTCAGGCATTTATTCATAACAGAATATTAATTCCTAAACTACGTTCTAAAGGCAAAAAATTATGAAAAACCACTAAAACCACTGAAATGGAAACAGTTTTCTATTTATGTAAATTCATGTTTCTTGATGGCCATAGTTTACTTCCAAGGAGGATAATTGTTTTATAGAGATCAGAGGATGCTTGTGATCTTTAAACAAATAAAATGCCTGAATTTTTAGATGGAAAACAAAAGAACAAAGTTTAAAACCTGAGCAAAGTTCACGATAAATGTCTAAGAGGAGTTATCAGGGAATGAACAACTTTAAAGCAAAATAACTATGACGATGTCACACCACTTATTAAGTTTCTCCTCCCTCTGAATTAACTGCTTTTTTCTTTTGAATGTATCTGCTTCAGCCTGAATTTTCTTAAGCTGAGGGGAGGAGCCTATTCGTACTTTGCTGTCTTGATTTACTGTAAAAAATAATTATTTTAAATTTGAAAATAAGGCAAAAACTCCAGCAGCATATACTTTCAATGTCATAATAAACAATTATTTAACAAGTCCACACAAGAATAAGTTGATTTTCTAGAAGAATGTGCCTGTGTTTGACTTTATTTTAGATCCCATATAGTATATTGTGAAGTTACATTTTAATTTGTATTTTTCAGGCTGTTAGAGTAGATAACCCAAAGATGATGACTTTATTAGCCTGAAGTACATGAATCAGCTTTGTAATCCAGTAATATTACTCTAACCTAAAAATATTACTCTAACATTCTTTTTTATCATGCAAATGCTTTACCTACTGGATTAACCTTTTTTCCTCAAGTGCTGTTACAATCAATTTTTTCTTTCACCTTCTTTTCCTTCCTTCCTTTCTTCCTTCTCTCTTCTCTCTCTCTCTCTCTCTCTCTCTCT
>NW_022900939.1:13811399-13830260 GCF_012274545.1 Fukomys damarensis | reverse complement strand
TCTCTCTCTCTCTCTCTCTCTCTCTCTCTCTCTCTCTCTCTCTCTCTTCCTTTCTTCCTTTTTTTTTGTGAGATAGTCTTGCTATGTAGTTCACTGTAGTCACTATGTAGTCCATGCTGGCCTTGAACTCATAGTGATCCTTCTGCCTCCTTTGTACTGGGATTACAAGCACAAGCCACTACACCCAGTTTACAATCAGTATTACCATCTAATGGTTCAGTCACAAATTAATGAGCTGAAGAAAACCTTTGACATATGCTCATTCTATATCTGCATGAGTCATGAGCTTTTTAACAATTATATTTTGATAGTTTATGTATATATCTCAGCTCACACTTTCTCCTCTCATCTACTGTGATTACTTATTCTTTAAGTACAAAAGAGTCTACTATGTAAATTCTTCCCTGCCCCTCTAAGTCCATCTCAGAGAGATTGACTGTCTTTGGGCCTGGTGATATGCACTTGAAAAAAAACCCCACAATGGACCTGGTGAAGATCTCAATGCTTTTGGTTCTCAATATTCTGAATGGATGGAGATAGCTGGGGTTAATAGTTAAGACCATGGGACAGGCTGGAATCCAGTGGTTCATTTTCCCAAATTTAAACTTGAACAAGATAATTGATTTCACTTGTTCAGCTATCCATTAGCTTTATGAGAATAGGGTGGGGCCAGGGGGTTACCAAGAACATATATATGAGGTTGTACCACATGAAATTGCCAAAATTCAACTCCTTACTGATGTTCCAAAAATGGCAGTATTGTATGATTTGAACTAATAACTCCCTACATGTTTCCAACTTGAAGCTCATTTGGCAACCAACTTCTTTTGTTTTTTATTTTGTTTTTGTTACCGGAGATCAAACTCGGGTCCTTGTGCTTTCGAGGCAGGTTGTGGCACCACTGAACTAAATCCCTAGCCCCAACCGACTTCTGGATATAACAATTGGGGTACAAATTTGTATCACTTGAGGAAAGTGCTTTGTAGCTTTCATCAGATTTCAAACAAAAATTTCAGGACTTGCTTTCCAGAAAAAAATAAATCAAATGCAACTTTTTGCATATGATCTCAGGGGGAATTTTGGATGCTTTTTACCCTGAAGGGCATAACATTGTGTTACAACTCATCTCATACATTTCTACTAGAAATTTGTACTTGAGCATAACAGTAGCTGGCTGTGCATCTCAGTAGCTGCTCCTGGGGAATACGGGAAGCAATCTTTGTGTTTACTCACTGGGTACAATGAATGACAAGGTGTGTGCACATGTACAAAAATGTCAACTAGGATTTTACTCACATTATGCTACCTCTAACAAGTTTTATGTTTTTCTGAGCATCACAGGGGTAAAATACACCCACACTCTGTTATGAAAACATGTATTTTATCATAATGAAATGTGGGTGTGATTTATAATAGCTGCACCTGGGGAAAGAAAAAAACCCATTTGTATATTCATCCACTTTGCAAACGAATGGCAAGGTGTGTACAGGAACTCCAAAGCAACAACAGCTGAGTTTTACCCACAAATGCTTATTCCTAAATTTTTGTGCATTTAGAATTTGATTTAGGGCCAGGGAGTTAGCTCAGTGATTCTGCTGCCTACCTCGCAATCCCTGGTAGCAACAAAAACAACAAAATGAATTTGCTTTAAAATACATTTTCTTTTGATTTTTCCTGGTAGAAGTGGCCCAATTTAGTACAATGGCAAATGAAAAAAAAGATTTGCAAGTTTTAAAGTTGTTCAAAAAGTGAATCATCAGATTAGTTATGCATGGATGATAAAGATGATAATGACTTTGATGTGGGACATGTGAGCCAAAGTTCCTGTGTCAGTGAAATAGAGCAAGAACTGACTGATAACAGACACAGGGAATGCAGACCTCCTTGATTCAGATGGCAAAGAAAGCAGCAATATGAGTGGAAATTGCACTAGTTGAATGTTGCAAAATGGTCACGCAACCAAATGAATGATCCAATGTTGGAACCAGATCTGAAAATATAGTGAGAATCTTGGTGGGGGTGAAACTTATCAGATAGAATGCTAGAACCGCCATTCAGTGTTGGAAATTGTAACAGATGAAATGCTACAAGATGCTGCAAAATACACAAAAGCTGAAATATAAGTACAATGTTCTGTATGCTCCAAGAGCCATATTAAAAAAAATTTTTATCATGGCATCTCATTAGCTGAACTGAAAATATTCAAAGTTCTGCTGTATTTAGCAGGGATTTCTCATGGTAATTATAGGAATGTAAAAGACTTATAGAAAAGCAATGGGTTAAAATAGCATAAAAATTTATACCTCTGTATATGCAAAGACATTATGATTTTAATTTAGATATTTAAGGGTTAGGTATTTAGCTCAGTGGTTCTGCCCACCTGCCTCAATTTAGATATTTATCCTGGAACTCAGCCACTAGGTTCTTATTCATATAGTAATAAAATGATTGATGCTGTGGACTGACTTGTTGCTCTCATTTCCTAAACTAATTGGAATGTGATATTTGATAATTGGTTTACTAGTTTCCAATGATACTACATTTGATAACAGAGCACACATTGATCAGATTAGGAACAAAGAAGAAATTCCAAATGAAATGTTGCATTTTTAAAACAGAATTGTATAGTACAATCTTTGGATTTCAGAAAGATTTACATTGGCCTTGTATATAGAAAAAATAATAAACTGGTACTGCTGATGTCAACATTGCAAGAGATGGAAATATTGATAGGGAAACCTTGACAAAAATGTGACAGAAACCTGAGATAGAAACTTTGTACAACAAAAGCAAAGGTGGAGGGTTGGGTATATAGTTCAGTGGTTCCAATGCCTGCCTCACAAACAAAAGGACCCAAGTTCGATCCCTGGTACCAAAAATAAAAAAGAGAAAAGGAAAAAAAAAAAAAAAAGGAAAGGTGGAGTAGATGTTGCTGATGAGTTATGCAGTATCTATGATGTCACTCAAAACATAGAGTGTTGGCCAATGGTTGTGTTTTACTTAATTCTAAACATGTGTGACATAGTTTGATAGTTTATAAAGAAAACAAAAGGGCAAAATAACAAGGAGAAATTTTCTTAGAGGATTGGGACTGGAACTCATAAAAGATCATTTATGAGGAAAAATAAAATGTTTCTGCCTAGCAGATTACACAAAAATACTGTGAAGCACACTGGTGAGCTGACAAGTGAACAGCCAGGTGCAGCATCATAAAGACCCACTATGACAACAGGAAAACCAAAATGACGTCAACAGCTCCCTACAAGAAAGGAGAGGAAAACAAAACATATGTGCTATCAGTGTAAGCAATACCTATGTATGGAGCATGCAGTTTTCATGTGTGAAGACTACCTTAAGTGTGACAACCGAAGCAAAGGTTATTTCTATGGTAGACTTTTGTTTGTATTTACACTGTAGTTCACACAGGTTTTTATTTCTGATATTTTTAGGTTTATAAGCAAGTATACAGCTGATTAGAAAATGTTTATGTCTAAGCACTCATTATATATTTGATATTTTATTTTACTGATATCTTATTTTTCTGCTGAGCGCATGTTGCAGAATATAGTAGGAAGCTCTTGACAAAACAGGAAGAGAAGAGAGATGACAAGAATGGCCTGCCAACAGGAAAAGAAAGCTAAACATATGTGCTGTCAGTATTAGTGAGACGTGTGCATGGAACATGTGATTGTTATGTGTGAGGACTACCTTGGGTGTGACAATCAAAGCAAACATTATTTTTGTTGTAGAGTTCTATTGGTATTTTCACTGTAGCTCATATAGGAATTTATTTTTGATGTTACCTTTTAGGTTTTTTAAGCAAGTACACAGCTGATGTAAAAATATTTATTCTAAATGCACAATACATATGAAGAATTTAATACTTTATTTTACTGATATTTTATGTTCATGTTAACTACACATTGTGTAATATAGTAAGGACCTCCTAACAAAACAACAAGATTGTTTCAGTCAAGTACATCTTACAAAAAGGCTAGGAAAGCAAAACACGTGCTGTTAGAGTAATGTGCTATGGAATGTGCTGTTATCATGTGTGAAGATTGCCTTAGGTATGATAACTGAAGTAAAGACTTTTTAAAAATTAATTTTATTGGTACATTTAGTGTATACAATATAATAACATTCATTGTTGGAAATTTGTACCTTTGAAGTAAAGATTTTTTTGTAAGGTGCTATTGGTATTTTTACTGTAGTTCATATAGGAATTTATTTCTGCTGTTATGTTTTAGAGTTTGTACACCAAAAATGTTGATACTGAAAATTGTGATACATTTTTATAAACACTCAATAAATATTACATATTCAATACTTATTTTTTGATATTTTTCCTGTTAAATCCCTGTAATTTAATATAAAATTTATAAAATTAATAATTCATCAATGGAATATTCTAAATAATAAACGTAGGTTTTATACACCCAAGTTTCTGTGCAACTATTATGACAAAAGGCTCAGGGACTCATGGATAATGCTATTTTAGATTTCTTTTTGAAGATACATCCTTCAGGAATAGAGCTTTGCTGCCACCTACTGCCACGTTTCTTAAACTGTTTGCTGTCAATGTCTCCTAGTTTGGTGTTTTGCAGAAGTTATCGTTTTACTGAAAATGACAGAATAGTCCAATTCTAGGCTGAAATGGGTATCTCAAACCTATTTGCTTATAATCTACACAATGGACTAAATTTTCTTCAGTACAAGGTGTGGAAAAAACTGTGCCTCAGTGGAACACTATGCGTTTTTAGGCTCCTTCATACTCTTTGGGTTTATCAGTTCTGATTCTAAGGAAATTTCGTTTACAACTCTGTTCTGTAGATGACAGTGATAACCATTTCTAGAAATGCAAATATCATGTTCTCTTTCTCTATATGATATTCGGGATTGAACTCAGGGGTGCTTTATCATTGAGCTATTTCCACAGCCCCATGCCTTTTTATTTTGATAGATTCTAAATTGCCCAGGTTGGCCTTGAACTTGTGATACTCATGCCTCAGCCTCCTAAGTAGCTGGGATTACAGTTGTGCACCATTGCTCCTGGCTGTCTTCTTTTCTTGACTTCCTTTCTCCACCGGGGAAGACATTACTTTTGCTTCCATTTGTATATTTATTTCAAATTTCTGGTCTATAAGTGTGCTTGTTCTTTCTTTTCTCCTTTGAACTGATTGTAACACCTGCTTGGTTCTCTCATTAAGAATTTAATAAAATCTTTAATACAGGCTCATTTGGTATCTGTGTTATTCTCTTTGGAAAGTTATCCTTTAATAAAGGCCAACCTCATATTAGCTCTGATTCCCATCGAAGAGAGGACTGTTTTTCTCCTTGAAAGCTCACAGTCTAACTAAGGAGATGCTCACTGCTGCAAACCACCTTTTGAGATATTAATACATCTCCCACTCCCTTTCTTTTGCCAGCTGCTCCATTAAAATAGGTAAGGCTCCATCTTATTGCTTCAGGAAAGTTATATGGCATATGCCAAAGCAAACAAAGTTAGAAGCTCATAATTTTATTATTTATTAATTTACTTTTGGTGGTACTGGAGGTTGACTCCAGGACCTTCCCATAGAGCAAAGGCCATTTTAAATTTTTATTTTCAGACAAGGTCTGGCCTAGGCTGGATTTAAATTTTTGACCGTCCTGCCTCAGCCTTCCAGAGTGGTAGGATTACAGGTGTGTCACCAGGACCACTTGAGCATTTTGTTTTCCTAAAGTTTAAGTCTCTAAAATAATTTAGAGAAGTGGAGAGGATCCGAATCTTAAAGAAGATGGGGATTTCCTTTCACAAAACCAGCTGATCCCTACTGGAGGGGAAGATGGAGAATTGGGAGCAACAGGACCAGCAGAGCCAGGCACTGAGAGGCCAATCCACAGGGGCTAGACCAAGGGGAGTCCAGCATGCATAGAACAAGCAGAGGGTTGGGCTGTGAGGGCCCAAAGATAGGACCCTGGAGGTCAGTGTCAAACCCCCTGTGGACTGAGGGCCCGTTGCTGTGTTTGTGTGTGTAAGAATGAATTTGGCTTTTAACTTTTTGAGCTACTTTAAATCCTCAGGTCTTAAGAGGTAAATTCCAATCTGATAAAATGATTTATGCTTTGGGGCTGTATTTTAAAAGTGAAATAGAACAGAAAAGATCCGAATACATTGAAACCAAGTGTTTCATAAACATTTTGTTTCAGTTGCCATCAGTGTAGATATTATTTTTTGATCTAGTTATGTAATTTTACTATTGAGCAAAAGAAAAAAAAAAGCACAACTCTGACCCTAAAAGTATAAACACAGTGAAATTCAGCTCTATGAGCCTACCTATGCAAAAAGCCTGCTTTCTTTCCTTTTCCTTTCACAATGACTCCAAAGGAGTATCAGATTACCTTTAAAATGCACCTTACTTTTAGGGTACTAACTATTGTAAAAGCAATGACTGTCTACTTTAGGATCTTTTGGCAGGGATTTTTATCTATATGTCCTCAGGTGCTATAACTTGGAGAAAAATTAAACTGGGATAGAGAGGCTTTTTAAAAAAGATAGGCTTTAAAAAATTAATTTCTGCCAGCCATTTTGATGAGAACAGGAAGTGGGAAGATAGGAAGATGAGAGGTACTGATTTTTCAGAAATTTAGGATCTACTTTTCAGTGTGGTTATACTACTTAGATTTCAGAAGAATAAAGTCTATGATTGGATTCACTTTTATATTAAATTGTACTATTTCTAAACCTGACTGCTATAGTTTGGATCAGAAATGCCCTCAAAGGCTCATGTTGTTAAAGGCTTGCTTCCCCGTGTATAGCTACTGAGAGGTGGTAGACCCTTTAAGAGGTGGGAACCAGCTGGAGGAAGTTAGGTCATTGTGGGTGAGCCCAGGAAGGAGTGTTAGGACCCTGCCTCTTCCTGTCCTTCTTTGCTTTCTGGGTACCATGTTACATGACCATGTGTTCCTAGCATGATGCATTGTGCTGCTACAGGCCCAAATCAACAAGGCCATGAGACCATGGACTGAGATCTCTGAAACTGTGAGCCAAAATAAACCTTTCCTCCTTTTATGCTGATTATCTCAGAATTTTGTCAGTGATGGAAAACTGACCACCACACCTGACCCAAAAAAATTACTGCAGGTATGCCACTTTATGAAATAATCTTGTTGGTCCTATGACAAATCTTAATTTAAAAAATGTGCTGTGTAAGAGTCAATCACAGAATGAACTAGAGGATGTAAAGTGTTCAGAAGCTAACCCAAAATAGAAATGAAACTGTAAATATCATTACTTATCCTCTTTTGGAAGTTCAAAGTTAAGGTGGACTTTTATAAAGCACTTACTATCTTACCAGCTTCTGCCCCCACTCAGGGAATTTGAGTTGATTTTACACAGACATAGATTACCCCATAGTTTCCTAAAATCTTTTTAATACCCCTGCAGCCTTTACTTAAAAACCCCTTTGTGGAGTTTGCTAACTAAGGAGAAAACAGGCAGCTGCAGCCCTGGAACTGAGAAGTTTCACCTTTGTTAGAAGTAAATTCATGCTGTTAATCTGGTTTCACAGTCTCTTTTTCTCACTGAGCCTAAGGTGGCTGTAGCAAGTTTCTCCTTAGGCCCAACTATGTTTCAAAAAATGTAATCCTAAAGGCCCCAGAACAGAAATCATACCCTAAATCAAGAACTAGAATCAATCTTCATTTACCATTTCCTGATGGAGCAAAGTACTAGCTCTTTTTATTTCAAGTAAAAACTAACACTTGGCACTGTTCTTCCTCGGAGAGTGTGTCACAGTCCCCCAAGAGAATAACACTAAAACAAAATCAAAGCAGTCTGGATACTTTATTAAACACCACTTGGATACTGTTCATATTTCAATAGATATTTCACTTTAATCAAGAGTACTCTTTTTGTAAAGATATCCTTGCAATATACAGGCTGATGGAGGAATAACAACAGATGAGAGGGAGAAGGTACATCAGTCTGGCATTTGTTTTCTTCTAAATTTATTTGATAAGGTGTCATTCAAGGAAGACTGCTTTGGTTACATCCTTGCAACAACTAGGACATGATTAAAGTAAAAACTCCAGCTGCTTCTGTGAGATAAACATGAATTCACATTCATAGCTTGGTTCAGAAGGCACAGGTCACACTCACCTATCTGAGGGTGATCTACAGATCTGCTTTGGCCAGTCTTTCCCTCTCTGCCAGCCCTGCAGTCCAACTGCACTGACCCCGAGGGAGATGGCATGAGGCAAAGCCACCGGCAGGAGCACAGCTTAAGGAGGGTGTGCTACACCAAATGTGGCTAATTCTTACAATGTTTCTTCAGTACAACCTTCTTTCAAATTGAACACTAATTTTCCGTCTCTGATCACCAACACTTGATGCTCTTCTTTACATTCACTTTCTTTTGTAAAGCACCCATTTCAGAATCCACATGAATTACAAAGACTACTTACAAATTCCAAGGCAATATAATTGCTGAGCAACAGAAGGTTTTCTGATAAGATATTCTGACCACTGGATGTTTCAATTTTTTCAAAAGTCAGATATCATTCCATATAGCCTGCCATACAGTTACAGAAGTTTCTCTGATTCAGAAACTGTCTTCTCACAGAGATCCAAGCATTAATAAATGTTACCCATTAAATAATAATATCTGAATTTCAAATTCTAGTTCACCCATTACAGGTAGATAAAACATCACAAAGACAAAGAAAACTGATTTGCCCACGGTCAGTCAGGATCTCTAAGTTCCTAATTTGGCGGTTTACATGCTAAATTACATAGTCGCTTCAGGCCCTAGGAAACATAATCTTGGAACTTTATATAAATAAAATGGGCCCAAAAGTACATTCTCACTAAAGAAATTAATTGGATAAGTTATCAAGTGTGAAAATACCATTACAATATTCGGCACAACTGATCAAGGGCTTTCAAAATAGATGGATTATAAAAATAAACCTTCAGGCAAAATAAATAAGATAAAAATTCACCCTAACATTTACACAAAAGTTTAAAATTAAAGTGAGGACTATAATTGTAGTTACAAATATAACAAGTTACCTCAAAGAATTTAAGAAAACTGAATTCCAGCTGCTCAATTATTTTAGGACTGAGAAGGAAAACCAAAGCTTGCAGCCTAGATACAATAGTATCTATTAAATTAGAGAGCAAATACAGAAAAACGTTACTGTAGATTCTAGGTGGTAGATGTCCACTAAGTTTTAAACTTTGCTGTATGTTTGAAAAATTCATGATAAAGTGCTGAGAGAAGTTGTTAGAGTAACCTCTGTGCCTTAGCAAACCAAGTACAAGACATACTATCAGAAACTGGTCAGTTCCAACCCTTGCTTTCATTTATTGTTATTACAATAATTTCACTTAATGTTTTTACATGTTTGAGTGTGCACTCCACGACAAATACCAACCCAAGGACAGGACATAAGTGACCAGAACACTGTCCCTGCCCCACAAACATTTTACTTTTTCCTGGGGGCCAGCATGGAAGAAAATTGGTTACTATTGCTTTGGTGGCTTTCTGGGAGGAGTGCGCTCCATCCAGAGATGCCAACCTCTAGAGCAGCGGAGCATCAGCCCTTCCTTTCCTCTTGTTTTACAGGCAGGGCTGGCATCCTGCAGACAAAGCACTTTGACAGGAAAAGGAGCACCACATCTCCTATTCCACAAAACCCTTTTCCCATCTACAATTATTTCTCAGCTTTATTGTATCGTGACCTCTGCCTAGGGATGGGGAACACAGGAGACGTTTTGTGAAAAACTAGACAACTTGCAAAGTTCTGAATTTGACTCAATGTGAAAGCTGTAACTAACTGGGTTATGAGCTGCTGAGATCCTTTCAGTCTGGTTTCATGAGACCATCTTCCTGGATGCTGGGAGTCTGGAAGGGCTAGCTCATTTAAAAAACACAGTGATGGCACCCGTGAAGCTAGGCATAAGCTAGCATGTGAATCTGGGAAGTAAAAAAAAAAAAAGTATTTCAAAAGAAAACACAAACTGCCATTCCTTTTCCCCCAAGGCTTTTAAGGAACTAGGCATCACACACACACACACACACACACACACACACACACAATACCTAATGGTATTTTATATAAAACAGTGAATAGAATTTAATTGAAGCAAGCCAAGAGCAGAGCTGTGTTTGTAACTGAATAAAATAAATATGCTTCAAAGTCTTAAGTTAGAAAAATCTGATAGTAAAAATGTTGCTTGGTCACCAGAGATTTGAGGAATCCATGGATAAAGGAACGAATGACAAGCAACTGCTCCCCTGTAAAGAGAATGCATTCTAATTGCATGCATTAATTCATATGCAAGTTCTTAGTTTGCCTGAGACTTACTGGTACAGAACTAGTGCCCAAGAACATAATTTATACCAGTCACCAAAACTATCTGCTAGAGGTCATCCAACATCACTATGAGTCCATCATCAGGATTAAAAAAAAAAAAAAAGCAAAAAAAACCCACCTTTTATCTTAATTCATTTTTTCTACTAATCATCCCCAAAATAAAAGTTGAATCACATTTTAGTATAGCCAGAAACTGCTACTGCAGCAACAGCCAAAGGGCAGTAATAAACTATCAAACTACAAGTCAGCATCCAGATGTTTTCTAAGAGCAAAATGTCTGACTTGCAACATAGGATTCGACAACTCTGCAAAACAGTAAACAATTTTTTAAAAGGTAAAGATGATGAAAGATGACTGTGTGAAATGATGGTTAACAAATTATAAGCTTACAGCTTAAATGCTTGTAGACTTATTTGGTGAAACTGGCATGCTTACGAATGGGGTAGGAAATTTAAACATAAAGAAGAAATCAATTTCTAGGTTTGGACTCAATTCCACGTTGACTCTTGTCAAAAACTTTCCATTTGAATGACCACCTGGCTGTTGGCTCTACTCTGTCTCCACCATAAATGACCAGTATAAAATAACTGGTTTATTACAAAATGCCAGATGTTGGGAATTACAAAAATTGCTCACTTAGAGGTGACCTAGTGGATGGACACTAACTTGAAATAAAGCATTAGTGCCAGCAAAGAGAAAGTTAAAGCAATTTTCTACCAGTAAAATCCTTTGATAGGTATTATGAACATTCTGTGGGCTAAAACTCAATTTCTTAAGACAGCTTATGGCTGGAAGGGGCCATTGAAACAGTCAGTCCAACTTATTTTACAAATGTGAAACCTGAAGCTAACAAAAGTTAAAAGGCAGGCAAAAAGAAGTTTTTAAGGTTTCTATGCAAAAAAATAAATAAATAAAATAAAATAAAATAAAAAATAAAAAAACACAACCAAGGCAGGAAATAACTCCTCTTAGTACCTAATGCAGAGACATGCTTTTAATAGAAATTTAGCCAGGAAGCTTTTAAATATCACTTCCTTTTTAAAATGAGGAGTTGACATTCTGTGGCAACAATGAATTTTCTTCTCTAATAAGAGTACACGTTTATTGTAGAAAATGTAAAAAGTGCAAGAATGCACAAAAAAATAAGCCATCAAAAATAATTTAGGATATTTCTTTCAGGCTATTTCTATCCAAATACAAAAATAACTGTTGCTTACTTTTTAAATGGAATTTGATTATTTATTCACTGAAAAATAATGACAGGAATAACAGCAGCACAGGTTTCCCTACTTGGTGGTGGTACTGTGATGATTCTCAGGAGCTGTTTGGGGAAAACAGCGAAGGGACACAAACTGTCAGGAAATAAACTGGTAACTAGTGATGAACCAGTAGTGTGCATGTGGTGCAGGGAACAGGGTCTTTTCCTGACTGTCGTTGTCACTCTATAACAGAGCAAGAGCTTTAACATGGGACAGGGTATTAAGGGGGTAGAGAGGAAAATACAGGGAAAGGTCACAGTGACGCTTGCTAGTTACTCAAAATGGAGAACCAGACTCCTCTCCACAACGACCCTGAACTTCCTCTTGAAATTAAAGAAGATCTCAAGCACTGCCTCTTGGACATACAGTACCATCTCTCATTACCTTCATTCAGACTTTGAATACTTTTGTGGAAAGCAGCAGTGGGGGATCCTATCGATTCCTCACCTCAGCACATTCTACAGAACCCTCCTCGGAACCTACAATAACTGGACTAAAGCCACCCACTCAAGCCAGGTCATGCTGTATCATCCTCTCTACAGCTTTCAACCTTGGTTTAATGATTTCTCTGGTACCTTCAAAGACTGCATAACTAAACAAAGAAACAAACAACCCCCCCAAAAAAACCCTGTTTTTAGGAAATCAATTTTGTAACAATAAAATAAGCCAGAAGGTAGTCAAAAGGGCTGAATATTTGTAGCTCATATAGCTTTAACTTCTGTTATTGCCAGTGAGATGTCAGGATAGTTAACAAGCTGAGTCAGTTTTCATTTTTATGCCTGTGATTTTGTGAGCATAAAACAAACAGAAGACATCCAGGGCTGTGGAATTCACTCTGTGCTGAACAGACAAAAAGGGATGGATCCATGATGTAACATTGAGGCACTGGGGTCTACATGGGACTCAGCATTATAAACTCTGGGGAAGACGCCACTTTGTGGCCTCAAGGAAATCTGTAAGCAAGGCAGAATGAAACACTTAAACAGGTTATTTAACAGACATGTTTACACTAAATAAGGCCATACTCAGGATTTAAAGCAGTCCCTGAGTATTCTCAGTAAACATCAGGAGGGAAGAAACAATGTAAATGAGAACTTAAGGTTTCTAAGGATTGTGGTTAAAATCCTCTGAAATCTGTAAGAGGTCAAATAAAATGAGAACTTAACTTTTCAGAGCAGTCACTCTTTCACTGGCACTAGTACAGGCGGTAGTGATGTCACATTTCATATATTTCATACAATAACATAAAAATAAGCCAAAGTTTTTAAGCAAAGCTCATTACTGTCAAAGGTTTGAGCTTTAGCACTGTTTTTTTATACTTGTTTTTTTGTTGTTGTTGTTTTTGACAACAACGGGGCAGATGACCATGAAACTACAACAAAGAGGTACACTAACTGATGAAGTAGCTGCTGCTGCCAAAGGCATTTCAAATATAACATTTCTGGAAAAACATGAAATACGGAGATAGATTCCCAAGGAAAAACTGAGTAAGATATTTGTAACAGGCGGATGCAGCAAGTGGCCTCTTCAAGAACATTCATTGGTATTACTCCTTCTCCACTGGTTTTGTTTGTACATTATTATCAAACATAAGGCAAGGAAAGGCACTTTTCCCAGTTCTTCTTTTTAAACAAATGAAAGGATGCTACACCCCTGCATCAGTACTCCGAGGCTGAAAACCCTCCTTTCGATGTCCGCCCATGTCGAAGCGGGTAGAAACCTCACAGCGCACTAACAACGTATCATCCTTAATGAAAGTTCTTTGTCTTAGGGCTTCCAAGTGCATGAAAGTTACATAGCCAAAACCTTTTGGATTCCGTGGGATTGTGGGCCGCTGGAAGGCGAGCAGCTCTGGTTTGGCATCCATTACCTCTTCGTGGTTCTGCCTTATTGAGGCTTCAGACTGATCAAGAATTGTAAGGCGTATGGTACCCTGGAAGGGCCAAGGGAGATGGCTGTCATACTCTCCTTGCATTGTGTGGACAAAGAGGGATATATAGTTTGCACAGCGCTGAGCAGTTGGTAACTGAAGGTGCAGGCGCATGCACAGTTTGTACCCAGGTTTGCCTGTGTAGAATCCAGGGCTATGGATGACAACAGGTTTCTCCTCTTCTTGAGACTTTAAGTGCATGCCAAAGTTGCCAATCTTCCAAATGTAAATCCCATTGCACTGTTGTGCTTCAATTTCAGCGACTTTGTCCTCCAGGGTTCGAATAGTTCGTTTAAGCTCATTTACGTACATATACTGAGTTTCCATTTTAGCAGTCAGCTCCCGGATTTGATGGTCCTGTCTTACAAGGCGACCCTCTAACTGCTGAATGGTTTCTTGGAAATTCTGGACCTCTGGGTGGCACCCAGAGGAAACCCGGGGCAGAGAGGCAGCATCATATGGAAGCAGATCACGTGGAGGCACGGGAGTTAAAGCAAGGTTTAAACTATGAACAGCCTGAGCCAACATTCTCATGTGTGACTGGGTATTCTCTTGCAGGTGGCGTGCCAAGTGATTCCTCTGCATCTAAAACACAAGCACAAGCCTAAGGTGGGGAACAGATACTGAGGACTGGGGAAAGGATCTGGCCAGGCCAAGTAAGCTGTCTGCAAGGCGTACTACAGCCCTTCACAGTCCACTACACTTTCCTTTGCCTTCACTAGATTCTTGATCCAATGAGATGATCCTGCCTCCTCACTAAAAGACGGATGATGTCTCTGACAAATACTCTCAGCTTTCTTCAAATCTACTTTTCACTGACAAAACACATCAGTCTCTATACTCATCTTTTTTTGTTGCTATCAACTGGAGACTGGATAAAGATGTGGTTTTTTTATAAAATGGAGTACTACTTAACCATAAAGAACGAGAAACTAGAGTTAAGTGGATGCACATTGACGCCATACTCTTAAGTGAAATTAATAAGTTGCACATATGTAAATACCAAATAGTTTCTCTGGTAAGAAAAAGTAAAAGTATAAATAAGGATTGAAATGTATAATTGATATTGTGTAATAGGAAGAAAAGGTCTAAAAGAGTAGAGGAAGTGCAGGGGTAGGGGAAAGGTAAAAAGGGAAAAGAAAAAACATGTGAAAAGGAAAAACACGGAAACAATGCCTTTGTAAACAGGTGGAGGGGCTGAAGGGAGGGCAGGGGAACGGGGAAAAATTAAGAACCTGGTAAGTCATGTATAGGTACAAGATCCCAATGATGAATGTAACTGTACTGTATACCTAAAATGTACTCATAAATTTAATAAAGATAAAAAAAATACCATTTTCTACCTTTTCCTTTAAAACCAAAGTAACATCCCCAATTCCTCATTTATAATGCAAGTCTATTTCAAACTGGAACCTGTGCTTTTTCCATGCTATTTGAAGGTAATCAAGAACATCACAATTGCTACATAAAATAGTTATGACGTAACAATTTTTATTATAAAAATTCTTGTACATTACAGAAAAAGTTATAGGTAAGTTACCTACTATTTCATCCAACTTCACTAATATTTTGGTATTATTTCCTTCAGGTCTTTTTTTCTATGCATACAAACAATAAATTTTTTTTCACAAAATGTACTCATACCATATACTATTCCATCTTTTAAATTATTAAACTTATTACAAATAAGTAAAACAAAACAAAACAAAAGGGTAATTACACTCTCCAGAAAGAGCAACACTTGACACTACCGATCTCTAGCCTTGAAGATAATCTGGGAGCTATGACAATACTTTCTTTTTGCTGGATTCGTCTGTTTCTGTACCATTGTTCTTTCATGATTCCTTTCCCTGGTTGAATTCTCTTTCTTGAACGTGCTAATTCTCGATGATCACAATCACACCTTCTAGTATCACAACAAATTACTCTCCCAAATCAATACTTTGTGTCTACATTTCTCTTTGGAGCTTAAGATCACATATACACCCATGTTAGTCATCTCCACCTGAATGTTCCAGTGTGGGGTGAACTCAAATGTGTGACTCAATACCATAAAAGCACAAACTCTTTAAAAACAAAACAAAAAACCCAACTATCTCTATAGTTTTCTGTATTCACTCTGCTTCTGAATGGTCCTTTCCCACCTATCCAGAGACAAAAACCAGAAACTCAGAGTCATCCTAGATGCCTCCCTCTCCTCTGTTCCACAGGCAATAATCTACCCTGCTGACCAGGTGTCTTCTGGCTCCTTGATCTGTCTTCACTGTTACTGATGTCATCAATGCTGTCCTCATTTTGGATCTAGCTTTTCCAGGCTCAGGGATCCACAGAGACTCTTCTATTTTTATTTGGTCAAATAACAAATGAAACTACTGAAAGTCCCTCAAAATGTGATGCTCACTCTTTCACAGCTCTTTTTTGACAACTTTTTTCCATCTGTCAAGGGTCAACCCCCAAACAAACCTGGTCACGTCTGCCTCAATGCTCTAAGGCAGTGGAGGTGAATGTAAGGCGCGCACACCATAGCAGAAGTTTGTGTGGCTGAAAGCTCTACAGAATTCACCATCACTGCTCTAAAGCCTTCCTAAGCGTGCCTTTGTGTCTGCTCAAAGCATCAACAACTTTATTATATAATAGATCATGTGTTTTCCAAACACATTCTTTTCTGTATTCTCCACTAGACTACATAATTGAGCATTTTTGATTTATGCTTACGATTTCAAACAAGAAAAACCAAATCAAACCAAACAAAAATAACAATAAAAAAAACCTTACCTTTTCATGGCAACCAAAAGTACTGAAGGTGCAGGGGATTGGGGCTGTAGGGCAGTCTAGATCATAGTGAGTAGGCATCTGAAAATCACAACAAAGGTAAAAAAATGTTTTTCCCTTATGTGAGGTTCCAGTGTGATGAGATTATACTTAGAAAGGAATTTACGTTTTACCTAAACAAAACTATGTATTATCAATGGCTGTTTTGGGGCCAGAAGAGCAAAGCTAAGTAAGCTGTGACAGAAACCGGTAGCCTGCAAAGATTAAAATAATATTTATTTCTAAAAGTCTCTTAATATCTGCCCCCAAAATTCAGTAACACTCATTTCATAAAAGGAATCTGTTCCTCTCACAGGCAACTGGCACCCTCTAGTGGTATTTTCAAGAAAGAACAACTTTTGATAATTGCAAACTTTAACAGGGCCCACCACTCAACTGCATGCAATCAAGCCTCAGAGCCTCCCTTGGGACAACCTTCTATAAATCACCTTACCTTTTGTAAACCTGGGCATATTTTGTCAAAAATGAGGGAACTCAGATATTCAGGGACTAAGATGTTAGAATATATTTTAAACACATTCTTGAAAGCTTTAGACTTTGATATGGGGAATCAGACACATTCTTACTCTTTGTGGTAGTGGGCATTAGACTCCAGGCTTTCATCCTGATCTATATAGCTAGCCATTTTTAGTTTTTAAGATAGGGTCTTGCTAAGTTGCTAAGTTGATCAGGTTGGGCTCAAACTTGTGCTCTTCCTGTCTCAGCCTCCCGCCACCTGCCTGCTGCATTATAGAAGTGTACCGCCATAACCTGGTTCAAAGACACATTCCTTACAGCGAGTTCCATTATATAGGGTCATAATCTCCAAAAGTGGTACCAAATTTTCTTCCAAAATTTAGTTTGGCTATAGTTACAGATCAGAAAGCAAGTTAAGAGTATATCCAGGATGCAAGCCTGGGTTTTCTGATGCTTTGCCTAGGTTTTTTTTTTTTTTCCTACAGTACACTTTATTTCTGCTGAGTTTAAATATGCTTCATTATTTCCTTTAAATATTAAAAGATGGCCAAAAGGAAAATCAAGGAGGCGGGAGTTATGAAAAAAGAAGTTTAACACCTTCAAATTAAGACTGTTGGAAAGAAACTAAAGGACTCTGTCAACAGACAGATGGAAAAGCTTAGTCAAGTGACAAATTTTGCTTGCTTCTACATAGCAAGGCAATCAATGTGATCTCTGGGTTTGCAGATTTCATGGGTGTGTACCTGTCTGGTGACTAATATTCATATTTTGTGGGTAAACTCCCCAAGTGTCAGAAGACAACAATCTGATGGAATTTTCCTTTCTCTATTAATAATCAAAACAGATTTCTATTATAATCATGCCCTCTGATGATGCTAAAGTACAACCAAGAGAGGGGCCACAGGTTCTGGAAATCTCAAATTCTTCCATAGCCTCAGGGGACACAGCTACAAATAATGCTTTGCTACTGAATAGTTTTGCTTTCTTCTATTTCATTGTTCTCTCTTACTCTTCCATCTCTGGACACTAAAGAGCCTAATTTCACAGTGTGTAAATATGTATTTCTTAAAGTCTTTCCTTTTTCAGGCTAGGGCTGTACATCAATAATTGCCTAGCATGTGCTAGGCCCTGGATTCCACCTCCAATACCACACACACACACACACACACACACACACAAACACGTACGTTATCTCTTTCTTTAAATGGTTATCCTTATATTGAACTGTTTTTATAGGACAAAGCCACAAGGTGAGGCTATTGAACTGTTTTTAATCTTACAATTATATAGTTTTGTTCAGTATGGCCTTATAAAGGTACATAAACATAGGTGTTATGTTAATGACTTCTTAGGGATTTTAAGCACTTAAAGAACACTGGATCTTTGTTCTTTCAAAAGTTTTTACATTATTACATTAATGTATGTGAGTATACATAAACATAAGTACCACGTTATGACTTAGGAATTTTAAGTTATTAAAGGCACTGGATTTTTGTTGTTTTGAATGTACTTATTACATTAATTTATGTAAAAATTTTTTTACAGTTCTATAATTCTAATACTTTTTCCACTTGTATTGATTTTGTCATACTGATTTAACTTTTCACTTAAAAGCTAACACTTCTGTAAGCTCTTCTGCAGCTTTTAATTTATGAAAAAGAATCATACCTGTTCTCTGATGAGCATGGTGTGGCAGTATTCACAGATGACATTTGCCAAAGGACAGTTCTGGTCATGGATCTAAATATGATGAGAGAAATATGAGCATGAGAAAATTAAAAAAATAAATAACCATTTCTTATAAGAAGTACTTTTTTCACTACAAATTATGTATATGAATGCATGTTAGGCAAAAACGTGGGGAGAGCTTTTAGAAAGCCACTTTCTCTCTCTTTACCTAATACTGAGAGGCATTTAGCCTTGCAGCTCCCTCAAAATCACTTCCTTTAAACCTGAAGCAGACTACTGTGACTAGTTTGGATATTATTTGCTAATACTATGGTTCTTTTTTTTTTTTTTTTT
>NW_022900939.1:13810064-13811065 GCF_012274545.1 Fukomys damarensis | reverse complement strand
TATATAATAATAATTATTATTTTTGGTACAGGGGATCAAACTTGGGACCTTGCGCTTGCAAGGCAAGAGGTGGAACCACTGAGCTAAATCCCCGGCCCTACTATGATTATTCAAAGGCAATCTACTTCCAAAAGTTTTCAGCAGCAGCATGACAATTAAAACTCTTGTCAGAGTTAAAGAACAAATGCATTGGGCTGGGGGTTATAATAATAATTATTATTTTTGGTACAGGGGATCAAACTTGGGACCTTGCGCTTGCAAGGCAAGAGGTGGAACCACTGAGCTAAATCCCCGGCCCTACTATGATTATTCAAAGGCAATCTACTTCCAAAAGTTTTCAGCAGCAGCATGACAATTAAAACTCTTGTCAGAGTTAAAGAACAAATGCATTGGGCTGGGGGTTTAGCTCAGTGGTTCCATCGCCTGCCTTGCAAGCACAAGGTCCCGAGTTCGAACACTGGTACCAAAAAAAAAAAATTGAAAATAAGAACAAATGCATTATTAAGGTGAGAGGCTTTGGTCTCCAAGTTCTCGTATGTTATTTTCTAGAATACAATGACTTTAGTTTAGTTGATGCCCTGAGAAATAATTAACTTCCCAGGTTAAGTTCATCCAATGTATTCAAGCTTAGCAAAGAGATGTCAATTTCTTCTAATTATGATTAAAATTTCTCTGTATTTTTAGCAAGTTAGCTTTTTAAAAGTATTTTATCAACATAATAAAGAGTCACAACACAAATCTGTAGGAAGTAAAGTTTAAGAAAGTAACTAAGTATTAGTTATAAAAGAATATCAATTATACATAGGCTTATTTTAGTAGAGAGCATGAAAGGTAGAGACCACGGGCTAGAACTACAGTGGTTAAATTTGGCACTGACATTACTTTCTATATCCTGATATATTTTTTTTTTTTTTGGTACCAGGGATCAAACTCAGGTCCTTGTGCTTGCAAGGCAAGTGGCAAAACCCACTGAGCTAAATCTCTGACCCTCTATATCCTGA
>NW_022900939.1:13798808-13810008 GCF_012274545.1 Fukomys damarensis | reverse complement strand
TTTTTTTTTTTTTTTTTTTTTTTTTTTTTTTTTTTTTTTTTGGTGGTACCAGGGGTCGAACTCAGGACCTTGCGCTTGCAAGGCAGGTGGCAGAACCACTGAGCTAAATCCCTGGCCCCTATATCCTGATTTTTAAATGAAAAACTGCTCTTATCTTTTTGATGCTTTCATGCACCATGAAACTTCTTTTAAAAGGCAGACATTTTAATGTAAATGTAAAATATATACTAAAAAGTGAATATAGTATATAGGGTAATAAATGATCACTAATGGTATATTACTTCATGGGATGTAATTTATTCTTTTTAACAAGTCAACTCTCTTTCACAAGATAGTCCTGTATAAATCTTATATAGTAATCATTTTTATGTCTGCAGACAGTTTGGTCATTAGAATCCACACATATAGGATTATGATTGGCAAATGCATTTCCAAGCAGCTTTTGGTGCCAGTAGACCTACAACAATTGTTACTAGGATAAACTATGTTTAGAAGAAAAATATGCAAATATAAACTCCAGATTTATAACTTACTGCATTTTCATTTCTTTCTTAAAAATCAATTTTCCAAAAATTAATAATGCAGAATCACAACTACTGTCATATCCTTATCTTTTAACTTTCTCCAATGTACATTAGAACTTCATAAAACAAAGCAGTGGAATGAACAAATCCTAGCAGTACATACCTCTTTTTCTTCAAAAGGCATGGATACAGCACAGTTTACACAAGAAACCTGTCTCCTTGGACAATCCTTGAGGATGTGAACATTCAACTGGCATTTCTGAAAGGGGTGTTGGCATTGGGAACAGTTCACAAGAGCAAACTCACAGAGTGCTTGATGGTCCTATAATAAAGAAAAAGTAACTGATTAGTCTTTGCCAACCCTGAAGTTTCCCAAAGATAAGCTCTTCCAAGAATATACGATTCTCTTGTTTAGAATTGACTAGTAAAACTACGTCACCTACTATACACAGCATTCTTCACAACATGAAGGACTTAATGAATTGTTTTCAAATAATCGTGTAGACTGCAAGTTTATATACAGAATGTGAATTCTCAAATTCATACATTCAATTAGGGAAGGGAATGGGAAAGAGGTCAGACTTCCAGGACAGTGATTCAGTGCTATTTTAAGAAAGCCACTTCCTCAAAAAGGACTAAGTAAAAGGGGTGCACCCTGCAAATATGCCTTAAACATTTAATTTCAAATACATTTAAAAATACTTATTTCTGGGGTAAAAGTCACCAAACTAAGAATTGATCTATTTTAATAGAAAAACATATCCTTGTATTACCTGATGTTTTCAGTTCATGTCAAATGAACTGAAAGGAGGAGCACTTCATTTAGTTCATAATAAAATGATAGTTTAGAAAAGCAGAAAAAAGTCCAACAAGGGCACTGACACGATAATTACATGAGACTTACTACATATTTCAAATGAAAGAAATGAAGTGATTGGATTAAAATGTGACACCTGAATTTAAAATGCTCTCCATCAGTTTTATCCTATATAATACTCCCCAAATTTGTAGAACATTGATTTTTTTTTATTATTGCTACGGAAGAGCTAGGGAAAACTGAATAAAAAATTCCTAGTTTTTCCTTATATTTATATTTAAAAATCAAAGGGTTAATAACCAGTCAACAAGAATTTAAAAGGTAGCTACTATGTTCTAGGTCCTGGGAATACACAAATTAACACAGCACAATCTCTGTTCTCTAGAAACTGCCAGGCACAAATGCAAACAGCTAGAAAATGACTTTAATACCTCAAGATGCCTCAATTCCATCTTGTGCAAACAGCCTTCATTTGGACACTTTACCATCAGAGACAGA
Organism: Fukomys damarensis; assembly: GCF_012274545.1. Taxonomy (NCBI): domain Eukaryota; kingdom Metazoa; phylum Chordata; class Mammalia; order Rodentia; family Bathyergidae; genus Fukomys; species Fukomys damarensis. The sequence goes on along the minus strand of NW_022900939.1, from coordinate 13,808,169 downwards.
ATCTCTCGTTTTGCAAAATTGTCAGGAAATAGTTGATTTTCCAGCAGAATTTCGTTGTCAACCGGACATTTGTGACCTGCATCCCTAAAAGAAACAATTAGTTGATTTAAACATTCACATTATTAAAACTGACTTTATCATACAAAATAATGCGACGTTATTCTATATAATACACCAAAATAAACTCTTTTATGGATAATTTATGAACTTACTTTTATGAAATGAGTACAAACTAGAGCCATATTGATCATCTTCAAAAACCATGAGATTTTAGATTGTAGGACAGATTCCAGCTCAAAAAAGACACACACTTACTGAATAAAGTGGTATTTTGACTGGCATAAAATGAAAGGAAAGAATGGACACACTGACAGACTGGCTGGCCTCCATCCTGACGGCACCTATGCAGTACCTACTACGATGGGTCACACTGCTCAGAACACGAATCACACGTGTGCAGTGCACTACTGAGTCACAAGTGAAAATTTAACCGACAAGCAGTTAACTGCGAGGCTCGTATGAGTGTGTACTCTGAAACAGTCACTAAGACACTCCAAGTCACGAGCAAGGGAGGTTTTAATTTGTACAGGTGCCCCACGTAAGAGGAAGCTAAAGAACCTCTATGTTATACTTTCCAGTGGCTTGCCCCCCATCTTATAATAGGAAAAACAATCTTCAGATTGTGTGAGGTGGTGCCTGTCATTCCTTTTTAAGTTTTGGGGGATTGTCTCAGCCTCCCTTCACAAAATGTGACAGGTCAGGTGGGCCACAGGAACCTTGATCACTTAAGCATTTCCTGAGCACCTTGTCTGTGCTCAAGAGGGCAGACTGAAAGGTGACTGCAAAACAGTGCTGTCAAATGCCTTACAGCTCATTAAGGTAAAGAGGCATAGGTAATCTTCATGAGGCCTTTCTTAGACTGTGTAATGATTACATTGTCAAGTACACTCTGATAGCACAGGAAGTAGTAATTAAATTTATTGAAATATATACCCCAAGCCAAAAATGTTATCTATCTAAAAGAAAATGAGAAACTTACAAAGTAAACTGAAAATAACTATCCAGAATATTAGCAACTATTCCAAAAGAAAATGGAATTAAATTGAGATGTCCTTTGAGTCCCTGAATAACTACTAGTCAATGAAAAATGTTGCGGCAACTCCTTCAAGACCATCAGACACCCAGTGCGTGGCCCTTTATAGCTTAGAGGGAGGTAGTGTGAAAAAGCCTGAGATTCCCATTTTTGGGTTTTATCTCCATTTCATACCACTGTCCCACTACTTTCCTATTTTGCTATTACAAAGCTGCTAAAGGTTGGCCATCTTTCTGGGCACGGGTGACACTTGATAAAACACACCCCCTCTTTTTAACCTAAATACAATATAAGTAAAAGTCATTAGACAAAAAAGAGATTGGTCCTTGTAACGCTGCTCTCCTGTATACCCTAAACCAGGGATGGTGAACCTTTCAGCGTTTTCAGTGATAACAGTTGGCTGTAGCACGCGTGCCACAGGTTCACTACCACTGCCCTAAACCAGTGGTCTCTACCAGGCACTATTTTGCTTCCAGGGTTCATTGTAGGTCTCACTGCTGGGGGCAGGGTGCACACTACTAGCATCCAAGAGACACAAACCAGGCTAAAGATCCTACAACACAGGGCACATTCTCTGCAACAAAGAAAATTCAATCCTGCCCAAAACGTCAGTGGTGGTGAGGCTGAAAGAACCTACTCTATAAAAAGATCTTGTAATTCTACACGAGGCAATACATTTCTCCCAAAACTGAAACAGACACACCCCCTCGTAACTGCAGTGACACCAAGTCTGGAGCAAGGACACAGTGACCTTAATTTCAAATTTTATAGAAAAGTTAGTGTAAAAGTTGAGATATAAATACTCAATGAATAGTCATAGAGGAACTTAAACTATTTAGGAATGATTTCACTGATATACTAGATGTCTTTTTATCGAAAGACATAAATCTTCCAAATTTTTTTGTTCTATACAGAACTCGTCATACAAAAATATTCTTATTTACTTCTGAGTTATAAAATAAATAGATAAATAAAATGTATCTACTTTCCAGGAGATGAAGTTGAATTATGTGTGGAAATCCCATGTATTTCAGATAAAACAACCATATTTACTGACTGCCTGTTGTTGGTAAGGCTGTGTTCCTAGCACTTGGGAAATGTCAAGAAATAAAACAGATTTGAAATTTTGCTCTCAAGAAGCTTAGCTTCCAGTGGGGCAAGAAGACACATAAATTACCTTGTGTTTTAGAAGGCAGAAGTGCTGTAAAGAAAAAGTAGAACCTGACAAAGACCAGGCATGCTGAGGAAAATAGGACAGAGGCGTGTGTGCTGTGGTATAAATAGAGTAGCCACAGAACCTGTAAGGAGAGTTATTTCAGCCACACTGAAGGGAATTCAGGTTAGACATGGCAAGAGTTTCAAGCAGAAAGAACAGCTAAAGCAACTCATGGAGGCAGGAGTGTGCCTGACATGTTTCACCAACAGCAAAGAAGGAATGAATGGAAAGAGAGGGAACAGGGGTGTGTGTGGTCAGAAAATTAATCATGCATTTATCATACATGTCTTTCTAGGGCTTCAAATTTTACTCCGAGATACCTGCTGCAATGTTCTAAGCAGAGATGACATCACCTTACTTATTTTACCAGGTTCACTGGCTGCTGTCATGAAACTGGAAGAAGGAGATGGTAAAAGTAAGAAGGCCGGTTAGAGCTGATAGTGATTCAGAACAGATACTGGAGGCAGTGAAAAGAGACTGGATTATGGACACACAGACAGTGAGGGCAGAATCTTCACTGAATACTGCTTTAAATGTATCGGTTATTTTACAACTGCTTATAGATACGAAACAACAGGCAGAATTTACCATGGATAAAATCAGAACAACTGGTCGCTTATAGAATCAGTGTTCTCTGGATGGTTGAGATGATCAAATTCTACTAGTGTCATTTAAGGTACATTTAAAAATATTATTTTCTTAAAACAGTCATCCCCCGGTGTGCATTCAAACTGTTTAACATAGAAGCAGCTATTTACTTTCTTATTTATCTGAACGTCAGGGGAAAGGAAGAGAGACAAGTCACCTTCTGTCGCATAGTGGGAAGTGGTGTAAGAATCTTTTAAAATTTTCTGCCTATTGTTCTTTTTTCTAAGTGGCTTTTTGTATCTAAGACTCTTCTTGGGATGTGTGTGCTGTGCAGGAAAGTTATTTGCACTTGGTCCTGTTACAGGGCACCGCTCCTGCTGAAGTGCACAGACCTTATCGATTTGATGATGCAGGCCTTGCAGAACCGATGGCCACAGGGTGTCTGCACGGCTTCCCGCAGGGCCATCAAGCAGATGGGGCACTCGTACTTGCTTTCCAGGGGCGGGTCAAACTCGACATCATATCCCTGGATCTCTTCCATGAAGGAGCTGGACAGGTTCCCTGTGCTGGTGCTGGTCATTCCGCTCACACTGTCATCTTTTGCTGTGGTGCCACAGGTGGTGGCCATGGCAGCACAGCAGTCACCTTCAGACTGGCTGGATCCACAGATGTTTTCACAGTTTAACAGACTCATAGTAACTTGATTAGCAATTTCTCTGTGAAAACAGCAAGAAAACAATGCTTTAGCATGCAAACACAAATCTTTACACCTTAGCAATGCAAGTCACCTATTAATTCATATATATATGAGGTGTGTCAATGTTATTTACTGTTTTAGTTGCTTTTCTTGTTGCTGAGACTAAATACCTGACACCTAAAGTTAAAGGAGGAAAACTTTATTTGGCTCAAAGTTTGTAGTAGTTTCATTTCATAGTCAGTTGGCTCCAAGGCAAGGTGGCAGGGCAGCGGGGCATCGCAGAGGAGAAAGAGTTCATTGCAGGCCGAAGGTAGCCATTGACAAGTGACGAGTAGGACCCTCTTCTTGTGCCTCTTATCTTATCCAGGCTACCCACCTTAGGGCACATAGCACTCACATCCAGGGAGAGGCAGCCGTAACCCTATCATCACAGCATGAATCAATCCCAGCATCACATCCTTGAACCCAGCACCATACCCACTACATCCAGCCACCTCTGAAAAGCCCCAACTGTGACCACGAGGCTTTAGGGGGACATCTAGATACAAGCCATAACATTTAGAGAACAGCTTTTAAAGTGTTTTGAGCTTTGCTTCATGATTACTATTTTATAATGAGTTATCTGATTTCCTCCTTTAAGAATTATACACCATCATCAATCCAAAGCACTTAACACACACAAAGGTTTGGCCCTTTGAGGAGTTTGTGATCTGGTAGGATGACAATATAAGGTTGAAAAAGAAAAAGTGTTTCAATTGTAATACTCATTCATATCATATTATCTATTTACATGTCTGTTTCCTGTGACTGGAGTCAGGAACTTTTCATTTTCATACCCTCAGTATTAAGTGCAAGATTTTCAGGTAATAGGTGCTCAGTTAAGTATTGGGTGAAGAACTTAGCTATGTTGTTTAAGTTCCTCAAGTGTCCGAGTGGAAGAGCATGATACAGCCAGCAGGGTACTGTGATGAAGAGCAGTGCCCAAGGCAGCGAGGGGTCATGTGCCACTACCAGATGTGTGCTTTTGAGAAGGTTACTTGACTGCTGAATCTTGTTTTTTCTCTTCTAGATCTAAAATTCTATCAGGGTTTCCAAAGATCAGTGAGGAGATTTCGACTATAGAGCAAGGATGGAATTAAAAACATGTATCTTTATGTCCTTCTGGCTTCAGTCAGGCCAAGTGACTGTTGCATTATTAATGACTTGAAAAACAAGTGTGGTTTCTCTGCCTATGAAAAACTATTGGTTTTACGAGTAGATTTTCAAATTCTAAACCTTTATGGTACTTTCACGAAGAGCTAATGTTTTTTCAAAAAAATTTATTGGTACATGTTTGCAGTACACAATGATTGTACTCCTTGTGTGAAGTTGGTAAACGTACATAATATATCTTTTTAAAAAGTATATATAGGGCTGGGAGTTTAGCTCAGTGGCTCCACTGCCTGCCTTGTAAGCACAAGGACCCAAGTTCGATGCCCAGTACCAATAAATACATAAATAAAATTTTAAAAGTGTATATAATTTTTTTTTGTATTAGTAGCTTTTCAGTACATAATGGTTACAATTACTGTGGGCAGTTTGTACACATACATAACTTCTCTTAATTCCTTTGTCATCCCCTTCCCCTTCTCACTTTCCTCCATCTCTTCATTTCTTTCCCTTCTGCAAAAATTTTAGCTTCCTATTTCCTATTACCTGTCTTTTGTTTTGCTCTTTCTATTTTGGGCTTCTCATATAACAGAAATCATGTAATATTTAGGCTTGTGTGCCTGACTTATTTCACTTAACTATGTTCTCAAGGTGCAATCATTTTCCTACAGATGACTTTAACTTGATCCTTCTTTATGCAGAGCAGTACTCCATTGCATGTGAATGCCATATTTTCTTTATCTATTCATCTGTTGATGGACATGTGGACCACTTCCAAGATTTAGGCATTATTAGTTCTGCTGCTGTAAACATGGTATGCATGTATCACTGCAATAGGATGTCCTTAACTCTACTGGGAAGACAACTACAAGAATAGCTGAATTGAATGGAGTTTCTATATCTAGCTTTTTGAGGAGTCTCCATACTGATTTCCAACAAGAGTTTGTACTTGTTTACATTTCCACCAACAATACAGAAAGGTTTCTTTTTCCCTGCCACTTCACCAGCATTTGTTATTACTTGACTTTCTTGATGATGGCCATTCTTCCTGGAGTAAGGTAGAATCTCAGTGTTGTTTTAATTTGTACTTCTCTAATGGCCAGACATGCTGAACATTTTTTTCATGTATTTATTGGCCATTTGTACTTCAAGGTGTCTACTTGAAGAAGACAGAATCTAGACCAATATCTTTACCACATACTAAAAATCAAAACAGATCTAAATGTTAAAAAAGAAACAATCTGCTAGAGAATAAAATAGCTAAACTCTTGAAGACATGGATGTAGGCAAGGACTTTCTGAATAGAATTTGCACAAGAACTAGCACCAAGAGTCAACAAATGGGGTCATACCAAATTAAAAACTTCTGCATGGCAAAGGAAACAATCAACAGAGTGAAGAAACAACCTACAGATTGGGAAAAAGAATTTTGCCAGCTATTCCTCAGAAAGAGGACTAATATCTAGAGTATATAAAGAACTCAAAAAGATCAGAGCCCCCAAAATAAAAGATCTAATAAAAAAACGGGAAATTAAAATGAACAGACAATTCCCAGGAAGAGCTAATGTCTTACGAATTCACAGCCCTGTAACCATATCTCTATTTTATGTAATTACTCTTGAGGAAAGTTCCTAATATGTGACAGATAAAGTTCTAGAAGCAGAATATAAATCTCTAGTTAATACGTAGACAATTATCCCCTGCCTACTATCTCACAATATATCAATCAAAATCTTGGCTTCCCACCTTACCAAATCTAGGATTAAGCCAGCAGTCCTCAATGATTTTATCCCTACAAATACCTTCTTATTTATCTTAAAAGATTTAAAGTACCACTGATGAGCATCTATAAAGGATAAGGAACTGTTCTGGCTGGAAAGGCCAGAGTGAAATGTGAGGCGATCAGGTACCAGACCGGATGATCTGGATTTAACTCTTTTCTTCCATGACTTGGTGTATGACATGGGTAAGATATAAAATTTCTCTGTGCTTCAATTTCCTCATCTATAAAATGGGGTTAACAAATGGATTCACCCAAGAGCTATGAAAGGATTACATGTGTTAATAAATATATGCAAAACACTTATAATTGCCTGGTGGTAAGACTGACTTTTTATTTCATAAAGCTTTATTTAGTATTTTATTCAAGTTTTATCGATGCCACTTATCAGTGCTGGAACCACAAAGGTTAAGTAATTTCCCCAAGATTACTCAATTAATAAGTAACAGAGTTAGATCAGACCCCAAGTATGATCAACCCTACAAGTATGTACTTTGTACTACACTAGGTTTATAAGTGTTTTGACAAATTTATCTATGAAGCAGCACTGAAGATGTTTATTTTTAGTATAGTACACTAATGTGCTGACTATAGTTACTATTATATACTTTTAATTTAAATTTTTATTTTTATTAGTACATTACACAATGATTAAATTCATCTTGGGTAGTTAGTATTCATACATAACACATTTAAATTCTTTTAATTTCCTTTCCCCTCCCCTCCCTCTCTACTCTATCTCTTGGTCCTTTTCTCATTTACAAGAGCTGCCCAGCATTATTAAATTGAGTCAAGAGAATTACAAAAATCAGTGAAGATACTTGGTATTTCGTTTTACATGTTTAGTTTTCATATAATATTTTTGAAAAGTTACAAGTACCTTCCAAAGCCTTGTTATTTCTAATACCGACATGAAGATCAGGAGAAAGGAAGTAATGAAGACAGTGGCAAACAGCAGTGGTGTATACAGGTGCCCTAAGACGGAGCACAAGGACCCCTTGGTACCCTTACATATGAGGATAAATGAAACTGCTATGCCGCATCAGGGTTTATATTTTTGCTATTTTCCTTCCAATATCAATTACTGCCTGAAGTAAATTTCCTAGAAATAGAACTACTGGATCAAAGCATATAGAATTTTTTAAGTTAAGGAGAAGATAATGTGGATTCATAGAGAAAATACGATGCTGTGTCAAGATTCTTTTAACCTTATTCTATACCACAGGGAACCACACTGTAAGGTGCTGTAAAGGCAGGCTCAAGACAAGCTAAAATAAGAGTCAGCATGTTTTTGTAAAATAAATTTCTTAGTTCGTCTACTTTTTTATGTGGCTTTCTACATGAATTAATGGAGGGGATGGAACAAAACTGAAATCATTCCTTAACTGGTACATTAAGAGCGTCATGATCCCAACTCCCTTTTTGCAGATGGAAATCTAGTATGGCAGTACTACTTTATTTAAATATTGACGTGTAACCACTGTCAACTTATTTTGGCTGCAAAAACGAATACATATTTAAATCAGCTTTGTCATAAATCATGGCTTAAATCCACAAATTAATATCTGCATCTACATTATAATCTAAAGACTGTTACATGTTGTGGGGCAGGGGAAGGAGTCTAGGGATTCACTAAGATCAACAGATGCTAATGAGAGAAATGTGTGAAGTTAAAGAAATCAATATGTTATGCCTTGAATGAATCAATTTCAAGTGGACTGAAATTCAAACATGAGTAAACATGTAACTCATAGAGTAAAACTATGTAAAAGAACATGCAAATACCTTCAATTTGCTACTAGCTTTAGAACCAGAAACAATTCACTAACTCCTTAAAATCTGTGGCTAAAACGCAAAAACCTGCAACTGTGCTACAATGGCTAAGAAATGCTCTAAAATGTTCGGTTACTGTAACTTAACTGTTGGATCCAAACTCAAGGCGCATTTCCCTTCTTAGGCACAGTTTGTTCCCCTTCAGGAGGTAAGAATTTGAACAATTTCTTTCACAATCCAAGTGGCCAAAAATTTACCAGCACCAGGTATCAAAAACGACCACCTAGAAGTCCTCACCTTGTAATTCTGAAATAATATAATGCACCTGGTGTATTAAGGTTGAAATCTGGGTGACGCTCACACCCATCACATGGGCAACCAAGGCTTGAAACATTCTTTCCTTGAGTCACAAGAGGCCACACAGCCCTCATCCCACCTCCAGTCTCAAAAAAATACAAACTCCCCCACTTCCCTAGTATCAAAGGAGAAGGGATAAAACGTCAGCAGCCAAGTTCGCAAAAAACACTCAGAACGTCTTCACAAATCGTTCTCATTACTAGACCTGTGCAGCCATATATTTAGTAATCTGCTCTCAGACCCAGAGACAAATATTATATATTCAAGCTCCTAGTTACTTTAGGTGCTTTCTGTTCAAATTCAAGACAGTCCCAACTCTCAGTTGGAGTTCCCCCAAAAGCCAAATACTAGGAACAGCTTTATCAGCGCAGCGTCTGGAACAATCACTAGAATTACCGAATGCAGAGGTGGGGAAGAAACAATAGTGTCATCCTAATTTTTTTTTTTAACTCCCTCCCTGGACTTCTATTGAGTTCAACAAGTAACCTAAAAATAGCTTTCCCAGGACAGTGACAGAGGGATCGGTAGGAATGTAAAGGGGCTTTTTTTTTTTCTTTGAAAGTTTAAACTAGTACGAGCTCGGAGATGCGGGAAAGTCCAGGCGGCGATTTCCTTTTCTGGGAAGGGGAAGAGCAAGGCCAGGTGAGGGGAAGCGGGCTGCGGAAGCGGGCGCGGGGACGCAGGGGCCGGGACCGCCGCGGGACTGGGT
>NW_022900939.1:13756195-13798410 GCF_012274545.1 Fukomys damarensis | reverse complement strand
GGAGGAGTCGGAGTGGTCCGGGCTCGCGAGCGCCCCCTGGCTCCGGTCCTCCACGGCGCGAGCTACTGCGCAGGCGCGGGCCGGTTCCAGCTGTCAACCCCTGGTACGCGGGAGTTGGATGGGGTTCCCACCTGCTCGCTCCTCCCATCGTGGGAACTCCTTGCGCCGCAGGCCTGATTCAGTCTCTCTTTCTCTGTCGCTCTGTCTCTGTCTCTGACTCTCTCCCCTCTATGTTTGGTGTGTTGAGGGGTGGCATTTACGGGTAAACTGCCCGCAATGAATCAGTACTGGAGTAACTGATTTGGAGCTCATCAGCGACATTAGTAACCCTAAACTGTATTTTCATAGCCTTCCTATTCAATCAGGAAAAAGCCTATCTGAGTATGGTCTCTTGACCTTGGAGAATTCTTTAATCCCTCCCCAACTCCACCTTCCTCGCCAGGGAAGTTTCCACGATAGGCAGAACCATTTATTAATCACATGGTCCTTTAGCTTCTCCAGGCAAGGGAGTCAGCCCATGCATGAAACATTTCTCTTGAATCACTACCAACTATACTAGCCCATCCTCTGCTATTGTCATGGGAAAGCTATTTTGAATTCCCTGTCCAACTGGACACCAGAATGTGTACAGACTATAAGGACACGTCGCAAGAGGTGGGTGAATTTGGTTACCTTCCACCTCTTAGGGTACGTGTCACAGGGGAGTGGTCATGTGTACATATCCTGAAAATAGAATGCTTGCTTTGGGTCCAGTTTTTTCCCCCTTCATAAACTGTGTGAATTTAGATTAAGTTACTTATCTCATATTAATGTGGAAATAATATTAAGGTTGTGGAATGGTATACATTAAAAATATAGAGACACATGATTTAAAGTTATCTAGGCAAAATAAGTATGTGCTCAGTAAATATTAACGATAGTATAGATCCTAGTTTTAGAGGCCAATATTTACTAAAAATGCTTATATTTTCAGGGCAAATATATGTTGTTCTCAGATTCAGTTGGCTCCCTTTAAAAATGTATTTTGAAATACTTGAGATCTAAAAGTATAGAGAATTGTACTTAAACAGCTGTGTGTTTGTCACCCAGTTGAGAAAATAAAACACTGCCAGTGGAATTCCTAGCCCCTGTGTACCCGGTACCACCCTTTTACAAGTGAATCTCCAAAAGGGCGAGACAGGAGTCATTGTGTGAAACTGAGAGATGGAGAATAGGCAGAGCAAGGGAGAATGACTTGCCCACCATTTATCAGTGTGAGCTGTGATACAAATTCCTCCGCCCAGCTTCAGTTTTCTAAACCCTAAAAAAAGGTCATGGTGCCCGCCTAACAGGGCTTTTGTCGGGATCAACTAATGAAATTGTATACGGAGGAACTCTGCACTAGATTTTCATAAAAAGATCAGATGTCTCCTGTGTATTTCTTTACCCAGTTAGCATAATCGTCTTCAAGGGACCTTTGCTAACTTCTAAATCTTGTTTCTTTTTCACTACCTCAACATAGTGCAGAGTCTTTGGGCTCACCCATGCCCCAGGCACACAGGAAATTTACAGTTTTCATTAGCTCCCAGTCAGGCAGGGCCTGTGACTAGTTCTAGCTCAGCAGCTGTGTGTGTGGGGGTGTGTTTATCATTTTTTAGGACAAAGCATTTGATTTTCATCACAATATGCTTCCCTTTGTCCAATCATGAAGACCATGGGGTGGCTATAAAAAGGACTAGAAATGTTTCTAGTTTCACGACTAGAAACAAATCCCTTAAAGCAACGAATCCCTGTTGCTTTAAGCCATTGAGATGTTGGGGGTGTCTTTTCTGCAGCACAACACAGTCTATCTTCTACACAGTTCCTTCTTGAAATCTTTTCTGATATTAGGAATCAGAACATCAAAGTTGTACTTCTGGCTCTGAAAAATTGAGACCTAGCCATGTGTCCTCAGCTGTAATACTATCTATCTTATTTTCTTTTCAGAGATGATATGAATTCAAATGAGATCATGCGTAAAGATGCTTTGTAAACTACCAAGTCCTGTACAGATGGTCGGAATCTAATGTTCTGACTAGCAGAGTTATTAGGTAAGAACAGCAACCACAGTGCATAGGTTTTCTGAAATGCTGCTGATTTAAAACATTTTTTTTTCAATTGTCCTTTTAAGTAAGTCAAATCTGCATAAAATTAGAAACAGTTTTGCTATTGGATTGCTATTTTTCATATTCTGTTTGAAAAATGAAACAGGATACACTTTATAGTCTGGTGGGCATAGGGTTAAATCTTTTATCTAAGATTCTTTCTCAAACATTTGACAATAAGATGGCCTCTAAGAGTTAAATTATGGAATTAAGATACAACTCGTAACAATTACTGTGTATATAGCAGTTAGCTTTGAAGATGAAATTTCTCTATGTGATCCTCTTCCACAATTAATAGGGCTGACTGGTATAACCGATGGTTAACCTAGAGTGTTACATTCTAGGTAGTTTATAGAAGATATTGTCTTGCTCTCTCATGATTAATTATTCTGAGGGAAGTCCCTGCCCTCCCCTGGCGATGCCCAAGCAGCTCTTTGGGAAAGTCTCATAATGCTGAAGAGAGAGGCCTCCTGCCAAAACCCAGTGGACTGCTGAAGCTCTGTGTGGGCCCTGTCATGGAAATGGACCTTCTGGGTCCAGAATGCTGCAGTCCTAGCCAAACATCTGGACTGTAACCTCAGAGACCCAAAGCTGGATTCCCCAGTTAAGCTGCTTCTGAATTCCTGACATACAGAAGCTGTAAGATAATAAATATTTGTTATCATAAGCTTCTAAATTTTGGGTAAGTTATTATTCAGTAACAGATAGCAAATGTAGTGTGTTGCCACCATCTTCATACAGAGAGATACGGTAGAGAAAATAAACCAGACTGGTTCTTTGTGGAGCTCATGTTCCAGTGGGGTTAGACAGACACATCACAGATATTTAAATAAACAATGAGGTAACTTTAGATAATGATAAGTGGTACAGAAAGTGAGAGACCCTGTGAGAAAGTATCTTTTACCCAGGGGAGTTAGAGACAGCTCTCTGGGAAGGAGAGATTTGAACCAAAAACATGAGAGATGATTTCTTCATCTAAAGACCTTTAAGTAAAGCAGTCTAGGCAGAGGCAACAGCTACAGTGAAGGCCTGAAAGCTGAAATGAATGGAATGATTTATAACCCAGCACCTATAACTTCGGTGTGGCTGGGGTAGGCACTGAGTGGGCCTTTAGACTTCCTAGAAAGTACCTGCACCCAGCTAGTTTTAAGAAAGTAATATTATGGAGAGAGACTGAATTTAGAGAAAAAATACAGTCTGGTACATGGCGATCCAGACAGAAACACTTTATAGTCAGAATCTTTCCCATGCCAGAAGAACCAAAGAGTAGATGGGCTACTTTTTGGTAAAATTAATGATCAAAAAAGAACAAGTTAATTAGGAGAGAAATCAGATATGATAGAACCTAGAAAAAAGGTCAGTGTAATCTACCGTGGCATTTCCCAAGTATTTCTGTTTAGAGAAATGGTCTGGATCAGCATTTTCCCCTAGCTGTGTGTTTTTCAAAGAAGACATTTCAAGGATGGCCTGATGTCATTAATCTTTGAGTTGTAAAAGCAATTAGTGGTTTCATGAATGCTGACAGTGGTTAAACGAAGCCCAAAGAACGAAAGCCACACGAAGGAGTGCTACCCAATAAAGGAGCTTGGCTTTGGGATATACTTCAGGTTCCTCTCTCTTTCCTATGTCTTTTTCCACCTCTGCCAAAATGAGGCCCAGTGCTCAGAGCAGAAGAGGGAGGGGAGAGGTGGTGAAGGGGTGAGAGTTCTCAGAGGGCGTAAGAAGTGTGGGCACACGGACGTGTAGAGAAAGGCTCCACATAGTGGTAACAGGTTTGACTGGAGCTGTGCTTTTGGCTAAGTCAGCTGACCAGCCAAAGAGTAGACTCAGATACTAGAAGGCAAAAGTTTAGTTTTGGAATCACGATGTGTATGAAGTTTGTTGTTGTTGTTGTTGTTGTTGTTACTATAATGGAATACCTGAGGCTGGGTGACTATAAAGGAAAGAGGTTTGTTTAACTCACAGTTCTGGAGGTTCAAGGGCTCGTATCTGATCATGGTCTTGCTAGTAGAGTTCAAGCTGACACATATGTATGGTAGTATCACATGGAAAAAGACAGGGAGAATGTGTCCGGGTGTTCTGGTCTCTCTTGTTCTTCTTACAAAGCCATCAGGATTCAATCATAGGGGTGCCACCCAAATGAACTATCTCATCCTAATTATGTCCCACGGGCCCCATCTCTAAATGCCACAGTAGAATTAGGTTTCTATCCCTTTATTATTTCACAATAAAGCTAAACAGTGGCATAAAATTCAAACCATATTCAAATCATCATAGCACCTTAGAACCTAGGAAAGTTGTCCGAATCATTCATGGCAATGAGGTGTCTTCGACAAAGCGTATCTACTAGTAAGGAGTAAAAGTTCGCGTCCTCCCTTTTCACTTTCTTCCTCAAATCCCAATCAAGCATGTAGGCTTTTTTTGGCCTCATTCATTTGACCTGCTTTTGGACAAAGAAGAAAATCAATCTCAATCTCTCTCCCCTCCCTCCCTTCCCCATCCCCTTGCCCGCTCCTTCTCCCCATCCCTCTCTCTCCCTCTCTGTCTTACTCTCCCTTCTTCTCCATTTGGGAGAGAGGGGAAGGTAGGCACCACTTCTTTCGTGGTTGCACTAGTGCTCGTCAAACAATGTTGAGACGATAAACTGACCCAATTAACTGCTTATCTTGAGGGAAAGAATGCAGCAGTCACAGGATGTGAAGATCTGATGTACTTGTTATAGTTTTAATGTAAATGAATTGTTTTTGTCTGATTTGTATTTATGTTTCTTACGAGCTGAGTTAGCACACAGTCACTCGGTGTGGATAAAATTTTAATTTTTTTTTTTTTTTTGTATTACTGGTGATTGAACCCAGGGTTTTCACATGGAGTGACATCCCTGTGCCTAACTCTTTTTTAAATTTTTATTGTGAGACAGTGTTTTGCCAAGTTAATGTGTTAGTTACTTTTCTCTCATTGCTGAGACAAATACCCCACACTCAAAGTTAAAGGGGGAAAGGTTTATTTGGCTCATAGTTTATAGAAGTTTCAGTCCTTAATCAGCTGGCTCCAGGGCAGGGTGGCAGAAGCAACAGATCATGGTGGCAGAAGAGAGCAAAAGCAATAAGGGACCTTAACAGTGTCTTTCTGCCCCTTTTAGACTTCCCCTTAAGACCGCTGAGGGTGGGCAGCACTCACACCCTTAATCCTAGTGATCTCGGGCCTAACCCCACCATGAGTCAATCACACACTCAAGATTCAGCCACTTCTGAAAAAGCGTGAGGCGTGGTGGGGTGGGGAGCATCTAAACATAAACTGTAACAGTTGGTAAACTGCCCGGGCTGGGTTTGAAGCAGCAATCCTCCTGTTTTAGCCACCTGGAATGTTGAGGATAAAATTAGTTTTTGAACTGACAGAGCTAAGGGTCAGATAATTCAGCAAGGTAAGTAATACCTTATGAGTTGTACTTATACTTTCTATTTTAAATACATGTTTCTAAAACTATCTTTAAGAAAAATAATCCAAAGCTTGAAGGAAAGTAAAAGAATGTTTAGGTGTTTCTTCAATGTCACGTTCAAAATGCTCTCCTAGAAATTATTTATTTTTCTGTGTTGGAGTATGTGCCTTTGTGTGACTTCGCTATTTACATTTTTCTTTTGGAAACCAGATATTGAAGCTACATAGTAATTTAAAAATTTCCATCCTGGAAGAAAATATAATCCCAGATTTAGCTCAGTAGTTTGGGCACCTGCCTGGCAAGAGCAAGGTCCTGAATTCGATCCCCGGTAAAAAAAAAAAAAAAAAAAAAAGAAAGAAAATATAACCTCAGGGTTAATGTATTATAAGTATTAATCAGTTTTGTGTCCATTAAGCAAGTAAACTTATTTCATAATTCCTTTGATTACTAGTATAGAATCTCCATCTCTTAAATTCTCCTTTGAGCCAGCTTTATCAACTTATCAGTTCTCTTCCTTATTGATAAGACAAATAAAACCTTAGACATATGTTTACTCTGTATTTATGTCAGTCTTTTATTTAACTTTTTGAAAATTGTACTGTACTTTAACATGGGCGCATTCCTGCATGAACCCTCTTCTTCCCAGTATTTGTGTATCTAATAAACAATGCTTGATAGAATGTTCCATGTTTGATTTCTGCAGCCCATTGACTTTAATAAAGTTGCATCTTTCAGAGCATTGGGATTTTCATAATAAATGTTAATTATGCCCTGTAACATAATATCAAGAATGTACCTTTAAGCTTTGGATTTGTCCATGTTTTGAAGCGATTGGTTTATCCTTTGGAAGAGTGTGAATTACAGTCTGATTTGTGTATGTTCTCGGTGGCTGCCAGATATGGAAACTCTCAAAATGACAGTGGAAACAGAGAGTGTCCAAAGCAGGACACAGAAAGTGTCTTGAACTGTCCTTTGAATTTGGTAGGAAGAATAAGACATGTGCTTCCAATGTTCCTGATTAAAATTTATAGTATAATTCCCCCCAAAGCAATTAAATAATGATTATTTTCCATGAATTACCCACCACATAGTTGAAATAATATGCCTTTTACAGAATAGTGTTTTTTCTAGTAACTGTATTTTCTCATTTCAAGCATATTTCAGATACAATATGAACCAAATAGTCTTTTGTGGGGCAGACTTGGAAAATAATTTCAATTCATAACATTGTAGAAAGTATGTATTTTGTTCCAAATAATCAAATACAAATGCTTTGGGGAGGAGCGACTATATGGTGCTTTTTTAGATCGGGAACAGCCTACTGTGAAGTTTATTACAATAACAAAATCAGGCAGATTACAAACTGCTATGCTATAAAAGGGTATGGAAGATTTGTGCAAATGCCTCTGTGTATGTTTTGTTAATGTTACCTCACCTCTTCATTTTCTGTCACTTAGAGGATCATATTCCAGGAGCCCCCAGGCTTTGCCCACAGCTGCCTTTTCATATTGTGCAGTTGGTAATACTTGTGCCTTTTACGAACAAGTAGTTTTCAATCCCAAATCGAATGTTCAGCATTTCGTTCACCCACAAGGTCACTTTCATCCCAGTTCCTTCTTTCCAGAACAGATTTCTTTCTGAGTTTTCACAGTCAAGCATAGCTTTAATGAAGAATGTGGAAGTGCTCACTTCCTTATAGCAGAATAATATTTGTGTTCTGAATGCAGGTAATACCAGTGCTGTTTTCTTAAGGAAGATTCTGTAGGAGATACTAGTTGTGTTAAATTAATAACTTCTCTGAATAGTCAACATGTTCACATTAGAGGTTTGCTAACACAGTTATTGGTGTGCAGTTATGGTGGTAATTCCTGAAAAGATTGTATCGATTTATGCTTTATCCACATCTTGGTATGTATCCTATTCATTCCCCATTGGAGTCTGGGATTCCTATTGCCTTTTTTTTTTTCTAGGCTGTTTTCTCTAAAGAAATTGAAGAGTAAGTGGAGATCTCGCTGTGAACTAAATCATGTAGCCCCCCCAAGGTGACTACATTTGGAGATAAGTCCTTTAAGAAATAGTTAAAGCTTAAAGAGGTCATAAAAGTGAGATACTAATTGAGTGTATTATTTTGTAAGTAGAGAGTTAGAGAGATACCAGGGTTGTGTGTGCTCAGAAGAAAGACCATGTGAGGATACAGCAAAAAGAAAGCTACTAACAAGCAAAGAAGGGTCTTCGGAGAAACCAAACCTGCTAACACATTCATCTTGGAAATCTAGCTTCCCACAGTGTTTGAAGTTCTGCCATAGTTACTTTTCTCTTGTTGCTGAGACAAAATACCCAACACCCAAAGTTAAGGGGAAAACATTTCTTTAGCTCACAGTTTGTAGAGGTTTTGGTCTGTAGTTGGCTGGCTCTAAGGCAGGGTGCCACATGTCAGAGGGGCCTCACAGAGGAGAAACAGTTCATTGAATGGAGAAAACAGCAAAAGTAAGCAAGCCAGGGTCCTTAATGGTGTCTTTTTGCCCCTTTTATCTGACTCAGACAACTTAGGCAGGTAGCCTTCACACTCTTAATCCTAGTGCCCTTGAGTCTACATTGCACCATGAATCAATTCCAGCATCACACCTCCTAGATCCAGCCACCGCTGAAAAAGCTCCACTTATATCCACATGAGGCTTTGAGGGGACATCTAGATACAAGCCATAACATCTGTTGCTTAAGCCACCTAATCTGTGGTATTTTTACAGCAGACCTAGATAACTAATACGGACCTTATCTACTAATCATTCTGATAATCTACAGAAACTGCTTGGCATATGTATGGTTTTTATCACTGACATTGAATGCTGCTGAAAATTTCTTTTCTGTTGAGTGTTTTCCTAGATATTGTAATGGGATATTAAGAAAGAAGGATCCAGTTGGCCTTCCATTAATATGCTCAGAAATTTTACTTATTTTTTGGTTTTCATCATGTCCTTTAGCAATTTCATATTCCATTTGTTGATAGCAAAAGCTTGAATGTCACCTGCCCAATCAACCTGTAGCTTGCAAATAACAGTTTTTATTTTGTATAACCCCTGTCCGGCATAGTATTGATGCTTAAAAATGCTACATGGCTGATTGATTAGTTTAAATCCTCAAGTTGAATCTGGAGGCACAGTGACATTGATCCTTTCTGTTTCCTTAGTTTAGATATAAATTCAGCATGTATAAAGAATAAGGGAAGAAGAGACAGGAGCTTTCTTCCAACAAATATGAGTGTTTAGGACTCTCTAGCTCTGGTGACCACTTGACATGATTTACTGGTCTGTTGTTTTCCTTAGAGACCTAGAGGCAGATGTAGACACACAGTAGGTGAGGAGGAAGGGCCTGGCTGAGCAGGCTGGAGAGCTGTAAACAATGGAGCTATATTAAGAAAGCCCTTGCATCTGCAGCATTTGTTTCCATCCTGCTACCCACTGGTCATTTTCATGAATTGTCAGCTGGTCAGTGATGCAAGATGATTCATAATATACACAAGTCACATTGGGAGGATTCTTAGACTTAATATTCTCTGGCGTTTCACAATGTCTTTTCGGCACATGGCATGACTGAAGGTCATATACAAGATGATTTTAGGTGAACACACATTCACATCGGGCAATGTTAATGCTGAATTGCATTTCCAGTGTTCTTTCAGTCCTTCTGATTTGGGGATAGAGATATTATCTCTTTGGTGCTGACACTTCTGTTTACCTTCTCTTTCTTTTTATTTATTTTTTCCTCACTGAGTTTACTGGTACATTTTAGGTATACAGTACAGTTACATTCACTATTGGGATCTTGTACCTTTACATGACAGGTCTTGGGTCTCATTTTTTCCCCTTGTCCCTGCCCTGCCTTCAGCCCCTCCCCACCTCCCCATTTACAGACACTTTACCTTCTCTTTCTAACAGAAAGCATTTCTCCTCATATGTTACATTTCTGCAATTACCATTTGATGTCATATAAAAGTCCTTTTTTGAATAAAGTAATTTAACTAAACAGAATAAGTCCTCTTAAGAACAAGTAGGAAGACAAATAATAGCATGGGTAGCACGTGGTTAAGAAAAGAATTGGGAAAGCGGCACACAGGGTGATACTGTGGATGTGCTGGCAGAGCTCAATATGTACCTCCAGCTCTTCCCTACTGCTTTTGCACTCGAAGAAACTGAGGCCTCTTGTGGCATGTTTCCCAGAGAGGCTGAACTGAGAGAGTTGCCAGAGTTGACTAGTAGTATCTGTTATGACCAAACTGCCCAAGACGAAGGAGAGGTTCCCTGGAAGTATCCAGAACTTAGCATCTCCGTGGGGCTTGGTGATGCCTGACATGCAGAGAAAGTCTCTGCCGAGTCACCTGCCTGCTGGTCCCCAGGAGGCCATGAGAAGAGTGGAGTGAGCAGTGAGAGTATGGCCTTGACGGCTTCGAAAGGTATAGGAAACCAAGGATTTGAAATCTGATCCGAGGGCTGGGGATTTAGCTCAGTGGTTCCACCGCATGCCTTGCAAGCACAAGGACCCGAGTTCAATCCCCAGTACCCCCCCCGTCAAAAAAGAAAAAAGAATAAAATCTGATCTGAGAGGGATATGGACTTGCAGGGTGGCATGAAGGTGATAAACCTTCATATCATCATTGTGGAACTTGGGACCTTACATCATATTTTGGATGATTTAATAATTACTGTTATATGTGCTGCATACCTCCAATGTAGAAAAATAGGACCCAAACCCCCCTATGCTGTGGTTCCTTAGAATCTTACTTAGTACAGAGACTGATGTCAGGACCCATATACTTAAATCCACAGGAACTCAAAGGTCTTACATCAAATGGTGTATTATTTGCATATAACCTATGTACACCCCCCAAATACTGTAAATCACCTCTAGCTTATTTATAATACCTAATACAATGCAAGTGTTATGTAAATAGCTGCTACGGTGAACTGTTTAGGGAATAATGACAAGCAACAAGAGAATAATAACAAGAAATGTTCAGTATGGACATAGTTATCTCCCTGAATATTTTTGTTCTGTTCCTGGTTGAATCCTCAGACACAGAACCCATGGAATTGAAAAGTGACTATATGAAATTCACAAGGCAGTTACAAATCTTGATTGTGCACATAAGTAAGTTTCTTGGTGTTCAGAAGACAGATGAGTTTCCATTAGGAACCCACACTGAGCTTGAAGGCAAGAATAAATCTAAGCCTTACCTACTTCTCCCTGTCATTTCCGATTAAACTAGTCACTCCTGGATCCTCCTCCCACCACCATTGGTGGCTCCCACACTTCTGGCTTAGGGATGGCCCCTGGGAATTTGCCTGATTGACATTTTCTCAGGGTCATGGGTGTGTCTGTGTCTCTGTTAATCTCTGCTTCTCTGCCTACCACGGCCTCACCCACGCGTGAGTCCTTCTCACCATTCTGGCATCATTGCCCCAGTGCTGGGCTTGTCTCAGGTCCCTGCACAGTGTTAGTGATGCTGCTGCCGCCAGGCCTCAGACTGGACAGCTCCCATGCAACTGGGATGTTGTTCATTTTCCGGGCTCTAGGAAATCAGATTCTGCCCACCTCAGATCCTGAAAATTACTGGGAAGAGACTCTACAGTAGCCTCCTACCCTGTCCTGACTTAGTCTCAGGTGGATTTCTTAGTTTCCTTTGTGCTACTAAAATAGAGTACTGTAGATGGGAAAGTTTATTAAAATAAAAAAGCAGACATTTATTTCTCACATTTCTGGAGGCTGAGAAGTTCAAGATCAAAGTGCTGGCATCTGGCTGGGACATAAATGGTGGAAGGCATCACGTGGTAAGAAAGCTAGAGAGTGTGGAACTGGCTTTTGTAACAAACTGACGTGCAAGAACGAATACCCTCCCAGGATAAGGACAGCTAGCTATTCCGGAGGGACGAGTCCTCATGACCTAATTGCCTCTTAAAGGTCCCACCTCTCAGCACTGTCATACTGGTCATTTGATTTCCAACAAGCGAACTTTAAGGGACAGCTTCAAACCCAGCTGTGTGGCTGAGATGCAGGGGCCCTTGGAGGCTGGAGGCTCTCCTCAACACCCTCCTTTTACTTGGCCTCTCTTTCTTCCATCTTTCTGGGAATCTTCCATCTGGGAATGGGATAGCTTTGATTTCATTCAAACTTATTATTTATAGAATGCACTAAATTGATAAGGCCTATGTGAAAGCAAATCAAAACATTTTCTTTTTTTTTTAATCTTTATTAAATTTATTGGTACATATTAGGTATACAGTGCAGTTACATTCATTGTTGGGATCTTGTACCCATACATGACTTATCAGGTTCTTATTTTCCCCATTCCTCAGCCCTCCCCTCAGCCCCTCCACCCTTCCCTGTTTACAGAGACATTGTTTCCATGTTTTTCCTTTTCACATATTTTTCTTTTCCCTTTTTCCCTTTCCCCTCTACTGTTTTAGACTGTTCTTCCTATTACACATTATCAATTATACATTTTAATCCTTATTTACACTTTTACTTTTTCACACCAGAGAAACTATTTAGTATTTACACTTGTGTAACTTATTAATTTCACTTAAGAGTATGGCCTCAGTGTGCATCCACTTAACTATAAATCTCTCTGGTTTCTCATTGTTTGTGGCTGAGTAGTACTCCATTTTATAAAAAAAACCTGCATCTTCTTTTTCCAGTCTCCAGTTGACAGGCAATTGGGCTGTTTCCAAGTTTTAGCTATTACAAACATTTTCTTTTGAACTTATTCTCCGGGTAATGGGTTTCAAAAGACCAATTAGAAGCTGCTGTAAACATTTGTGTATAAGTTTTTGTGGGATGTAGTTTTCATTTTTTTGGAATAAATTTCTTTGGAATAAGTGCCAGGAGTGTAATTCCTGGGTCACATGGTAGTTACAAGTTTAATGTTCTCTCTAATCTAATAGACTTTTTAAAGAACAGTTACAAATTTACAGAGAAATTGAGATCATACAGAGAATTCTCATACAGTGCACCCTACGCTCATTTGCCTCTATTCATATCTTACATTTGCATGTGACACCACAATTAAAAAACCAGTAGATTTCATCTATTTTCTTAGATAGGTACAGCAGTCTAAATAATGACCCCAGAGCTTTGGCATCGTGATGTCTGGGGTCTTTAAATGTTGTATACCTGGCAGAGACTTTGGAGATGTGATAAATTTAAGGATTTTATGGTGGGGAGGTTATTCTGGATCCATCAGACGAATCCTAAGTGCAGATGCAAGTGTTGCGTGGGATTATTAACACAGAGAGATAAAGACAGTGTGCACAAGAGGCAGAGGTTAGAGTCAGGGGACCTGTCTAGTGGAACACAAGGAGCTCTAGAGACTGGAAGAAGTAAGGATCTAATTTCTCCCTAGAACTCTCCACAATTCAAAGGCACCAGAAGGATTGGGGAGAATTGGTATGCTTATAAGAAGAGGGACAGACCCTGGGAGAGAGTGCGAATAAAAAAAAACCTAGTGAAGACATTGCAAGAAGGCAGCCTTCTGCAAGCAAGAGAACGGCCTCACTAAAAGCCAAATGGGCTGACTCATTGTTCTTGAACTTGGAGTCTACAACTGTGAGAAACTATACTTCTGTTGTTGAAGCCACCCAGTCTGTGTATTATGTTATAGCATCTCCAGAAGACTAATACAGGGCATATGTAATTCGGACAGTTATTGACAAACTGCTGTATATGCACATTGGACCACCTTGTTTTTTTCTAGCCTCTGTTCTTCTGCTGATGAATATTTAGGTTATTTTAAACCATTGATAATAAACAGTGGTGCAACAAATTTTAAAAATAGGTTCTTTTTTTGCTTTTCAGTGCATAGATTTGATCAATCGTAGATCTGATCAAAAGGTGACCAGAAGATTTGCTTTGATCAAAGACCCAAATTTGACCTACTTTAATATGTTAAAAAAAAGAGCAGGGACTTATACAGAGAACAAAGGAGCACTCTAAGCTTCCACACATACTGTGGGTTAAAGTCAATTTTTCCTTATCATATTACTCTAGATTTCCAGAAAGCCATGGATTCTAAGGAAGATCCAAAGCTAGAAGAGAAAGTGTTTTCATTGGTAGGCAAGACTTACTGTGATATTGAAGGCTAGAAATTGGAATCCAATCTAGCTTTAGCAGTAAATGCCATTTCTCGGCTTTGCCAACAGAGGAGTCTGGGAGGTTGGTATTTATTTCAACATATTTGGGTCCAGGAGTTTAAACATTGTCATCAATTTTCCCCCACTGTCTCTTTCCTCCTCTTGTCTAGTTGGATTTATTCTCATACAGGCTTTTGTCATAAAGTTGTAGGATGGCTTTTGATAGCTCCAGGCTAAATGAAATTTTTTGTGAGCACAATCTTCAAGAGAAGAGAAGGTCCTTTTCTTTTCATTGTTTATTGTTATGGTTTAGATTTCAGATGTCCCTCAAAGGCCTCATGTGTTCGGAGGTGGAATCTTTGCAAGTTGATTAGATCCTAAACTCATCTGCAATAAGTCCACTGAGGAGTTCACAGCTGAACATTCCATTAGCATGTGGCTGTGCCTTTGGAGGGTATATCTCTTGCTCTGGCTCTTCCCTGTCTTCCTGTTTCCAGCTTCCAGGAAGTGAGCAGCTTTTTTGTACCATACCCCCTGTCACAATCTTGTCTTTTGGAGCCAGCTGACCATGAACGAAGACCTTTGAAACTGCAGGCCAGCTAAGCTTCTCCTTTATTGAGTTGCTTAAAGTTGTGGATATCAAGTGTTTCATTGCAGCAACAAAATGATGACCAGTACATCTGTCTTGACTACTTTTCTTGTTGCTGAGACAAAAACACCTGACCCCTCCCCCCCATTAAAGGAGAAAAGGTCTATTTTGGCTTATGTTTATAGAGGTTTCAGTGCATAGTTGGCTGGCTTCAAGGCATGGTAGCACGACAGAAGGGCATCACAGAGCAGGCAGGAAGCAGATGCAGATAAGCAGAAGCAGCAAACTACAGGCACCCAGACTAGTCTTCTTTTTGTCCCTTATATTTTATCCAGGTAGGGCACACCAGGTTGGGACACCCTTAATCCTACCCAAAACTATGCCAGGCCAATCAGTCGACTAATTTAGTACCTTTGATCCTGGCATCATGTACTCCAGATCCAGCCACTTCTGAAAAGCCCCACTTATGACCATGTGATGCTTTGGGGGGGCATCTGGACATAAAACCATAGTAACATTCATTCCAATCCTTCAGAAGTACTCTTCCTACTTGAATCATGTGACTCACCCCATCATTGTCTAAGGGTTTGGGAAGCTGATTGGCTGAGCTTGGTCCAGTGAGGGATGTGGGGATTGACAACTCGTGGTGATGTCAGATGCACTATGAAAGGAGGAGAGCCAATTTTCAGTTGGCGAAAGTATTGAGCAGATGGAAAAGTAACCAATATCAACAGTCTTTAGAAAATCCAATTATAGTCAGACTGCTGGTTGGTGAGAATGCAACCAAAGCAAAATGATTTTGTTGGATGACTCAAAAGTGTAATGAATTCAGACAATAACAGCTTGAGATACTTTTTAAGCTGTGCATGCTTGTGAGAAAGTTGCAATTTTGGAGTTGATGACTCTCACTATTTGGTGAGTGTATGTGGCTATCTGTAGGTCTTTTTGACTTTAGTTTGCTAAGTTTCCATCAATAATTATTTTAGTTTGCTAGCAGTGGCATAACAAAGCACCACAGACAAGGTGATTTAAACTACAGAAATATGTTTTCTTACAGCTATGGAGGCTAGATGTCTGAGAGCCAGGTGTCAGTGTGGTTGGTTTCTTCCAACGTCTCTGCAGGCTTGCAGATGGCTGTCTTTCTCTTTGTTTTCATATGATGCTTCCTCTGTGTCTTTGTATACTAATCTCCTATTGGTTATGTTTGATTAGGTCCACCCTAATGAACTCATTTTAACTTAATCCTCTTTTTAAAGACCCCATCTCCAAATAATCACATTCTAACATACCTGAAGTTAGGAGTAAAATGTACAAATTTTGCAGTGGGAGACACAATTCTGCTGATAATGATGGTCAGTCATCTTACTTTGGTTCATGTACTCATTTGATATTTTAATTTCCTCTAGTTATGCTTAGTTTGGAGACAGTAGTATTTTGTTTTTTAGTGTGATGCTTCATATCTCTGTTCTGTTCTGTTATGTACTTACTTTATAGCATAACTTTCAGGAGGCAAACTTAGTTCCGATTTTTTTTAGGGGGAAGGTTTGTCCCTATTATGACTATGTAACATAAAGTATTTATTAAATGCCAGTTGTCACACTGAATTTAATTATTCAGTCCTCATTGAGCTCTGGAAAGTAGGCGTTTCTCATTTTTCACAGAAGCCTAAAAGGAGCAAATTCCCACCTCAGAGTGGTTAGACTTAACAGTTTAAAGTGACAGGCTGCACAGAGGCGCAGCAGGAATCACATCCCTCATTTTTTGACTCTTGATTCACAATCTCATTCTCTCTCTCTACTTTATCATTACCAAAGGTTTATTACTTGTATTTTGCAGGATTATATCAGAGTGTGCCCAGATATTTGGCTAAGATTATTGGTGGTGTGCCTGTGGGGTGTTTCAGGTTGAGATTAATATTTGAATTGGAAGACTGTAAAGCACATTGCCCTCTCCAGTGAGGGGGGCATCATACCATCTGTTGAGGTAGGGAAAGGGTTTACTTTCTCTCTCTCTTTTTTTAACCTGACTGCTAGGGTGGAACATTAAGCTTCTGTAGCTTTTGGACAGATACATCCATCACTGGTGCATTTAGTTCTCCGCCTTCGGACTGGGAGCTACACCATCGATTGTATGTGGTCTTTAGCTGACAGATGAGTGATCATTGGATAAAGCCGCCATATTATATAAGACAATTCCTATAATGTTGATCACTTATTCTATGCTACTCTTCTCTACTCTACCCTACTCTACTGTATTCTATTCTATTCTACTCTACTCATTCTTCTTCTCTGGAGACTTCTAATATGGCAGTGTCTAAGGTAGTATTTCAGGTGAGAGAGCAGCAAGTGAAAACATGTCTGGACTTTTAGAAGGCCATCATGGAGGCTGGTGTGGCTGCAGTTCAGGGGCAGAAGGGATGGAAGAGGCAGGAGAGGTAACATGTCTTGGTGGGTCTTGTGAAGTCTTTGGCTTTTACTCTAACTGAGATGAAGACCCATAGGAGGTTTTGATCAGAGAAGAAAATCATCTGACATAGTTTTAACAAGATTAGACTTTGTCAACTGATGCGATATCAGGATTTAGAAAACAATAAGTGAAAGCTGACTCTAGGAGTTTGCCTCAATGTGTGAAGTTACCACTAAGCAAATTGAAAGATGCAAAAGGAGTGTGTTTTGGAGGAAGATTGGTGGGGGTTCTTGAGACAACACCTGTTTAATGGTGTATAAACTCATTTAATCCATCCAAGAGTATTACCAGGTATGTATCACTATTCCCAAAATAGAATTAGATTAAGAAATAGAATTAGATTAAGAAATATGCCCAAGTCCACATAGATTGCAAGGGTTGAGACTAGAATATAAATGAGGGTGTTATGTTACCCCAAAACCTAGGTTCGTAACCAGTACCCCATAGCAGAGTGCAGCATTAGACATATAATTGCTGTGATAACCTTACTTGCTCATTAAGACTGAGGCCCAACGAATACGTTCAAACTGGACTTCTTTCTCTAGCTCTAGCTTAATCACCTGGGTAAAGGCTTGTGTCAGTATGACTGGGTTAAAGGATGTCCAAATAACCAGTAAGACAACATTTCAGAGAGTATCTGTGAGGATGTTTCTTCAGGAGATTTAGCATTTGAATCGGGGTGGTAAAGAAACGCACCATCACCAATGTGGTTGGTCTTTGTCCTATGTATTTAAGGCCCAAACTGAACAACAAGGAGGAGGAGGTGCCGATTTGCCCTCTGAGTTATGACATCCATCTGCTCTTGTTCTTGGATATTGGAACTCCTGGTTCTCAGGACTTTGGAGTTGGACTACATCACACTGCTGGCTTTCCTGCTTCTCCAGCTTACCAGTGACATATAGGGGATTGTGTCCCTCCATAATTGTGCCAACTGTGTCATCAGGCCTGAACCAGAAAACCATATCAACACTGTACTATATTGTTATTTGTTATTTATTAGTACCAAAGAGAACTATCTTTGTTGGACAAAGGAGGTTGTAAATTCAAGTGACCAAAAGTCACTGAGCCTGGAGTTGACTTCTTTTATCTTACACAGTCTCTATGTAATAGTCATGACCAATGAACAACAGAGTGGCTACAGAAAGGCTTAGGAAACCTGAAGGGCTCCATGTTGTCCTGTCCTATTGCTCTGAATATTTGTTTCCTGGTACTATACCTTTATTAATCAGTCTTGTTGCTATAATGAAATACCTGACACAGGCTACTTTATAAAGAAAATAAGTTCATTTTGACTCATGCTTCAGGAGATATGAGCCTCATATGGTGTGAACACCTTGCTGCCAGAATGGTGCAGAGCATCATATTGCAAGAGACAGGGAGTGTGTGTCTGATTGCTCCCTCTTGTGTAAAGTCACCAGCATTCAATCATGAATCCTCCATCCTCATGATCTCATCTAACCCTAATCACTACCCAAGGGCCTCACCTCTGGACTCCACAGTTGGGTTCGATTCCTACCCTCTTTATGCCTCAGGATGAGGATTGAATTTCACCACATGAAGCCTTGGAGGGCACCCAAACTATATCCAAATCACAGCAGCACGCTAGTTAATGACAGCCATGGCTTTTGTTAGGGTTGGCCACGGACTTTGGGGAAGAAGATGGTGCTGGAGAGATTGAAAAGATTGAGGAAGCCTCAAATATTGAGGAGAACAAATGTGAATTCTTTTGGATAGCAGGATGAAGAACTGGAAATGTCAACTATAGATGAATTCAACTTGTCTCCTATTATTCATGATAAAGCAAAGTTACTTTTTCAAACTGACAAATAGATGGGATCAGTAGCATCTAGATAGATTTTTAAAAAATCCAAGAAAATAAAGAAAGTAAAATGTTATAGACTGAGTACTCCTTACCCAAATGCTTGGTTTTTTTTTTTTTTTTTAGATTTTGAAAATATTTGCAAGCTATAATGAGACCTTGGGGGATATTTCATGTACAACACATATATGTTATATGTGTGTGTGAGTGGATATATACATATCTACATAAATATATATATATACACACATATCTATATAAATATATTTTTCATGTATTATATATATATATGCTGAATATCTTCTGAAGATAATTTTTTACAGTATTAGTAATTTTGTTTACAAAACCAGTTTTCCACTTGTGGCATCACCTCATACTTAAGTGTTTTGGATTTTGGAGCATTTTTGATTTTTATGTTAAATATGTGTAACCTACACTACGTGAAAGCTGTCCTTGGTGGAGAAATAGAGACTTGCATTTTTTTATACTTAACATAGAAAAGTGCAATTTTTCTCTATTTCAAAATTGCACTGTTTTGGGTAGGAAGAATATTCCAGGAAAATTTTTGTAACATTACAAACATTTAAGTCATACACTAAATTGTATAGTATTTTTTGAAAAGCATTTCACAGATAATTCAGTGGCACAGTTTTTCACAAAAGTAATCAAGTTGATTCTACTTTTCCATCTTCCTCCAGAACCACTATTCATAAATTCAAAGAGCATAAAGGTTTTAGTTAAAATTTAATAAACCATTAGCAATTATTCTTATCCTATAGAAAACAAAGCTATCCAGTGGCTATATTTAGAAACATTGTTGAACACTGTTAAAGCTCCTTTACTTTCTCACCCTGTAAAACTCATTGTGAAAGTTTTGGGTCCTCTAATTTATAGAGCTTGGGGCCCTTGTCTAGTTTGGCTTTTTGTAAAAACATCCATTGCTGCCTTGCAATTAGACTTTCACGGCATAAGATATCCTCTAGACTTGAGAAAGCTTATTTCCCACACATAAATAATCCAGCCCTGGAAGTTTTAGATTAAACTCAATGTACATCAGTGTTTGAACTCATTCTTAGACCTCTACAGCTAAATAGGATGAGGGGGCAAAGAAATATTTTCCTAGTGTTGGATTTGGAAATGGAACTATCTCCAAATTAGGTGTCTTGTAGACTCATTCTGGCCATCACTGCTTAGGTCCCTGTAGTCCCTCATGAAGACATGGACCTCACATCTTCACTTATTTGAGGAATGAAGACAAGACTTTTTTTTTTTTAAAGAAAGGAACAGTCAGCAGTAGCAAGACATCGAGGATGGAGTTACATGTTGGACCCTTGACTTTACTGGAAGACTGGCGTTAACTTGGTGTGGTCTCTTGGGCAAGGTACTTTGACTTCTTAAGCTTTTGGTGCTGTTTCACAGTCAAAGAAATCACGAGGAAGTCATAAAGAGGCAGACCACAGTGGAGGGGATAGGCAAAGGCTAAAACGGCTGAGATAAGGGGAGAGGAGGGGGAGGGGAGGGGAGGGAAGGGCAGGAGAGGAGAGGAGAAGAGAGGCAAACGTATAACTTTTTGAGAATTTTTTGTGACGGCTTTTTCTGATTCCTCGAGGATGTGGACTGTTTTGCCCACGCGGTGGCACTAGTTGTTTAGAAAACAGCTTTAGCCAACCTCAGAAAGCACACAGCCGCCCTCCCGAATTTGACGGGAAGGAGCTGCAGCTGACGTTTAGAGTAATTAATAACGCATTAGAAAATTTACTAACAGGGATAATCCACGTTGAGTTAATTACAAAGCAATTTTAGAGGCCGAGGAGGTGGGGGAGGGAAATGAATGAAAGGAGATACAGTCTCTTCCCTGCCAGCGCTGGGTGGTGTGTTTGCGTGATTAGCCAAGGCTCTAATCTAGCCGTGACCTGCTAAGGTTCTGCTCTGTTACCAATTTAAGTTCCTTTCCAGGCTATGCGGAGACAAGATGGCACTGGGAGTGAAAAAGGGAGGGGTGCTCCCTTTATAGTGTACTGGAAAGAATCATATCCTATGGCTCCAGAAACCTTGCTTGAAATGCTACTTCTGCTACTAATTTTCTCCTGTGACATTGAATGGGACACTTTACCCTTTGGGGACTGTTTCTCACCTGCAAAATGCATCCACTGGGCCAGATAACCTCTAAGTTCACTTCTAGCCCTGTCTTTCAATATGCTGATGCTAGAAGACAAGAATTTTGCTCGCTGGAGATATATAGATACACGTTTATATATGTAATCGCAATGTCAGCAAACAGCATCTGCTGGATTATGATAAGAGCACAAAATGCAGTATTCACACACACAGACCACATACCCAGGGTTGGAGGAGTAGATTTTGATTGATATCAGCAACTGGAACCCATTGCTGTCTGGGAAGCAATTGAATTTGAAAAGGTCTTTTAAAAGGGCCTTTGGGGAGTTACAGGGAATAAGTGAAGGCAACTTTTGAAGGAGTGTCTGGGCTGTGGATGGAGGACCTGGGAAAGGAGAGACAGCGGGAAGTGCGGGCCTGGAGGATCCCAGCCAGGGAAGGGTCCATTGGCACTTCCAGGATTAACCACAGCTTAGCACTCAGCTGGAGGGCTGTGCTGAAGGCCAGACCTTGTCATTGTCCAGGCTGTAGTTCACGCTTTGCATTCTTTGCAAAAAATTTGGCGAACACCTGTCAGCACTGTTTTATTTTTAATTTGCTTGGAACAACAGAGCAAAATCTTGGGCACCTCTGACTTTGCTATTTTATGATGAAAGTCAAGGATTGCTGCAGGTGGGGTTGCTGCTTGGAGAATATTTGAAAGAACAGTGGTAGAATTTTAGTATCTTGGCAAAGGGACAGAAGCCCATTGCTCAGTTTGCTTTTTTCGGGTGACCCCTGAAGAAAGGTTCAACTCTCAGAAGGGGACAAATAGCAGAGATGTAATTTTAAGTGGCTCAGAGAAGGAAAGGCACCCAGATGAAATGGGGAAGAGCATAGAAATGTCAGTGATTGTGCCTTGAGAGAAACTGACATATACAAAATAAGACTATAGCTTTTCGCACCCAATATTTTATGATGTCTCATTTAAAATTCGTTATGGTTAATTTTATTTGTAAATCTGGTGAGTTTCCTCTGCTAATAAAAGGAACATATTATTGAGGAAAAAATTAAGCAAGACAACCTCTGTGGTACATGTGGCGAAAAAAGAAAATGTGCTTCCAGTTTTCTGGTTGGACCCTTGCATCCTTGACTCTCAATGGCCTGTTGTATTTTCTTTGATTGGTCTATTTAACCTGCAAAAGGATCTCATTTCTGGTCATATGAACTCAGATTAATTTTCCAATCTGGTTGGAGCTGAGTGACCAGTTAACTCTTTTTGCCTTGGACTTTCAGTACCGAACCAAGGAGAGTCCAGGGCAAGCAAGGACTGTTCAGTCAATTAAAGACTTAATTTTTAAG
Organism: Fukomys damarensis; assembly: GCF_012274545.1. Classification (NCBI taxonomy): domain Eukaryota; kingdom Metazoa; phylum Chordata; class Mammalia; order Rodentia; family Bathyergidae; genus Fukomys; species Fukomys damarensis. The sequence continues at coordinate 13,776,395 of NW_022900939.1, read as the reverse complement.
TGAAGATGTAAAACTGACACCCAACTGTTGGAAGCTTGCACTTACTGTTTTGTCCTAATTCTGGGAGTTAATATTGCTTTCCTTCTTCTCTCAAGGTAAAGCATGAACACCTGGCCCTTTCTTTTCCTTTCTGCAAGTCTGGTGGAGATTCAGGCTCTTGAAGAGCAGGAAGATAAATGGGGAGGGGAGGAGGGGGTGAAGGGAAGGCAGGGACAAGGGGAAAAATGAAAACCAAGACCTGTATGTAAAGGTACAACCAATGATGAATGTAACTGTACTGTATACCTAAAATGTACCAATGAGAAAAAAATAAAAAAACGGTGTCTGCCTCCATATAAGTTACATTATGATTCCTCTCTATGTGAACCCATTATGTGAGGAGGACATAAAGCCATGAAAGTTGCTGGGGTCCCTGTTGAACATGATAATTATCTTTGGAAATTCTTATCTCTCACCCACCCAGTTTCACAATGAAGCCTCAGGTATAAACTTGAGACAAAGGCTCCATCCCCTTGGCATAAACACATTAAAGCACTGCCTACCTTGCAAGCACAAGGTCCCAAGTTCGATCCCTGGTACCAAAATAACAACAACAAAACACTGAGGTTTTTAGAGGCTGCGGGCCGTTTCTCTTCTCTTCCAATATGATTGTACTGTCTGTAGTGGTTTCTGGCACACATTAATCTAATAGCAGAAGCTATGTCCCCATGACTCTTGTGTGGTTGGACAGGTCCAAGAGCAAAGGACTGGGGATGTAAGAGAAGTGTCTCACGAGGGCAGCACAGAACAAGGAAATTCTTGCATCTGCCTGCTTGACAGGTTTTGCTGAGAGTTAAATGAACAAGGCAGTCTCTCGCATATTGGATAAACACGAAAGTACTTTCTTTGGAGAAAAAAATTACAAAGATCTGAAACAGGCAGTGTTATGCACTCACCTATTTATTCTTGAGTCATCTTCAGGCTAAAGGGGAATTTATTATTCTCCTTTTAAAGAGTGATGAAGATCATGGTCTTTATCCCATACTACCATCACTACTTAGTGGCTGTGTGACTGTAGAAAATCACGTCCATTGCTTGAAACTTCTGTTGCTTCCTTTAGAGATAACGATATCAAATGGATATGATTGAGAGAATTCAGTGGTGTGTAAAGCACTTAGAAGCCTAGCCCATTGCTCTCAATAGCAAAAACTAAGTTTATCAATCCTGAGTTGTAGATAAAATGAGAGAAGCTTATAAAGTTTAAGTAATGAATTAAAGAGTTGAGTCAAGATTTTAAATGTCAGTCTGTTGCCTTCAAATCTCTAGTCATGTTTACATTTACTTTAGTTTTGAGGAGCATCCACCTTTCCTGACCAAGGACTGACCAAATGGAAGGGTTCTAGGATTCTTTGCACACCATTTGAAAATAATAATATTTCATAAAGATTATTAATATTTGATAAGCATCTACTAATAGGTACCATTTTCAGTATTTTCCTATGATAACTCTGACTACATAACCTCACTGACTTCTTCTTGAGGTACATACTCGAAGATATTTCCATTCCACAGATGGAGAAACAGAGGCGCAGAGGTGTAGAGCCCAGGGAGAAGCCATTGGCAAGATCGTTTCCAACCCAAACATTCTTGAGGTGTGAATGGGCAACCGGTGCTCCAGGATGCCTGCAGGCATGGCTGAATGCACAGGTCCTTCAACAAAACTTCCTGAAGAGCCAGGTGCAAGCTGGAGCTGGGTGCTTCTGACCTGTGATTGGCTGCCATCACTTGTGGTTAGCTCTCTGTGGTGGGGGAGGCTGGGAAGGACAGTAGAGGTTGATAAATAACACAGCAGTATGCATGGGGACCAAAAAACAAGAAGGGAGTGGAGAGCACGCTTTGCCTTCCCTTTTGTATTGAGTACTATCAACCACATCGCAGACATCCCAACACTTTGGCCAGGCAGCTTGCTGAGTAAGGTAACACTTGTATCTTTCATGCCCTCAACCAAACTATTTATTACATCTTTATGTTTTTAATCAGAAGTGCTTGAGCTTTTTTCCTTGCAGGTGGTGGGGAGAGGGGATAAAGGAAGCTGACACCAATTTTGTTTTTTTTTTCCCCTAATGTATATGAAAATAGAAAAGTATAAGAGGGTTAGTTCAAAGACACTGAAAGCTAATAGAAAACGATACAGTATATCTGAATTACTACAAATGAATACTGTTGGCAGAAGAAGGGCATAAGAAAAGCTTCTTGAGTGAATATGTAAATGAATCATCAGAGGGAAAGATGTGAGACTTGTGGGAAGAAATGTCAGCAGTCCAGACAAGAAAATAATCAGGAAAGAAACTGTGTGGTGGAAGGAAATGTGGTCTTTTTCGGTGGGTACTGCTGGTGTTTTCTGGCATTCCCGAACTTGGTTGGACTTAAGTATAAGGGGAGTGTTTCTCCAAATGTGACTTGTGTGCCACTCAGAAATCAGGACCAATGGGATGATTGTTTTAGAAATGCATTTTCCGAACTTCATCCAGACAATCAGACTCTCTGGGAGCTGATAGTCTCTGTTTTTTTTTGGGGGGGTGGGGGTGGGTACAATCTTTATAGTGATTCTCATTCGTATTAGTTTTGAGAACATTCATAGTAGAGACACTGCTTTAAGGTCATGTTCTTGAGTCTGGGTTTCTGATCAGGTATTGTGACTTTCTGAAGTGGCTCAAGAGAAAAATTGCTTTTAGGGAGGATAAGAATCATTGCATTGTTCTGTGGGTGGCTGCGACTTATAAAAAGGACTTTGATGCTACCAATGTTTCGATGCCTTGTGCGTAGCAAATAACAGGCAATAATTTGAGGGACTGAATGAATGAATCAGTGGGACCAGGATGACCAAGAGAAGTCACACTTGGGCACACCTGGTCCCTCTGAAGTTGTGCAGATGAGGTTGTAGATGCTAAGAGAGGAGATGGTGAGTGCAGTAGCAGAATAATATGTAACAGGGCTGGGGGCTGGTGTGAAGGGGTGGGTACTCCTGGTGAAGCCCAGCTTGAGGAAGTAACTGATAATGACTCTCAATAGGAACACAGCTGTTGCCCTATCCAGGCTGCCCCGGGCTGCTTTGGTGACAGGAGTCTACGCCTCGTGGAGGGAGGAACTGTTGCAGCTGTGCTGGCAGATGATGACAATGCTGAGAGAAGAGTAACTGTCAGGGCTCGCCAGCCTTTTAGAGTCTGAGGTTGGAGACCTTTTGTTACAAGGGAGGAGAGCAAGCCTTAGCATTATTTCCGAGTGTCAAAAGATGAATGTGAGATAATTCTTTCATAATCCTAACTGCATACTTCCCACAGATTGAAGTTTTAGCTCTCTTTCTGTTTAACAGAAAAAAGAGATAGGGTAAAGAGCGTGGTCATATTTAAGACTTAGCCAGCTCTTAAACTTTTCCAGAGGAAATCTAAAAGGAAATAAGGGCAAAATGACTATTAGTACATATAGATCTAGTCTTTAAAATAGTTTTGTCCAAAATGGTCAGAAAATTTTAAAAGTTAGTTCTTTAAGAAGTTCATGTAACAAAAATGATTAAAAATCCTTTTACTGTGATATTTTCATTTTTCAGAAGGTAAACACTGTTTGGATTTTAGTGTTCATCCTTTTGGGATTTCTATAAGTTCATATATATACAAATATGCATACATGGGATTCTACTTCTCATTGTTGTTTGGGTGTCCTCTACTCTTTGGTACAAACATTTTTCTATGACATTGATTCATATAGAAATTTCACATATCTACCAATAAATTTTCTGTGTTTTCCATTGTATGTTTTGACCATACTTTATCTAATAATGGCTTTTGATAGTTACTTATCTTATGTTCTATTTTTTAATTTTTTGTTTTTTGGTTTTTTGAGACAGGGTCTCACTATGTAGTTGATACTGACCTGGAACTCACTATGTAGCCCAGGCTGGTCTCGAACTCACAGCGATCCTCCTGCCTCAGCCTCCCAAGTGCTGGGATTACAGGCGTGTGCCACCACACCCGGCCCTATTTTTTAAAAGTAACAAATTTTCAAACAGATCTATGTCTTCATGTCTTCATATAAATATTGCTATATACTTGTAGGAATCTGTCTATAGAAAAGCTTCCCAAAAGGAGGTTAGTGGTAACAAAGATGCTGTGATATAAGTTTTAGAAGACATTGTTAAAATGTCTACTAGACATTTCATATTGATTTATATTCCTGACAATCTATGAAGATATTTTAATTTTTTAATGCTTTCTTTGATGCTTAGAAATATCAATAGTTTTAATGTTTGCTAATTGGATAGCTAAAAATATCTCACTAAATCTGATTTTTAAAAGTCCTATCTTCTTCCAAAAGTAATATTTTATTTTAATGGGTGAAAAATTACAAGTAAGAATGAAAGAAATATAAAACATGTGGATGTAGCATAATCATCATTTTAGTACATATTTCCCTAAAATCATGACACATTCTTCCCACCCCCTTTTTGGTTCTAGTTTGGAAACACATTTACCAGTTGAGTCTGAAAACAATCTAATATGCACTTTTAATTTGGATATCAATGACTGATAGCAACTTGGTGACGGCACTCTTTCTAGGGGAATATTTAAATAGATGTGTTTTGGTTGATTTCGGTATAATATTTCAGATCCGTGGGAGTCAAGGGAGGAATAAGTAGGAAGGGAGATTATTCTAGGGTCCCTGTACACGCCGTTGATTTATCCACTGTGAAAAATCAGTATTTAACTTGATGAGTTCCAGAGATGGTCTTGCACTCTGTTTATCTTTAAAATAACTGCTGAAAACATTATCTTGAAAGGCCAAGAATAAGTGGTTCAGAGAAAAGCTGGGAAGTGAAATGCTAAAGGAAGTATAAAGGCATTTGGTGTTGAGATTAAGCCAGGGAGATGGGCTGCTGGGATGGCCTAACCTGCCACAGGAGAGAGCCAAGCAGCATAATTGAGCAAAAAGCAACTTCAAGGTGTTTGAAATACTTTTCAGGTCATGGAGACCTTCGAAATGGTTTGGAATGGTTTACCTCTTACTCAGTCCTGCATAATGGATAATCTAAGAGAATTTCCCTTTCTAACCAAGTCTTAGAAGTTTGGTTTTAATTTTTATGAAAAACCCGCATCTCTGATGCATAATGCAGGCAAGATGGGATAAACCTCGGGAGTTTAAAGGGCAGATTTACAAAGACATTTGGCCGCAGCAATCGAGAATTGTCCTTGCCACCTTTATCCTTCTCAGCCCTCCAACTCCCGCTTCTGTTCCAGGTGTGCTCCTCTGAGATTTGTTTCCATGATTATGTGACAATAAAAATATCATTGATTTGGTTAATTAAAACACAAGAAAAAAACATATATTGCATGATACAATTGGTGGGTCAAAACAGTTAACCCAAACAAATTAGAGAGATATAGATGGGATGGTGGGGCTGGGGATTTAGCTCTGTGGTTCCACCGCCTGCCTTGCAAGCGCAAGGACCTGAGTTTGATCCCCGGTACCAAAAAAGAAAAGATGGGATGGTGTGTGTTTATTATATAAGATTTCAATATAATTATGTTGAAAATACAGTTGTCTTTCCAACTGTATGTTAAGTATTTTGGGATAACTGATCTAGTTAGGTCCAAATAATATGTAAGTGGCATTGTCAGACTCTTGATTACATCCTGCAGCCTGTGTTACAGCCCAGATGGGTAGGGTTTCCTGGCATATGTAATTTCTTACCAGAAGAAAAACATTTCCCCATCTATTCTCATTAGAAACCATAGTACTAATGACCACTGACTGGTAATGACTTGCAGGATGACCCATGTTGAGTTTTGCCTGAATCCACTTGAATTTTTCATCTTAAAAGTCCATCAGCCTCTTAGTACATGCATACTATGGCTTGTTGCACATTGAAAGAGCTCTGTGGTTTTTGTTTCTAATGTAGACATGGCCTTCTAATTTACAGCAGCGTTCAGTAATTAAAATTGTAAGCATAATTAGTATCCATGATACTTATTATTAGTTTGCATCCATAAAGCTCAAAATTCACTCCGTCCTTTCAAGTGGTGATTAATTAGTTTCTTTGGGTTTATAGCTTTATCATCACTTTATGACCGGTTTGGAAGAAATAACCAACCTCCCAGAAGACTGCTTTAAAGGGCTAGAATTATATTGTCCAGCTAGTGCAATGAAGCTAATACAATGTGGAAAATATTGCTTTTCTTTGGATTTAGTAGCCAGTTTATGTTTGCATTTACTCACAGATGCCTACTGAGCTCTTAATGTGTACCAAGAACATTGGAAAGAAAAAGGTGAATCACTCAAAGATTCTGTCTTTAAAGATCTCATGGATTTTGGGGCCAGGGATTTAGCTCAGTGGTTCCACTGCCTGCCTTGCAAGCTCAAGGACCCAAGTTTGATCCCTGGTACAAACAAACAAACAAACAAACAAAAAAAACAACTTACGGTTTTGTGAAAAAGCAATAAGATTTGACATATATATAGTATTTAAAATTATATATACACACAGTTTAAATGACCCTAAGCACTATCAGAACATTGAATGACCATTCTTTGCCATATGACCAGCATCTAACATTGTGTATTAAAATGGGAGATTTAATAAATAATGTTTGGAAATAATGAATGAATAAATGAATGATAATTTTTATTACTTACAAGATACACTAGTGGGATATTGACATTTTCTATAACCTGACCTGTTTTCACTGTCCCCAGGTACCTCAGCCAGCATGGCTGTCTCCTTGCCACCCACCTTGGGACTCAGTTCTGCCCCTGATGAAATTCAGCATCCACATATTAAGTTTTCCGAGTGGAAATTTAAGCTATTCAGGGTGAGATCTTTTGAAAAGGCACCTGCGGAAGCTCAAAAGGAAAAGGATCCCTGTGAGGGGAAACCCTTTCTAGAGCAATCTCCAGTGGTCCTGGACAAACCTAGTGACCAGAAGCCAGTCCTGACTCAACCAGCATTGAAGCCCCATCCAAAGTTTTCAAAGAAACCTCTTGATGATGGGAAAACAAGAGACATAGCAATTCACCAAGCCAACCTTCGACACCTCTGCCGCATCTGTGGGAATTCTTTCAAAACTGATGAGTACAACAGGAGATATCCAGTCCATGGGCCTGTGGATGCTAAAACCCAAGTCCTTTTAAGAAAGAAGGAGAAGAGAGCCACTTCTTGGCCAGACCACATTGCCAGAGTTTTCCGGATTGATGTGAAGACAGATGTTGACTCGATCCACCCCACTGAGTTCTGCCATAACTGCTGGAGCATCATGCACAGGAAGTTTAGTGGGGCCCCACGTGAGGTTTACTTCCCCAGGAATGCAACTATGGAGTGGCACCCACACACGCCATCCTGTGACATCTGCCAGGTGGCCCATCGGGGACTCAAGAGGAAGAAACATCCTCCAAATGTACAGCTCAGCAAAAAATTCAAAACTATGCTTGACCCAGCCAAACGAACCCGTCAGCGCAAGAGGAGAATTCAGGCGAGGATCACCAGCAGCAGGAGCAGCAGCAGCAGCAGCAGCAGCAGCGAAGTCATGAAGAAGATTGCCAGCTGCAGTAAGATACATCTTAGCACCGAGCTCCTGGCAGTGGACTTCCCCACACACTTTGTGAAATCGATCTCCTGCCAGATTTGTGAGCACATCCTGGCTGATCCTGTGGAGACCACCTGCAAACATGTATTTTGCAGAATCTGCATCCTCAGATGCCTCAAAGTCATGGGCAGTTATTGTCCCTTTTGCCGCTATCCATGCTTCCCCACTGACCTGGAGAGTCCAGGGAAGTCCTTTCTGAGCGTCTTGAATTCTCTGATGGTGAAATGCCCAGCAAAAGAGTGCAGTGAGGAAGTCAGCTTGGAAAAATATAATCAGCACATCTCAAGCCACAAGGAATCCAGAGAGACTTTGGTACATATTAATAAAGGGGGCCGGCCTCGTCAACATCTGCTGTCACTGACCCGGAGAGCTCAGAAGCATCGGCTGAGGGAGCTTAAAATGCAAGTCAAAGCTTTTGCTGACAAAGAAGAAGGTGGAGATGTGAAGTCAGTGTGCCTGACCTTGTTCTTGCTGGCCCTGAGGGCGAGGAATGAACACAGACAAGCTGATGAGCTGGAGGCCATCATGCAGGGCCGAGGCTCCGGCCTACGGCCGGCTGTCTGCTTGGCCATTCGCATCAACACCTTCCTCAGCTGCAGTCAGTACCACAAGATGTACAGGACGGTGAAAGCCATCACAGGGAGGCAGATTTTTCAGCCTTTGCACGCCCTTCGGAATGCTGAGAAGGTCCTTCTGCCAGGTTACCACCCCTTTGAGTGGCAGCCACCTCTGCAGAACGTGTCTTCCAACACCGATGTCGGCATTATCGATGGACTGTCTGGGCTTTCCGCCTCCGTGGACGATTACCCAGTGGACACCATTGCCAAGAGGTTCCGCTATGATGCGGCTCTGGTGTCGGCTTTGATGGACATGGAAGAGGACATCTTGGAAGGCATGAGGACCCAAGACCTCGACGACTACCTCAATGGCCCCTTCACAGTGGTGGTCAAGGAATCCTGTGATGGTATGGGGGATGTGAGCGAGAAGCACGGGAGTGGACCAGCAGTTCCTGAAAAGGCAGTTCGTTTTTCATTCACAGTCATGCGAATTACCATCGCGCATGGCTCCCAGAATGTGAAGGTGTTCGAGGAAGCCAAGCCTAACTCTGAACTGTGTTGCAAGCCATTGTGCCTTATGCTGGCTGATGAGTCTGACCACGAGACCTTGACTGCCATCCTGAGCCCTCTTATCGCGGAGAGGGAGGCCATGAAGAGCAGTGAATTACTGCTGGAGATGGGAGGCATCCTCAGGACCTTCAAGTTCCTCTTCAGGGGCACTGGCTATGATGAAAAACTTGTCCGGGAAGTGGAAGGCCTCGAGGCTTCTGGGTCAGTCTACATTTGTACCCTTTGTGATGCTACTCGCCTGGAAGCCTCTCAGAACCTTGTCTTCCACTCCATCACCAGAAGCCACACGGAGAACCTGGAGCGCTACGAGGTCTGGCGTTCCAACCCGTACCACGAGTCAGTGGAAGAGCTACGAGATCGAGTGAAAGGGGTCTCAGCCAAACCTTTCATTGAGACAGTCCCTTCCATAGACGCGCTCCACTGTGATATCGGCAACGCAGCTGAATTCTACAAGATTTTCCAGCTCGAGATAGGGGAGGTATACAAAAATCCCAATGCCTCCAAAGAGGAAAGGAAAAGATGGCAGGCCACCTTAGACAAGCATCTCCGGAAGAAGATGAACTTGAAACCAATCATGAGGATGAACGGCAACTTTGCCAGGAAGCTCATGACTAAAGAGACTGTGGAAGCAGTTTGTGAATTAATTCCTTCTGTGGAGAGGCACGAAGCTCTCAGGGAGCTGATGGACCTTTACCTGAAGATGAAACCGGTGTGGCGCTCCACGTGCCCTGCTAAAGAGTGCCCGGACTCCCTTTGCCAGTACAGTTTCAATTCCCAGCGTTTCGCTGAGCTCCTCTCTACCAAGTTTAAGTACAGATACGAAGGCAAAATCACCAATTATTTTCACAAAACCTTGGCGCACGTCCCTGAAATTATTGAGAGGGATGGATCCATTGGGGCGTGGGCAAGTGAGGGAAATGAGTCTGGCAACAAACTGTTCAGGCGCTTCCGGAAAATGAATGCCAGGCAGTCCAAGTGCTACGAGATGGAAGATGTCCTCAAACATCACTGGTTATATACTTCCAAATACCTCCAGAAGTTCATGAATGCTCACAATGCATTAAAGAACTGTGGGTTTAACGCAAACTCAAATGCAACCTTAGAGGACCCATTAGCCTTAGAGGACGCTCTGGAAAGCCAAGATTCAATGGAATTTTAAGTAGGGAAACCACTTATGAGTTGGTTTTTGCAGATGAGTTTTCTCTTGGGTTGCACTGAGGTCTTCTCTTGAGCACCCTTCACCACTGGGTATGGGGCTTCACCACCTGAGAGGTGGCAGGTTGGAGGGAGAGGCCACAGGTGCTGTTACCATGTCAGGAATGGATAACTGATGAGCCAATTGCCTGAGCTGCTTAGTGAGTTCAGAAAAGCAACAGGAGAAATCAGTTATTTGAAAGCTCAATAACTTAGAACAGGAGAAACAGCGGGGGGACCAGCGATGAGTAAAGATACATGTGCGAACACGACTGAGTGTCATGAAAATCAAAGCCAGGGTTGTCAAAGAACAGCCAGCGAGGCCAGGAGAGGAATTTGTCTCGCAGTTCTCTTTTATTCCCCTCAATGTATTATATTTTGTATTAAGATATAGTAAGTTCTTTTCTATTTTGTTTTTTGTAGGATTCTTTATTTTATCAATTTTACATATCTTAGTCTATAAGATTCAAAAAAGTCTTTTAGGTTTTTCTAACAATATCTAACATTTGTAAGGCACAATAACCTTTACACAGTGCTCTCAGTGCCTGTCCTCATTTGGTACATTTATGCAGAAATATCCCACATGAAGAAAAGTTTCGGAAAATTAGCCTTTTTCTAGGTTTCAATGGTATCTCTACAGTTACATTCAGAGTTTAGGAGGTTGTTTACTGTCATGAATCTTTCAGTAATGAAGTTGGAGAATACTCCTGCTTGCTAGAGCCAGCCATTAAATCTTCCAATAATACATTTTCACTTCACTTAGCTATCAGTAGCCAAGTTTGTTTTTTATTTGTTTATTTCAAGTATTCTAGAATATAGAAATGCTTTCCCATACAATTGCAAGGTCATGAGATTTTTGCAAATCCTAATGTGCTCACTGTCTAAAACAGTTTTAAGACTTGCTGATAAAAATGTCAGATTTTTCTCTACACAAAACTGGGTTAATTTCATTAAATCCAGGGTTCTTAGAGTCCTTCCCTCTAGGTTATTCATTCAGTTATGACTAATTTTCTTTCAACTTACTCAAATTATAGTATCTGGTAAATGTGTAATTTTAAATTTAGATAAGACTATTCTTTTTTAAAAAATTGAGTTTATTGGTACATTTTAGGGATACAGTACAGTTACATTCGTTATTGGGATCTTGTACTTTTACATGACAGGTCTTGGTTCTCATTTTTCCTCCTTGTTCCTTCCATAATTCAGTGGAAGAGTTAACATTTGCACATTGTTTATTTTTGGTTACTTTTGGAACTTTTCTTTTTTTTTTAATGCTACTGGGGTTTGAGCCCATGGATTTACAAATGCTAGGCAAGTTCTGTACCATTTAGGTACATATCCTGTCCTTTTCTATTTTTTTTTTTTAAATTTTGAGACAGAGTCACTGCATTGAACTTTCACTTCCTCCTGCCTCAGCCTCCTGAATAGCTGAGGCTACAGGTGTTCACCACCTTACGTGGCATGTTTGGCATGTTTTTACATTCATTTTGCCTCACCACTCTCTGGGGTAGGTTTATTATCCCCACGATGGAGGGTTAAATAACATGTCCCAAATTACAGCAATAATAAATACCTAATTTTGAATTTGAATCCAAGATTTTGTCTCTAAAATTCATGTTCTTTTTTTCTTTTTTGGTACCAGGATTGAACTCAGGACCTTGTGCTTGCAAGGCAGGCAGCAGAACCACTGAGCTAAATCCCTGGTCCAAAAAATTCATGTTCTTTATGCTATAGAAATTAAGAACTTCCTTTGCTTCTAAGGTGGTATCAGAATTTATTTAGGATCCACAACTAGTCACTACCATTTGTAGCCTGTGACTACATCTTTTGGGGCAGAGTTGGGTGAATTTTTCAGTCATTTTTGCATTTTGGGCATTTTGATAGAAGAAAGTGCTAAACCTCCAGAGTCCATAAAACCTCTGGTGGGTGGCTCCAGTTATTTGAAAACTATTGTCTGTGTCCTTAGGAATTTGGGATTTTCCAGTTGCTAGCAATTTAGAGCAGGCATGGGATTTTATATGCTAGTGAGTCATAGTGATATGTTAGTGTTAATTAGTTTTTTGCTTCCTTTGATTTTATTGGCCATAATTGCCACTCTTCATACACAGTATATCAAAGGGCTTTGTAATTTAGTTGTCAAATGTGCATCAGTGACATTATCCTAAGTGGTATGCATTTGATGATTTGCAGAGACCGAACTGGTTTTTTCTTTTCATTAAAAATTCAGCAGTTCTCTTTGCCTTTTATATGCATAATATCAAAGACATTCATAATTTGGTTGTCAAAACGTAAACATATTTTAATACTACTTTCCTTGAAAACTCTTTGTTTTGCATTTTGGAGATGAAAGGGCTTCTAAGTCTCCCCTTTCCTTCATGATGCTGAATCCTTACAGCATATCTCTGCACCAGTAAACAGCTGAATTCAGGTAATCATGCTCCCTGAAGCACGATGGTGCTGATTTGTAGGTTTTTCCCTCCACTTTCACTCTGTTACTCAACTGGTAGCACTGTAAATACTTTCCGATATTAAATCTCCCCTTTCTAGCTGGGCCTGGTGGTGCACACCTGTAATCCCAGCCCTTGGGAGGCTGAAGTAGGAAGATTGCCGTAGGTTCTAAGCCAGCTTGGGCTACATAGTGAGCTCAAGGCCAATCTGAACTACATAAAAAGAACTTGTCTCAAAAAAAAAAAAAATTTCCCTCTTCTAGCATTGTAAGAACTCTTTCATGTGACTAAGAATATGATTTATAACACAACCTTCCCAATAATCCTCTAATCAGGTCACATTTTGATAAACCCCAGGAACATCTGGCTGCAGAATTTCCATGTGTAGAAATCCTGCTTATGGTTATTTTTTGCCCTCATTGTTAAGAGTGCAATATCCTGGACCCTGGTGTTATATTTGAGTTTTATTTTTAACAATGCCCATTGGTAGCGCAGTCACATACTCCAGGGAAATTCACCACACTGAATGCAGCGTTTTTTTTTTTTTTTTTTTTGAAGTACAGACTAAGACTTGAGCAGTGAAATGCATTTTTCTCCCGACCTGCTCTTACAAGCTGTCTTGCCAACCCACTGGGGTGCACTGCAGGGATCAGTGATAATGACTGATGAAAACTGATTTATGGCCAGCATGAGATTAAGAAATACCTTGGGATTAATAAGTATGTGCCTAGATACCAGAGCAGGAGGGGAAAATGTCTTTTTCTTCCAAGTAAGCTGGAATTTAGTGTTGCCCCTATTTATTTTCACAAAATACAGATGAAGATAAAGATTTTTCTTTTTGGTTAAAGTGTGGGTCTTGTATTATACCAAACAGAATTCTGATTATATACAGCTAGGAGGCGGATTTATAGGTGGTTGGGAGGAACAAGACATCATCTGGACACAAGTGGGTTTTGGTGGCACACGTGTGTCTTCAGTTATTGTATGACAGATGGTCTGTTCTTTCCATGTTAAGAGATTTTAAGTAAAGAGTAGATACTTTGTACCCACTTCACTTTTCCCTCTTTGAGTACAGGAACTTAAATAATATACCTCAGAATTGATTATTAGTGAGATATTTCTCTTTGTGGGCTTGTACTTCACTTTGTTTTCTCACAAATAATCCTGCAATTTGTTTAACGGCTTCCAGAACTTTATTTTTCTTTCAGAAAAAGCTCAGGTACCAGGATACAATGAATTTATTTGATGCAGGGCACCTGTATTTCCATATTAAATGTTTTCAGATGAAAGGAAAGATGAATTTCATCACTTATTTTTATATTTACTTGTTTTTTATTTCCAATCACTCATGATTATTGTTAACAATTTTAGGTATTTTCAATAAAAGCTTAAGATTTGAAAAGAGTAGGTGTTGTGATTTGTATTATTATTATTATGTTATTGCGTATTAATAACATTGAGCACAGCACTTAATAATGAACACATTTATCCTTGACGGAAATATAAAATAAATTTGGTGATCTTCGAAAGAGAGGGCAATAGTGGAGTGATAAAAAGTATAATTTATCCTAATGTAGGATGAGTCCATTTGGCTCCAGATACTTAAGATAAATAGTAAACCTTTTTTACTTATTTATTGCTACATGTTTGTGATACATAATAATTACATTTACCTTGGGGACTTGGAACATATACATATCACATCTTAATCATCTTTTCCCCCTTCCCCTCCCAACCCTCTCTCTCCTTCCTCAAATCTCCTTCCCATCTCCGTGAACCCTACAGGGAAGTAGACTTTGAATAGTAAATCTTTTGATTTTTTAAAATCCCTTGAGAATTTGATGAAAATATAGACTTTCTCTGGAATATTCTTTTACCTATACACTGAAAACCTTGGTCAACATTTTTGTTGTTGTCTGTCCAGGACCACTTAGTTTATAGCACAATGACCTGGAGTCCAGATTCTTTTGTTCAGTGCTTTAGACAATAATAATACATAGCTTCTACTTACCAAACTCTCTTTGAAGGCAAACACTTTGCATACTTTTTCTTTGATCCTTTTGAGTAGAGCACTGCTACGAGGTCCATGCTACATGTGAGGTCACCTGAGTGTAACTCAACCAGAAAAAGATAGAACCACATCTGTACACTCTGCCCTCCAGCTCTGTCCTGCCCACCCTTATACACCTTGATCCTTTTCCCCCTTTTCTGGAGACTTCCATGCTCCCTTTGCCCCAGGATTGAAATTCAGACTGACTGCCTCTCTTCTGCTATCCCACTTTTCAATATACTGAAATACATCTGCACTTGTAGATAAACAGCCTGTGCTACAGACTCGAGTGTCTCTCTACTACCCTGGTAGCCCTACGCATTCTCCAAGAATCCTGGATCACGCCACAATCCAGCAAGCAACAGGTTAATTCCTGGGAGAGCTGGGTTGTGCATCTGCCTTTTTTATTTGACCATTACTCCTTTGGGAATATAGCATCTTTTTGTCTTTGAAGGCCCAGCTAAGGTTTGCATCTTTCCTGATATTCTTTCCAACTAATTCAGCCAAATATTGGTAGTATGTCTTCTCTAAACAATGTGTGCTTCGCATTGGAGACAGTGGTGAACAGAATAGACGCTTTCATTTGCAAAGAGGTAAGCAAGGTAGACATCAAGTCGGCAGTAAGACTAGTAATTGCTTGGTTATTAGCAGATATTGTGAAGGAAAAGCACCAGGAGCCATCAGTAAAATAGGTACAGTATGAAGTACTGTAGTACAGTAGAATTTCAATTTGGGAGTCAGAAAAATCATCTGTGAAGAAGGAATGAATGCATCAGGGCACGAGTTACCTGGGGTGATGGATCTGAAGCAGATTTAGCCTGCAAGGAGACTCTGAGGTGGGAGAGCAATTAGAGGTACTTAGGAATTTAAGGAACAGAGGTGAGTAAGGGCAGACAAAGAGGGCGGGGCCTGCCTGACTTGGAGAATCAGGCAGAGGCTTCCTCAGACAGGACCTGGGGGACTTACCCTAAGTGCCAAGGGAGACCATTGGAGAGGTGGAGGCGTACAGATGACACAGTGCGCACCAGGCCAGAGTGGGGTGCACTGGGGAGCTTTGGGAAGGTGTGAAGTAAGGGGGAATTTATCCCATGCTGAGAAGGCTTGTGCATGGCCTCAGAGTGGCGTGGTAGAATACGAAGCACTCTTCTTGACTTCAGTGGTACATTGCCTAGGAACTCATACTCTCAGATGTGTCCAAGCCTAGGGAGGAAGAGATGAAGGGAGGTTCTGCAGTCCCTGATACTCTCATCTTCTCATGAAGCCAGCATTTCTTCCCTTGGCTTTTTTTTCTTGCTTTCTTATGGAAATTTCCTTGTATCCCCTCCTGACCTTTATATCATTTCTTTCTATTTCTGATGGTGACAACATATTTCTTCCTTCAAAATATGTATCATGACTTACTTGGCGTTCAAGGCCTGTGCATTTCTGCATGAAAGTCTGATCAAGGTCTATACCAGTTTCACACAGCCATCTTTCCATTGCAGTATTTAAGGAGTCCACAATTTTGGGGGGTTCAAAACCAGTGATTTAGCCATCTTTTTCACATACAATACCTTCCCTCATTTGAATTATCACTATGCATGTCATCTGTGATGTCAGTCTATTTTCCCTTTTCTATTATCTTAGCCATAGCATTTCTTCAGTGAAGACCTTTTTATGTTTTTTTATGTTTTGACCTCTTATTTTGAGACAGGGTCTTACTAAATTATCTAAGGCAGCACTTGAACTACCGATCCCCTTGCCTCAGACTCCTAAAGTGCTAAGATTACAGGTGTGTGCCACAGTGCCCAGCTCTGATTTCTTAATTTTATCAATATATTCTAGGTAGTTTTTAAGGAGTTGTTATTGTATGGGTGGCCTGCTCCACATAAGCAACACAACTTCTTCAAATGTATCATTTTATTTTCTACTACTTTTCCATCCTATCTCCTCTCCCCGACCCTTCTTTACAATGGGACTTTAATTCTCCTAAAGATGGGATCCTGTTTTTTTATTTATTTTGCAGGTTTCATAATATATCATGTGGCTTTTGGAATTTTAATGAATGCTCTCTTGTAGACATCTGAAAGAAGCCTCGTGATAGAGAAATTGAGCCATGTATTTCTGGAGATCGTTATCCTTAAACTGCATATACCAATCAGCCTTCTTAAAAGAGTGGTGTAATTTTTTTTATCACAAATATGATTTAATTGAATATGTGTTTTTTGAATTGATATCTGAAGATAGAATGAAGAATTAGTTCTGTTAGAAATCAGTGTGCAATATTAGGGGTTTCCTGACAGAAGAAGGTTTGGGAAAGTGTGATGTCATCTATGGTAAATTCCAAGTCAAACAGCAATGTTTCATACTAGAGCAGAGCATATAAATAATTTGGAGTTCTTGTCACTGTGGATTACAATGGCTGCCTGTTCTATCTAAATTTACCATGAAATCTATTTTAATCCTGTGAGAACTCTTTTCACTGGAAAAAGGAAAATTTTAAGACTGGCTTCTGTGAATTGTGCTGAACTTTTGGTTTCCAAATTCTATTTGAAAATTGATGCTATTTAGAACATGAAGAGTTTGTTCCACAACTTGTTACTCAGCTATTAAAGAATCAGAAAACTTTAGGACAACAACTGAAAAAATGAATTTATTTAAGTCTGTATATCACGAACTTAATTGAACTCAATTTAGTGAACATTTATAGAACAATAAAAATGTGCTAGAGAGTTTGCTTTCTGTTAAGGACACAGTCAAAGAGAAACTGTTCTTTCTCTTATGGAGCTCACTGTCAAATAGAAGAGACAGCATATAAATAATCACTGTGCAAGTTGATAGGTGCTGTAGAGAGGTGGCTAAGGGAGAAAGGTGAGCATTCCGTCCCATTTATGCTGTAAACTTCATAGTGAACATCAAGCTTGAAGTAAATCTTGAAGTATGGTAGCTATTCACAAGGGGGAAGGCTTTTCCAATTGGAGGAAGTTTGGTGTTGACAGAGAATCAAGTCCAAAGGGAATGTACAGAAACATTTCATGGCATACTGGGGCATTTGGATTTCCCCCCAAGAGAAGTGAGGAATCATTCCTGAGTTTTCATCAGTACATGTCAGGTTTTAATTTTGAATGATTGCTGTGCTTTCAGAAGGGTCAGGATCACAGTGCAGGGATACGTAGGGAGGAAGAGGCAGCACAGGGCAGGAGCTGGGTGGTGAGCGTAATGGGGATAATTGCACGCTCACTCGTGATGTGATGCACTGGAGGACACCTGCCCTTTGCGGGACCCTTGTGTACTTTTTGCTCTGTGTCAAAAACTCCCGTGAACCTTGACTCACCTCAGAAACAAAAGCTAAGACCCTGATTCTACTCATCGGAGAAATAGTTATTTTCAGAAAATCAGCTCACCCCTATAAGTATGGACCAGGTGAAGTCATCAGGCTGAAAACCTCACCTTGAGCTTTTCCCTGCTGTACAGCGTGCTTGCTGTGTGGCAGCCCCCTTCCCTCCACCTTTGTAATACTGTCTGTAAAACTTCGGCTTCACTTTGCTTTCATTGGTTTTGAGTCAGCCTCACCTCACCCTTTGCATTCCTACTGGGGTGGACAGACAACCAGGGAAGCAGAGGGTCTCCTCATGGGAGGATCCCAGGCCCTCAGTCCTGCTCGATCTGCAGTAGACAGATGGCTGGAGACAGGGAGACTAGTAAGGACATTGTTTAAATATTCAAAGTGAAAGATAGTAAGGGTAGTGGCAGTGCATATATGTGTAGTGTGGTTTTAATTCTAGCTGAACAGCTATACTAGTACCCTTCCCACTTCAAGATAAATGAGGCTATTTCCTCTGAGTTGTTTAATACACACACACACACACACACACACACACACACACACACACACACACACATATATATATTCAGAGACTAGCCAAATGAGCACTACATCTATTTATGTTTATTGGACACACAGCTAAACACACTTCCTAGCCTCCTTTTAACTAAGTGGGGTCATGGGACCAGTTTTTCCCAAAGGACTGGCAGAGGAAATGATGTCCTCACACACAGGCCTAAGTGTTTGTCTTTTCCATGCGCTGCTTTTCTTTTCTTTGTTTGTGAAGTGGCAAGAGAGCATGATGGAGATAAAAATGGAAGACTCGCCGAGCAGAAGTACTCAGACTCCATGAGACCCGTCTTGAAGGAGAGCCCCTTGAGTGAATGGTTTGATAAGAACACCTATGTTGGACTTTGCATGAGCAGGAAACACACTTGTGACAATTTATTGAGTTGTTTTGGATTTTTCTTTTGTGCACAGTAGCATCCAGAGTTACTTACCCTATTACTTATTTTCCTCCTCTCATGCAGTAATGTCAGAGTTTGTTTGCTTTGTTTACGTGCATATCCTTTGTTCCTGTGGTACCTTTAGTTTATTTTTCTTACTCTCTTTCTGAAGTCTGTTAGGTACTTGGGGTTCAGTGATAAACAATGAGATCACTGCCCTGATGGAATTAGGAGTCCAGAGGAGGAAAAGATAAGAACGAGTATAACAATTGCAGCAAAGTGTAATTGTGTTTTGCTAAAGAGCAGGTTGTTCACAATGGAAGGCCAATGCGACTAGAGAATCCAGTTTAATTCACTTCAACAGCACTTTGTGTTCAATATGTCATGCATTTTGCTGTGCACACAATATATAGAAATTACAAAGGCTTTATCCTAGTTCTCATGGGACACACAGTTGGCTAGAAGAGTCAGAAACTTAGCACTCTTGGCAAGCAGGATTTTTGCTTGTTTAGATGTAACAGTAGAAATCATTATGGTACGCTGCAGCATGGTGGACTTTGTATGGTATAATATTTTGCGATATTATTACTTGACTTGTTTTCCTTCTACTTTTTCCTTTTGTCTTGGATTTGGTTTTCAAAAGTTTATGCTTCATGGAGAAATATACCCCCCCAAAAAAAACTATTAGCAGTACATTTGTTTGTTTTGTCTTTTTTTATGGTAGTGGGAAAAGAACTCAGGGCCTTTGCACAGAGTAACATTCTTACTCCTTTTTAAAGAAAATAATTTTTTTTTTTATATTGAGGCAAGGTCTTGTTAAACTGCTAAGTTGCTCAA
Source organism: Fukomys damarensis (assembly GCF_012274545.1). Taxonomy (NCBI): domain Eukaryota; kingdom Metazoa; phylum Chordata; class Mammalia; order Rodentia; family Bathyergidae; genus Fukomys; species Fukomys damarensis. The sequence continues at coordinate 13,756,876 of NW_022900939.1, read as the reverse complement.
GCTGGGCCAGAGCTTGCGATCTTCTAGCCTCAGCCTCCCAGTGCGCTGGGAGTATAGCTATACATGTATTACCACTAGTATTACATTTTGAAGACTACTTGATGAATAAGAGCTAGCTGACTATGTCATCCTTCATGTATTCATTCAGTATTTATCTGGTGTTCAGCATGACCATAACTGTTCTCATGTCATGTTACTGTAGAGGAGATGAGAGAAAAGATGGAATGAACAAACAATGTGGGTCCAGGAGAAAAGGGGTCTTTGAACCCTGAATCTTAGGACTGAGTTGTGGGATTGGGCAGAACAAGAGAAATAAGTTTAGGGGAGTCAGGAACAGAGAGGATGTGCATCTTGTTTTCCTGGGAAGGCTCCAGGATTTAGTAATATCCAGAGGAGAAATGGTGAGGTGTGTTTAGTTGGTGACATTCAGGAGATTCTGACATCCAGCAAGCTGCAAGAGCAGTGCGATGTGCTCAGGAAAAGTATGGAAATAGGCAGGTTCTAGGTAGTTCAAAGGCAGGTTCTAGGTAGTTCAACAGAGAGAAGTGTAACCAAGCTAGGACAGAAGGGGCAGAATGATCTCCTTGTCAATCTGTGAGTCCATCAGAAGCCTGAAAGCAGCAGCAGGAAAGGGGGGGGAGAGAGAGAGAGAGAGAGAGAGAGAGAGAGAGAGAGAGAGAG
>NW_022900939.1:13754510-13755110 GCF_012274545.1 Fukomys damarensis | reverse complement strand
AAGGGGGGGGAGAGAGAGAGAGAGAGAGAGAGAGAGAGAGAGAGAGAGAGAGAGAATTCAAGATCCTTCTTCAAGGGGCCTGGTAACAGCAGGCCAGTTAGGGATAGAGCTGCTATAGCAGAAGGCCCTGAGCATGTATGAGGGATCAAAGGGCCAGATGCTTTGCTCTTCCTCACTCTCAGAATCATATTTCTCCTTGAAACCTGGATGGAAACTTTGGAGAAAAGACCGAGAATCCTAAATATTGACATTGTACTTCACAACATGCACCAAAAGGAATGAATGATGTAATGCTAGATGAATTATAGGAAATCACAATCAGCTTTACTTCTTGCATTTGTGAGTATGTTACCTGAAATTTGGAAGCATTACAGATCTCTAGGAGGTAGTGCGGTTAAGAGAAACCTTTTTAGAGGAGAAGATCTCTAAATATATAAATAGTGAATATAAATATATATATAAATAGTGAATATAAATAGTGAATTGGAATGGACCAGATAGACATTGCAAGAATTGCAAGGTGAGGACCAGGCATTTAGCTCAGTGGTGCTGCTGCCTGCCTTGAAAGTGCAAGATCGCGAGTTCGATCCCTGGTAAAAA
>NW_022900939.1:13736089-13754359 GCF_012274545.1 Fukomys damarensis | reverse complement strand
AAAAAAAAAAAAAAAAAAAAAAAAAAAAAAAGAAATTGCAAGGTGCAAGTGGCAAGGTATTCTCTCCAAAAGGAACAGGTTGATCAAAGGCCCTGGGGTCTGAAACTGCCAAATGTACACATGAGAAGTGTTACCATTCAGCATTTTTGGAGACTGAACACAAAATGTGAAGACAGTAGTGACATTGAAAGATAAGTCTGGCAGGAATGGGTCAAAATAGATCCATTTATATTATATCAAATGAGAGGTTTATCTCTTCAATAAACTTCATATACTTTGTTTTGTCAGTATAAGGCCCTACCAAGAACAGAACAATTTCCATTTACTTATCCTTCTCAATAAGTCTGATCTCACAATTTGATTTTCCACATCAGATGAGATCACATACTATTAATTGGATCTTTTAAACTGTATAATTTATTGAGCATATTTCTAAGAATAATTCATGACTGCTACGTTGTCTTCTTTTAATACACCTAAAATATTTTTATGTAGTCCTTGATTATGTCTAGCTTAGATTCTGTATTTGTTACCTGGAAATTGTTATGGTTACTTATTTTAATTATTGCAAAAATCTCTTGCAAGTAACACTAAACCTCTTCTCAGATGAGTTTTACCAAGAGCACCTGGAATTATTTTACAGAGAGAGAGAAAGAGAAATGAAACTATTTTTTGATCTCTCACATAACAACAGTAAATGTTCAGAGAGTAATTTTCAATTTGACCTTTATAACTTTCTCTGATATGGGAAAGACATAATGTGACTTTACTTTACTGATAATTATTGGAGGTCCTGGCCCCTCCTACTGCTCCAGGTTCATGCCAGTCCACACTCCATTTGTTTATCATGTGGTGACCAGACTGGCCATCTTTCCTCAAATCTTACAAACTTCCTCTTACCTCAGGACCTCTGGACTAAGTAATCTTTTTTCGTTACTCTTTCCATTCTCCTAAGACAGTGAAACCACTGGTAGCTCACTATGTAGCTCAGTCTGTCCTTTAACTCATTATTAGGCTGACCTTGGACTCCAGGTGATCCTCCTGCCTCAGCCTCCCAAGTGCTGGGATTACAATCATGTACCACCATGTCCACCTTACTATTATACTCTGTGCAAACAATTTTTGGACTTACCTTTAGAACTTGTTTATGAGCCATATGTGGATATCCATCGTGTTTATTTATATTCATGCTTCATTTTTGGTTTCAAGTGGTAATGCAATACCGAGTTTTATACTGTCAAGCTTTGAATGCTATTTAACCATTTCCAGAAATTAAATCTATCTCTATGAGAGGAAGGATGACTGTTGAATATCGTAGGAGGAATAAAGCATAGATTCTGAAGGTGACGGGAAGTGAACCTCCAGAATGTTTTTAGATAAAGGCAATATTGTTGGAATAAATGTGTACTCCTCTAAACTAGCTCATTTGAATGTTTGCATATATTTTTCAGAAAGAAGCTTTATTACTTTAAAGTCACATCCAATGGGCTCATTAGTGATGACTTAAAATACCTATATTTGCACAAATGTATTGTCAGTTGGGCTGAGGATTTGGCTCAGTGGTTCTGCCACCTGCCTTGCAAGTGCAAGGGCCCAAATTCGATCCCTGGTACCAAAACCAAACCAAAACAAAACAGAACACCACAAATGCAATTTCAGTAAAATCAAAACATTCTACACACACACACACACACACACACACACACACTCTATAGGTTATGATGGTGAGATGTGAGGCTGACTGTATAGCTCAATGAGTTCCAAACTGAATTGTTTAGATGATAACATCTTGATTTCATCTAGTAGAAAATAAAAGCAGGGTAACAATTCTTTAGCCATTACAGACAAATCAAGACAATGGGCAATATCTACTTCTTGAGGAAATATTACCTTTGTGTTCTGTAAAAGATATTTTAACTTCGATTTATGTGCTTTCTAAAAAAACAAAAAGAAAAGAAATCAAAGTAGTGATCCTGAAAAAGTTAGTTTAATTTTACCTTTACTTGAGTAAATGTAAATGTTATTAATTTGAGCAAATCAATAAAAACAGAAGACTTCTACATTTTATTATTTCACATAGGTGGTAGGAACAAAAATTCAAATCAACATTACAACAAATTATCGAAAGGGAATACTCATCACTCACATTATTGAAAATGAGAGAACATGATTTGGTCTGTCCAACTGAACTCCAGTATCTGGGACTTGCAGTATTACAAGACAACTTGTGCTCTGGCGTTTCATTTCCTGTCATTTCGTGTTTCTCCTAAGCATGGCAATACTACCTTAAACACTGGAATTTTGGTGAAGAATGGTGAATGATTATGGGAGACTATGGCTGAATAGCTTCGGATAAGGTGAAATATTTTTCCCAGAAAAGATGTTCCAGGACAGAAGATACTTATTTTTAAGTTCATCTAATTATCAACTGAAGTCTTGAAGCATCAAAATTAACAGTCCATTTAACTGCCTAGTAAGTGTCTAATTGAACATTGGCAAAGTCAGTGATCTTGTAATATTTACTTATAGCAAACTGTCCAGGTTAACTAGCTACACACACATTACACGAAGTTTGAAATCCCCATTTACAACCTTCTGCTTGTTCTTGTCATGAAAATTTTACAAAACTTTTGTTGTTTTTAGGGAATAATTGATATTGATCTTCTCTTTGAGATTTATTTGGCAGTCATTTCTCAGCATCTTCTCACTCATTTCTCTCTCCAGAATGCCCAATATCATTAGTGTTCATTCTCCTTGTGAAAGCTCATTCAAATAATGGGGCTAAATGATTGGCTTTGGCACATCATCAATTACCATATTATTTGGAGGTGAATCTCTGAAGACAGTGCAGCAAATTACCTTACTTTAAAAACACATGCCAAATATGTTGTAGATTATTTTTCCCTTCATGTAAGTGGAGATTATATAAAAATACAAGTTGTTCTGTTTATCCAAGAGGCTAAAGAAGTATAGAGTGCAGTAGTGTTGAATTTTGGTTTGAATTTCTGGCCAATTTCGAAATTGCTATATTGCACACAGAAATTAATTCCTTTGTATTAGCTTCCTTTGGGTTCCGTTTGTCTTAACTACTTTATATGTTGCTACTAAAAATGATACAAGTGATATAAGTATATGTATATTTTCAAATGTACCATTTTATTGGTACATTTTAGATATACAATATGCTGATGTTCATTATTGAGAATGTGTACCTTTACATAATGTAATATATTTTGATTATTATCACTGCTTCTTTGTTTATGATTTCTTGACTAAAAATAAGAATTCTCAAAATTAATTAAAAAAAGAATCTAAGAATCAAATGAAAACAAAGCTTTTGTAAATGGAGTAGGGATGCAGGACTGAAAGGAGGGGAAGGAAACAGGAAAAAAATAATTAAGACATAATATGTACAGGTACAAATTCTCTATGACAAATGTATCAATATGTATGGCAAACATGTATTAATAAACGAAATACAAAATTCTCAGGGCTGGGGATTTAGTTCAGTGGTTCTGCCACCTGCCTCACAAGGCAAGGTCCTGAGTTCAATCCCCAGTACCCCCCCAAAAAAAATTCCATTTAAGATAGCTCTAAAGGAAAAGATTAAAAAAATGTGTAGCCCTTAGAATGACTGTATTTAGCAATACCTTAACATACTAGCATTCAAGTCACATAACTAACAGAAAACAGAGGCGTGTTTAATAAACAAACATTGAGAAATATGTTTATCATTTAAAAATATGTTTAAAAATCAATACACTCAAATCTGAAAGTTTTTTTTTCTAAACTAATCAAACAGTCTTCTAAGAAAAGATTTTTTGGCAGGAGTCAAGACTTTCCCAGAGCCTCTTTTGCGGATGGGTTTCATTGGAGGCTTTTTAAAGGGTAGGACTCTTTTTGGAGTTTGTAGTGATCTTGCTATCTCCACATGCTCGTTGCAGTAATACTTGTTGCTCCCTTCTGACAGATGGATGAGTGTGCGTTCTGCTAGATCCATGCACTGGGCATGGACCCAGTGCCCATCTCCATGAGAACAGTAAATCATGGCAGGTTTGTTGAGCTCAGTTGAATAGAAAGGTACCCAAGTGTTGATATCCACGTCACAGGTAGGGCAGCATGTTATCCAGTAGCCTGTCACAGACTCATCTTCTTCATCCTCTTCGTTATAGGTATCAAATTCATCGTCACCATCAAAACTATTTGCTTCTGCACTGAAACAAAATTCTTCTGAATCTTCCAAGGGCGTAGAGTCACCTGGATCTTCTGTTGATGTCTGACTATTTGCCAATGTTTTCTGATCTTCATTCATACCATCTTCAGAGCATTTCAACATATAAAAATAGAATGCCTCAGAAACAGCTTGTTTATTGTCTCCTGGTATGCCAAGGAAAACAGTTCCATTCCCCATGCTACTTCCAAACCATATCTTGCTGTGCTTAATATCTGGGGTCCAATCTGGGGTTTCCATCTCACAGATTTTGATGTCGTTGTCTTCTAAAGAGACAGTGTGGCAGACCATTCTCTTTTGATTTTCAAGCTGATAGCCACCAACAATAACAAATTCATCATTGTTAGTTTGAGTCAGGATTGCACTGGACACAGAGATTCCTCCTGGCAAGAGTGAGCAGTTCACAGCTGGGCTGCCCAAGGGGAGGTCAACCCTTATTCTGTACAGGTTGGTAGGGCGGATGTCACTGGCAAGGGAATGTCCTCCTAAAATATAAACGGTATCATTTTTGGCAATAGAGACATGAAAAGATAGTCCATCCTGAAGTTCTGGAAGAACGTATGATGTAGCACACCCGAATTCAAAATCCACCAAGAAAACATGGGGCAAACAATCAGTGACACTATTCCACTTTTCTGTGGTTCTTTGGGTAGGAGCCATGTATGATCGTCCCCCAAAGAGCACTCCCATCCTTTTCCCTCGACTGTACACCACATCAATGGAATGACCGTATCTGGCTTCAGGAACATCTCCTACCAAGTCTTTCTCTGTGCAGCGGAAGGTAACTTTTTTGTTGTTCTTGCAAACAACAGACATGATATAAATCTTATCCGAAAGCTCATTGTTTGGTGTTTTGCCCCCATGGATAATATATTCGTACTTCTCAGACTCCACGCTGCCTTTGAATGTGCAAGTAGCAGGGTAGCGAAGAGGTGGAAGGTAGCAGGAATCTTTAGAGAAAACTGCAGGCTTCAGTCTGAGATGGTTATGCTTCACATCAAAATGGAAAACCCCAGTGGGGCAGGATCTCTTCGGCCAGCCTTTCTGGCCAAAGAAGAAAACTTGCCCATCAAAATTCATCAGTGAGAAGCCTGGTTGAATTAAGGAGATATTATTACCGACTGTTACCATCTGCAGTGACATATTTTCCAATCGTCAGTAGATCTTTGATCTGAAAAAATTATAAAATAAAATGATTTAGACTATCTCTTGGCATAACTCACAATATCCAGATGACTTCACATGGAAAAAGGCGTGTTTGAAGTAGGACCAGATGAACAAAATTCAGGAAGTTAGGTATGCAAAAGGATACAGAACCTTTTATCTGATTCAAACCAAGCAGCTGGGACATATTTTGGAGTTGGACTATTCACCCTTAGACTTCTGGGAAATATAGTTCTTTTCCTCTAAAACTTCTCACACTTTAGCTGAAAGAACTACATTTCCCAGAAATCCTTTCTGTATACCCGGGTAGCTATGATCATCGCTTTTGTTGCTCCAAGAGGGGAAGACTTCTAGGATGGTTCTTTGAATAAGGACGCCAAAAGTGCGAAGTGACTAGATGTGAGCCGAGGCGCAGACCACTGGGTCATGCGAGGTGAGAGAAGTTGGCACCCACCCAATCTTGAGTTACGAGAAGGCTGCAATATCAGGATGGGTGTCGGGCAAACCCACGTCCTGGAATTGCCTGATCCTCCCTTGGTGACTCTTAGAAACAGGTGACCCAGGAGGAGGCACAGCTGCTTCTGGAGTATGGTTGCCTGGAAACCGCACAGTAAAGGGACGCCATGGCAGAGGTGTCATTACTACTTTTGCCTGGATGCTTTGGGCTCGGCTCAGAATTGCACCCTTGAGGGCCCTTGGGTTGCTGAGGCAGGCGGCTAAAGGGGCTGTGGAGGTTACACAAACTGTGATGATCTTAGAGAATCCGATACCTGGTGGGCAGGGGAGAAATTGCCTGATACGAATTTTACTGTTCTGCATTTAGTAATGGAAATGTACCAATTAGATTTCTGCAAGTACCACCGGAAAGGCCCCTCGTTTCCTTAGCTGCCTTTTCTCCTGTTTCTAGAATTCTTTTAGGGAGACAGAGAAGGTTCCTAAACACATCTCCCCCTTCCCCTTTCTAGGAAGACAGTCTTAGTAGCTTTTATTTCAAATCTCTTTCCGGCTCATGTACTTTGAGGTAATTCTCTAGCAAGCAGGCACAGAGCAAAACGGTGCCAGAATTACTCAGGATGTCGTATTTATATTATGACATTTAAAATGACACTAGAAGAAGTAAATTTGTTAACTTATCTAATTTTATTATTGCTACCTCACTTATAAAGATGTAAAATACATTTCTTATTTTCCAGGGAGGGTTATAGGCACCAAAAGTAAAGGGAAACACGATATAACAGATTAATTGACTCTCAGAGTAAATAGTTAATACACTTAAAAGCAGAATTGCTCGACTGGCTAGATACAGTGCCAGCTCGGTCATTTACTACATGACTGGTTAGATTCATATCCCGGCTCTGTCACTTACTAACCCCATGACTTTGGGCAACTTATTTAATCTCCCTGTGCCTCAGTTTTTGCATATGTAAAGTGGATAATGACACCTACTTCCTAGGTTGATGTCAATCATGATTAGTAATTTAATACATGTAAAGCACTTAGAACAAGCTTCCAGCCCTGTAGGATAGTTATTATGGTGATGTCTGACCTTATCAAAAGTAGGACTGTTCAAGATTAGTTGTCTGCCATTAATGACAACTGATACAAAGTTGGAAATGGTTAAAAGGGGCTTTAGAATATTGAAATGTTGCCAGTGGGTATAAACTTTTGAACTAGTGAGTTGGATAAATATATGTGCTGAGGGTGCTGGTGGTGAGTTAATGTAAATAACAAGGGATATTTTATTGTTCTTGTCATTCTCTAACCCTTCATTAAACATGCAGGATCTAAAGTTAGATTTTCTGAGTAAAAATCTGGGGCTCTAACAGTTGTATGGGCAAGTTATTTTCTTTCTGTTTTTCTGTCTGAAAAATGAAGGTAATATTAGTACCTATTCATTGGATTATTTTGAGAAACAAATGAGGGAACACATGTAAATCACATAGTGAATGATTAATATTAGTTGACACTGCAATATTTTATTGCTTGGGCCATTTTGAATCTGTGGTCATTCTAATAGATGTTGTTGTTTCTATTTTCATTTTTTTGCCTGGAAATACTTTTGTAGCTTAGATGTCATTAATTGTTAGGCATTCTCTTGTACTTAATGATTTTTTAGTTTACTTGGTAGGTTCCTCAAGGTATGATCTTTTACTGATACTCTTGTGGCTGTTAAACCAAGCGACGAAGTGGTGCCTGTGAAATATGATTGCCAAGTCTGTGAAAGCAAGCCTTTCTCTCCCTGACCTTTGTTATTTGTAGATTCAGCAACTAACACTGCTTGTGAAATGACGTGACCAAGTATTTTATTTATTTGTGGGCTATCCAGATATACATAAAAGAAGGCATCCCAACAAGTAAGAAAATTCTATCCATAGGAATGAAAAGAAAATATTATCAATCCACAATTCAGTAAATGAAAACTGTAGGTGATTACACTCAGCGGGTTATGTGATATTTTCAGAGAGTTGCTCCATTTTGGATGAAGGAAGTTCTTCTGCCAAAACTTGCTTATTTTTAAACACCTACAAAGACTGATATTGGGATATTTTGCTTTACTTACTTGATTATGTTTTGACATAGAGACCATTTTGTCTCTTCCATTATTTTAGTATAACTGTATTAGTCTTATCTCAGTTTTTAAAAAGTTTTAAAAAGATTATGCTAGATCTAAAATAACCTACTGAAGAGTTTTTCTTTAAATAGACTGGACAAAAAGAGACAGATTTTTAAAAATAAGACACTGTTCTTCAACTGAGGGAAATTTCAAAGTCAACACATTAAAGATTCTTTTTAAAAGGTAGAGACATAGGACCGAAACACTTACACAATCTTCCCAACCCCATGCTAACATTCCTCAGCAGGGAGATTTTCATTTATTCACTTTGAAGCCAGGGCATAGTTGAGTATCAAAAGAGAACTAATGGTGTAAGGTCTGGGTTTGTAGTTTCCTGGCTCTGAACCCACTTATTTTTCTTTCCAAAGAAAGATAGGGTACTCTGAAGCATTAAATCTTACTGATCTGCGCTCCCATGTTTCCTGATTGCTCCAAAATAGCAAGTAACCTCATGTACAAGGCATCTAGTGTCTTGTAACTGCAGGCATTTGGTGTGTGAGTTAACAGTATTTTGTATGGTTAAGTCAGGTTTGAGGCATATATTTGATTTTTTTTTTTTTTTTGCTGGAAGTAAAACCAGAATTAAGTTTTTCTTTCTATATTAATACCAGAGAAACGTTTACGTACTAAGATTAATAATAGTGCTCTGAAGGTATAGGAATTAAATCTTTGCAATCAGCTAGCGAACAAGGAACCCCACGTTTTCTAAAGTCTGCTTCTTCCCTTCGCCCTCTAACCCACTGCCCATCTGCAGCTAACAGGTTGCTGAAGTGTGTGTCATCATTCCCTTCAAGGTTACAAACAAGCTTTGGTAGAAATGAAGGTATTGGACCTACCTGAAGGGCAGAGGGCCTGCTCACCCCTCTCTGAATCTTTGCCGCTAAACCAGGTATTTAAATCAGCACTTGGGGAAGGTTCACTCCCTGCCCACTGTGACTGCAGTAAGCAGGAAGCTGGTGGCCGAGAGAGTGTGTGGTGCCTACAGATGTTCTAGTGAACACTGATCTGACGGGAGTAACTGACTGTGACCTCTTTTTAGTTTTCCTCTTTGATGGTTTAGGGAGCTATCCACCAGAGTGTAACTCAAGATTTAACTATTTCATTACTGCCAACAGTGGAAACACAATGTACTCTTTATTTGTAAAGCCCCCCCCAACCAAAAAACAAAAACAAAAAACCAAAAAAAACCCCAAAGGTCTGATTGAAACCTAATTTATTAAAATTAAAAAATATTAAAAAAATGAGTATAGTTGTTCTGGTTTAAATAAATACTATTGTGAATAAAACGAGAAATTACTTGCCCTAAAGCAAGGAACTTTAGTACCAGTGCTAGTCGTGTTAACTCTGTTTTTTTAACTAGATTTTTAATTAATATATGTTTGTGATATATAATAATTAAATTCATCTTGGGGAATTAGTGCATATACATATTGAGTCTTGATCTTTTTTACTTCCCCTTTAAATTGAAGTGCTCTTCTATGGTATTACTTTCCTTCATGCAGACTCAGAAGGCAGGGATTGTAATTATTGGAGGGTCTCTACCAACTTCATGCCAGCCAGTCACTGTGTGTGATACTGTACAGTGTAATGATGAAGAAAATGGAGTTTGGGGCCCAGCTGGCTTCCCTTGCCAGGTCTGTCATTTTCCAGGTGCAGTCCCTAACCCTCAACCTTGTTTCTGTCTGAAATGGAGATATAGAAATACTTATCTTGAATGATCATTAGGGGAATGAGAAATGATATAAAAATGTAAAGTCCTCAGCCAAGGAAGATGTTAAAATTCCACAGTTATCTTGTTGGCAAAACTACTTTGTAATTTTTAATAGTTGTATAGAATTGTAGTTACTAAATGTAACACAATTTCTCTAACTACCCACCATTGTTAGTCATTTAAATCAGTGCTCATGTGGCTGAGATGATAGAATATTGTGGTACCGGCTTGCAAATCTGGGTGTGAGTTTCAGATCTACCACTTACTAGATGATGGGCCTTTTTGAGCTTTCATTTTCTTATCTTTAAAGCAAGGAATATAGCTATATCATTGTAAGAACTTGTGGATATAAAATGTCTGGTAAAAAGAATATACACGAGAAATCTTGCCTAATGACGACAATGTTATAGATTTAAATGAATAAGTGACTATTTCATTTTTAAAGATGTATTTTAGGGTTAACTTTTTAAAAAATAGATATGTAGGTCATTGAGTTTCATTTGGAAGATTGGCCTATCTTTTTAAAAAGAACCATCAATTTCTCTAGTTAGTTCCATGATGATTTTTTGTCTGTCTGTGAAAGGATATTTGTAATTTCCCTAACCTATTAATAGTATTTTATAATGATGATGATACTTAAAAATTACAGCAATAATGACATCTCTCATAAACTCTGTACACTGGGTATCTACAGTAAATACAAAATAGAAACCATGGTTAGTTTAGGAAAGTGTTTTAGCCTTTAGGCTTTACGGACATCAAAAATTACATAATTTGTAGCATAGCAGTTAGTTGCTGAATTGGTAAATTGCCTCCCAAGGGGATTGGAGATTAGTACAATAGTCCTCCTCCTTTATCTCTGGGTTCACTTTCCTGGGATTTAGTTGCCTCTTCAGTCAGATGTGTTCTGAAAATATTAAGTGAGAAATTCCATAAATAAACAACTCACAGGTTTTAAATTGTATGCTGTTCTGAGTAGCGTGATGGACTCTTGCACCATTCTGCACCATCTCACTGGGAACGTGAACCATCTTTTTGACCAGTGTATCTGCTCGGTGAACACTACCCACCAGTTAGTTACTTAGTAGCTGTCTCCATTACCAGGTGAACTGTCATAGTATCACAGTGCTTGAGTTGGAATAGCCCTTATTTTACTTCACAGTAATGCCAAAGCGCAAGAGTCTCAATGCTGGCGAAGAGAAGCCATAGAATGCTTCCTTTAAATATGATCTAACATCATCATGAAAAGAAGGATGAGTACAATATATTTTGAGAAGGGAGGCCAGAGACAGAGAGAGATCATGTTCATGTAACTTTTATTATAGTGTATTAATCATTCTGTTTTATTAGTTGTTGTTACCATTTTTTCTGTTTCTAATTTATAAATCAAACTTTATCATAGGTATGTATTATAGGAAAATTGTGTATGCATAGGGTTTGGCATTATCTGCAATTCCAGGCATCCCCTGGAGGTTTTGGAATAAGGAGGGACAAGGAGAGACTACTTGGCAGCAGATAAAGGGGGTATTGTGGTAAGGCACATTTATTGAACAGTCACCATGTGCAAAATCATGTGGAGAATTAGAAAGAAAATCATAAACACAGGACTTTCTGTTAAAGAGCATACATGGTAGTAGGATGCAGCAACTTGATTGCTGCTGAGCACAACTTACATGCTTCCCACGTTCAAACTTTTAGAGAAAAGTTTTTAGAAGTTTGTCAGGACATTGCAGTTATAGGCTACTCAACCTTTCCTTGAGGCAGAATCAAATTCAGATTTCTAATGGAATGTATAGATGTTCTGGTATCTATAGTAGCTACAGATACTAGTATCAAATATAGATAGTGATATAGTATACAGATATAGAATATATAGCTTTGTCCTTCCTTGGATCAAGACACAGTGGAGAATGCCTATAAGTCAATCTATAGTAATTGATAGAAAAGGAAAACTCATTGGAAAAAAGCAGAAAAGATAATTTCAAACCCTTTAGTTTTACATCAAAGTACTTAAGGATAGAAAGTGAAATAACCTGCTAAGGACAACATGGCTGCAGGGGGTTGTGTGCAGAATGACTTGGGAAGGCAGAGGGGAAGCACTGAGTCCACTTTGTGGACTCACAACTTTTGAGAAGCGCCATGTCCCCTCAAGCATTTCCCTCCACTCTGTACGTGAAGAGAATTCACATGTGTCATAAATAAGGCTGCTGGTAACTTTTCACAGCCTTAGGGTAGGCATAGACAATTATTACTCTTTTAATAAGTGGCTAAGTTTTAAGGTAATAATACACAGGGCATTGGAAAGGGAGATGTTTGGTTTGTTGAGTGAATTCAACCATAGGAGCCGCAACCGAAACTGGCAAAGAATCGAAAAGAGGAAGGAAAAGGAAGCCCGAAGAAGGAAGCAATCTTCAGTTAGGGTGATGCATTGTCAAGTGAAGAACATGACAAGTGAGTTGTCATTTTTTATTTAAAGCAATTAAATATGGCCATCTGACCAGGATGACCGATACTTTGCTGTAAAAGTCCCCTGCCCTGTTTTAAGGTGGTCTATTTGCTCTAAAATAAAATCAAGGAGTTTCAGAGGCAGTTTTCATTGTTGTGTTGGAAAAAAAATCACTTAAATTTATTTTCGCAGGAAGGAGTTTGTGATTCTTTTCAAACATATTGGCAAAGAAGACATTTGTACATAGGTGCCCGTGCAGATTATGCTGTGTATATTGAGGCAAAACTGCCAATAAAGTGTTGAGAGAAATTGGAAGCTGGGGAAGCATTGCATTATTTCTGAAAGCCCATTTATTATTCCACAGCCGTAGGAATTTTAGAATTAATAATAGCTGAGAAGCACCTCTCAAAAATCTTATTTCTGTTAAGAGAATGCCAAATGAAAGGTCGATTTTATTTGCAAGATCTGGCATTTTGAAACACTTAGAAATGTATTCCTACAGGCAGAGTTGATTTAGTTCGGTTGCTGTACACCTGCTCCTAACCAGCTGTGTGGGTTTTGCTTTCAAGTTGGCTTTTCAGTATGTAAAAGTGCTGTGCATGGTGCAGGTGGCCATAAGGCTCAGGAAGTAGGAGAGAAAGGGATCACTTTAATTAAGTAAGGATGCCTTTGTGTCATAATTGTTATGCAATACAGATAAAATAAACATTAATGCATTTATGCCTACTGTTCCATCTTTGGAATACCCCAAGCAATGGGACATAATGAAAGTTTTTCTCCTCCAATTCTTGTGCCTTGAATTCATATATGAATTTCATGCCCCAAAATTAAAAAGCTCACAACCTTCAGCATAAATGGGTTAGTGGGACGTTGCATATCAAGTGAAAGTGGGATTACGTTTGAGCTAATAAGTCTTGTATAATTGAAACGCTATTGTGTGACTATGTAGTTATAAATTTGACCTAGAAACCCTACTTCCTTTTGGATCAGCACCCTTATCAGGGGCCTTTTGAGAAATATTCATGGAGGCATCCACTGTTGTCACCCGCAAGTCACCATTGCAGCTGATAATGTTTCCGAGGTGAGGAGATGAATTTTGAACATGGTTGACGTATTTGTAGAGTCCATTTTCTTGATAAACGTACCAGGTGAGAGTTAATGAGCTTGTAGGAGTGTTGTTGGGAATGAAATTAAAGTGTTCATTCATGATACACACAACTAAAATTTTCAAAAAAGTCAGAAAACAGAAGTGGCAGTGAAAGGCCATCTTCCTGATTCCAAAAACAGTGAATTTTCTGGGTTTGTCCTGCGAGCATCCCCTGCAGGTTCTCTGTGCAGAGTTAATCTGTGTGTGTGTGTGTGTGTGTGTGTGTGTGTGTGTGTGTGTGTGTGTTTAATGATGGGAAATTTGCAGGGAGAGTTCAAATGCTTAACAGTGCATTTTTCTTTGTTTAATGGAATTCATAGCTGTGTAATACAGTCTAATACTTAGTTGACCTGCCTCAGTGAGTCAGTGCAGACATTTCTGGGTTGACTTAAATGTCTCGGAGGAAGTGTATATTTTGGGAGATAAGCTTGATTTTATGCAGTCTTCTGATGGACAGAAAGGCCTAATGAGTGAGAGCCTCAAGAAACCATTACACTGGCTTGGTTGGATGAGCAGGAATGGAAAGCAAATATTTCAAGGGGAAAGTTTCTGCCTAAGTGTGTCGTTTATAGATTAGTGTTAGTCCCATTCCCCAGTGCTTTCTGCAGGGAGAATAACAACCCACCCGAGATTCAGAATTCTCGGTCAACTTTTATTTTTGTGATACTGGGGATTGTATCCAGGGTGTGCTGAACTACGTCTGTAGTCCTCCTTCCACTTTTTAGTTTTTTGAGACAGGTTCTTGCTATGATAGTTCAGGATGGCCTTGAACTTACTAGGTAGCCCAGGTTGGCCTTGAAGTCATGATGATCATCCTGCCTCAGCCTCCCAAGTCCTGGGATTATAGAAGTGTGCCGCCATGCCTGGCTTCTCAATAAACTTTAGTGATAATCTTCTTTTTCTAATTCTCCTTTGCCTTAATTGGTTAACCTTCCTTCTTTGCTCCACTCACCCCCTTTTTTAAACTTTAAATTTTGAAATAATTATACAATCATAGGGTAGATTCACAAGAAGTCGCAGAGAAACGTGCAGGGAAGTTCCATGAATCCTTGGTCAAGTCTTCTACAGGGTTAACATTTTGCAAAACTGTAGCGTAATGTGAAAGTTGGGAACTTGCTGTGGCATTCATTCAGATTTCTCCAGTCGCTTGTTTGTGTGTGTATAGCTCAGTTATGTCATGTGTATCTTGCATAACAACCACCGCAATAAAGGTGCCCCGTTGTACACAAGACTTCTTGATATCCACCCTCCTCTCTCCAACTGCCATGGAATCCGTTCTTCACCTCTGTAATTAAATTATTTTACAAATGCTACATAAATAGAATTACAGGTACATAGGCATAGCTCTTTGAAGTGGCCGTTTTTTCATTCAGCGTAATTTCTTTTTTTTTTTTGATTCATGTAAGTTGTTACATGAATTGATAGTTTGTTCTTTCATATTGCTCAATAGTATTCTTTGGTTGGATTCACCATGGTATGCTTAACCATTCACCAATTAAAGGACATTTAGGTAGTTTCCTAGTTGTGGTTTTTATGAGTAAAGCTTTATGAGCATTCATGTACAAGTTCTTGCATGAAAATCAGTTCTTCTTTCTCTGGGATGAGTGCCCATTAGTGTAACTGCTAGTTGTGTGGTAAATTCATTTTTAGTTTTCAAACAAACTGCCAAACTATTTTCTGGAGTAACTGAATCATTTCACATTGCCACCCACAGTGTATGAGTTACCTAATTTCTCTGCATCTTTGCCAGCATTTGGAAGTGTCAGTATTTTTCATTTTAGCCGTTTTGGTAGGCATGTCATGGTACCAAATGGCGATTTAAATATCTCTAATGGCTAGTGATACCAATTATCTCCTCCTGTGGTTGCCATTTCCAAGTATATATCCTTTTCAGTGAATGGTCTCTGAATGCCTTTTGTCCTTTTTAATTGGATTTAATTTTGAGAGTTATTTGTATATTCTAGATCAGTGGTGGTGAACCTATGGCATGCGTGCTGCAGTGGGCTGTTTTCATCATTGAAAGCCCTAAAAAGTTCGGCATCACTGTACTAGATGCTAGTTTTTTGTTAGATATGTGGTTTATTAATATTTTCTCCAAGCCTATAACCTTTTCTTTTCACTTTTTTTAAACAGGGTATTTGCTTAAAATTTTTTTTGGTGTTTAGTTCACACAGTTTTTTTCTAATAGATCATGATTTTAGAGATAAGTCTAAGAACTCTTTGCCTAGTCCTATGTCAGTGTTTGTTGTCTATGGTTTGCTTCCTTTATAATAAAATCTATTTTGCCTTGTTGTCTTTTCTATTTTTTAAAATCAATTTTTCCTCAGATTTTTTCATTAGTACATATTTACAGCACATAATGATTATAGTCGTCATGGGAAGTTGGTGCACATGCACAACACATCTTAATTGTTTTTAGTGCATTTCCTTTCTCTTCCCTTCTCCCTTCATCTCTTGGTTCCCTTCCCATTTACAAAAATGTCTTTTCTGTTCTTTTTTCCTTTCTTTTTTCTCTTTTTCCTCTCCCCTCTTTCTTTCTCTCCCTCTCTCCCTCCCTCCCTCCCTTCCTTCCGTCTTTTTGAGATGGTGTTTCACTATGTTGTCCAGGATGGACTTGTACTCTCATGATACTTCTGCCTCAACCCCCAGAGTATCTGGGATTACAAGTGTGCATAACCATGCTTGGCTGCCTTGCTATGTTTTTATTTTTCTTATTCCTATTACTTTCTTCATTTTAAAATATTTTCACTCAATTCCATATTGCTCTCATTTTAAACTAATCATGGGACGGTTCATTAGAGCCATTTTTATTGAAAATGTTACATATTCAGTATGTAAATTATAACCTCTTTAAGGAAGGAACTAGATCTGTTAAGGCAACAGTTGTGATATCTGTATTCATGGTAACCATGTGCTGAACCACATTTTAAAATTATGTGCAGTTTTTAGTACAGATATGTTTTCTTTCTTTAAGTTAAGATTTTTGTCAAGGAAAAATATGGCTATTAAGACATCCTACTTCTAAGAACTGCATAGAAAACAGTATATCCCCCTTTTAGTCAATATTAATCCCAAAACTTTTTTTTTTAACCTCTCCTTAAATACTTCCTTTAATAGTAACTGCAGAGGGCGGTACTTAGGGGAATTTAGAAATCTAGTTGTCTACACTAACTTATTTGGCGATATTAAAACATTCCACACCTCTTACATGTTAGAAAATGTTTGTTGGTGAAGTTTATAACTTGAAGTGCATGCTTTGAAGCTAGAATCATATGTTTTCATTCATCTTGATAAAAAAAAATTCTGAAAGAGTTTAGGTTCTTTTCTGTATTGTAAGATGTGCTTTGTTTCATATTTCCGGCTTCTTCACTATTCCTTTTATCTCTTTGCTTTCTTGGGTGTAATTGTAAATCTCTAAAATGAAAGCATACACGTATGCTCACACTCCAGATGTTTTTTCTGTTTCTGGGGCCTAGAATGCAGTTGGAGGCATAGGTACACCCAACCAGAGTGAGTTCACTGCTTGGTGTTCAATTTCCTACTGGCTTCATATGTACCGTAAAGTTCGTGGCATCTCATTACTCTTTATGATGAGGGAACTACATGATATTGCTTGCCAGTAGAGTCAGTCATTGCTAAAAACCCCACCTGAATTTTCTTTCCCAGATCCATTCATTTATGCTGTAGGATTGAACTAGGTTAGTGTCAGGTTTCTCTCAACTCAGAGAATCTGAATTTCTCTCAGTCGATTTCTTTTTCTCATAATATGAAGTAAAAGACATAAAAGAAATCAGAGGACATAGAATCTTTGTAGTCCAGTCAAGGAAGAAGAAATGAACTCATACCTTGTCTTTTCTATCACATACATTAATCTACAGTTACAGTGCAATTTGACCTTTTGGAGATTTGAAACGAATGTGAAAGGACAGCCAGCTGGGAAAGTACCAAGATTCACGGTGTCATTTCCTTAGGCAGGGTGAATTAGTTTGATAATATCTCATCTTCTTTTCATCATAGCAGTAGATTCTTACCACACTTTGAGAGAAGACTCATTCAGCAACTTGCTTCTTTCAAGCTACTCATTGTTGTCTCTGAAAGTTAGATTCTGCTTGCATGAATCGAAGCAGTCTTGAAGATCAGCTCTAAAGATGTGCTAAGACAGTACTGATAATTTTACACACCGTGTTTCAGAGTGGTATACTTTCAGAGACTGCACAACATTAATTAGCTTGGATTATTGTTGGTTTCATTTTTTCATGAGAGAAAACAGGATTTCTGGGAGGCTATGTGACTTTTCTCCTTATCTCTCAGTGACTTGGTAGGAAAATTGGGTTCTTAACCAGGCTCCTGGCCTCTGGATGGAGTTCAGTTGTCCACGCAGAGGCATGCATATACCCTGTGTTTCCATCTGGAGTGGGGTGTGACTTAGAGTGTTGCTTGTGATGTTCCAGTAGATTTTACGTATATTTACTTGTCATCACAATGTGCTCTGGGTCTTTTCATGTGGTGCTCAAAGCCTTCAAACATGAAGACCAAACCTAAATAATATGTCCTATTATCTAGGCAAATGTCTCTCTTTCCTTTTAGAAAAATATTGCATGATGAAAACAAAAGTATGTGAAAAAGTAACTGAAAAGCATTACTTCCTTCTAGAAAACCACTAGGATTTACATAAACCACTTGACTATCTGGTAGGTGATTCTCTGCTTTGTCAGTCCCTGGAGACCTCTTATTTATGTTGTTATAGACAAGGAAAGTTCTAAATTTGAAGATAGGTATTTGTTAAACTCTTGAAGTAATAACAGTTTTTGTATTCTAAAAGTCTTTCAAATAATCAATAAAATTGTGTATTGTAACCCTATACATAAAATTAAAGGTCTTTGGGCTGGGTGGTTCTGCTGCCTGCTTTGCAAGTGTAAGGGTCCGAGTTCGATCTCCGTACCAAAAAAAAAAAAAA
>NW_022900939.1:13727650-13735902 GCF_012274545.1 Fukomys damarensis | reverse complement strand
AAAAAAAAAAAAAAAAAAAAAAAAAAATTAAAGGCCTTTCATTTTAATAACAAAGAGCCCATTAATTATTCATTTGCCTTTGGTACTATTGAAATATATGGAGAGTAAATACTCAAAATATGCCAATTTGAGAATTGAGAAGAGAATTTAAAGGAATTTCTGTTGTCATTCTTAAAATGTCCAGAAGAAGACACTTATAGCAATATAAACCACAGCTGGCTGCTTCTGTTTGGTATTATCTGTTCCCTGAAGTAGATGCTAGAGGTGGTTTGAAGAGGAGAGTGATATAATGCACTGTTGGCATTTTGCTAGGCTCCAATGCCGGAAAAGTAGATTGATGTTGGAATTCTTATAAATAATTACATGCCTTACTGATGGTAAAATAATAGCCACCTTTGAGATTATTTATTGGTATTTATAGTTGTGCAACTGCAAGCCTAATTTAGTAAGCTTTGCATTGCTGAAGCCTGCCATTGTTACAGATAACTTAGGATAAACTATAACTGATGACTCTTTATATATCTAACTTTTCAGATACAAATAGCTCGAAACAACTTCTTTCTCTTGAAGATAGTACTAGATTCACTTTTCACTTTCACTCAATCCATTATGACACTATGTTTTATCTTGTGTTATAATGCCTGAGGAATTATCTTGATTTATCTTGGGTAAGCATGCATTCAAAGTGAGAATGGTTGCAATCATAAGAAATCTTTGGGCAGACACAGGACACAATACTAAGATCGATTCATCATCATCATCATTATCATTACCATCATCGTTAACATCACCATCACCAACAGTTTGTAAGGCGATCCTTACTTCATCCTTCTTACATTCTTGTGAGGTACATGTAGCTTCACGATTAGTTGTTTAAAATCCTTGAGTTCAGCTATTTTCTGGGATACACGATGTCTTTGAAGTCTAGCAAGGTAATTAGTGCAGATGCCGTGTGATATACTGCGCTCCTGCGGGGCCTGGGGGAGGCACCTCATCTGCAAGGCTTAGTGTTTCTGCAGGCAGATGTGAATAGTTACACCAAACAGAATAAAGAAAAACCACGAACATGCTCATGTGAATTCAGATCAGCTCTGGCCACCAAATGAATTTGAGCCTCATCTTAAGAAAACATTTTTGTTCTTTTCTCAGCTTTTTTTGTATTTTGAAATTGAGGTTAAGGAAATAGAAAACTGTGCTAGTACAGTCCCTTTTTAGAGAGAATCAACAGGCCTGGAGAAGTGAAGAAACTTGTCCATTGTTATACAGTAAAGGGCAAAGCAAGGCTGTGACTGTAGCAGTTTGAAAGACTAGCTGGACCTATACATACTAAAGTGGCGATGTTTCTATGAAGACTCTACACTAAAAAGATACTCAGCCTCTAGCAGCAGAAAGAAACTCGTTTGTAAAGAATAACACATATAATATTGTGCCATTTTTGGGAAAAATTTCTATTCCTATATATAAACATTTTAGAGAATGATTTAGAAATACATTCACTAGATTCTTGATAGAATATACCTCTGATGGGTAGGAAATATAAAGTCACAATAATTAAGAATACCTTTACATTTTTACCATACACACATCTGTGTTATTTCTATTTTTAAATGGTGAATACATGTGTAATGGAAAAGTGGGAGGAAAAAGCTAATGACAGGTAAGCAATTTTTAATGTCGCTTCAGAAAGCTAAAAAGCTCGGTGCCTGCTGATCCTGCCACACAGAATGCAGAATCCCTTCTTTTCATTGTCATTCACGCATTACACTGGCTACTCGGGCAGTGTAATTATTTTTCTGTTTTCTGTAGATAGTCGGTTTTCTCAAAGGTACATAAGAACAGCATTTCAGACAGAATGAATGGGGCTTAGCCAGGTGAAATATCACCCGTGGAATATCATGTTCAAGCCGAGCCAGGGTTGAGGCATCATTTCTTGGCCCGCAGGCAGTTAGCAATGTGCTGAGTGAACTGACAGTGTGAGGGGGCCACCAGCAATGTGGATGTGATCTTCAGCTCTGTCCCCGGAACACAGTATTTAGAATGTGACAAGGAGTCAAATCTCACTGTATCCAGACCATGGCTGGGGTCTTGTCTCCAGTGCTGGGTGCTGTATTTTAAAGCGATGCAAGCAGTGTGAAATCTTTCCTAGGCAGGCTGGCCGAGAGAGGTCGAGGGATTTGGAATCATGTCCTAGTGGCACACGTGACGTCACTGGGCAAGCTTAGCCTATTGAGTGTTTTGTCAGCTTGTAGCAATATTTGACTCTCTTAACTTCTCAGATGAGTAATTTCAGCCCAGAGTTTATAGATTAGCAGTCTCTACCACATGGTGAGTGTTTAGGGTACAGAGGTGAAAAAATGTGGACTTTGCCCTCCCTGGGCTCTGAGTGTGTAGAGGATAAAGCCATGTGCACAACTCTGCAAACAGCTTGAAGGATAGCAGCACTTAGTTAATCCACAGGCACCATGGAAAATCACAGCTAAATCTTCCTGTAGTGGTGGGAGATGGGGTGGGTGGTCAGGCCTTCAGAGGGAACTTGAACTCTGAGCTGGATTTTGAAAATGAAATGTGTTTCAGGGAGTGTCTTTAAGAAGTGTGATAAAAAACACAGTGAATGCTGCCACTGAGTATCATCAGACAGGAAAGCAGAGTCATAGAATCATTATGTTATGTCTTATCCACCTCATTCACCAGATCTGAATGACCATGACAGGTAACCATTCTGGGTCAGTTCAGGTCCTCAAGGCAGAGGGGACAGCACAAGTAAAGACGTTCACAAAAGAGGACTTCTGGGACTGCTTCAGAAAGTGGAAAGATCGATGGGATAAGCGTGTTCAAAGTCAGGGGAAGTATTCTGAGGGGGGTTAATGGCAGTGTGTCTTCTACTGTAATAATTTGAAATATTGTTGTATTAGTACATGTTGGGAGTAACATTTGCCATATTTTTTGATTACACTGTATTTGTAAGAGTAACAGGTATAAGAAGAATTGAAATCATTTAGTGCAACCTCACAGGCTTGGGATCAGTTGGGTTAGGGTGTAGGAAGACAGATTTAGCCTCAATTTTAAAAGTTTTTAATAGAGCTGTCCAAAGATTGTCCAGAGTTTCCAGTCCCCAGCTGTGTGAAAAAAACCAGGCAAGTCATTTTTTTGGTTAGCTGTACTGCAAGAGAGTGGGTCACTCAGACAGAATGAAGTTAAGGAAGGGTTTAGGGGCATAAAGTTCTGGGGTCAGACTCCTAGACCTGACTTTTCTACCTGCTGGCTCTGTGACCTTAACTGGGCTGATGATAATTAACTTTAAATGGCTCAGAACAGCAGCTGGTACAGTGACTACTAAGTAAGTCGCTAACAAATATTAGATATTATTGTTGTCAGTGGTGGTTAGTTGATGTGCTCTTTAACATTCCTCTTACCTTGATATTTAAAGTTCTAATTGTGTAATTATGTGACAGTATTCGGGTGAATTAAGAAGGTGGTAATGAGGAAATAGAAGCAAAAATAGAGCTGTTACCATCAACTCAGCAAAGACTTGAGGAAAACTACCTATAGTTGAGCAGGAGTACATTGCCCTAGTCATTCTCTTGGTCTGTCCTTTCTGGGCCTTCCAAGTTTTCCACTGCCCACCCAGAATATTTTTGGAGGGGCTGATGCTGCGTGATTCTCCCCAGCTTGTGTTTTCCTTTTTCTTGTAGATACAGTGGCTTCCTGAATAGGAATGCCTTCCCTGATAAAGAGACTGGATATAATGGACGAAGATCAATTAATGGAAGAAGTCTTGGCTAAGTTTATTAATTCTCATGAGCAGACGTATGAAGAATTTCTGAGCACTTTCACTCATCTTTCAAAAGGTAAAATGGAGAAGTAAACTTTCTACCGCAGCAGAGATAAAATTTATATTATACATTTATTTATGTCAGTACTGCCTTTTAAGAAATATTATTTCATTAGCATTCATGCAGTTCTTTAATGAGATAATTCTTATTAGGGCATGTGTGACTGACTTGTGTAAATTCCAATGTCTTTCCACATCTACGAGCTGTATTATGGCGTCAGAGCCATTGAACTTGTTAACTAAAAATATCCTGAGATATTATTCAATGTAATTACTTATTTTATTTTTTAAGAAATGCAAATGAAAGAGTCCTGGTTGTTAAAAGAATATTTAAAATGTAAACCCTGGGCACATTTGGATTCTGGTGTCACCACTTACTGGCTATGTGATCTGGGCGTGCATGACTGTTTGAAGGGGAAAAATTATAATACCTCCCATCAGTGTTGATAAAGGCTTTGTTGAAGTAATCCATGGAAAATGTAGCTTAGTGATTAGCACATAGCAAGCACTGGGGAGAGCTAAGTATTGTTATTGTTGTGAAGGTCATGATGATGATGATGATGATTGTTGTGAAGGTCATGATGCTGCTGCTGCTGCTGATTTGATGATGCTATGATTTCTGTAAATAGGAAATAACACTTTAGACCCATGGTAATGACCTGGGGCCTAAAGGCCAAATCCATGCTGTCTTTCTTTGTATGTCTTACCTGCCCTATATAGTGTTGGTATTTTTAATTAAGTCAACACCTAAAAGTTGGATAATGGTACATGGAAGTCTAGATTTGTGTCATTTCACCTGATGATGTGAGATGTGTTACTTATGAAGGGTCTGGCAGTGTCAGCTGGAGCTCAGGACCCCAGTCCCAGGAGCTCTATAGCTTGTCGTGCTGTCACACTCAGTATGAAAATAATGTGCATACGTTGTATGCTTTGTTCATCTAAATAGCACTTAGGGACACTAGAGTTGTAATCTTTGTTCTGGGTTCTGCCTCAGATCATTGTTGCCTTGCTCTCAGCCATGGTCCTTTCTTGGCTGTTGATCCACATTTGATGATCTCCTTGAAGTTATTGGTTCTCCAGCTGTGCATTAGACTCACCTGGAGAGTGTTTGGAATGCACTGGTGCCAGAGTCTACTCTGAAGCTGTTCTAGGACTAAGGATGTGGTATTTTTTGAAGACTTTTCTGGCAATTCTAATGTGTACGCAAGGGTGAGGAGGGGAGGTTTATAATTTCCAAGGTCAATGACCCTCTTAGGAAACCTGTGCTCATGTTTGTAAGTGGCAATTCATGTATTTTAAACAAATATAAAAGAGAAGTAGGTATAATGAACATACACAGTATAGGTTGAGTCTCACTAATCTGAAAATCTGAAATCTGAAATGCTTTAAAATCTAAAACTTTTTGAGCACCAACATGATGCAACAGCTAGAAAATTCCACTCTTGATCTCATATGACAAGTCAAAGTTAAAACATGGGTACACTGAAAAAAAAACTATTGTATAACATTATGTTCTGGCTAAGGTATATATCAAATACAGATGAATTTATAAATGTTTTGATTTGGGACCCATCCCCTAGATATCTCATTATGTATATGCAGGTATTCCAAAATATGAACAAATCTGAAATTCAAAACACTTCTGGTTGTAAGCACTTTAAATACAGATACTCAACCCATAGAATAACATTGGTATCTATTTTGTTTATACTTAAACAAAAAACATGGACTTTACATTTCATTTACAGTTATTGGAAATGGAGAATTTAGGATTATCAAACTAACTTTGGGACTGTCTATGAATGATCTGTTTTGATATGCTATGTAGGTGAAATTAATCCTGAGAATAGCAAATCATCTTTTAGTTTATGAATTTAGGTTTAGAAGCACGCTTGCTTTTTCTGAGCCTAATGATCAAATTCCTGTTTTCTGGACTCAAGGATAAAACTGGCAGAATTAATGAATTTTGGTATGCCAATGGTGTTTTGAATATTCAGATTATTTTGGAAATTACTTGTGTGGCTAATTTCATTTTTGTACCCTGGAAGTTTGATATTTTAAGCCAGAAGTTTAATATTTTAAGGGGTTATACTATATTTTTTGGGGGGACAGGGGTCTAGTCTGGTTTCACATTCTGGTGTGATCATTGCATGCACAGAGAAAACTGATGCAGATGTGGTGATTTAATTTTGAGTTCAGTCTAGGGCCCAAAATTGAGCTGAAATAAATGATGATGCAAGTCACATAAACTGTATCTCCAAGCACACAAATTGTTTTTTCCTTTCAAAACATCCCTAGGCACTGGTTCACATTATAAACTAATGACCTGAAAAAATTCCTCTTAAAGCATAAAGAGTGTGTGAGTGCAAAAACATGCCTTAAATCAGGAGTGTGTCTTCTTTTCTTCTGAAACATTTCAATACCATCTGAAAAGCCAAATAGGACTTAGGGACAGACCTAAGAGCTGAATGTTAGCTTAGAGATTTGATCTAGGTTAATATAGTCAGTTCTAAAAACATGAAGGCTCTTCCTTCAAAGTTCTGATCATGTCCCCTATCCCTTGCTTCCCAGGTCCTTCATTTGTCTCAATGTATTTGGTTGTTTTGCTGACTTGCCGTTAATCTTTTCTCTGTAAAAATGTTTATCACTATGTATACTTATGTACATTTCCTTAGAAAGTTCAGTTTTTCAAGTCCATTACCATTTCTACTGATTGACTGTTCTATTTATTTTTATAATAGTTATATGCCAGAATGCTTATGGGATTCATTTTCTTTCCAAGAGTGTTAAAAGGGTCAGTAATCCTATTAAAAAATTTTCCCTGGAAAAATTAAATTACAGTCTTATTGAAAGAAATTCACATTACTTCTTTAGACTCTTACAAAACAGTTGGAAACTTAATATGTCAGCGTAATTCTCTCTATAGTACATTTTTGTGATCACATTTTGGAGCTTTTTCTTTTTAAAAAAATTCTAGGTCTTTGAACAGTGGTACATATTTGTTCATAAGTACAATGCTCTGTTGAAATATTTAAAGAGACATACATATTAGTTTTAAACAGATAGTTTTAATTGATTCTCAGTAGTATCTTCAGTTCAAGAGGATAAATTGAATTGTTAGAAAATCAGAATACAGATTTTGTTTTTTCATTATTATTGAAGACATTATATTGTTGACAGTGTTGATAAAGATAAGTGCTAGATTTCAATCTTCTGTATCTTAGTTTCTTTGTGAACATAGGTACTTTGTAGAGCTTTCTAAAATACCTGGGGGGAAAGGCCTTTTCCTATTTGTCACATTTTTATCTTTTTCTTAGATTCTAAAAATACAGGTGTGAATACTTACATTTGATTTTTTTTGGTTAATGCAGTAATTCATTTATTCCTTTATTAGTTCTTTGAGTATCTTTTTATGGTCTAGGTATTATTTTAGGGGCTGAGGATTAAAAAATAAATGGAGTATAATTTTTATTTTGAGGTCCTTATAGTCCAGTGAGAGATAAAACAAACAAGGAGGAAATCACACCAATACGTAAGTACAGGGGTGAAGATAGGCTCTGTGCTATGAGAGATTATAGGGGGACCCCAGCCAATAGTTGAGGCGAGACAATAAAGGTTCCCCATCAGCTTTCGCTCCTCCCCAGATCACCAGCATCACCCTCAGCAGATACTGGACAGCCACCAAGCTCTTGGATTTTCCAGAGTATGAGCTAAAGGAACCTCTTTTTATAAAGTATCTAGACTCAGGTATTTTGTTACAGCAACAGGAAACAGGCTTAAAATGAGTGTGGGACAACCATGGAAGTATAACTTGCCTTGTCTCCCAAGACACTGAGAAGAGCCTGGGAAGATTTGACAGATAATAAGCTGAAGAATGACACATTAAATGCCTCCATGTCATGGTTTCCATTGGTTTTAGTACATATTTCTCTTTTATACAGCTAGACTTTTAAACAGGAAGTCTCCCAGATGAAGATGTAGCCTTGCTTCAGTAGGATTTATGGTTAATTACTTCTGAACTTCTGGAAGAAAAAGGCAATTTCTTTTTAATTTCCTTCCATATCAGGATGACTACATGGTCTGATATTAGAAGCGTTTGCTCAGGTGATGGCTGCTACTCATGTTGCTGTCACACAGAGATTATGTTACTAAGAAGAAACTCAGAAAATGACATTGCACGTCTTTTCAACTCTGTTTTGTTACATATGGCAATGTTGGGGTAATGCTGTAAACCTATGGTGTTGGATGCTGAAAGTGGCTTGTTCTCCACAGGTTCATGTGTTGGTACCCAATGTGGTAGTATCAAGGTCGTGTAATCTTTGAGGGGTGCAGCCTGTGTGAGGTAATTAGGTCATTGGAGGTGCTGCACTTAGAAGGGATTAGACCTCCTTGGTCTTTGGCTTACTTTTTTTTTTTTTTT
>NW_022900939.1:13705502-13727328 GCF_012274545.1 Fukomys damarensis | reverse complement strand
TTTTTTTTTTTTTTTTTTTTTTGGTACCGGAGTTCAAACTTGAGCCCTTGTACTTGCAAGGTAGGGGGTTGAACCACTGAGCTAAATCCCTGGCCCTGACTTACTATCTTTTAATGTGGCCTTGCCTTGCACTTGTTACCCTTATGATGCCGTCTGCCACAAGGCTCTCCCCAGTTCGCCAGCATTACTCTCAGCAGTAATTCATTTATTGCATTATTAGTTCTTAGAGTATCTTCTTATGGTCTAAGTATTTGACTTGTGCTCTTGAATTTTCAAAAGTATGAGCTAAGTAAACTTCTTTTTATAAAGTATCTATACTCAGGTATTTTGTTATAGCAACAAAAACCAGACTAATACAGAATAATTCCAATTCCCCCCTCCTCTCTCCCTCTCTCTCACATTCATATCCACACACCCTTACCCACACCACTATTGTCTTTTGTTGTGTACTTTAGGCTAAATATTCAGTTTTTGTGAGAGTTGCCTGTTTTTACCAACTATTTAACTTATAATGGTTTGAAAGTTGAAGTGAATTTACTGTGATTTTCTGAGCTTGTTATATTAATTAAATTCTCCATCAGGTAGGGCACTTCTTGTCTGGATGTTCAGGACAAATGGCCATGCTTGTGGCTTTATAAATTGGTGGTATTCTGGGCTCTGTTAAGTTCAAAATCTTAGAGTTTCAAAACAACTAAATACGTTCCTATTTTTCTTATAGTTTAATAATCTTACGTAGTTGTACAGAATTTAATCTATTATTTACTGTATTCACATTTACTTGTTTAAGGAGCTATGCTAATGCTCTGCCACCATTACAGATTTCAGGAATATATGTTTGCCATATATTTGTGCTCTTCTGATGTGCTCTGTCCAATAGAGTAGCTGCTGGGTAGCTAGTGCTACCTAGAATCTGGGTTTTCAATTTCATTTACTTTTAGTTAATTTAGAAGTAAGGTTGATAAATGATATTCAGTTCACTTACTGGAAAAATTTTAAAGGTGTTTGGGATGTTAGGTTTGTGAATCAATTTTTAAATGTAAATATTATGTAATATAAATCCAGATTGGGTATTTCTAATGAGAATTTGGTATCTGGATTGCGATATGCTATAATTGTAAAATATACATTGGATTTTGAAGACTTGGTATAAAAATAGAATGTAAAATAGCTCAATGACATTTTTATATTGACCATTGAAATGATAGTATTTTGGCACATTGATTTAAATAAAATGTTATTAAAATTTCACTTTTATTCCTTTTAAAAATTTTATTTAATATGCCTACTTGAAAATTTGAAATCACATGTTGTTTACATTATATTTCTATTGGGCATTACACTCATAGGCTAGTAGTTGTTAAACTTGGCTGCCTATTGGAAGGCTTTTTATAATAGTAAGTTTTTATAAAACCACAGACTTTCAGGTCTATTTTAGGCTAATGATGAAATAAGTCTATAAGTAAAGAAACTAGGAATTTATGTATTCATAAAACAGTAGTTGTTTCAGATGTACCACTAGTTTTGAAAAACCACTGGTTTAGACTACAAATTCTTACAATGCAGTCCCCTCAAAATCAAGGACAAAATACTACTTTAAGACACCAGATCATCACTTAAGTTAGTTTCTGTTTAAATTGTAGAGTTAATGGGGACAATCCATTGCTCTTTATTTTAGAATCACTTATGGATATATTCACTTTGCATTCATCTTGAATGACTTATTTAACTGTCATAATGATACAAAGAAATAGCAGTTACTATTCCCTTTTTTTTTGTACTAGGTATTGAACCCAGGGCCTTCACACTGAGTTATAATCCCAATTCTTTCTTTTTTTGTTTTTATTTTGAGACAGGGTCTTGCTAAGGTTTCTAGGTTTCCCAGGCTGGGCTCAAATTTGTGACCCTCCTTCCTCACCCTCCCAGAGTACTGGGATTACAAGTGTGTACCACCACTAATGACTTTTTAAAGCTCAGAAAACTGAATGTCATTGTATATTAGAAACTCCTTGGTGTCAGGTGGAAGATTCAAATACCAGAACGCTGACCATCTCTACCATCTTGTCTCCCACAGATATCTGGCAGAGTGAGATTGTGAGAAAAACCACATTTTATTGCTAATAGTAGCTAATATTTACTAAGTGCTAGGTATGCTTAGCACTTCACGTGGGTCATCTAAATCCTTACAACAGCCTAGTGAGGTGTGTGTGTTACATTTTACTTACTGTTTTTATTTTTCCCAATAACTTGTGGTTGTGGACTGAACCGTGCGTGTACTTCTCAAGTTTGTACGCTGGAGCTCTAACTCTGATGTGGACTCTATTTGGAGACAGAGCCTTTAAAGAGGTAGTTAGGATTAAATGAGGTCAGAGGGTAGGGCTCTACTCCAGTATTAATGTCATCATACAAAGAGAGAGACACCAACCCAAGCCAAATTAACAGATAAAGCCAAAAACCAAACAAACAAACCAAAAAACCATGGAAAGACATAATAAGAAGGGAGCTCTCTCTTTGTAAGCCAAGAAGAGGCCATAGGAAAATCCAAACCTTCTGGCATCCTGTTCTTGGACTTCCAGCCTGCAGCACTGTGGGAAGATACATTTTTATTTACAACATCCAGGCAGTGGTGTTCCATTATGGCAAACCAGGCAGCCTCAGCCAGGATGTATCACTAGTTGGTGGTAGAGTTGGACTACAGGCCTAGTCAGTGTGGCTCAGCGCTTACACTCTGAACTACTTTGTTTTCCGCCTTCCTATCAGTACTGGGCAGTTTTCTCAAGATTGGAGGGACAGTGATATGTGGATAATATAAGCCATCAGAATGGATCCCCTACTCCGAACATTTATTCTGTCCTCTTTAGAGTTTCAGCTACACAGGGGCTAGCTTTATGTGCACTTTGTTCACTGCTGTTTTTCTAGTGCCTAAAGCACTGCCTGATAATGTAGAATGAGTAGATGCTTAATGAACATTTGTTGAATAAATGAAATAAAAAAGAAAATAGGAGAAGGATATCCGCATTTAATGGACAGGCACAAGAAAGAAAGCCCACAAAAGAGGTTGTAATGCTCCGTTTGGATTTTACACACTGGCTACATGGGAACCACGGTGGAATGTGCAAACACGCAAAAAGCAGTATCATGCATTGCATGCAAATTTGAAAGGTGATAAATATCTAGAGCCCAGAAGATTAGTACGAGGCTGAGCAGAAGTACACAGGTGAAGTCGAGCCCAGGTGATGGAGGAGGGAGTGGAGCCACGGGCCCAAGGGGTCCTGCACGGGAAGACGTGGCAGACAGCATTTAGTAACTGATGACTGGCGGAGGTGCTGGGAGAAGAAAGAGTCAAATGAATCACAAGTATTTAGCCCAGGAGCTGCTGAGACCCTCAGAGGCCAAGTGACTTGTTCAAAACTGCAGGGTTCTCATTTGAGGAATCTTTTATTATTTTTTTCCTTATTGTGTTTATGTTCTGTCGAGAGCTCAGAATCTTGGGCTGGGATTTGGTTTACACTTCTGGACTGATAAATTCTGACTTGTCAGTTCAGGCAGAGGAATATCACTACTCATAACTTGACAACTTCAAAAAAATATAATTAAAAATGAAGCTGGTGACAGCACATAAAACAACACGTTTCAAAAGCTGACACATTTTGGTCCCCAAAGCTGTTTGAATTTGAATGTTAGAAATGCATCTTTAAACTGGGGGCACAAGGAGGGGCTTTTCCCAATCTGAAGAATGAATTTAAACTCTGCTGCAGAAAAATACCACAGAGAAAAATACAGAGAGCAGCTGGCTTTTTTTAACCAATTTCAGAGGAGGAAAAGAATTTCAGTAGAGCATAAAAACAGCTTTCTCTTATAAAAGAAAACAAAACAAGAAAAAGAATCCTAGCTGTGTAGCCTTTTGCAGTTATTTTCTGTCGAGTATTAGATAGAGACCAGAGGGCTTAACATTGTCTTGATACCCTCCCAACTGGTAGATGGCCTGCCGGAGCCGGAGAGAGTTGTTGGGGACAGCCGGAGGGAGTTGGGGACAACTGGCCAGCTTTCTGCTTCCAGGTGGCCCCCGTGCCACAGATTCTGTGCTGTTGTTGTCAGTCATTTAATTCCCCACTGAATATCGAGTGGCGTTTTTAGTTCACAGCCCATTTGCAGTGTTTTTCTGTTTCCTTTTCTTCGTTAGCCACATTAAGAAAAAAAAAAAAGAAAAGTTGGCCTGGAGAAGCATTCTGCAAATGTGAATTTAACAGCAAAAGAGCACAATCTAAAATAACACAACAAATAGCAATAAACTTAACACACAGGCCACTGGGATAAGGCTAACCTCGGGGAAATTTGAGGCGGCGTCCTGTGAGAACTTTTAGATGAAAGAACTAGAACGTTAAAAAAAATTAATCTGGCATCCTAAGAAAGGGAGAGAAGAGGCGGTGTCATTTTAAAGCTTTTTTATTGGTGTTTTTTGGTGTTACCGAAAAGGAGTAAAAAAGGACAAGAAGAAAAGCTTGTCGTTTTATAAGGATCACCAATGCAATAGTCATCTGCAGATGACTGCTTTGTCATAATATCAGACTTCACATAGGACACTGAAGGAGAGAAAGCAAAATGTGTCGAGGAGACCCAACGAATTTATATCAGTGTCTTGTGGAAGAGTCCTCCAGCCTTTGTAACATTAACCTGTGGTTTTTCTGTGGAGGGAACATCTGCAAACTGTAATTAAGCAATTTTCATTTGTTTCTCTATTTCTTTTGTCGTCACTAAATCACTACACTGAGGGAACAAATTGACATATTATGAGACACAGAAAACTGCTGGTTCAGTTGCAGAAGGAAATTTCCCTCCTCAAATTATGACCAATTTTGAGCTGATCGAGCCATTCTGTTTTAGATATATTAGCATAAATCTTCAGCTGTGGTTGTTACAATTTATATTCATTTCAAACATGAATATTTGGTCCGTAGATAATCGTTTGTTTTTCACATCTGCAATAGTTTAGGTGTAATTGGATAAGGAAAGAAAATATATTTGAATATGTACAACATACTGAATCGTAATCACTAAATTTATTTTTGGCAATGGAGTTAATGCACACTATTTTGTTACAACAAATATCTTCTCTAGTGTGCTTTGTCAATAAGATAGAAGAATTAAAAATTGACTTGTTTTCACATGAAAGAATCATTTTCATTAATTCTCTCTGGCTATTCAATTTACATATGCTGTATATGGTATATTTCATTTGTGCGTATAAATTAGAGAGTTAGACTTTCATAGGTAAATGGGATTTTAAACTTTTGCAAGACTCAAGCAGAAAGCTCCTAATGGTTAAACTTTTAAGATTGTCATTACCTGAAGCTGATTTATGTAATATTAAGTAGCTGCACACTTGATTTGTACTTATTTAACTGGAGACATTGTTCTTACTTATTGTTGGTACTTTTGTTTTCACTTGAAGGAAAAGGATAAATTGCTCCATGTGAAACTGGGGTGGTCACAGGTCTGTGTGCCTTGATTCAGTCGAATGGGCAAGTATTCAAATCTGAGTGGTTTTAGCAAAATGTTCTGTCAGCCATGGAGCAATAATATTTTCTTTGAAATGGTTGACTAACCCAAAGGGATACAAACAGGAAACTTTTTTTTAACCAAACCTGTATCTCCCTTTTATGAAAATCAAACCAGTCTGTCTAGTATGTGTTTTTTTTTTTGGTTTTGTTTTTTTTTCCTATGGGGATTTGTTCTAGGTGTGATAGACTTAAGTGATGCCAGCCAGCTTGCCTCTCTTGCAGCCCTCTGCTCCCTTAGTACAGGGAAGAATGATACTGTTTTCCCTTTAGGGTTTAGTCTCCCTTTTCCATTAGGTTTTGTAGTATATGAGAAACTGATTAGAAAAAAAAAAAAGGATTATAGCCACTCATCTAATTCTTCTGGGTTTAATTTCTAATTATGGTGTTAGTCCAGTTCTTGCTAATGTTGAGGTCATTTAATTAGTATTGTTTATTCTGACAGCTTTTTTTTTTTTTTTTTTTTTTTTTTTTTTTTTTTTTTTTTTTTTTTTTTTTTTTTTTTTTTTTGTACCAGGGATAGAACTGGGGTCCTTGTGCTTTTGAAGCAGGCAGCAGAACCACTGAACTAAATCTCCGGCCCCTACTGTTGGCTATTCTGGCTAGTTCTAGGCATTCATCTAGAACATGAGACTAGAGGGACGAATAAAATAGAAGAATTCACCAGTGGTTATATTGTTTTTATTTATTTTGCTATCTGTTTATAAAGAATGACCTGATTCCCAAATGCTCCAGATGTATGAATGCAGAATAGCGATTTATATGTTTATAGATTATATAGTTAGAGCTATTATAAAGCAATGTTAACTACTCTGTGCAGTGCTGCTAAGATAGTACTCAGCCTTTGGTTCTGGGGTCTTGGTTTTAAACTGAATACTCTATGAGTTAAGAAAAAAACAATAAGAATGACGATAACAGTGGATATTCAGGCCCTTTTAATTCCAAGCTATTTATTATTTATTTCTATTATTAATAAGGGATATTTTGGACCAATCTATAAAAATGACAGAACGTGTGATATTTGTGTTACTTAACTCTGTTCTTGAACTGCTCAATGCCACATACCAAAGTTTGAATCCTGAATTACTACAATTTTGTGCAGAAGATGTTATTCTCTCTCTGATAGTTTGATAACTTCAAAGAAGGGTTTATTTGTAAAGAAGAGGTAAAAATTAATCCCTCTATCTTTAACTCCTCTAATTTAGGGAGTTAAAGTCTGTCTTACGTAGATGTATCTTTTATGTAGGTAGCAGAAGGGCAGGGTCTGAGGGTAAAGGACAATTTTTTAAGCCACAGTTTTTAGCTTTGTGAAGATTGCATTATGCAGTCCTTGAATTTCTTATGTTATTGTAGGCAGGGCCAGTGTATAGAAAGAGTACTATTTTATCTTTGAAACAGGAGATCTGGGTACTAGTCTGGGCATATAATTCCTTCGGTACTAGGCCTGCCAGTTACGCTCTGGTTTTGTAAAATAGGAATAATTCTGCCTGTTCAGTGTGTCTCGTGATTGTAGTCAGAATCTGATGAAATATGGGGGCCGGAGATTTAGCTCAGTGGTTCCGGCTCCTGCCTCACAAGCTCAAGGTCCAGAGTTTGATCCCGGTACCCACCCTAAAAAACCAAAAAACCAAAAAACAAATAAAATCTGATGAAATATATGTGAAGGCACTTGGTAAGTTGTGAAGACTTACTCAAGTGTAAAGTTTTGTGACGAGGGGGAACTATTTATGATATAAAAGAGAAACATCAAGGTTAAATGTTCAGGAAATCTTGAACGTAGAGTATGGGTATGAAAATATATAAAAGATTAGTCACAATGTTATTTTATATTATATATATTAGGGCTGGGGATTTAAACTTAGGGAATAATCCTACACTGGCCTCTGGTGGTTAGACTAAATACTGTGTCTACACATAGCCATCAGACAAAGTTCCTTACATGCTTTGACAGAGATAAGGTATCGGATCCTTCTTTTTAATTATCAGCTTCTAGATTCTATTTCATGAAATCTTTACCTAGGAATTTATATTATATATATTAGGGCTGGGGATTTAAACTTAGGGAATAATCCTACACTGGCCTCTGGTGGTTAGACTAAATACTGTGTCTACACATAGCCATCAGACAAAGTTCCTTACATGCTTTGACAGAGATAAGGTATCGGATCCTTCTTTTTAATTATCAGCTTCTAGATTCTATTTCATGAAATCTTTACCTAGGAATTCTACTTTGTGTCTATATAAAATTATGTTGGAGATGTTTATTAAAATGCACAATTCTTAGGAATCTGTCCCCAAAATTGACGGGAGCCCAGGAACACTGACTTTCAGACCAGTTTTGAAAAATATATCCTTAATGAAATTGAGAATGGATAGAGGGAGATACACACATTCTTCAAATGTTGTGCTCACTTGGTGTAAGCATTGCAGTTCTTGAAGAATAAACTGTATATTTTATAAAATTATGACACCCCCACAAAGGATAATTGTTTTACTTTAACCTAAGACTTTTTGTTTAATGTCACTCTTTTATTTAAAAGACATTTTTTACAGTGAAAAAAAACCCGACAGGAATAGAAATAGGAATTTTTCTGCCATCTTGTTGATCGGATACAGAGGCTGGAATAGAATAACTGATAGATAACTGGGCTACATTCAGCATACATTCTGTCTAAAGGATTCTAGAGCGTATGTCTGAGGGTGAAAACTACTGCATTACTTCTGTTTTGCCAAAAGACATTTTCTTTGTGAACATTTTGTTATTATTGAGTACACAGACGAGGGACTGGGGAAGTCACGCAGGCTGTAGTGACATCTTGTTGCCTGTATTTCCCAGAAGTACCCCTCCAGTAATTTTACTGCTTCTGTTATCTTTTCTGGTGTATATTTTGTATGTGAAGATACTTAATACATTTTAAAGGCTTACTCAACAGTAGAGTTTTATGATTAGGGTAACTGATTTAAAAGAGGGACATCAAATTTAAATATTAAAGGAATCTTGATTTATGACATAAAATGTAAAATATATGCGTGTATTCCTTCATTATTTCTAAGAAAGCCTTTTTAAGAAGAAAGAGGATATTTATAGAAATTCTCTGTAGCCTGAGGATTAGAAGTTAGGTTGGAGAAAATGTTTTCTGTGTACACAAATAAAAGCTTGAGTCTATTAATGTATTCATTTACTCATTCATCTATTCTTCATGCTAGAAAATACTGAGAAGCATCAACCCACACATACAAAGTGGAACAACAGCCTGTTCTTTCTGTAGCAGTAGAATTCTTAGCTACTTTATCACCACAGGGTAAAGATGATCTATCCCTCTGTGTCTTGGAGCTGGGTATGGGATGAAGTGTGTGCCAGTGAGATGTGAGGGGAACTGATTCTTGCAACTCCTTGGTTTATCCTTAAGTCACATGACCTGTATTTATTTTATCCTGACCACGCTGGCTGAGAATTGACAGTCGCTAGAACAAATCCCTTAGATTGAGAAATGGAAGCCAGGTGTTCAGGATGGCATAGCTCCCCACCAGGTTGGATCCCTGGATCATCTCCATGTGAGAGAGCAGCTAAACATCTCTTCTGGCTGCTGTGTTTTGGTACTAATAGGGGAAGTGATGAATGGGCCTTTGTCTTCTGCCTCGTGCTCTTGCTTGGAGCAGGATATGGTAGTGTGTGGTCTTAGACTACGTGGAGAAGGGTAGTACACTAGGGATAGCAGCATAGAAAGATTGGAGAAATGTGGACTCTAGAATGACTTTGTGGGGCAGATCAGCCACATTAATGCTGTACTGAAAGAAATGGATTTCCATCTTGGTCAAACTGTTGTTACTGTGTCTCCTTTTATATAGGTAAACCCATATTCAACTAATTAATATAATCATAATCCTATGTCTTAGAGATAAACATGGGTATATGCATCCTCTCCTAAATTTTCTGTTTAATATGTACATACTTAGCTAATTTGAAGGCAGACTTTCTAAATGAGTCACTGGGGAAGTGACTTAATATCTCTGAGTTTCAGTATCCTTATCTGTAACGTAGGTGCAACAACTTCTACTTCACAGAGTTGTTATTAGGGTTGAATAATTACAAGCATATAAGGTCTGTGCACATACATATGTTTATATGTATTTGGAATGCTTGAATTGCAGGTAAGAGCTCAACCCAATATTTTCTTTCACTTACATATTCAGCAAATTTATTATAATCATAATTATCTTATAAAAGTGAAATCACACTTTATACATTCTTTTTGAAATTTGATTTTTTATGTAATACTGTATATCTTCTCCTGGCAATAAATATTGTTACTTAACAATGTTTTTTTTTGTAAGTAATATTAGCTTTACTATGAAAGAAAATAAGCAAAATTAGGGACATGATACATATTATGTTGGGATATAAGCAGATATCTTGTCACAATATAAGAAACAGCGTGCTCATGTACAAGTTGTGTGAAAACAAATCAGCTGTCAAAACATGTTCACAAGTTCTGAAAATATTTTATCTTAATATAAAATATGGCAAACTCAAAAATATCTTGTTACACAGAATACAGAATATACACACCAAAAATTTAAAACAAAAATAGTGGCAAAATCCTAATTAACAATTTAGTGGCTTATACCTCCAAATTGTAAAGACTGAACAAAAACTACCCAGATGCTAATTTTACTTGAAAGTAAAAAAATACATTTTAATTCACCATGCTTAATTAAAACACTTATGTATTAAGCTCAAAGATACACAAAAATATCTGTCATCTCAGTATCTTTATATTGATCTACTGAAAAACAAATAATGTATATTCTTCAGGATCTCTATCTGGGGTTTTATTTTTGGAAATTTTATGGAGAAATATTGACCTTAAGCTTTTTTTGTGTTACTCCTACAGGAGTAATTGCATCTACTACGTACGAAAATTTCACAGTATTTTCAAAATGGCCTTACATATATAGTTTCTCCCCAGTGAGATTTCTGCCATGTATTTGACAATACAAGTGTACTGAAAGAGTTCCCTAGTTGCTTATATACATATGGTTCCTCCCCATTGGGAGTGTCTTTGGCAAACACCACAAATGCTGAAAACTTTCCTGCTTTGCTTACATGCATAGAATTAATGCTGAGTGTGAGTTCTTTCATGTATTTTACAAAAACGTTGTGTATTAAAAGCTTTCCCACATTGCTTACATATATAGGGTTTCTTCCCTATGTGAATTCGTTCATGTATTTTACAGTAATCTTGTGTACTAAAGGCTTTTGCACATTGCCTAACATATATATAAGGTTTCTCCTCTGTGCGGATATTTTCATTTATTTTACAGTCACATTGTGTGCTAAAAGCTTCCTTACACAGCTTACTTACATAGGGCTTCTCCCCTATGTGAATTCTTTTATGTTGTTTACAATGTTGACGCCTACTGAAAGCTTTCCCACCATTGCTTACATACATAGGGTCTCTCCCCATTGTGATTTCTTTCATGGATTTGAACATCATTAGCTATGCTGGAGGCTTTCAGATTTTTCTTATATATCATGGTCTCTCTAAGGTGAGTTCTTTCACTAAGCTCAGAGTAGGATTTCCCACATTAACAATGTTTTTGAGGGCTGCATGGTACTTGGTTGTATGAATTTGTTACTATTTTGTTTAACCATTCTATTTTTATTGGACATTTTCATTATTTCTAATTTTGTGCTATTATCAATGGTGAATACCTTAATTCATTCAATAAATGTTTATTGAATATCTACAATGTGCTAAATGCTCTTCACATAAGTGAACAAAAGTGATGAAGATCATTGCCTTCAGAGAATTTACATTCTGGGGGAGGGGAACAGACAATAAACATCACAGAAAAGAAAAATGTGTTAGAAGATAGTAATCGCTTTGGGAAAAAGAAAACAGAGCAGGGTTTAGTGGATTGTGCGTGCTGGGAGGAGGGTGCAGGTGGCATTTCTACATGGGTGATGTGGTTAGGCCTCCTCCGGAAGGTCACATTTAAAGATTAGAAGGTGTGGAAGTTGAGCCTGCAGATACATTCGGCCCAGTGGGGAGCCAGTGCAAAGGCCTGGTAATAACAGCCTCTGGCCTGCCTGAGGAACAGTGTGGCTGGATTGGTGTGAGGAAAGGTTGCATGGAGGTGGAGCAGACCAGCCTTGTAGGACCTTGTGAGGGCTTTAGCCCTTTTTTCTTTTACATCCCTCTTCCTTATGGCCTTTAGATCAATTTCACAAAGAGAAGTGCTGGTTCAAAGATCGGCAGTATTTGTGGATTTGATTAAGTAAAAATTTTCAAGGGAACAGATTAGACATTTTTGGCTTTACAGTGCCCACATACTTAATTATTTCTTTTGAATAAATTCTTAGACCTGAAAATTCTGGCTGAGGAATAGGAAAATTGGTATGCCCTCAAGAGAATAAGTTTTAAGGGAATAAATTGTATACTCTTATAGGCAGAGGTCATTCATGTAGCTCTCCTAGCTTTCCCTCTGGTCGTCCAGCCCAGATGGGTGTTAAGCACACTGTGAATACTCAGTGCACAGCTTCTGGCTGAGGTGCTGAGCATTAGTCTACATCCCACTCTGAATTGTTCCACGTCTATAGAACCAGGAAATGACTCTTTCCCCTTACAGAAACCAGTAGGTTTCTGATAGCGAACTCCCTGCTCTCCTTAGGTTTACATCTCAGTGGGTAGAGATAGGCAGTAAACAATTTTGAAAAATAATTCCACATAATTGCCTATGAATTTGAAGAAAACGGGGCAGATGATCAAAGAGTGTGACCCGATTATACAGCTGTGACAGTACTAAGTGTAGGCTCAAGGGACATGTGCACCTCTCCCACATCTGCCTGTGGAGCAGAGCATAGGTTTTCTTTTGCTTTGATTTCATCATGTTGTGGCATTTCTTGGAAGTAGATTAGTGAGGATAAACCCTCGGATCAAACACAACATCATAATCAAGGGGGTGCGAAGTGTGGTAACAATCCCAGTGTCCATCAGCTGGTGAGTGGAAAAATAAAATGTGGTCCTGTTCATTAAGTGGAATATTGTTTGAAAATGGAAGTACTAATATATATGACAACATGGATAAATCTTGGATATGTTACGCGAAGTGAAAGAAGGCAGGTGCAGAACCCCACATGCCATATTATTGCCTTTATATGGAATGTCTTGCAGAGATGAATCCACAGCAGCAGCAAGTAGATTAGTAGGTAAGAATGGGCACTGTCTACAGATGGGCACCAGGCATCGCTTTGGGCAGATGGAAATGACCTGAAAGTTAAATTGTGGTGACTGTCATACCACTC
This sequence comes from Fukomys damarensis, assembly GCF_012274545.1. Classification (NCBI taxonomy): domain Eukaryota; kingdom Metazoa; phylum Chordata; class Mammalia; order Rodentia; family Bathyergidae; genus Fukomys; species Fukomys damarensis. Next base: position 13,714,464 of record NW_022900939.1, on the reverse strand, counting down.
TTTTTACTGAATTTAGTGAATAGTAGGCTTACAGTGAGGCAATTTTTTCGTGTATAAATTATATTCTATAAAGCCTTGGAGAAGTGGAAGCATCTTCAAGGATACTTAGCTTCTTGGTGAGTATGTGCCCTTGTGACTCACGGACCAGGTTGGTCCTGTTTGTGTGTAAATATTTCCTATCAAGAAAATAAGTTGGTTGTGCTTTCTTGCAAGCTTAAGGTGGAAAAGGACAGTGTGCAAAAACAGATGAATTTCTTAGATACAACAGATTCTCCCTTGCGCAGATAGATACTGGGAGTTGTCATCCTGTTGGAGATTCTGGAACTACGGGAATCTGTTCAAATATCCACTCCCACCCTGGCCACCCCTTTCTGTGGCCTTGACTGAGCTCGGTAGGAGTGTGAGCTCATCCTGCAAGTGGGTTATTATGTGTGGCCTCCCTGCACCAAATGCAGTTCACTCGACAGGCTCCAAGCATGGAGTTTTATCTTTTTCCACCATCACAGAGATTGCTTTTAAAAAGTTACTTAGGGTGCCCAATTTAAATGGAAAAGAGTGGTGCAGATTGCAGTGTGAAGATAAGGTGAATATTCTATGATAAGCGACTGGAGATAGTGTCTTCATTTCTGCTTTAGAAACACGAAAAGGACTCTTTGTGAGCTGTTTTTCTTTCTTAAATTTTTCTCTTTCTTACCACCACGGTAGCTATGGCTTCCTCCACTTCTCACCTGGTTAGTAGCTCTATTCTTTCTGCTTCTAGTGCTGGGCCCTAGGATCCATTGTCACCTTAGAACCCAGCCCTGCTGTGACTCTCAAAGTCGCACCGCTTTGTGGGCATTCCCTGTCCACCTATCATTAAATGTGTACCCCAGCTTGGTGCTTTTGTCACAGGCCCTGTGCTTTCCACCATCGGGGCTTTGTTCACAAAAAAAAATGTCTCCTTGTGGAGTAGCCTCGTCATAATGCTCACCTGTTGAAATTGTAGCTGTCTTTCAAAGCCGAGCTCCATTCCTACCTGAAGCCTTTGTGATTTTCCCAAACCGATTATGAAAACCCTTACATTGTCTGCTGCAGGTGTCTTATTTTGGTGGTGCACATCATGGCTTGTTCCTAGTTTGCAAACTCGGGAAGTGTGGGGACTGGGTCTTACCTGTCTTTCTCACTTTGCAAATAGTTGATGTCCAGGATATAACTTTTGGACTTAATGAGCTGTATATCTCAACTGTTACACAATTTTTCTCCCTGAAAATAAACTTTCAGCAATTTTAAACTCTTCACATTTTTCTCTCTGTAATTGCCCACTACTGGACATTTCAAAAAATTGATCTTACTGCCATTGTGTCCCTCATCTAGGGCTTTTTGACATACATTTTTTCCAGGCCAGGCTGGAGCATTTGTGCCTTGGCAGGTTGATGGCTATGACTGTGAATAATGAGTCAATTATCATCCAGCCTCAGGGAAAGCACAATTATTCCTGACTGGCCAGACTGAGGTAATCCTCTCCTCCCTGTGCCCTTTCAAATGGAGAACATAAAACAGTTGGAATTTAGAGCACTGCAAAGGGAATTCACATAAAACATTTGTGTGTGCTGAATTTAGCTTCTTTAGGTTTATTCTGATTTATGATTGATTGGCTTTAAAATTGCTTATTTAATCCTAACGACTATTGCTCCAGGGGAGGCCAGATACCAAGAGGCATGTGATCCAGAAGCAGTGGAGTGAAGTAGTTTGGCTGGATGAATCAAGAGCAAATACTATTGTCCAGAGAAACATTGCCCTAGGCTAGAAGCATAATGTGAAAATCACCCCGACTTTCAAGGTGCCCAACCTTGTTATAAGCATGATTGCTTATCCTCTATTCTCTTTGCAGAAGGCGTTTTAAGCAGCTGCCTCGTGTTGTATAGAATATTCCCCCTATGATTTTTTTCTTTCCTTCTAGCAATATGTTCAGTATCTTATTGTGACTGAGAGCATACTCTTGATTTATATTGCTCTTGACCATGGTGCAGAAGAACAGACACTTCGAGGTTGCTGGCAGGGCTGATCATGAATTCCGATGTTGGTTGTGCTGAGCTGTGAAACCTGCTGCAAATATGGTAAAGCTTCTGGGTACATGGGTGCCAGTCTGGCTCTGCATGGGTGAATTTGAAGTTTAAAAAACAGTTTCTTTCAAAATTGAGTTTTCCAAAAGTAATCATTTTCATCTGGAAGATACATAATCAATAAGTGGTTAGTATCTAATTTAGGAAGGCATCAAAAGTTTTCACCTTTTCAAGGAGTGTGACCTTTCTCTTTGGTCTGAAATTAAACACTGAAGGTGTAGTGGTGGCCTTGGAAGGCAAATCTGTTGGAAACTTGTCTGTTTGGTATCAAAAGGAAATTGAAATTCCATTGCTTCAGAATAATGAAACCTCTGAAAACCTTTAGAAAAAAACTTTTGTCTCATCTGTATTGAAGTTTTGACTCAGAAATGCCCAAAGAAATACTCTTTCAGGTCTCAATAACCTACTTGTTCTCTGAAACGTTGCTATTAGATTTCTAAACTGTATTATGCCTGACATGGATTTCAAAGCAAGAAACATTAGGGATAAGATGAAACGATAGAAAAGGACTGTGATAAAAAACAGAAACAGCAGAAAATGAGATGAACAGTTGGGTGGCACATGTGGATCGCCACTAGGATCGCTCTGGGAAGCAACATCTGGTCTCTAATCACACAGTCGGCCACTTCGGAGTCTGGGCTGTGCCAGCATCTGCCATTTTGACATTATCATATTGAAAAAGAACTTTTTCCCTATCTCTTTCTGCCAAGAGATTTATTATTCAGTAGGTTTAAAAACCTTATAAAAGCCTTTATAAAAAGTGCTTTTAGGTCTTTGGAGCAATATAAAATAGGTTCTTGTGGAAGTAATTTCAAGGTTTAGGAAGGACCTTTAAACTGAAGTTTTAATAAGAAGGAGAATAAATTCTTTTATATACCTTGTGGTATTTTAAGAATAAAAATTTTGTATTTGCAAAAGGAAGCAGTTTTCAAAGAGTGGGGAGAATTTTTGTTAGATCTGAGACTTCATCAGTAGCTCAATATAGGTGGGACTTCATTCCCTATGTTTTGCTCTTTGTTTCAAAGATATTTGATGTGCTTAACTGGCAGATAACCCGAGGGTCCTCTTGAAATGGTAGAGGAGCATATTGAGTGAGAACAAATAGGACTTGCCCTTCCAGAACATCTGTCATTTTCAGACGTCGCTGGGCTTTTCATTTGTTTAAGTCACTATTACATAGTGTTGTGCTGGACCCATAATCTTTCCTTCATAAATCCCAGATTTAGGTTGTGCTTGATTTAAAGAATAAACTGGGAAAACTGTGGTAGTCACAAGAAGCCATCTTCCTTTCTAACTTCCCTGAAGTTTGAGAAGCTCTTTCATTCTTCTTTTAATTCCCCGTTTCCAGGCATAGCCATGTCTTTCTTGCTTTATCTTTTATTACCACGGGTGATTATTTCAGGACATCTCTGGGGCTATAAAAGAGGAGGATGTCTAGGAGACTAAGTTCCAAGATCATTTCCTTCTCACTTCTGTGATCCTTCATTGCACTGGTTACCCCAGCACTTTTCTTGGCAACCCTCTCAACTGCTTACTCAGCCTCCAGCTGCTATTCCAGCATCCAAGACTGGTTCTTCACACTCGAGTTTCTAGGGATTTGTTGGGGGCAAAAGGCAGGGTTCACCTCTCCCAGGAATTGTGAGGAGTTGTGGGTACTGGTGCCGAGGCAGTAGTATAGAACTGGTCTGAGTGTGTGTTATTTATGGATATGGCTTTTTAAAAGAGAAAGCGATGCATTCAATATTTGTGTTTCCCCTCTCTGGCTTATTAACAATGTACTTAAGATTAGGCTACCTTATCTCTGTTCCTCACCAGTGTTTCTGTGTTAATATGACATCCCACAAGTCTTAATTCTATCAACGATAAGTTGTTTAGAAATAAAGGATTTCAGCTGGACTTGCATCAGGCTGTGATTATCACAACAGTCTCACTGGTTTTGATGCTGTGTATCTAGTGGCTGAAGAAAAACAACTAGAGCAACTTTTCTGGTTTAGGTTATCTCATAACTCCTTCAGTTAGAAGCTTGTCTAAGGACTTCACAGATAAAATAACTCTTCATCTCTGGAACATTTGCATGGTAGAGTCTAGTAAGGGAATAGAACAAGATTCCCCCACCCAGAAATGGCTTGATTTCAATTCTTTGATCACTTTTGTATCCCTTTATCACTCTCTAATCATAGAATTCTTTATTTTCCATTTTAACAATAAGCAAGTTTCAGTTTTGGGATATACCCTGTAGCCCTGGTTGTTCTTTGATATTTGTATGCTTTTCTTCTTTGCTCCCTATCTAGGATCCCCATCCCCTTTTTCTACTTGTCTTCTTGTGTTCTGTAAGGACCTTCTCCTGTCGTTTGCTAAATCATTCTCGGTAGCAAAGCACAGTGGTTGGGAGGATAGATTCTAGACTTCAAAAAATGGGTTCAGGTTCCCATTCTGTTACTTAGTAGCTAGCTATATAGTCTTGAAAACATTACTTAATCTCTCTGTTGGCCTTGGTTTTCTTATTTGTAAAGTGGGGGATAGTACGACTCCTTCCTTCCGGGGGTGTTGCATGGCTTAAATAAGATGATTTGTGAGTTGGGCATAAGTGAGTACTTGACACCCAATAAATGTTAACTCCTTACATTAGTTTTTTTAAAAAATTAATTTTATTGGTACATTTTAGGTATACAATTGAAGGTGTGAACCTTTACATAGTATATCTTGACTCTTATTTTTTCCCATTCCCCTGCCCTCTGTTCAAGCCCTCCACTCCTCTCTATTTACAAAGACTTTTTGTTTCATTTTTTCATTTTCTCATGTTAATTCCATTCCCTTCTTTTCTTTCCCTTTCCCTTACCCTTCCCATTCCCCCTTTGTACCTTTTCTTTCTATTTCACATTATCTGTTATACATTTTGATCTTCATTTACACTTTCAGTTTCTCACACCAGAGAAACTATTCAGTATTTACACAAGTGTGTCCTATATATTTCACTTAAGAGTATGGCCTCACTGTGCATCCATTTAGCTATAAATGCCTCTAATTTCTCATTCTTTACGGCTGAGTAGTACTCCATTTTAGAAAGAAATACATTTTCTTTATCCAGTCTCCAGTTGATGTGCAACTGACCTGTTTCTAAGCTTTAGCAATTACATACTGTGCTGCTATAAACATGGGTGAGCATATATTGCTGTGGTAGGATTCTTTTAATTCTTTTGGGAAGATACCCAGCAGGGGAATAGCTGGGTCAAATGGAACCTCTAGTCCTAGTTCTTTGAGGAATTGCCATACTGATTTCCACAGTGGTTGTACCAGTCTACACCTCCACCAACAATGAAGAAGGGTTCCTTTTTCCCCACAGCCTGGTCAGCATTTGCTATTGGTTGATTTCATGATAGCAGCCATTCTTTCTGGGATAAGGTGGAATCTCAGTGTTGTTTTCATCTGCATCTCTCGAATGACCATGATGTTGAACATTTTTTCATATGTTTATTTGCTGCTTTTACTTCTTTGTGTGAGAAATGTCCATTTCAGATGCCCAATTTTTGGACTGGGTCCTTAAATCTAGGAGGTCTGATTTTTTAAAAGTTCTTTATATATTCTAGATAATAGACCTTAGGATTGGGGATTTAGCTCAGTGGTTCTGCTGCCTGCCTCGCAAGCACAAGGTCCCGAGTTCTATCCCTGGTTGAAAGAAAGAAAGAAAGAAAGAAAGAAAGAAAGAAAGAAAGAAAGAAAGAAAGAAAAGATAGTAGACCTTTGTCTTAGCAACAACTGGTAAATTTTTTTTCCCCACATTGTGGGTTATCTCTTTACACTATTGGTGGTTTCTCTTGATGTACAGGGGCTTTTTTTCTACAGTATTAAAAATACCTTTGTGGCTTACCATTACCTCAATGTAATTGATGGGTGTGTAATTCCCTGTAGCTATATTTTTTCCAACACTTGAAACTGTATTTGGATTCTTTGTACCACAATTTTCAAGAGCAGCTGAAATGCAACATGGACAAAACTAGATTCAGTATCTTTCACCATTCTCTCTCTCATGTTTCTGTTATTGGCACCATAATATTATAATTTTCTCAGTGTCTTAATTTTGGATTAATTTCAGACTCTTTTTTATCCTAAGATAATCATGAACATGCATAGATTTAATTTACAGGTATTATAATTGCAGTGTTTAGAATAAGTGATTGGTTAAATAAATAATTTTACATTGACGCAATGCAATTCTCTTCTGCTGTTAAATTTACCCAGAAAAATATTCAATAACATGAAAGGAAATATTGCTGGCAAATTGAATCATAATATATATGGCATAATTTTATTTTGATTTTTAGGAGTACATGGATGTGTAAGTCGAAATTAGAAAGATAGTGACTGAAAACATTTTGTTGTGGCTATTTGTTGTGGCTTATAGGACTATGAGTGGTTTTTATATTTTACTTTTTTCTCTTATAACTTTTTAAAAATCATGCATACATTACTTGCCTATAAGGAAAAAACCTCTCAAGTTTAGAAAAAAAATAGGATAAGTAATGTCTAAAGTCTAGCAAATACTGATCTTTTAATTATGGCCAAGTACAATGCTGAATTCATAGTAAGTACTCAATATTTGTGGAGTATTAAGTGAAATATTGTTATGTTGTGCATTTTGAAAATAACTATATTTAAGAGTGTTTAATGCTTGAAGAATTCAGTTTGTACGGTTCTTTGAAAAGCAATCTTTTTCTTGGAAAAAAGTTTCTCCATAAACACAAAATAAACCAAGCTTGGTATAATGGATATTTTCTAACACTATATAATTTATTATTTCAGAGGATAACATGACCAAAAGGGGAGCATTTGGGCCAGATGCTTCAGGAAACACGTTTACCTCAGTAGAATTTACTCGTAAAAGTGAACCGCATGACCATCATCTTAGAAATAAGTCTACTTTTCTTTGTACTTCATCAGAGCGTGTAGAAGAAGAACAGGTAATATTCTAGCATATTTATCGAAATAGTCCAAGGAAAGAATCTTTCTTCATGAATTAAAAAAAAAGAGAGATCATAAGAAACATTGGGCAGTGACTGGATTTCTAATTCTTAATTCTAGAAGGACTGTCATGGGGCACTTGGTTGAAAATCATCATTACATTTCAGTATTTCAGCAGCCATCATTTATGATAGTAACATGGTTATTTTCAAGTTTCTTTAAAAATCTCTTAAGGATCTGTTACCTGTAAATTCTTTGTATAATTACATGTATCTTCTGTTTGGGATGAAAGATTTCCTTTTTATACTTCTTTGTATAAAATAGGACTTCACTTTATCTACTCTACATTCATCTGTGCTAGGGCTTGTGTTTAGATGTTCTCACAAAGCCTCAGGTAGCCATTGATTCGGCTTTTTCAGAGGTAGCTGGATCTAGAGTGAGTGACACTGGAATTGATTCATGGTACAGTGCTAAGATCAAGGGCACTAGGATTAAGGGTGTGAGTGCTACCCTCCCTAAGTAGCCTGGATTAGATACAAGGGGTACAAAGAGCTGTAGTCTTCCCTTGTTACTTTTCTATTTTCTGCCCACCATGAACTGTTTCTCCTCTTTGATGCCCCTCTTCTATGCCAACCTGCCTTGGAGCCAGGCGATTATGGACTGAAACATTTACAAACTGTGAGATAAATAAACCTTTCTTCCTTTAACTTTGGGTGTCAGGTATTTTTGTCTCAACAATGAAAAGAGTAACTAAGACAGTTTTCTTCAAACTTATAGATAGGAAGGGCCAGGGATTTAGCTCAGTCCTTCTGCCACCTGCCTTGAAAGTGCAAAGTCCTGAGTTCGATCCCTGGTACCAAAAACAAACAAAAACAAAAACCCCAAACCCAAATAAAACAAACAAAAACCCCAAACATAAATAGTTCCTATTACCTTGGATTTCCAGGATTTGTTGGATGCTTTCTTCCTAGTCTTCAAGACTTTGTAGATCATTCACATTTTCTTGGGCCATGTTTTTTAATTACTAAGGAATGATAGTGGGTACTCTTCTTTTATCTTTCAAGCTATTTGAGTTTCTACTTCTGCCTTATCTTGTTCCCCAGTGATATTGTGACAGAATTGTGGAGTGATTGTGAATTTATGCAAGGAAACAAAAATCTCTGTGTTGGAAATGTGTTGATATGCAGCGGAGGCCAATAAATCAGTAAACCTTTATTTCCAGATCTTACTTTCAGTGATTACTATGAAGAGATGAACTTTTCCCCATAGAGGATTTATACTTTTAGAGCAATTATTTAGATTATATTACACATTGTGTCTGATCAGCTTGTAAGAAGAAAATAATTATTGAATGACAATTATTTTCTAATAAGAAAATATTATGTAAAAATTCTCTGATTTGTCCATCAGTGGTTCTTTGGGATAGGAGAGGAGGTGAAGAAGGTCCTTTTTTACACACAAGAACTCTGGGGTTAGGTATAATATAATGTGGGTTACAGTGTCGATGGGTCTTGTGAGACTTCTGAAACTTACTCTCTGCCCGTTCTATGCTGATAGAGAATCTGGTTTTTCATACAGAGCTAACTAACGATTAAAAAGGCTACAAGATCAGCTACTTTGTTCATTCAGTTATTCCATCCACATGTCCTCACCTGTATTTTCAGATAGTGTTGGACGAAGGCCAAAAGGCTGGCAGTTTCTTTCAAGGTGATCTGAACTGGCGAGGAAAGGTGAAGGTAAGGCACAATTCAGCTTTCTTCTATGGCAGAAAAATGCAAACAAACAAAACCACAAACTCATTTGCTTTGTATGAAGTTAGAGAGTTCGGCAGATTTGGTCCTTGCATTTTTTAAAATTGGTGTTTATCTATATATATATATATATAGATATATATATATATA
>NW_022900939.1:13660142-13705463 GCF_012274545.1 Fukomys damarensis | reverse complement strand
TATTTTTTTTTTTGGCTTTTGAGACAGAGTCTCACTATGTAGTTGAGACTGACCTGGAACTCACTAGGTAGCCCAGGCTGGTCTTGAATTCACAGCGATCCTCCTGCCTCAGCCTCCTGAGTGCTGGGATTACAGGCATGCGCCACCACTCCTGGCCGGTGTTTTAATATTTTCAAAGTACCCTTGCTTGGTTGGGTTTTGGATATTTTTTCCTTAAAGCTTAACACAAGGAAGGGGTTCTTTAATAGAAAAGTGTGCCTCCAGTTCCCCTTAGCATATACCATTCAGCAAGTGGCAACACCACAGAATCTAGTACTGAAACCATCATACAGAAGATATATCTTTGCTATTGCTGGGATGCCAAGTAATAATTGCAGTTTTGTATTTCTAAGCAATGGAAACTATCATTTTAAATTCCTATGGAATAGCTGTAGTCCAGCTCCTACACATACAGCAAGGGGAAAAAGTCTGTCTTTTGAAATGCAATTATTAAATCTAAATTTGTAATTTTAAGGTATTTGGTTATGTACATGTTTAGGCCATGAACATAAAAAGCATCATAACCGTATGCTTTTAATACCTGTCATTCATGCCAGTGGTGAAATCATTTTCTTACTTACACTCTTTGATATTCCTCTGTGATGCACTAGTTCATGTCTGAAATTTTGCCATTTTGTTAATCTAAAGTGTCTGATTGTCAGCTTGCGGTGGAAAGCAGTATTCCATGTGGAACTGCTTTTCATTGAAATGCTGCTATTGTCTCTGTAAAGGTCATTTGCTGTGTTTTTTACCTTTGAAGTAATTTTCAGTTTTATTTGTTCGAAAGAGAGAACACTTGATTTTTTGCCCTGCTCACCTCTCTTGTGATTTACCTGGGGCAGGATGATTTTGTTTTGAATGAACCTTTCTCTCCTGCTTTCTTTAGTTCCTTCTGTCCGGCTTTTCAGAGTGCTATATTCTTACAGCACACCATTATGATGATAACCAGGTCCACTACTGCTATTTGCTTGAGATGCAAACAAGAGAAATGAAAACCAGAAATCCTGTTTAGGACCATCATGGTTGTGGTGTATATTCCGAGGTAGAATCTGGAACAAAGTCCCTTTCCAAAAACGAAAAGCCTGTTAAGAGATGACTATGTTGTCTGTAAAATCCAGGCCAGCTTCCAAATTTACTGCTGCTTTCAGATGGGAAAGCATGTGAACACAAAAGCTTTGAGATGGGACTTAAGAATTAATGAGAAAGTAGATTCAGCTGCTCAGTTGAGTGTTGTGGAAGTGGATTCAAGACTTTACTCATTTTTTCTTTAAGCCTAATATGCATAAAAATTATGTTACTCCTTTTTCTAGGTGGACAATTTCCTAGATTTAGAAGATATGGATGTAGATGAAGAAATGGAGCCCCAAATGAGCAAAGGTATGCTTTCTCTTTCTTTTTCATACTACTTGACCTCTTTCTAGAAACTACAGTTGAGGCTTTAGAAAGCTTTCTTTCTTTCTTTCTTTTTTTTTATCGGAGTGGGGCAATCCTTACCTCTACCTCCTCTGAATTAGGAAAGACTGAAGTTGTGAAATTTCTTTCTTGAAAGCAAAAGTCTCACCAGATTGGTCAAAACCTCTTGAGGATTATAAAACCTTTGGAGTTAAGTGAAATACAGCTGCCCTACGGCATATCTATGATTTACTACATAAGAGATTCTTAAATAATTGTTTCAGTACAGCTATCATAAAATCAACCTCTCATTTCCGAGAAGTGCAGTGTTGTTAATTGAGGTTATTTATTGTGAGGGACACACAAAATATTAATTGGTCATAAAAATCATAAAAAATCAGAATTGATCATAAAAATAAAATTCACATTTTTCTTTTAGAAAATATTTATTAAATATGTAAACCAAACACTTAAGACTAAAGATATATTGTGAATATTTCTTTTGGGTTTATATGGTCTGGACTGGAAGAGGCTTAATGACAGTCTACTGAATTTTTATATAGATGAAGACCTTTTTCTTTCCTGGTTAACATTTCTGTGTAAGCTTAAGTATCCTCTGTTGATCAGAGGACCTGTAAAATATATTCAAAATCAGTGTTGTTTTGAAAATGCTCATTCTTCATTCACAATGCAAGAATTTTTCAACATTGTTGTTAAATTTGGGGGGCAGTCAGTTGATATTTAACTGTTATTTACAGTTTTTAGTTAGTCATAAACATGAAATATAGCCATTTTTGTTTGAAAAGGATAGTTTATTCATAATCAGAAGAGTAAAAGTGGCTGGGAGTAAAAGTTTAGGGATGGCTATTTGTAAATTGGTTCTCTGTGCCTTGGCTCTGGCTTCTTTGTCTTGAATTGGTGAGGCTTTGGTAAATAGAAGCAATTAACATTTTTATTCTGGTCCCAGACATCTCACTATTCCACTGAAGGAGTTGTTTCTCCATTGCTCTATTAACCAGTTAATGCTGAAGTTATTTGTATATTTTTTTTTTTATTGAATTTATTGGTACAGTCTAGGTAGACAGTACAGTTACATTCATTACTGGGATCTTGTACCTTTACATGACAGGTCTTGGTTCTCATTTTCCCCCTTGTCCCCACCCTCCCTTCACCCCCTCCTCCCCTCCCCACCTACAAAGACTTTAATTTCATTTTTACATTTTCTCATATTTTTTTCCCTTTCCCTTATTCCCCTTCCCCTACCCTTCTCGCTGTCCCTACATCTTTAGTCCTTTTCTTCCTGTTTCACATTGCTAATTAACCCCTTTAGAATCTTGAGTACTATTTTAGTTTACTTATATAAATGAGATCAGAGATCTAAAGGAATTATATCTTACAGGAAGGGTTCTCTAGCTTTATACTCTATGTGGCTCTGAATTTTTGTAAGAGTAGTGTAGGGACTTCTGTTGAACTACAAAGGAGAGCTAAGGGCTGTCAAGTTACAGTTGTAGAGCAAGCACACAGTTTGGGGTTGGGTGATTTGGGGAGGGACTTCTTATAAAAAATTCAGATGCCCTACATCCTGTTCCCAAGAGTCTAATTCACAAGGTTTTTGGTGGTATCTAGTGATCTACATTTTTGGTCACTATCTCAGGTGATTCTAATGTAGTTAGTTTGAAGCCAGCACTTCAAGCCTCATGTTTTTAGCCAGCATGTAATACATTTACAATATAAAATCAGTTTTGTAGGTGGGCAGAGAAGTACCTGAGGGGCATTTTTTGTGATGGTTTAAACTTCTCACTTTCTGCCAGTAATGAGAAGGTCTGTATACTAACATAAGCCAACATAGCCAGCAAATCTTGTTCTTGTTATATCAATCTTGTAAATTAGCCTTTTAGCTTTTTTCCTTGTTTTCTTTAAACATTTTTTCAAATTGTACCTTCTAATTACCAAACTTATTTCTTTGCTTAAAAAGTTGACTAAAGACATCTCACTAGTATGATTTTTTTCAGAGGTCAGATAGTAGGTGGCCTTGTGTTTATGTATAAAAGGTTAGCAAAGTTGATCCTAGACTAGTCAAGACCTTCCCATATGTAAAATAATGTGCAAAGCCTGGGCTGAAAATTGATCCAGGCTTCAGTGATATATTCTAATTACCGAAAAGACCACTAGGGCTTCCTGATTTTCATTATGCATAATCTGGGTCACTTGAAAGGAAAAAAAGAAATTAAACAGTTTGTGCCAAGGTGGATTTCAGTTTGAGCCTAATTTGTATTACACTTCAGGAATGTGAGCAGAAGGCAAATATTTATATCAGATGGGAAATGTGACATTTTAAATAGGCAAGTTGCTTGTATAATTTTGGCAGCTGGGAGGTTTACTGATTAGATTCTGTTGTTATTGTTTAAGCAACAGATTTGCCTGGGGCAACAAGGAAGTGGGTTGCGTATTGTTTTTCTACTATTGATTTTATTTGTTCACCTTATTCACTCATAAATATTCTCTAAGATTCAGGTACATGATTCTTTCTCAGTATTTGCTCTATAATTTTGGCAACCCAGGTTGAGAGAGTGGAGATGGTTTTTAGAGGAGCCAACTTTGTGCAGTGGTATTATATGGTTGTCTTAAGGTCATGGTTGCTAGAAAATTTGGTGCATTGTGTTTATATAACATCAAGTTAGTGACCTTTTTCTCCTTTGGATTTGAGATAAGGTAGTCATTAGTGATGGTAATGCCATGCACAAGGTGGCTCAGTGTTATCCAGCAAAATAAGTTGGAATAGTTCTTAGTTACTGTGCTGTGGCCATTAGAATAGGAAAAATTCTCCATTTGTTACACACACACACACACACACATTTACACTCACTCACTCTCACTCATAAACTTGCCTCCCCTGTTAGGCAACCTCTTCTCTGGCTGAACATAATTGACTGAAAAAATTTTCTTGAGGTTGAATTCTCAGAATCTTATTATCTTCTCCAGGTCTCTTGGCCAGCAGGGTACTTATGCTTGATTAGTTGTGTTGAATGAGAATAATCACTGACTTGTGTTCAACAATTGGCAGCCTTGTTTGATTTCCATTTTCAAGTTTTCCAGTGCTTGCAGTCAGTTACTAGGTGAGTGTACATAAAAGAGGGTACCAGTCACCCCCCTTAGTTCTTTGGTTATTTTAATGTTAAGCAACTTTGGGGATCATGTGATGAGGATGATCTCATCCTCCTCCTTTTCTTCTTCCTCCTCTTTCTTTTCCTCCATCTCCTTTTCCTGCTTCTCCTTTTTTCTTGGTACTGAGACTTGAACCCAGGGCCTTGCACATATTAGGTGAGCACTCTACCACTGAGTTATATCTCCAGCCCTAACCAGAAATACTTATTCAGTGAATATTTAACGACCGTGGCTGGTGCTTGGAATAAAATGGCCAATTTTTTAGTCTTCATACAATTCCTAACTAGTTGGAAGAATCAGGCATGAACCTTATAATCACAAATATATGATTACATATCGTTCTGGATCACATGAGAGTATAGGGTAAGGATATTTAAATTTGTGGTATCAGAGAAAGCTCTCTGAGAGCCTAACTAGATGAGGGATGTGGGGCAAGAGTGATTGGAAGATAGGCAAATACAAGGATAACATGAGGAACAGCATTGTTGAGGGTCTGAGGTAGGAGAAAATGGCACTTTTCAGCCAATGTAGACATTTTACTTATTTTATACTTAAGACTGTTCAAGACAGGGAGCATTACCGTCTCTGATTTGAAGTTATATCGCAAATCTACTGTGATGTAAACAACACAGTACTGACAAAAAAAAGACATTAGGATCCATGAAATAGTATAGGAGATGCAGAAAACAAACAACTCCATGTACTTACTCTCTGCTATCTTATCATTGACAAAGGGATGAAATACCTTCATTGGAAGAAAAGTAGCCTCTTTAACAAATGGAAAAACTGGCTTTCCACACATCAAAACCTAAACCGAGACCTGTATCTCTCACCATGCACTAAACTAAAATTGAAATGGATTGAAGATCTAAATATAAGAACAGAATACTTAATCTTCTGGAAGACAGAGTAGGTAAAACTCTTGAAGACATAGGTATATGAAAAGAGTTTATAAACAAAACCCTGGTCCCACAGGAAATATTACAAAGAATCAACACTGGGATCAAATCAAAATAAAAAGCTTTTGCACTATGAAAGAGACCACAAATAGAGTGAAGAGACAACCCACAGAATGGGAAAATATTTTTATTAGCTACCCAGAAAAAGGAATAGTTAGCATGTAAACAGGACTTCTGGGAAGATGGTGGAGTGGTAAGCAGCAGTAAATCAGCTTTTTCAGGGTTCAGAATCCAGACACTGGAGAATAACAATTTGGGAAAGAAAAGAAAGAGGGAGTGAATTACTGGGACATAGGAAGGATCTGATTGGAAAATTGGAACCCTCAGAGAAACTGAAGAGACAGAACTCAGTGCAGAAAAAGGAAGGGGAAGTCTGCAGTTTCTCCCTGGAGCCTGGTTTGTGACAAGAGAAAGACTGAATCTAGAGACACAGTGAATGCAAGCAACTCCAAAGGTCTTCAGGGAGAAATGGAACAGAGGAACAGAGCAGTGGATGCTTTGGACTACAACTGCTAGTGAGTGGCTCCTTTCCAAATGTCTGCCATATTCCGTGGAGAGAATGCTTGGCCAGATGACATTTTAGGGACAGGGCAACTGAACCTGGGACTCAGAGAAGCTTTAGGGTGGCTTCATCTCAGGGCTCCCACTGATAAACTCCCACAGTGACTGGGCGAGGGACAGCCATGGGAGACATCCATGGCCAGGGAGCCATGGTCAGGCTGGCAAGAAACATCCAGTGTGCTATGAACTAAATGACTTAGGCCCTGTCCCCACAACCAGAGGCCAGTTTCAACATGAATTTCTGTGGATTTGAAAGTCTCAGAACCCACACACCACCTAATCCTACTGCTTCCTTGCTGGGATTATGCATCCTGGATCTGGACTCTGTCTGCCTCCCTTGTCTGTCAGTGAGAGCAGAGTCATGCCTTGATTTGGACATTGCCACAAAACTGTAGACCCTAGAGTATAACCATAGGCTTGAAATCACAGAGAAATTTATTTTTATTTTTCTTTGCTTTTGGTCTTCAACAAACGTTTTGTTTGTTTGGTTTTTAATTTATTTTTTTGTTATTTTTGCATGCAAACATGTTTTTAGTTTTTTTGTTTGGTTTTTTTCTTGCTTTATATATTTATTTTGTTGTTGTTGTTGTTGTTTTGGTACCAGGGATTGAACTCTGGACCTTGTGCTTGTGAAGCAGGTGGTGGCACCACTGAGCTAAATCCCCAGCCCCTTGTTCTTCTTTTAGTGTTCCTTTTAGTCTCCTTTTTTCCTTCTCTCCTGTCTTCTTCACCAGTAATCTTAAGTACTGAGGATTGGATAATCTTTCTTTGTCATTCAGCTTTGTTTCTAATCTCTTCTTTGTCTTCATTCTTATCCTTGTCCTCGTCCTCCTCCCCTCCTTACCAGGGATCAAACTCAGGGCCTTCTGCCTGCCAGGCAGTTGCTATGCCACTGAGCTACATCCCCAGCCCTCTTTTTCTTCTTTCATTTATCTACGATTTCGTCTTGTCCATTTTAAATTGTCTTTCCTTAGTGTAAAACAGCCCTGAGTGGATATTTACTATATATAATTTTCTGGTTTGTCTTAGATTTTATTATATAGCTATAAGTCTTATACCTAGAGTTAAAGGTAGAAAGTTATTAGTTATCACAGTTTGTTATTTTCCAGTATGTGTTTGACACTATTGTTATTGCTAATTATATTATTTTAGCCAAGGTGATACAGTTGTCACTATCAATTGATCTTCTTTGTATGCCAATACCTACATTATCTGGGGATCATAAATAATACTGTAGGGCAATACTGAAGAACTGGGTGCTAAGCCAAACAGGCTGCAACCTTTCATCCTTAAAACAGAAGAGGCAGGATCCTGGGACTGCTTTAAAGTCCAACAGCCAGGTACATCTAGAAGACATCTCTGAAAAGTAGTCATTTCCTTATGAGATCTTGATACTAATAACAAAGGTACCAACAGTAAACAATTTACCGGCGTCAGCACATAAAACAAATAAAAGAAAATGAGAAAACAAGCAAGATGCAACCTAGCACCCCCAACTTGTCGACAGCAAATCCAGGGGGTGCTGAGGTGGAAGAAATCAAAAGCCACCCAGATAAGGCCCACCCCTTTGGCCTAGCGCAGTAGAGGAGCCCAGCTGTGCAGGCATTAACACAACGATACACCCCCCACCCCTGGAACAAGAGAAAAAGGGCCTCTCTGAGCCTCCTAGATTAAAATTGAAGCCCACTGGAAAATCTTTGTGATAAAGGCACACACACCAGCATAGTTGGTGTTGTGATTGATTTAATTGGTTGTCCTCCCTGGTATAATGAAAATGAGATTGCTTTAGAGTCATTAGAGACTCAAAACCTAAAGACCAGCTATATCTGGAAGATCAAAGTATTAACCCAGGAATTAAACCAAGAACAATACCAACAATAAAAATAGAAATGAGAAGACATTTAAACAAGGCACAGACATAGACTTCTACCTCACCAAAGGTAAACTATGTGGGAAATGAGGTGGGAAAACCACCTAGACACCTTGAACCAATAGCACGGGAAGTAACAAAACAGATAAATGAGGCTCTAGAAAAATTCAAAACAGAAATAATTTCCCAGATAATTACAGAGATGTTGAGAAGAATGAAAGACATAATTAGAGACTCTAGAACAGAAACAGATAAAAAATATGAGCTCAGGACCATGATGGAAACCATTAATGTACAGCATAGGGAAGAAATGGAATGCATGAAACAGATTCAAACAGATATCCAGGAGATTAAAAACTTTATAGAAGGCATTTGCAGCAAAATGAATGAATGTGAAGTTACAACTCTTAGATGATGCAAAGAATAATATAAGACTGACAGGAATCCATGAAGTAGCAGGAGAAAGTACAAATGACATAAAAAAAAAATCTATTCACAGAATTAATTACAGAAAACTTCCCAAACAGAGTGAAAGATTTGACATGCAGATACTGAGGCATATAGGACTCCAAATAACCATGACCAAAAATAATCTATACCTAGACATATAATAATAAAGATCCTAGAAACCCAACAGAAGAACAAAATACTATAAGCAGTTAGAGAAAAGAAATAAATCATATGTAAAAGAAAACCCATCAGAATCACAGTAGACTTTTCAACACAAACCCTGAAGTCAAGAAGAGCCTGATATTTCAAGCCCTAAAAGAAAAGACCCTCCAATCTAGCCTGATGAATTCTGCAAAACTATCTTTTAAAATTGATGGGGAAATAAGATATTTTCATGAAAAAGAAAACTTGAGAAACTCCATGAATACCAAACTAGCTCTCCAAATAATTTTAAACAATATCCTAGAAAAAGACAATGAAGGTCATAACTCCATGAAGCCCAACAAAATAAATCCATAAGGCAAGGCAAGAAATTAAAGGGAGGGGGGAGAAATTAAAAAGAGTCAAATAACAGGAAAATAACGTGATGATGTTAAGTTAATACATGTCAGTTATAATCATCAATGTTAATGGCCTCAATTCATCATTCAAAAGAAATAGATTGGCAGAATGAATTAAGAAGCAAAATCCAACAATATTATGTATAGAAGAAATGCACCTAGTTCAATAAGAAACTCATAGACTGAAAGTAAAAGGATAGAAAACAATACGTGACAGGAACCCAGAAGAAAGCAGAGGTAGCTATCTTATTTGCAGACAAAGTAAATTTCAATCCAAAACTAATTAAGAGAGACAAAGACGGTTACTACATCCTAGTAATGGGAACAATCCAAGAGAAAGAGATGACAAATATATATATAATACCAATTCCCCCAACTATACAAAACAAATATTAAGGGACATGAAAAAACAAATAAGCACTAATATAATTGTAGTGGGGGACCTCAATACCCCACTGTCACAAAGAGACAGATCATCTAGACAAAAAAATCAACAACAAAATACTAGAACTGAACCAAGCTTTTGAACAAATGGACTTAATAGACGTTTACAGTGTTCCACCCTATAAAATCAGAACATGCATTCTTTTTGGCTGCACACGGGTCATTCTCCAAAATAGACCACATGCTAGCTCATAGAACATATTTAACTGCAAAGGAATCAAAGTTATCCCATGTGTATTATCAGGGCCATAGTGCAACTAAATAGGAGGTCAATAGCATAAGAAATAGCAAGAACTTCACAAACACATGGGAATCAAATAACACCCTACTGAACAACCCAATGGGTCACAGAGGAAATTAAAGAAGAAATTAGACAGTTTGTACAATTAAATGATAATGCCAGTATAGCATACAGGAATCTATAGGACACAATGAAAGCATTTCTATGAGGGAAATTCATAGTAGTAAATGCCCATAATAGGAAAACAGAACAAACTCAAATAAACAACCTAATGCTTAATTTTAAGCTCTTAGGAAAAGAAGAGCAAAATAAACCAAAAGCTTGTACAAGGGAGGAAGTTATAAAGATTAGAGCAGAAATTAATGCAATGGAGACTAAGAGAATGATAAAAATGTCAATGATTAGAGCAGAAATTAGTGCAATGGAGACTAAGAGAATGATAAAAATGTCAATGAATCAAAGCGTTGGTTTTTTGAAAGAATAAATATAATTGATAAACCCTTAGCCAACCATATCAAGAAAAAAAAAGAGAGAAAAGGCTTAAATTCATGCAATTAGGAATGAAAAAGGTGAAGTCACAACAGACCCACAAGAAATCCAGAGGATTATCAATACCTACTTGGAAAACCTGTACTCTAACAAAATGGAAGATACAGAAGAAATGGACAGATTCCTAGATACATATGAACTTTCAAAGTTGAATGAAGAAGATATAAAAAGTCTAAACACCCCAATTACACTCAGTGAAATTGAAAATGTAATTAAAAATTTACCAACAAAGAAAAGCCCAGGTCTTGATGGCTTCACTGCTGAATTCTACAAGACATTTAGAGAAGAACTATTGCCACTACTCTTTAAACTCTTTGTTGAAGTTGAAAGAGAAGCAATACCTCCAAATTCATTCCTGGAAGCAAGTATTACTTTGATTCCAAAACCAGGGAAAGACCCAACCAAAAAAGAGAACTACAGGCCAATCTCCCTAATGAACATAGATGCAAAAATCCTCAATAAGATACTGGGAAACAGAATACAGAGGGTCATTGAGAAGGTCATACACCCCGACCAAATCGGATTTATCTCAGGGATGCAAGGATGGTTCAACATACATAAATCAATGAATGTAATATACCATATTAACAGTCAAGGACAAAAACCATATGATCATCTCAATAGATGTAGAAAAAGCATTCAACAAAATTCAGTGCCCATTCATGATTAACAACCCTACAGAAAATTGGAATAGATGGTCTTTATCTCAACTTGATAAAAGCTATCTATGAAAAACCAACAGCCAGTGTCATACTAAATGGTCAAAAACTGAAAACATCCATGCTAAAATTAGGAACAAGACAAAGATGTCCACTATCACCACTCCTGTTCAATATATTTGTAGAAATATTAACTACAGCAATTAGACAAGAGAAAAAAATCAAAGCAATAAAGATAGGAAAGGAAGAAGTTAAACTGTCACTGTTTGCTGATGATATGATACTGTACATAGAAGACCCAAAAAACTGCCCAAATAGTTCTAGGCTTAATTGACAGATTCAGTAGTGTAGCTGGATCTAAGGTCAACAGTAAAAAATCAGTAGCCTTTGTGTACACAAATAACAGGCTCATTGAGAAAGAAATTAGGAAAATAATTCCTTTCATAATAACATCCAAAAAAAATGATATCTAGGAATCAATCTAACAAAGGAGATGAAAGACTTACACTGGAAACTACAGCACTCTGAAAAGAGATAGAAGAGGATATAAAAAAATGGAAAGACATCCCTTACTCCTGGGTAGGAAGACTCAACATAGTGAAAGTGATAATACTTCCAAAATTGCTATGCAGGTTCAACGCAGTCCCAACAGTATATTTCACAGAACTAGAGAAAACAATCCAAAATTTCATTTGGAACCAGAAGAGACCTAGAATAGCAAAAGCCATTCTAGGCAACAGAGACATGTCACGGGGTATCACAATTCCCAACTTGAAACTATACTGCAAAGCCACTGTGATAAAAACAGCATGGTATCGGTAAAGAAACAGATCTGAGGATTAATGGAATAGATTATATGATGCAGAAACAACATACTCAGGTACCTCATCTTTGACAAAGGAGCCAAGCATCCTCACTGGAGGAAAGGTAGCCTCTTTAATAAATAGTGTTGGAAAAACTGGCTTTTAACTTGCCAAAGATTAACTAGATCCCTATCTTTCACCATGCACTAAACTAAAATCCAAGTGGATTAAAGATTTAAATATCAAAACAGAAAAACTAAACTTACTGGAAAATAAATTATGTAGAACTCTTGAAGACATTGGCATTGGAAGAGACTTTATGAATAAATCCGCATCAGCACGAGAACTTGCACAAATAGCAACTGGGATCTCATTGCATTAAAAAGTTTTTGTCATGCAAGAGAAACCATCAACAGAGCTAAGAGACAACCTACACTGTGGGAACAAATTTTTACCAGATACTCCTAAGACAAAGGACTTCTATCTAGAATATATAAAGACCCCCCAAATACAAAAACCCTACTCAAAAATGGGCATCCGAAATGAACAGACATTTCTTAGACAAACAAGTAAAGGCAGCAAATAAATATATGAAAAAATGTTCAGCATCACTGATCATTCAATAGATGCAAATGAAAACAACACTGAGATTCTACCTTACCCCAGAAAAAAAATGGCTGCTATCAAGAAATTAACCAATAACGAATTCTGGCCTGGATGTGGGTTAAAAAGGAACCTTTCTCCATTGTTGGTGGGAGTGCAGACTGGTGTAACCACTGTGGAAATCAGTATTCAGATACCTCAAAGATCTAGGATTAGAGATCCCATTTGACCCAGCTAGCCATCTTCTGGGTATCTTTCCAAACTAATTAAAAGAATCATACCACAGTGATATATGTCCACCCATGTTTATAGCAGCACAGTTTGTAATAGCTAAAAGTTGGAAACAACTCAACTGCCCATCAACTGGAGACTGGATAAAGAAGGTGTGGTTTCTCTACAAAATGGAGTACTACTCAGCTATAAAAAATGAGAAACTTAGAAGAGGCATTTATGGCTAAATGGATACACATTGAGGCTATACTCTGAAAAGAAACAAATAGGACACACGAGTAAATACTGAATAGTTTCTCTGGTGTGAAACACTAGAAGGGTAAATAAGCTTCAAATGGTATAATTGGTAGTGTGAAATAGGAAGAAAAGGGCTAAGAGTGTAGAGGAAATGGGAAGGGGAGGGGAAAGGAAAGAAGGGAATGGAATTAACACGAGAAAATGAAAAAAATGGAACAAAGTCTTTGTAAATAGGGAAATGTGAAGCGGGTGAAGGGAGGTCAGGGGTATGGGGAAAAAATAAGAACCAAGACACATCATGTAAAGGTAAAAGACCCAATGATAAATGTAACTGTATTGTTTGCTTTAAATGTACAAATAAACTTAATGGGGGGGAAAAGTCACCCAAATGAACTTTCTGAAATGAATAGACACTGTCCTTTCTGTCATCAATTTATGGTCCACAAAGAAGGCCAGTTTATATTGAAAATATCCTTGGTGAAGTAGAAACAATTATTAATTTTACTAAATCTTGATCCTTTCACATACTTCTGTTTAAATGATATGTGTGAAAAAAGATAGGAAGTTCCCATAAGGCATTTCACCTGTGTATGGAAAGGCCGTGGTTGCCTTGTGGAAGAATTCCAGGTGACCGAGTGGTGTGCTAGACTAGGTTTTCTCTTTCGTAGATGCCTTTTTTTTTTCTTTTGTACCGGGGATTGAACTCGGGTCCTTGAGCTTGCAAGGCAGGCAGCGGAACTGCTCAGCTAAATTCCGTACCCCATAGATGCCTATTTTTACTTGAACGAGCGACTATTTCTCAAAAATGAATGATACTGGGCTGTCCAAGTTGAACAACTGATGGTATTCATTGCCAATGATAAAACTGGCAATAGATCAAGTGAAAATTAGATTTTTAGAAAACTTGTATCTGGTACTGTGAGCTTGATGGCTTCTCAATATTTGAAGGCTATTCTGGTAAAATTGGTGATATTAACTGATGGGATTTTTAGTCTGTATAATGAAATATGTCAACATTTGGAAGATCTTCATAACACAGTGAATCAATATTTTCTAAATAAACAATTCATGATGTTACAGAATTATGCCTAGAGGGAATATTCATTCAAATTGCAAGATAGACCAATAGATTTTAATGTCACTGAAAAATGCAATGATATGTATTCAGATTATTCATTAAAACTAACCTTAAAAAAACTATCATTTGTTAGGTGCTGCTATGGTATCAAGAAGAATATCCGCAATCACATAAAAGGATTTTACTTCTCCCCTTTCCAGCTATTTATCTGTGTGAGACTAGATTTTTTCATTTACTTGAGCTGAAACAGCATATTGCAGATATTGCACTCAGAAACAAATACAGAATCTGGTTTTGTTCAATTAAGGCAGATATTAAAATCAATTTAAAAAAATGTAAAACAGTGCCTTCTTTCTTTCTTTGTTTTTTGGAAAATACAGTTTTCATAAAATACTTTGATATGTAATGGAATTATTTTAATAATTCAATAAGTAATATTGGAATATTTGTCAGTCTTATGGTAAATGTTAATGGTGATAATCCATATAAATAAAACCTTCAGTAATTTTTAGGAAATTGAGACTATCATAGCTGGCTGTTAGGTGTACAAGACACCTCAGTGGCTAACGCATTTCTTATACCCTGCTCTTTGTGGTGGTAGACGTCCAAATTTTCAGAAAACTGTGACCGCTTTACATGGCAGGCAGCAAATAGATTGGTTAATTTGACAAACATGTCAGCCAAATTAAACATCATTATAGTCCACATTGTCAGAGGTCAAAGTAGATGGCTCACTATTTTAACATATTAGTTTAAATGGATAGAGCCTTTGTCTTGCTGATCATTGACTAAATACAGAAAAACAAATGGGCATAGGGAATAATGCTAGAAATTCTTAACATGTAGTTGAGAAAGAAGAAATTAAAATGTTTCAATCATTCTTGTAATTCAACTTCAGAATTCATTTTTGGAAGTTGTCTTGATTGTACAATGCATGCCAACCGACAAAGTGACATTTGGTTAAGAAAAAAACGAAGGTTGGTAGTTTTAGACACAATAATTTAGATTGGATTAAGTCTTTTATGAGACTTTAGTTTTAGAAAGTTTTGTAGGGCACTTCAGGAATTCCTTTCCCACCACCAGTGAATGTAATAATCTCTCCCTTTGAGGGCATATGAGTATGTACATAATAACATACCTATGATCATAAAATAGCTAAAAGATGGCAGTAGTTTTCTTCATGACATATGCCCACCAGGCTCATTTAATTCCTATTTTGTTTTTGTTTTGCTTTTTTTTGTGTGTGGTACCAGGATCAAACTCAGGACCTTGAGCTGGCGCAGTGCCACGGAGTTAAATTCCCAACCCCTGTCTTATCTTTTATAAATCTGTCTGCTTTATACTTAGAACCATTCAGTTTTCTTCTTGACCGTTCTCTGATTTTTGTAGGTGTAAGGTAAGTCCCTTGGAATGGCTGCCACCGTTCTGATAAGTAACTTCCTTCTTCATCTTAAAGTTTCCTTAACGTGCAGCCTACACGATCCCCGACCTGCCTGCACCAGTCACCCACTGTATAACCAAGCCATTTCTCCAGCTTCCTTCTCTCTTGTTCCCTTTCCACTGAGCTGCACAAAGCGGCTCTATGATAAAATCTCTCCTGGGAGCTCTGTCGGTGTGCAGAGTGATCTTTGGCAGGCGCCAGTTTCTTTCAGTAGGTGAAAGATGTATGTGTAACAAGTGCTGGTTTTTTAGGGAAAGGATTGTACTTATTTTACATCATCTACCATGTTCAGTTGGCAGGTAGACTTTGATAACTTGCTGTTCAGGTTAAGGACTGAGACGCAGAAAATTCATTTTCTGTCTCCAAGTATTGGTTGAGGATTCACTATGCATCAAGTGCCATGTTAGGCACCAGTAAATATGCACTGGTGCATCTTGCCTTTAGACTGAAGAAATAAATGACAAGAATATAAGATATGGAGTCTTGTTTTGGGAGAATTGTTCCCATGGCTGTAGAAATGTTATGAAAGAAACTACCTTTTGTTGAAAATCTTACCGGTTTTTGTAAACAGATTAGGGAAGGGAAGAGTTTCATTGATGGAAATGCGGGCTTTTCCTTCTTGCTGCACGATTTGCTAGTCAAAATGATGATCTTAAATAGCTGTGAAAGCGGAATTGATTTTGGTTTCACACCTGAGCCAGTATTTACACTGGCAGCCAGTGGGTCTGGTAGATACTGGTTTTCACACGAGAGGCCCAGCCTCTTCTTTCTTGCTTTGCAGTTAGCAAGTTAGCAGGCCCTTGCCAGCCTTGGATCAGCTCTAGGCTATAACACGAGGGAGCTCAGTGCAGGAGTTTGACTTTGATTGCATACATGGATCATTAGAAAGCTAGTCTCTTTGCCTACCTTCTTGGCTTTAAATACTGTACTTCTATGAGTAAAGAAATCTTTGGAAGGTGCACTGTGGCTGCGTGACTATGCTAATTTGCTGCAGTAGTGATATTTCTTCACCCAGAGTTTGGATGTATAATCTGATCACATTGGAGTAAAATATGTTATGGAAGTGCTTATTTAAAAGAAGTTCATGATGTGCTGAGATACAGACTGCCTTGCCCTGCCCTTTCTAGCTGTGGGATCCAGTGAGGTTACTGTCAGTGCTTAGAGCTCAGTACCTGAGACACAGGAAATAATAGAGCTGGTGGGAGGGTTCATTGTGCTAATGCATATAAAACGTTGGACATGAGAATGTTGGCTATTATTATTTTTTATTTCTGCTAATTAATGAGATCACATTCTAAGGTTTCAGTAAATGGTCAGAACAGAACTACCTTCTTCACCATCTTCCCAATACATTTTCCATTTCTAGATTGTCTATATTGCCGGTCTTAACAGTTCTGCAGTTATGTTTTTTCCCCCTGAGGGTGATAGCAACAGTGGGGTGAGATGCATTTCAAATAAGTTTCAGTCTTTGAATATCAATACCTGCTCAGTTATCTTCCTGTATATGCTGCCTTTGGCAACTGCCGAGACATGCCTATTGCTAATTAATCACTTCCACTGAGAACTTAATTAGTGGCTTAATTAGGATCATCCTTGAGTAGCAGGCAGCAGCATCCTGAGCCAGCTGCAAGTTATTGGCCAGCTCTGGCCAGCCCTTCTGGTTCTGTGGAAACAAGACTGAGGGGAAATCTGTTGTGCTTCTATTTGGTTTGTTTGACCTCCTTAAAGAAGGATGTGGAAGATCACCAGAGTCTGCGATGCATTCATAAACTATCACACCATGTGACAATAAGGGAGCACCTCCACTTCTAATGAATGGATCAGAAAACCAAGGTTGGGTTATTGAATTCTCGTGATTGTGGCAAACAAGCAGGAAACATGTTGTTGTTTGCAAGTGATGAAAACGAGACCATGCATTCTGAATATGACAGAGTATTTCATTTTGCTACTGAGAGGTAAAGTACTTTCCTTCTGGCATCATTGTTTTGTAATATATATGTTTTTGAAATATTGCTATATCATTACAGGATGAAGCCAGCACTCCATTTTCTTTCTCTCCCCATCTCCCTGCAGGAAAATTTGAGAAAATGAAGCAAAAGAAGTATCTTCCTGCCTTGTTTTCCTTTAGAAATGGAAGTTGTATTAGGAGTGTAAGGCACAATCAAATTACTCTTAAAACATCAATTGTCTGAAACTTTCTAGATGGACTATAACTGCAACAATAAGATAAAATAAAGGCATTAATGGCTTCTGTTTTATAGGAAGGAGAACCCCTTGAATTGGTTTCCCAAATGAATTGGGAAGTACGCCTACTTTCAAAGAACATATTATCCTTATTCTTTTGACTGTGGCAGGCTTTTAGATAACTTAGGTAAATTGTAAACTTGGCAAAAGGATCAGTTGAAATATTTTGCATCCAACAGATTTGCTGCTGCTTCCAGGAGAAGTGGAAGAGGACATAAGCAGCTGTGTTCCTTCTTACATTCCTTCTGCATACCAGTCATGTACCACGGAAGAGAAGCTGAAGCCCACTATGAAAGGAAAAGAACAAAAGGAGGAGGTAGTCAGTCTGAACACAGTGCCTAGACTGTGTAATTTGTCCCTGCAAAGAAGTGCCACTATACCTGTTTGCTTGTGTGTTTTTCTTGGATTTGGGAGGATTTAGGATTGAGATGGCTTAATTGGTCCCTCTCACTTCCATCCGTCTATCCCCAGAGAGCATATTTAGTTTAAATACATTGAGAGATTATGTTTATATGTGGAAACTATTGTTTATGGTGTATGCTGTGCTACCTAGAGACTGTAGAAGAGAAAGAACAGGCAGTTTTCTTATTTTAGTCTGAACTGGCCACCTTTCTTATCATTTCTTAGGTCCTGTGCACCTTTTGTATTGGTCAAGGTCAGGCTAGACTTGTATAGCAGAGAAACCCAGTAAAAATTCAAGTGCAGAAAGGAAGGAGAAATTTCATTTGACAGTCTGTAGAGAGCTCTTAAAATGGGCAAGAGTCTATTCCCTGGAGTCAACAGGGACCAAAGGTTCCATCTCTCTGAATGTCCACTACCTCTGGGACATTGTCTTCATTTGTATGTTCCAAGTCCAGTCACCATCATACCTTGAAGGGGATGGGATGGGAGCATGGGGAAAGCATGTCACCACAAGATTTAGGATGTTCATTGCTGTTCACATTCCACTGGCAACCATTTAGTCACATGTGTATTCTTAGCCACAAGGTAAGCTGGGAAATGTTGCCTAACTGTGGGCTTTAAAAGCAAGGAAGAATGTAATCTCTGATACAACTTTACTTTCCCAAATGTATAACTCGAAAGTCATCTTTTGCTGTCATTTTGCAACTCTTGTAGGTGTACTTAACAAACACACAGGCTGCTGGTGGGAAGTGACCTTTCTACCCGCTTAACCAAAATGTAGAGGAGATCAGACACTGGAAGTTGTAGAGGACTCTTTAATAATGCTTTCTAATAAAAATTCCTAGAGTCTTTCTTGATTAATCATTCAGGTGCTAGTTTTCTTACTGGAAGATATTCTGACATAGAATATCAGAAATAATTCACACATTTCAATATTAAATTGCTGATTTCCTTATGGTCCTTTTATTCACTGGTGTCACAAAATATATCCAGGGTGCTTGCAGACTTTTATTAAACTCACAAATTGGGAGAACACAAATTTGTCAAGACAACACTTTTCGATGTGCTTTTGAATTATAGATTGCTTTTTCTGACTTGTAAGAAGCTAAAATTGCAAGATTATTTCTAGCAGAAATCATTTTCATTTTGAGAATTGTTTATGTTCTTCACATCAGTTGTGACCATACAAGTGAACATGGTACCAATACCATTATAGAAAAAAATATATATTCTAGGACAATTATACACATTGTTGTAAAGTAGTTTCAGTTAATGAGTAAAAAATTTAAAAAGCTGAATGATTTTTGGAATCTCTCCAACAGCCAGTGAAATAAAAGTGAAAACTGTATGTATGATTATATTTTTAAAAGAAATACAGACTTTTTTAATTTCACAGAAAATGTGAACATTTTTCATGTTGGGAAAAATAACATACACTTTTTGTGTTGGCAAACTCATGAGCCATCAGTGAATATCTTTTTCTGTCTTTTGAATATTCAGATTAATGTTTTGTTTGCAAGTTTGGTTTCTAACCATTATTTGTTAGAGAAACTTTCCAGATCTCTGTAGAATCATTGTAATGCACTAACTCTGCCTTGGTTATTAGCATTAATTTTATTTTAAAGCACATAATGTCAGTAAAAGAATACAATCATCAGTTTCCAGCACATATCTTGTAAGGGGAGCAGAGGCCTTTTTAGGGCCTGGATGGCAATTGCTTTCTGGGGCTTCAGTCTTAAAAGATAAAACTGTGTTCTGGTTGCCCTGACTTACTCTTAATTGCCTATTATGATCCCATCAGCTCTCTACTATAGATTGGACCTACTTGATAGTCCCCCTAATTTTATTACTGGTTTTATTTATGTACATTTCCCCCTTACTGTTAAATATTTCCCAAGAACCTTCTACTTCCTATTTGTAAATAATATCTTGCCTCATTTACTCTATTTTGATAATTTTTGGAAATTTGAAACAGTTATATAGAGCAAAAAGAGTTCACATCAGAAAGTTGAGAAATTGTCTCTCCCCTCCAAAAAAATAGAAGTCTTATTTGAAATTTGAGTCATATTTTAATAGGAGATCTTCTGTTTTTCCCATTCATAATGGGACTCTAAAATTTTCCACCTATAAAGGCAGTTTATTTACCATGCTACTTTGTATGCTAGCCTGCAGCTAAATGCTGCCATTATTGATTTGAACATTAGTTCTGTTTTCTTTAATTTGGCTGTGTGGTGCTATGAATGAAAATGATTCTTCCTTTAGCAGTGTCTCTGTTAGAATAAGTCACATGAACAATTTGAAGGGAACTCAAAGTTTTCTAATAGTGTACAAACTCTGTTCCCTAAGAACCCACGAAAAGATTTCAATTAGGCTTGAAATTAGACACCTGAAATCCACATATTTCTCTCAGCTCCTTAGGCAAAAACAAGTTAATAACTTAATTCACAGTTGTTTTTCTGTTTAGTAGCAGGGGATTTGCTGTTCTGTTGCACAAACTCTTCTCTGAAACAAATCAGAACTTCAGTTTGTAGTCTAAAACTTACAGCTTTGAACCCAGAAGTGAACCTAACTTGAAAGAAGAGATTCACAAAGTTTGCCGTAACAGCCAGCAGCTGAAATGTAGAATAGAAATGCAGCCTTGCTGTGTTTTAAAAGCTGTCATTTGGAAGGTCACAGTGATGTTTTCTGAATTGCAGTGAGCACCTAGTCTCAGTTTGAATTTTGTATGCGTCTCTTGTCTTGGAAGAGCCGAAAGTCGCTCATGCATGTCTTCATAAGCTTACTTAATGTAGAAAGTCAGAATGAGGGCTGGGTTCAGTGTCATATATACAGTAGACATGCAATAAATATTTATTGAATGAAAAAATATGCAAAAGCTCCCATCACTTACTGGGAGTGATTTTCTGATATAATAACATGGTTTGGGTCATTCTTTTCTTCTCTCTTGGTTCATTCCCCACAACATGTAAACGTGTCCAGGCCTATCTCATCCTTAACAAAATGAAACAAAACAAGGGAAAACCACCTTCCCGTCACCTTGGACTTGTATTTGGCAACTGTCTGTTCTTTTCCCATTTTCACGCAGACTTCAGAAGCCATTTGATTCTATTAGTTGATTTCGTTTGTCCCTCGATCCCAGTTTCAATGTATTGCAAAATGTCCTTGGCACAATTGCTGGCCTGGATATGTTCAGAATGAAGGCACTGGTTACTTGACAATGGCCTCATCTTGTGGGTACCTTTCAGCTTGTATTTTATTTTATTTATTTTATTTTGGTACCAGGGATTGAACTTGGGACCTTGAGCTTGCCAATCAGACGGCAGAACCACTGAGCTAAATCCCTGGCCCTCAGCTTATATTTTAATGGGTCTCTGTCCTGACACCCCTGATCTTCTTCCACGGACACTCTTGCTTCACACTTGCTTTACTGTTCTCTGATTCTTTTTGCACTTCTCCGATTGTTCTTCCCTGCATCCTTGGGAATTCCTACCCCCATCCACCCCTGGTGGATTGGTGTTCCCCAGGGTTCCATGCTTACCCTATGCTCTTCTCACCCTACATACATGATCCGTTTTTGTCTTTAAATCACTACCTAATCCATACCTATTTCAGATTTGTATATTCAGATTTGTATATTCAGTTGCTTATTAACCTCCACATTTGGATTCTTTCAGATACTTTTGAACTCAATCCGCTAAAAATTAAGCTCATCTTTGCCTCCTGCTTCCTTTGCTGCCTTCTTGCTCCTCTGCCATCTCTACGCCCAAATTTTACTTTCTAAATAATTTTGAAATCTTTGCCCTGTTCTCGTTGTCTTTTGCCTGGACTGCTTCAGAAGCATCCTGGCCAGTTTCCTGATTGCTGACTTATCCTTCTCCAGTCTACCATCAATTTACCCTTTAAAGTGAGCTATTAAGACATAAGTCATCTCCACGAGGTCAAGGGCCTCTTTCTGTTCTGTAGTCCAACACCAGTTTTATTGCAAGCATTCAGTACAAATTTGAATTTGAAGGAATTTATCCAAAATGAGGGATACCCCAATGAAGGAACGTATCCAAAATGCATAGATGACCGTGTCTGCCCTGCAAAAACTCTGCAGGGACTTTTCATGATCTCTAGGGTGATTTGACATCATCTTCACATTGGCCCCTCTTTATCCTGTCTCAATCCCGAGCTTCTTTCAGACTCACAACTTTGAAGTTCTGCATCTTACTCCCAGGCCCGCTCATGTGCATTCCCACTATCTCCTGAGCCGTTCTGCTCTCCCCCTGGTTAACTATTACACCTTTTAAGATCCTGCTTAGGTATGGCCTCTTCCAACCTTCTCTGGTTCCTTGCTAGATCTTCACCTGGTCTGGGTTAAGCAGCCCTTCTTTGTTCTCACAACTCCTTCACCATTCACATATGATTTGTTCATGTGTTTATGCCATTAGTCTGTGATCTCATGCCGCTATTCATCTTTGTTGCATCTCTACCTCTCTACGCTATACCTAGACTTTAACAGAAACACAGAGTTTGTGAAGAGGAAGAAAAATATTTGAATGATTGCAGGAGACTGACCATTCCTTTGAAAAATGAGATTATCACAAGTTTTAGTTTCTTGTTTTTCTACTTTAGCATTTCATTGGTTGCCTAGGAAAGTAACCTAGCAATAGGTGCTGTGCTTAATAACTCTTAGTTTCTAAGTAAAGAAATATATATCTTTATTTTTAAAACCTTAAGAATCCTTGTTTAGCTATATTTATTAACTTCCTAAAAACCTTGTTCCTTGCTATTCTTTTGGTTAATACACAGTGACTGAAGATAATCCTGTACTCTAGTGGAGAATTTAATTGTTTAAAAAACTCACAGAAACATATACATTTCTCATTTAATAACAAATTTGTATATCCG
Organism: Fukomys damarensis; assembly: GCF_012274545.1. Taxonomy (NCBI): domain Eukaryota; kingdom Metazoa; phylum Chordata; class Mammalia; order Rodentia; family Bathyergidae; genus Fukomys; species Fukomys damarensis. Next base: position 13,682,642 of record NW_022900939.1, on the reverse strand, counting down.
CGATACCATAGTGTTGGACACTAGTATATTGGGACCTTAGGGAATGGAGAGGGATAAAAGGGCAGTGGGTTGGGTGGGCCATATCTGGGAGCGTTAACTTGGCTGTGTGTCCTTATCAGAGTGTTTAGAAACCAAAATACCATCTTACCTTACCCGGGCTGCTGAGACTGTGTGGGTAAGAGGTGGGGTGCGTTTAGGGACCAGTGGGGTTTCTGAAGAGGAGCCATACTCAGTTGAGAGTAAATTAAGCCTGTGTACTTTTGTCTGTTCCCATTTCCCTGTTTGCAACTCCTTTATTGTTGAGACAGTTTTTTGTTTGTTGGTCTGTTTATTTGTTTTAATTGGGGTTTTGGTACGGGGATCAAACTCAGATCCTTGGCGCTTGTGAGGCAGGCAGGGGCCACTGAGCTAAACACCATTAGACTGAATGCTCTGGCAGAGCGGGGGCTTCTGTGTATGTTGCCAGGATCAGTTAGAATTGGCTCAGGGTGGAAGGTGGCCGCATAAACAGACTTCCCTGGGCGCTCACTGCTATGTGGAGTTGGAGATGGCTCAGAATCTCATGTTCAGGAAATGAAGGTCTGGTGTCCTTGTGTGCGTGTGTCGTCATTGGGGTTCATCTTAGCAATATTTCTCCTTTGTCACTTTGGCAGTGTTGAGGATGAATTTGATCTCAAAAAGTGATAAAAATGGGGGCAGGGGATTTAGCTCAGCGGTTCGGTGGCCTGCCTTGCAAGCGCAAGGACCCGAGTTCAATCCCCGGTACCAAAAAAAAAAAAAAAAAAAAAAGTGATAAAAATGGACAGATTGGTCACTCAACTCTGCAGGCATTACATGTGGCCTTGAGAATATTTTCTGTGGTAGGCTGTGGAACTGTTCAGCTTATTAAAAAAAAACAGCCTTTTCTCTCAAAGGACTATGACTAGGTTGATTTTTCCTAGTGTGTTTTGAGTAGGGGCTGCTTTATCTTTACCGAGTAGATTGCCCTTGGTCCAAATGTGGCTTCTTTTCCTTACTAATTGCGTAGCTGTGGCCAAGTTCTCAGCCTCTCAGACCCCCCGTAGGAGGAGGAATGGCATTAAGAAAGTGTTGTTTGAAGATTACTGCTAATGCCCTCTTGGTTCCTAGTAGTAAGGCCACAGAGGGTGGGAACCCTTTCACCTGCAGTGCTTATCATTACACCTCTCAGGAAAGCACACAGGCGTTTTCTAATAAAGAGGAAAAGACTGACTCCCTGCAATTTGTTCTCTTGCTGGTTTTACTAAGAAAGGATGACAAATGGCTGGGTGTTTGTTGTTAGCATGGCACACCTAACTGCAAGAAATGACTTGCTCAACAGAGAGATCTACTTTTTCTGATTTGTTTTTCACCGTTAGTAACAGCGTATAGTTTCTGAGCAATAGGCTCCATTTTTTCAAACATTTCGGAAGCTTCCCAATGAGATTATCTTGCATGCAAGCAAGCATATTTAGAACTGATTAACAGTTTCAGGGCAGTATTTTTCATTCGTGCATAAACCATAGTTTTCAGTTATTTCAGCATCAGTATACATATTATAGATCTGGATAGAGGTCCTGGATGATTTCACGTGTCACACCCCATTTGCTTTTGGAGGGGATTTTTAGGGGGTAATATAATGAGATTTAGGGCATTCTCTTTTGGTTTATTGGAAAATATGCTTTTTATCTATCATCCTTTAGGAAGTCTTGAAAACTCACAAATTTTGAATAAATAGATTCAAAACTATTGCATCTCTTTATAGCTATGCTGACTTATAGATAAGCTGTAATATATTTAAAAATTTTTGATAGGGAAACAAAAAGAATCCTGGACATTTTAATTCCTCCTGTTACTGGCCAGGGGTGAGGGATATCATCTGAAGAAGTGCAGTAAGTGGAGGTTGTTACTATCTTTGACAGTTACGTTTTATGACTACAGGTCTTTCGTAGTCAATGAGGAAAATATGTTTACAATTGATCAAAATCTCAAGGTATATTTATTCACAGTTTAATTTCTCTGCTATTTTTTCCATAAGCCTGTAGTCCTGCCACAACAAGTGAAAAATGTAATGAATGTATGCACAAGAGACTTTCTGATTCTTGCCTTGGGCAGAATTAGTTAATGATATTCATTCAGATGTACATTGGTACAAATGGGGCATATTAAGAGATTTAAATTAGGTCAAATTGAATAATTGAATTTTTTTCTTTACTTAAAAACAGCTTAATCAGCGGAGAGTACTGAAATCTTAAAAAAAGATTTAAATATTAATAGGGAATTTATATTTGCAACTTTATCTACATTTACAACGATTGTGTGCATTTCTTTCCTCTCATTACTTTTTATAGATACTCGGAGATGAAGTTCAGCCCTTTTCACTGGATGAAGACTTTGATTATGACAGTGTGACTCTGACTCCCAAGTTCACTTCCGCAGAGATGGAGACCCTCAGGGAGCGACTGAAGCAAGAGAGAAAGAACACCAACCCTTACGTACGGGAACCCCACAGCTGATACACAGGGCATCTGTGTATTTATTTTTATTTTGTTCCTATTCAAACAACATTAGAATAAAATATAAACCAACTATATTTCCCTCTGTGGAAATTTATGTGAGTGCATTCAGCGATCAGTTACCTATCATTGGGAAAATGGGGACATTAACAGAACCAAAGCGATTACTTCCCTTCCTGAATTTTCTCTGCCATATCATTGTATCCTGTGACCGGTTGGGCGGCTAGGAATGGGAAATGGGAACAGGAGTGGGCACCTACTAAAGGGTCCCTTTGATGAAAGAGCTGCATAAGGTCCTGTGGGGTATTGGGATGAAGATGTGAAACATGATCTCATCTTCTTGGAGGTGAAGGACGATTACACATGTAAAAGAACACAGAGTGAAATTGCTTATATGAGTAGGTCACTGGCCCTGGCTTTTTGTAGGAATAGCAGAATCCGTGTGAGTGTTGAGAGATTATGTTCTGGGATGAACTGAAAGGGCTTTGGTGAAAAAGAAGACATCTGAGATTTGATTATGTGTCATTCACAGAATCCTTGCAGTTTATTATTACCATTAAACTACATGTGATGATAAAGTCTCTGTGCTCTGTCTCTGGAAGATCAAAATACAGTTTGAAAGGGCAAGATGACTAGAGAAGTAAAACCTATTAGGACACGCTATTTATGTAGAATACCCACAAGTGCTTGAAGGGGACAGGAAAGATGGGTAAAGGCCCAGAACAGGGCCCTGATGCAATTTTTATTGTTGAACATATCCGTAGCAAATCAAATGTATTTAGTCATAATTAGTTTAATTTTATTTTCACCTTTTAGTAGACTTTAATTTTAAATCAGTTTTAGGTTCACAGCAAAATTGAAGAAGAAAGTGGAATGTCCGCATACACCCCCTGCCCCTACTCTCACTCCCCAACTACCTGTACTCTGCACCAGAAACTATATTTGTTTTGTATTACTTGTCCTTTTCTTCCCCTGGAGTAAGGCCGCTTCACATGAGATCTACCATCTTAAATTTTTGAGTATGTAGTACAGTGTTAGGAACGATATGCATAGTATTATACAGCAGCTCTCTAGATTTTATTTAGGTGTAACTTAAACTTCACGTGCACTGAACAGTAACTCCTCATTTTCCCCTCCGCCCCGGCCCCCAGCAACAACCATATTACTCTGTGCTTTTAGGAGTGTGATTATAATGGATGCTCCGTATCTGTGAACAGGTAATATTTGTTTTTCTGTTATTGGCTTATTTCACTTAGTGTAATGTCCTCCAGTTCATCCATGTTGAGTACGGCAGGATTTCCTTCTTTTGAGAGGCGAACAGTATTGCATTGTATGTGTATTCTCCCTTCACTTATCGGTCACGGGACATCGAAGTTGTCTCCATATCTCGCCATTGTGACTAATGCTGCAGGTGTTACATGCATGCTGTGTGTGTATGATGAATCGTGTATAAGCATGTGTATGTATTCAGAAAAATTCCATTTATATTCTTTACAGAAGAATGCTCTCAATTTCATATCAGGGCAGAGTCAAATGACTTGCACATGTATTTTTATTTATTCAACAGAGTTTCATAAAACACCATTTATGTCATAGGTCTCATTTATATTAGGCGATAGAAAAGATACAAGTAAATTAAATGTGGTCTGATTTAGTGGGGAAGAGAGATGAATACACTGATAATTATAGTCAAGCTGCACTGTCTGATATAATAGCTACTAGCTGTGTCCTAGTGCACTAGAGCACTTGAAATATGGTTGGGATGCCTGAGCAACTATCTCGTGTTTTTTAATGTTTATTTCAATTTAAAGTTAAAAATTTGTACTTAATTCTGCTATTGGAAAACTTTCACTTACATTTAGAACAACCTAGGTATGTGAATCTACTTTTTCAAGTGTAAATTTTATGAAATCTGAATACAATTTTTTATGGCAGCTTAGTGTCTAAATTTATAATATGCCAGAAATGTAAAATATCCATTCAAAGAATCAATGTGAAAACTTATATCATTCATTTTTGTATTGATTATATGTGGAAATGATATTATTTTCAATTTCCCTGATTCAATGAAATCTGTTGTTATAATTCACTAATTTCTTTTTATCTTTTAATCCTTGAAAATTTAAACTTACATACGATGTACATGTTTTTATTTGACAACGTTTTTATTTGTAAGTAAGAGTGCTATGTTGCAGGAACTACTGGAGGAAAAGCAAGTTGCAGGTATTTAATTACACATCAGGGAGCTAGGGAATCTTCACAGAAGAGGTGATTTGGAGGAGACTTTGAGGCAGTGAAGGGGTTGGACCCTAACATCTGAGGAAATAGCATGCAGAAAGTATAATTCTTTAGGATAGACTATGGCTTGGTTGAAGAAAACCCACTTTTCTATGGCTAGTGTCCAGGGGAAAGCTGGGGATGTGTGTGAGGGCTGTATACTGAAGGCTGTATGTGCTGTAAACTCTTGTTTCCTAGGTGATAGGGAGTTACAAGGTTTTTAAGCAGAGGAATAATAAGATCCACATCGTATTTGAGGAAGAGAGCTCCAGGGTAAATGTGAAAGGTAAAAGGAGTGGAGGGCACCCTGAATCAGGGATGCAGGCCTAGAGGCTGAGTAAGTATTTGTGTGGGAGATGGAAGACTTAATGAAGGCAGTGTGGGTGGAAGTGGAGGGCAGGGCTGTGATCAGAAGTGGGAGCAGAACCAGGAAGACTGCAGTGTGGGAAGGAGAGAAGGATTGTGAGGTTAAGGCAAATGTTGGTGTGTAATCTGGGTACATGCGGAATTGAGCTGAACTTGTAATCGTTCACAGGGTCAGAGACTCTTGACTGCCTGTGTAGCACTTTGATATTTTAAATAAACAGAAAATTTTACCACTTTAAGTCATCCTCATTTTATGAACTTAGTTTTTATAATAGGAGAGATAAAACTGTCTTTTTAAGTGTCTTTTGTTGGAGTGGGTACTGGGGATCGAACTTGGGTTCTTGTGCTTGCAAGGCAGGCCACAAAATCGCTGAGCTAAATCCCCAGCCCCTTTTTAAGTGTTTAACACAACAATTTCAGTGGATTATTTCACTATTTTATTACACAGAGAGACAGCAGGTGAATGTCACTGTGGAATGTTCTACCTGTATGGTTGGTATATTATATTTTGGCTTCATTCCTCCCTCTTGGCACTTTTGATCTCTGCATTATTTGGGGCAGTTGTGCATTACAGCAAAAGTGACACGGGAAAACGAGTCCCTTAAAGCCTTTGAATAGAATTGTTTTGTCTCCATTGCACCATTCCTCTCATCTTAACTAGAAAATACTTCTCTGCAATTGCCTTTCAATTTTAGAGATTCCTCAAATTGATGGAAATGGTCTGCTGTACACTGGCTGGTGGACCCTAATCACGTAAGCTCGTATATCCTTGGGTGTATTGTGCTTACTTGGATGAAGAAATAAGATTAGTAAGCGCAGAAGACAAGGAAAAGTGTCTGGTTTGTATATCAAAGTAGGAAGGGACATATTTAAAAATTAAAATATTTTGTAATAATGTGGCCATTACATCATAAACTAACTCAAAATGGAGAAGATTTCACTTTAAGTCTGAAGCCCCCGACCTAGCTTGTCCAGTGTGTTGGAACATGGGGTGACCCTAGCATTTCATCTCGGGGGTGGCAGAGCGCAGAAGGAGAACAGTTACCCAGCGTGACACTAAAACGTTTGATTTCATTGCTAGGATTTTTCTTTCTTTTCCCATAAAAGCGATCCAACCATGTCCTCACTGAGAAAGAGAACTTTCTCCTATGTGCTAGCTGGCTTTATGATCTAATTAAAATATGAAAAGACAGTTAAAGGAAAACATTCATTTTCCCATTTCTTAGAAGGTGAGGGCGAGTGAATATAGCTTCGGAAAGGATTTGGAAGTAATTTTACTTTTCTGGAAAAGTATTTATGCATATGTTCCTCACATGGCTTGGGTTTGTTTACATAATATGGTGCCTGCTTATGTCCTCTGTCTCATGTTGTACCATCTTCATTGCTCTGTGTTTCTGTCTCCCTGTCTCTGTCTCTGTTTCTCCCTGCTCTCCTCTCTTGGTGTCTTTGTCACCTCTTTGTCTGTCTCCCTCCCTCTGTCTGCCCCCCATCTCTCTCTCTCTCCCTGTTCCCCCCACCCCTGTGTCTCTGTCACCTCTCTGTCTGTCAACTCCAAATAGCCCACCTGTTTCTACCTTAGGATCACTGCTCTTTTGCCTTCTTCTCAGACTTCTCTGGGTATCACGTGGCTGAATCCTGTTCATTAGCTAAGCCTCAGGTAAATGTGTCTTCCCATAGTCTCTGATAGCCCTCTTTAAAGTAATCCCTTCCCCATTAACCTCTATCCCTCTCACTTTGCATCCCCTTACCCTACCTTGTTTCCTTTATTACTTGACTCACATTAGAATGTAAACTAAGGGAAGGTGTGGATTCAGTCTGTCTTTTTGTTGTTGCCTCCCAAATCCCCAAAAAAGGACCCAGAGTGAAATAGATTTTCAATGAATATTTACTGACTGAATCCAACCTGGAAGTATGTATAAGCTCATTAGCTTGAGGTCTACTTCATCAGTTCATTTTGGCTAGGCATCTATTAAGGGTATCTAACTTCTTACTTTCTAGACTATTCTGATGTTCAGTGCGAATTTGGAAGGCCTTTACTGGGTGGATAAATCTGCCCTGTGTACTCAAGGTAATCTTTCTTTCTCTTGCTTTGACCCCACGGGAGTGGAAGGAATGTTTGGTCTTGTGGGAACTTTATCCACTTGTCAGTTTTTTCTTTTGAAACCTTGTTACAACTTCTTACATTAAAAATTCCACTCTGGCAGTTCATGTGACACAATGCTGATATTACCAGCATTCCTCATTGAAAGTGGATTGATGCCTAAAGGAAAATTACAAAGGGAAAAGAAAAGAAGACATAAAGAATGAGGCAGATAGAGCAAAACAATTCCGTTTTGGTAGCTATCCATAAATAGGATCCTCTGTGCAGTCATCCAAATGGTAAAAGTCATCTAACTTGAATGGTGGACTTAAAACCTAATTCTTTTATTTTCTTTATACTTTATTTATTTTGAGAGCAGTTTGAGCCAGAGGTTTCTGAACATAAGAAAGTTTTTGGAAAATGATTAGACTTTCATTTGAGGAGAGATGGGTGGAGAGGGAGCGGCTTTGTTTTATACTGGGTAAAGATGAAGTGGAGGGGTTTAGAGTTGGATTTTGAAGGGCTTTTTTTGTTTTTCTCTCGGAAGTTTATGTACTCTCATAATCTCCAGGATTCTGAAAATTTATAATAATAATGTGTTTCTATTTCATCCTTTGTGCTGAGTACCAGTAGCTTTTTATTTGGGAAACATATGTTTCAGTTGCGGAAATTTTCTTAATTTTTTTTTGTTTTGTTTTCCTTGCTTTACTTTTTCCTGTCCCTCCTCTTTCTCCTCCCCATCCTTCTCCTCTTCCTCCTCCTCCTCCTTCTTCCTCCTCTTTTTTTTTTTCTTCTTTCCCTTCCCCTTCTCCTATTTGGGTGTATTATCCTCTCCTTTCTTTCCACAATTTCCTCTCATGGAACTTTTTTTAGATTGCTGAGGTTTGTGTACTCACTTCCCTGCTGTTTTTAATGTTTGTTCTGAGAGATTATCTCAGTTTTATCTTCCACATTGTTAGTGAAGTGTGTATTATTCTAATTTTTTAGTTTTATATTATTTTAAAATTCACAGTATTTTTTTTTTTAAAGAAAAAGGCTAGTACCAAGAAAACACCCTTCTCTGCTAGAGTTGCACTGGGACTAGACCGTTACAAGTGTGAAGCCTTCCTTTCCTCCTCCTCCTCCTCCTCCTTCTCCTCCCTCCTCCCCTTCCCTCCTCCTCCTTTCTCCTCTAATTCCTATTTCCCCACTTCATTCTCATTGATATTATTAATCTTAGCTCGTGTTTGCTTCATATAATGTGTACATGCAGGGAGGTTGTTAGTTTCGCGTCCTTTTCATGATTTTAAGCAGCATGCGCCTTGATGGTCAGCACTGTTCGCAAAGCCAAGTGAAGCGCAGTAGGAAAGGCGGCGAGATGAGAAGAGGGTGTTGGCTGTCCCTAGGACATCGGACGAAGCCTCGGGTTTGACCGAGCTGTAGCCAGGCACATTGTAGCGTGCTTGACCCTGAGAGAGGGACAGGCGCATCCCTCAAAAGCCGCTCCTCTTTCTCTTCCTGACATTCCTCTTTCTGTTTGTGCACCGCGTTGGTTGCCAGAGTCTGTTCATTTTCCCTCTATGTTAAACTTTTTTTCTTTTATTGAGTTTATCGGTACATTTTAGGGATACAGTACAGTTACATTCATTACTGGGATCTTGTACTTTCACATGCCAGGTCTTGGTTCTTATTTTTTCCCCTTGTCCCTGCCCTCCCTTCACCCCCTCCTCCCCTCCCCATTTACAAACACTTAATTTCCATTTTTTCATGTTCTCATATTTTTTCTTTTCCCTTATTCCCTTTCCCCTACCCTTCCCACTTTCCCTACCCCTTTAGCCCCTTTCTTCCCATTTCGCAATGTCAGTTATCTCAGAAGAAATTTTTTTTTCTTTTTTTTTTATTTTTTGAGACAGGGTCTCACTGTGTAGTTGACACTGACTTGGAACTCACTACGTAGCCCAGGCTGGTCTCGAACTCACAGCAATCTCCTGCCTCAGGATTCCAAGTGCTGGGATTACAGGCGTGCGCCACCATGCCTGGCATTATATTAAACTTCTGATTCCAACCTGTCCTTGGCATATCCGCTGTCATTATACAGATCTTTCTCTGTAGCTGTTTCCTTGGAGCTTCTTATTTTCAAACTAGGCTCTAACTGCTTCTGTTATCTTAATTCTAAATTAGAATCATAAATTCTAATTTTATGCATTGCTTTTATATTCATTTTTGCTTTGCTATCTTGTTTCAAAATTACTACCAGTGGCTCATTGTCCACTGAATTACTGTCTCAGTGGAGGGTTAAGGACTTGTGTCATGTACCCCATGACTAGTTGGCCCCTGAACGTTTCCTCCCCTACTTTCTAGGGGTCTCATGATTTTTTTCTGTCTTGTTGATCCTTCTTCATTTCTGCTTAGTGAATTTCTACTCTTCCTTTAGGATGCGTCCCAGGGTCACTTTCTTCATAAAGTCTCCAATTTCCTTAAGCTGGTATAGTTTCCTCTGCCTCAGAAACTTGGTAAGGTTTTATAACACTCAGCACTCATCATATCCTGCCTTTTATTATAGTTATTTGTGTCCACATTTTTTCTTACCCTTTAGACCGAGGACCGAATCTCATTAATTCCTGCAACTTTGTGTGCATCGAGTCTCACACATACGTGATTCTTACCTTCCTTGACTTCATTAACTTACAAAACCCAGGTAGAGTGCCACAGACAGGGATCGCATGAGGATTTATTATTCGGCTAATATTTGTCTTGTGTCTGGTTTCTTTGTTATAAAAAATAGTGTCATGATTTATTAATCCATTGAATTTATGACAAAGAAATGAATGAAAAATGTGTTCCCAAGATGCACCCATGTGTTGACTTACTGAGATAATAATCAGCAAAAGTTGTTCTTTCTAGTACAAAAGGGAGAGAGGGAAAGGGACCCCATGCAGTAACTCTAATGTAAGTAAATTTTGCATGAAGGAATATCTGACGACATTTTATCACCAAAATAATGATAAGTCCGTAAAAAGTTATGGTACATGGTGTCTAATTACCATACTTTTTATGTCGAACAAAATGTACAGTTTTTCTGAAGAGGTTTTTTTTTTTGGTTGGTTCCACTTCAGACAATATAGATTGTTATCTCCCTTGTGTGCATTTAGAATATTGACGTCCCTGTTAAGTCTTAAAAAGTAAATCCAATAACCCTCCAAATTGTGTTAATATTGGCTATATTCTTTGAAAGAAATTAGCATCCATTTTTCAAAGAACAGCTTACATTCAGGTGGTGGTAATGGCCTTAAAGTAATTAGGGTGTTTAAAACCCAGGCAGGAAAAAAAAAACAAAAACCCACTAATGATTCTCATTCCACTCCCACTCCAAGGATCGGGACTTTTTGAAAAAAATTGTAATACTGATGTCTTTGCAAAAATGTTTTCCTAAGTCCCTTGAGTTTAAGATAGTGTTTTAGCCTTGGTAAATCAAGGTTAACTGGTTTTTGAAGAGGCTTTAATTCTTGAAGAACATTTTAAGTCTTTCTTTAAACATTTTTATGATAGTGTCATCTGTGTTATCGATGCACTGACTTATGACATTCATTGTTTTTATACATATGTTCCTATTATCCATAAATGTGGTCTATTTATATACATATTTACATTTTTTGCAGTGAATCCAACTTATTTTCAAATATCAGTAAGTTGTACAAATTAGCCTGTATTGCCATTTTGTTTTTTCAGAAATTGCATTTGCTGACCTTTCTCAGGGAAGAAAACATGCTGTGTTTGTCTTTACTCATTTCTTTATTCTTTTCTATTTTCCTGGCCCCTGGGCTTTGTCTGCAGCATCTGTGTCTGCTTCCCCCAGTGCACCAAGTGTAACACACAGAGATGCATGTCGGGTGTTGTTTTGTGTTTGAACAGCTGAACACCTGGCTGTTCTTGTGCAGGTGCACAGAACTCTGGAGAAGGGGTTTAATCAAAGACAAACAAAAGTAAGAATACATAGAAGAAGCAGATGAGGGCTTGGGTGCTAGATTTAAGATGCTTCTGTGTTCAAAAGCAAAGAAGGACGCGTGAGTCCGTTAGATGTGTGAGACAGTATAAAGTGCTGGACATACTATTTGTTTAAAAAAAGCGATTTCTCTGATAATACTGACTTCTGTATTTATCACCCTAAATGAGCCCACTGTATCTTATGTAGTTGTTGTGCTCAGTTTGCAAGAATCATAAGAATTTTACACAGATGACACTCAAAGTGATCACTTAGCATTGGCCTGTAATTAAACTCTCATTTGCGACATATCAAATAAATGACCTATTCAATGCCATCACAAGAGTTTAGAAGGAGAAATGAAATAAATTTTGCAAAAATTATGCCCATGTGTTTATTTTCTCTAAATAGGCAAGACAGCCATGATATTTTAGAACAATACTTGGGCAAAAATAGAGCTGATAAAGTAGCGAGTATTAACTGAGTGTCTACAACATGTTCAGAATCTTACGTGAAACGTGGAGGAAGGAAAATGAACACTACATCATACAATCGCAGGGAGGCAAGTTTTGACAGAGAGGCAATGCTGTTTGGGTACTCAGTGATGACTTAGGAGCATAGTCGTTTGATCTGTTGCCTCAGATATTTACTTTTTATAGCCAAGAGTAGATTAGACTTTTACAAAATACGTTTTAGGACTCGAGTTCAGTGTTCTTTTGGAGAGAGATGGCTCATTTCGGTTTTGTAGCCTCAGTGGCTAATCGCCGTGTGCGCATGGATGGCCTGGGCTTGTCCAACTCTCCTGTTAGACACTTAGTCCCACCGCACAGCACATGTTCATCTTGTGGTGGTGAAGTGTTGACATCAAAGGCAAAGAAACCCTTGAAACCCTTCCCTGTCAGCCCGCTTACTCGAGCAGCTTCTCTCTGTGGCAGTGATGAAAGCTGGAGATAACACGGGCATTCCCACCGCTGTACTCTCTTGTGGGCAGCTGACGGTTAACACAGGTGGGCGTAAGGTGCTGCCTACCTTTTGAAGGCTGTCTGCCATCTCTCTGGGATTAGTCTCCTGCGCTGAGTCACGGAGCTGCTTCTGAGAAGTAACCAGGTGCTGAATACCTGTTCGGCTTTTCAGAAAATCAGAGGTGGCTGGCTGTCAGAATCGTACAACCTACTACAAAGGTTGTCAGGCATGGTAGTGAGCCGGCTAGGCTCAACTGTTTGAGGGGCCACCTTGATTTCCCACCATCACCCCAGGCCAAATTAGATTGCCGAGTCCCTGGCTCAGCTCAGCTGCCTTCTCCCATGGACTAACTGGGAGGGTGGCTGTGTGTCTTGATCATGGGACTGTGTACCTAACATGCAGCTAAAGTGCATAAGAAGCAAGTGTTAAATGAGTCTGCCATTCACCAAACAAACATCATTTTGTTTAAATTACACTGTGCTGTTTTATCTTGACCTGCAACCAAATGGAACTCATTGTAATACATTATCACATACAAGATAGTTGGCTCATTAATAAAACCCTAGGAAGGAGACAGGGGTAAACAATAAAAACTCCCACACATTAGCACTGTAATGCTTTACAATATTTTTCCTTCTTTTCATCAAAATTCTCCATGTAATTAAATCCCAAGTAACTCAACAAACAAATCCTCACTGTCTTCTATTGTACTTTTTGGTGGAAAAAAATGAATTAGTTCCTTTTCATACTGCTAAGTAGAAACTAAGGACAAATTCCTGAACTGCTGAAACCTTTCAGCCAGTAAATTTATTGAATGCTGAAGGTATACCAAGCTCTGGCTGGCAGAAGTTATAGCATTGGAGACCCAATACATATCAGAATGCTGTGAAATGAAAGAGTGAAATGCTGAGTGAAATGAAAGAAATCATTTGGACAGTAAGGGACAGCCTCATTAAAGAGACTATAAGTAAACTTAGAATGAAACGTTAGGATGACAATAGACTTACAGTGTCTTGGTGGAAGAGTGTCCCTGGCTGAGACAATAGTTAAAAGACTCCAAAGTGGGAACAGGATTGGTGGCCAGAGGAACATGAGGAAGACCAGTATGGTTGGAGTGGAGTACGGGGAGGCAAATGTTTCTGGGAAAAAACTCATACAGGTGGAGTAGGAGCGTCCAGAGGCTCTGGGACCATGGTAAGGAGCTATTCTAACCTCGGCGCTATGGGAAACAGTTGATTTGTTTGTTAAACATATGATGTATTTACATTTTAAGAGACCAATTTGCTTGATGGAATTGAGATAGGGTCCAGAGAAGAAGCAGGGAGACCCGCTTAGAAGCTACCATTGCAGTAACCCTGTGGTGGTCTGACAGAGGCGTGGCTGGTGGAGGTGGAGAGAAGTGGATGGATTCAGGACTTGTTCTGGAGGAGTGGATGAAAGCTTAGCGAGGATTAGATATGAGGAGGGAAAGTAGATGAGGAAAGTTGGCTTTTCTCCCAATCGCCAGGGTTTAAAGCTGGGGTGCAGAGAAATATGTTGGGAGGGATCTGCTGGGGACTTCCAAGCATGACACTTACGCCACCATATGAAGCTTTATTCTTATTTTTTAAATTGAGTTTATTGGTACATTTTAGGTATATAGTACAGTTACATTCATTAAAGTTTAATTCTTGACTAAATGTTATACTCCCTGATTTTGTTGGATCTGATACCTCCAAAGCCAAGGGTTATTCTGGCCCCTTCAAGTTAGAAACTCATGGATTATTTTTAGTAACACTATCACTTTGCAATTTTGCCTTATTCTCATTATCTCATCATATTACAGAGATTCCTAAGCCAGTCATCTAAGTATCATTGGTGCCCGTGCCACTAGTGTGGACATGGAGATAACCTAATAAATGTAGAACTGAACAGAGGTGTAGGACAGCAGTACTCAGTAGGATCTGCAGTCATATGTAGTTCTGTGAGCTATTTGTCATGAACTGTTTGTTCCTGGTCCATTGAAGGATAAGTTTGTAGAGGAAGAGTAATCATTTAGACACTTCTATAAAAATTTAAAATTGCTCTGATAATAAGCAACATTTTATTTTTCTAGTAATATACTTTTATTCAGTAAAATATCAATCTGAGATGGACTGGAAATTAAAAACCAAATAAGAAAATTAATATATTACATTGGATATTTTGAGAAGCCATCTATTGAAGACAATATGCAATGTCCTGCATTTCTAACTGGGAAAGGTATATGTATATCTGATGGCATCTCAGGACAGATTAAAGGCATTTGGAGAAATAGACATGGTTCTTGCTCTTTCCTTTTTGGGCTCTCAAGTGGGCCATGGTGATCTTAGAACTCTCCTAATGTGTATACTCTATGAGCATCTGAAAAGTGGTAACAAGAAGTGGGCAGAACATTCCCAAAGTCCACATTATTGGAGAAAAATACAACTGAGATTTAGTAGGCAAGAGAAAAGAAAATTTATGCATGAAGAAGATCAATTTTATCTATGTCTCTTTCTAGGGAAAGTTCTGGAAGCTGCTCCCAATAGGTCATTTGATTGTTTTTGCTGTTTGAGAAAGCTGTAAGACTTGGAGTTGAAAAATGCATGCAAGAGGGCTGGGGATTTACCTCAGCAGTTTGGTGGCCTGCCTTGCAAGCGCAAGGACCCGAGTTCAAGACCTGGTACCAAAAAAAAAAAAAAAAAAAATACAAAAAACATCATAGTGAGACCCTGTCTCAAAAAAAAAAAAAAAAAAAAAAAAAAAAAAAAAAAAGCCCACAAAAAACAAAACAACAACAACAAAAATGCATGCAAGAGTCTTTTGTTCCATCTTCTCATTTTGCAGATGAAGTAACTGATATTCTAAGAGTATACTATAAGACAAAAGCCCTGCAGGATCCAGAAATCCAGGATAAAGACCATTTGCTGATATTTTTCACTACAAAGTAGTTGAGGTCATGGGGGCAGTTCACAATGCCCATTTGTTAGTATTGTGGTTTTGTTCAACTTTCTTTACAAATCTGCATCTCTGTGAAATTAGAGCTTGTGAACTCATTTTTAGCATCTTGTTTTGACATAAACCTGTTTAGTTGTAAAGTTGAGCTGGAAAAATACAGTTGCATGTTATAGCACCTTTCCTCAGTTTGAACATCTGCCATTGGAAAAATTTGCCAAGAAAGCTTCATTCGGTGCCTTTCATGAGGAAACCGAGTGACAAGTGTGACTGGTCCCCTCCACCTTCATCCACTTCCAGTATGATTGCATGAGGATTTAGTTGTTTTACTGAGGGTTTCCTGAAGCTATTTGATTGAGAGGATGAGATTTTTGGGCAAGAAAAGCAGAATTTGAGCTCTGCACATGCCAGTTGAGTGATTCTATATATAATGTAAATTTTATGGCTTCATGTACTCATCTCCCAAGTAGAGGTGGGAGCGAGTTTTACTTCATGTTTTGTGAGAGTTACAAAGGAAGAGAGGTATTCACTTAGCCTTATGCCTGGCATAAAATAAGCACTCTGTTAATTGTGGACTGTTGACTGTTGTAGGCAGCTGCCATCTGTGATGAGGGGAAGTGAATCACAGATGCAAGGGTCAGGTGACAAGGAAGCTGCCCAGCTACCCCTAGTGTGAGGATCACCTGTGACTCAGTAAAAGAAGCAGCAAAGTTTACTGGATACTGAAGGGTGCAAGGGGATGCCCCTCAGGTGGAAGGGAGTGCTGGTCTGCCAGTTCCATGATTTGCTGGGTGGCTTCTATATACATACAATGTTGGAGATGGTGATGCAACTCTTTCAGGCAATCTGAGAGGGAAGCCCAATCACCAAGGCTTCGGGTCTCAGTCCCAGGGGTCCATCTGTGGCAACGAGAGAGGTATGTGTCTTGCAAAAGTTACCTGTAGCAGAGGGCAAGAAGCAAACCAGAGTCATTAAAAGGAAGCAAATGAGACAGGTCTGAGTTAGAGATCTACGCAGAGGGCAGGCCGTGTGCCAGCAAAGAGGAAGTCTAGTGTCAAGGACAGCAGAAGTCAATGCCAGAATCTGGGTCTGGTCTGAGGCCCGTAGTTTCTTAGCCCTGTGAAGAAGGCCATAATCCATGCAGAATACCTGGCAGGACACATCAATTCACCATGAATGGATTTTGAGCAACTTTCTCCAGCCTCCATATGTTGCTTTCCTAAATTATAAACTGGGTTAATTCCTACCTTGCAGGACTGTTGTATGAATGAGAGAAAATGCATAGCAAGCATTCTATGTAGTGTGTGGTATGCACTCGATGGGTCATTCAGAAAGAGGCATGCATGACAATCTCCTGAAAATCCCAATAAATCTGACAGTTTACTTAGATAGCATTTCTGAAGGTGAGCTCCTTAGATTGTTAATGCCTTGAGATGCTCTGGCATAAAAAAACTTCTGTGGACAAGTATTTGAAATATCTTCTTTTGGAACTTCAAGATGCATATTAGAACATTAAAGGCCTTGAGAAATCTTGTGATTAAAAAAAATATAT
Organism: Fukomys damarensis; assembly: GCF_012274545.1. Taxonomy (NCBI): domain Eukaryota; kingdom Metazoa; phylum Chordata; class Mammalia; order Rodentia; family Bathyergidae; genus Fukomys; species Fukomys damarensis. Next base: position 13,665,975 of record NW_022900939.1, on the reverse strand, counting down.
ATATATATATTGCTTAACATGGTATAAAACTATGAACAGAGCATTCTATAGAACATTTCCCAAGCCCACAGTCTTTTTTCTTTGTCTTTCCTCCCCTGTGGTGGTGAACCTGTGGCACGTGTGCCACAGTGGGCTGTTGGTTACCATTGAGACCCCTAAAAGCTTCTTGATCACCAGAGTGTACTCCATCCTTCCTTTCCCAGGTCTCCCCTCGCTGCTTTCTTTCTGCTCTTTCCCAGAATGCCCTGAGGTTTTACTGAATTTGACTGAGGAGCACCAAGGCCTACTTTGGATGTCTAAATCATGCAAGCCAGAGACTCACTTAATAACACCCCCATTGTTCTTCGGTATATTTAAATGAAAGCACAACATTGCTGAGAGAAGAATGGCCAGTCTCACTATTTGTCAGTACTTGTGAAAAATAGCTTTCTGTTCTGTGGGTTAGCTCCAGCCGACTGCCTTGTCTACAGTGGTGCCTATTCTCTTTATTCTGTGTTCTCAAAATATAAGGGTCGTGAATAACACAGGCTGTGATTCAGCAGGTCTGGGACGGGAGGCTGATATTATTCTAACGAGTTCCCTGGTGATGCTTGTCAGAAAAGCAGTCTCTCAAGCCTTGCCTTAGATGTACTAAGTCAAATATAGGCTTTAATAACACCCCCCCCCATAGTGAATTCTACCCATGTGAGGTGTGAGAAGCCCTGGTTAGGCCAGGGTTCTCAATGTCAGCTCTGTTAACATTTTGGGATTGGTAATTCTATGTGGGAGCTGCCCTGTACACTTAGCAGCATTTCTGTTTTCTATTCCCCTTCCAAATGTGGCAACTGAAGAATTCTTCAAGAAGTGACAAATATATTTTGGGGGATGAAAATGATGCCCATTGAGAACCATAGGTCTAAAATCCATCAAACTCCTCTTTCTGTTTCTGGGCCGCTCTGAGATATTTTAAATGAGATAATCAAGTGGTGGTTGACTATCTCTATCCTGTTCATCTGGGGAGATTTGCAGATTATGACTCACAAGGTTTGGGGAGAATCTTAGGAACCTGCATTAAAAAATAAATAATAAGAACAGTTCATGTCAGGACTGTTTTAGGAGCCTCAGTTATTTATAGCTTGTAAAAGCTTATAAGGAAGGTACAGGTATTATTTCCATTTTACAGATGAGAAAATTGAGCCCCTGAGTATCTTTGTAAGATTATTGAGCCAGTATTGGAAACTGGCCGGGGTAGGGTGGGGAGTCTGCCTGCAGAGTCAACCCTTGGAAGTAGGGCCCAGGGTCAGTGGCCCTGAGGGTGGCTGGTATGAGGAGCACTTGCCCCATTGGCACCCAGTTACCAGTTATCCATTTCAATGCCTGGGAAAGATGGGTTGCTGCCATTCTCAGAGTTGTGCCCTTTTGTTACGATTACTGCAGTCTTCATTTCTACTATAGTAATACATAGTTGGCCATTTAGGGCATTTTAACCTATTCTCCCGGAAATCTGATACAATCAATTCACTTCTTTTGCCACTCCATTACCTCCTTTCTCCAAAGCAAGGTTTTCTATCAAATAAAATCTGATACCCTATGTTTCCAAATAAAATGGAGGACATGGAAATAATATATACTTTCTGGTGATATTATGAGTGAAAAAAAATCATTTAACAATATCTAGGGTTTACAGTGTCAGAATTAGTGTTAATAGTATCTTTAGTCCAGTATAGATAATTACCTCTTTTTAAAACTTCTTCTGGTACAGAATGATAGCATTAAAGCTTATAATTAATGAATTGGGGAATTGTGGGGCACATGCACACAATAAAATTTGAAAGAGCAGTCTTTCCCTTAGGTCTGAACATCCAGAGACACAAGTCCCTAGGAATAGTTTCTGGAATTATTTCTAGCACCAGGGCTACAAAAAATTAATAAGAGCTGGCAGAAAGGAACATTTATTATATTTTAGATGTTGTTAGTAAGTTCTTTAAAGGTCTCTCCAACAACCTTATAGGTGCAATTATTACCAGTATCTTACAGATGAGAAAACTGAGGCACAGAGATGCTGTGCAAATGACCTAAAGTCTCAGGGCTGGAGAGTGACAGCTGATTCCAGTCAGCTCTCTGGGCTCAGAGGCTGCTCGTACTGGTATTTGTTTGAGATTATACCAGTTCACTTTGATGGTATTAGTACAGTGGCTCTGTGCTGACGTGAGCTTAATTAGAACTTTGCTATGTCCTGCATTAATTTAAAAAGTGGAAAACAAAGGAGTGTTACTAAGCATCATGTGTTTTGTTGTAAAATCATTCATACCATGGGTCCTGTGGAGATCTGGGGAAGTGTATGCCAATAGAGACCCTAAATCATGGTACAAAGGATACGGTACAAAGGTAAGTGATAACTGCTCATGGATTCATAATGCCACTTTCCTTATGTTTCCACTGGAGAGGGTTCACTGGGGTGGCTCATAGGAGATGTAAGGGGCTGGAGTAGAGATTTAGGACTAGGGAGAGTTTTTCAGCTTCCACATTTATGACAGAGGTTGGCACCATTTGCTTTCTCCACTCAGACCTGGCTCTCGGCTGAGTTGCCAGTCCTCTTCATGGAGGTAAACATCACAGTTGAGCACTTTATTTTTTTGGAGGGAATTGAGGTGAGCAAACACGACTAGTTTTTCCTTTCTACTATGCTGCCATTGTGAGAACGGTTAACGATCTTCACCTGGACTGCTGACGTACATAGCTTATAACTCTATGGAAAGAAAGAGCATACCCTCCCTATTCTTTGCCTCCTCTTCTGAGGGACCGGGAGTCCTAGACAAGGGTTCCGGGAATTGCAAAGACAAATGTAGGCAGTCTCATAACACCCTCACTAGCTCGGTGTCCCAAGGTGTCCCATAGCCTGGGAGCTTTTCCAGGGCAAAATGTGATCTTTTTTAAAAGAAAGTATTTCAGAACTCTGGTCAGTTGAAGTATTTTGGAAACCCAGTCTTGCAGAATCTCTATTGAAACCTGAAAAAAAAAAAAGATACAAAAATCAATTAACTTCACACATGAAAAACATCTTTATATGGTTAATCTTCCTTTTCATAATTTCTTGATTATGTTTGGAAGTAAATTGCCTTGATTATACATTGGATGGAAAGGAATGTCTTTTAATTAATTTGAAACATGCTATAGTGATGCTGATTTGTGCCATAAAATGATAAATTGGGTTGAAAGCAATAAGTCTTTATGAGAGGGATGAGCTACAGTTAGATACTTTTATTTTTGGCTGAGTAGTGGACTCACTTATTTCAAGGGAGAAATCAAAGAATTTGCAACTTACTTGAAAGTCAGGCTGGGATTTATTGGCTTTTAGTTGCAAATCTAATTTATGAGATTATTTTGCCAACCTCTCCTGTCTGTCTCCCTCTCTCTCTTCCTTCCAATTACCAAAGTCATAAACAGACATTGACATGTACAAAACTAAAAACTCTAATGTATTTGACAGACAGGGCAAGATAGAATAATCTATGATAATACTGAGTGGGTACCTTTTGTTGAGAAATTATCTAGTTTAATTTGAGTCTTCATAGCTGAGGACATTTTGTAGGAAGGCAAAATAACCTGGCCAAGGTGACACTGCAGGTTAACACTTGAGCCTGCTTTCAAAGTCAGATCCCTTTGATTTCAGGTCTGCCCTCTTAGTTGTCCAGGCATGTGGCTTCTTCTGTGCTTCTGAGGAGTGTGGGGGCTTCCTGTGTGGTTAGTGAGAAAGACCAAATTTATAATGATGTCTACAAGGTGGCCTAGGCTTTGGATATTGGGGAGACTCTTTATTCTCTTCATTAGTTATTTTAGTATGGCCTTGCTTGAAGTGAGGACTGGTGAAAGATTTAATGTAGTAGAGATGTCATTGAGCTTTGTCATTGCTACCACCCAAGAGCTTCACTTTGTTTTGCCACACGACACAAATCAAGCAGTCATGAGGCAAGATGGTGGTAGAGAAAGAACTTTATTACATTAACCCATCAGACTGGAAGATGGGAGAGATACCTCATCCCTAAAGAGACATCTTCCTAGCAGGCTGATTTAGAAGCATTTTTCATAGGAGATGGGTGATTGAAGACTAGGGTGAGCTGCTCACAGGTGGCTGTTTGGGGCCAAATAACCTGCATCTAATACTAATTGTTTAGTTGTGAGTTACTCCAAATCATCTCCAAATGATTCTCCAAATCATCAAGTGAACAATCCAAATCAAGCTCATCCAAATCAAGTGAACAATGATCATTCTTTCTTCTATGTATTCTTGTCACTGATTGGCTTGACCACAAGCAGTTCCTGACATATTACACAACAGACAGGCTGAGGAGAAGGGTAGAGTAGCTGGGGGCCTTCTTGCTGAACACCAAACTAAGGTAGTGAAAGCAAACATCCTTCATCTGGCTGTCATGAAAGACACGGGTCATGTGAAGTTAAACAGGGAGTTGGCCATGAAATTTGGTCTTAGTGCTTGGGTTCGTTATTCATTAGTCATTGCTAGGGCCTTCTCCAAATGTGTATAAAAGTATAGCAAGCACTCTGTAGGATCTAAAATAATGTATTTCTAGAAATTTAAAAGAAAACCCTAATACTCAATGAGCAAACCTTTGACTAATTCGCTGATAGAAATACAACAGATAACATAGGTGAGGTAGATTGGTGGCTTTCAGGTTCATCAACCAAGAAAACTATATATTTGGTTTTTGTATCTTGACTACTTAAAATTTGATGAAGTCCTGAGCTTGTTTTGTTTTGCTTTTCTGCTCCACTTTGTTAATAGCAAAGCCATAGCTTGAAATGAAGTTTCCATCAAAAAGAAGCTTTCTAGATAAGAGGAGGGCCTGGGGACATAGGTATATGATCAAGCTGGTTGCTTCTTTCCTGTCCTTCAGAACATGTAAAGATGTTAAACATCTTCCAACACCTGTAATTCATTAGTGCAGGAGTAGTTCTGTCAGCCTCATTTCTCAGATAGAAAAAAACAGAACAAATAGCAGTAATGTTAAAGATTATCTAGAATTTTCTATAGTTTTTCCTCTTTCTTGATACTTAATTCTTCTCTGGTTTTACTTTAATCCAAGCATTCCAGTGGATTTAATTATCATTTTTATTCCATAGCCTAATAAAATATTTAAAAATCATGTATCTAATATGAATATATGTAGTATGTATTCAATAGAAGAAATTTGAACACAAAAAAGCATAAAGGAAAAGTTTATTATTGCGTGAGCATTAAACCAAAATGCAGTATCTCAGGCAATTCACTAAACAATAGCAAAGACATAAGAGATTCTCACTATTTTCTAATCCCATGCAGATACAATGCATGGCATATCAGTTCTCAGGACAAACAGTAACTTATCCTCAAATAAGACAACTTGACAGTGGCCATGTGTTGCACACAGGTCAACCTAAGTTCACTTGGAAATTGGGGTTAACATCTGCCTTTGGTAATTGCCTTTAACCAAATAAAAAAATAAAATTATTATACCTTTATGGCCAATGGTAGATTTGCAGTTTGGCTCTAGGGAAGGACAAAGTGAAGCTCCTACCCTCCTGGAAAACCATCTTCTTTGATGATTACATTTCTAAGAGGTGGCTCCTAGGTCCTGGAGGAACCATTCTCAACTTGTAAGAACTTGTGAGAGGTTACTTAGCCTTTAAACAGATTTATATGTATCTCGTAGAAGCAGAGAAAGAGCTTATAATTACTAGTATTCCAAAACACCTGCTTAGTGAAAAGGGTGTGAGGGAAGGCCTCTTTCCCCTGTCCACCAAGAGAATTCTATTCTTTTTTTTTTTTTTTTTTTTTTTTTTTTTTTATTCCACTTTC
>NW_022900939.1:13637496-13660023 GCF_012274545.1 Fukomys damarensis | reverse complement strand
AATTTTTTTTTTTTTTTTTTTTTTTTTTTTTTTTAGTTCTACTTTGCACTTATCTCTGTACCAACAGTATTAGCACTATCTAGGAACTCAGATCCCAGCCCAGACTTGCTCAAGAGGACACTCTGGGCTGGGGTAACAGTAAGATCTGCGCATGATGCTCGTGCTCCTTAAAGTCTGAGCACGCGGGTACAGCACCATGGATAGCCACCCACGTGGAACCGATCTGGGGAAAGCAAAGGATTCATTGTGCCTGAATTAGTAATTATCTGCAGTGGTGCATTAGGTAAGTAGTCACAGGCTCTGCTAATATGTGTTATCCTCAATTAGTTGGCAAGAAATTAAGATATCTTACATAAAGATATTAGATAACCTTCGTTTAGCCAAAGATAGTAAAATCTTAATGACTTGCATAATAGAGAGGAACATAAGCAAAAAGCATTATATATATATAAAATCACAAAATTTGTATTCATTTGTCTCTAGAGTGCATTTTCTAATAATATATGAGGAGTTGTCTGATTTTCTTTTGGTAAATCATGAAACGCCCTAATTAAGCAAAGCCATTAAAGCCCAACTCAAGAGAAATGAGACAGTTGTCCAATTTGCTCCTGTAGGCGGCTTCTTAAGTTACCTGGTCCTCCACTGGCCTCCAACTTTATACTCTGTTAGTGTTTCTCAATTTTTGTATGCAAATTTTAACCTCCCGAGGTTATATCTATATCGATATCTGGATCTGCATCTATATCTACATACCAAAAAGGAGAGACCCGGAAGAGCAGCAGAGGAGGAATAAACTGCGAATTTCCAGGTCTGGGAGTTCATGTGCTTGGAGTCGATGCTCCCCCTTCCCAGCAGGGCCAGACTGTTCCTTGAATCAGGAGGAGAGCTGCAAAGTCCGGGCCATGTTTCAGGCAGAGTGAAGGGCGGGTTATTTGGAGCAGCTTCGAACTTTCTCCCTGGGAGTCTGCCCTGAGAAAACTGTTTTAAGCCTACAGATTTGACCCACACATTATGGTTTATGTCTACGCACACATAGGCGAGGATTTGGGGAGGTGATGGGATCGTGGGGTTTGATACTCATCAACGGATTGATTAGTCCACTGGTGGGTTTTTAGCTGGGTGAAGTGTTGGGGGGATGAAGCCTGGCAGGAAGACATGAGCCACTGTGGGCATGGCCCGAACATAATATCTATCCCTCTTCCTCCCTTGACTGCGTGCTGCTCCCGGTCTGCCTTTCCATGACTTCCTTATCCTCTGTGGTGGTGCTCTGCCCTGCTTCCTTGCCCAGGTAACTAAGACATCAGACCCCAAAGATCCCTGCTAAGTTAGGTCCCTCTCTTAGTCACTTTCTGGTTGCTGAGACACAAGATCAGATACCCACAGCTGAAGAGAGGAGAGGTTTATTTTGGCTCACGTCTTCAGTCCGTGGTTGGTCGGCTCCAAGGCAGAAAAGGCGTGGTGGAAGGGTCGGGTGGGGGAAAGCTGCTCAAGTCATGGCGGCCAGGGAGCAGAGCTAGAAGGGAGGAAACAGGAAGAGAGACATCCTCCGAGGTCATTCCCCCAGTGACCTGCCTCTTCCCACTAGATCCCACCTTCTAACAGACCCTCGACTGCAGCACACCCATAATTTAGTTATCTCCCAAAAGCCCTACCTTTGTGCACATGAGGCCTTTGGGGTACAGTCCTCATTCATGCCTTGAGAGTCCCCTTGGCCGTGGAGAAGAACATCATTTGTGAGGCAGACAGGTCTTCCTCTGAAAGTCTGCCTGACACCAAGCTGGTGGAGTTATTCCTGGGAGCTCTCCACGTTCACGGTGTACTCTTCCTGATGTGTTCTGGGGCCCTGGACCCATCTTTACTCGTTGTCCCTCCCAGGACAATTGTGCTGCACAGTCCGAAGGGCCTGGAAGCTGCACTAGGAAAGTGTGAGTAGCTGCGGTGTAATGCCGAGCGACGAGGAGGATAATCATGGGTGGGTGTGAAGGAATTGTCAACCGGTGATGGAGGCTGGAAAGGAGGGGCTTGGTGGAGTTGTGGTCAGAGCGGTCATTGATCCTGTCAGGGTATCAGAGGAACACAGGCAACTCAGGGCTCTGGAGAGCATGAAGACTCGCTGGGGTGGCGTGAAAGTACAGTGGGAGAGGAAGCCCGGGGTACCACAGGCCTCACAGAAGAAACACAGCTCCGATTAGCGTGTGAGAAAATTATGCAGGTTGAGAAGAAGGCTGAGTGCAGGGCGAGCTGCTAAAGCAGGTGGCCTCTAAGCAGAAGATTAAGCTAAGATGTGAGAATCCGTGCTGACCTGACTTCAGAGACAGAGCACATAATGTGAAGTCACTGGACTGCAGCTCTGTCCCCTCTCCTCTCTGCGAGCGGGCAGGTATCCTATCTGTTCTTTTTTTTTTTTTTAACCTTTCTCCTTTTGGTGGAAATCCAAGTGATCTTTAAAAATCAAACACACAAAAAGTGAAAAAAAAAAAAAGATTTCACCTATGTATAGACAACAAATGTAAAATAAGAAATTTTGATTTCTGAATGTTATACTTCATGCTCTATTTGGCCCATTAAATGCTGATACTGATCTTTTTCTTTTCTTTTTTCTTTTTTTTTTTTACAGCAAAAGGGAAGAAAATCCAGAAAAACACTGGCAACATTCCGTTCTATGTCCTTCAAGTCTCTGTGTGTAAGGTGACATTGCTTTCTTAAACCGATTTCTGCCCTTCTCTTGAGTCTGACTGAAATTATAGCACACATGTGAAAAGCATTTGAAGGTGTGCTCTTCAGCAGAATGTCCTTCCACATGGAGAAGACTGCACAGGAACAAGACATTCGGCATCATATTTAATTAGTGGATGTGTGCTTGATAAAGCGTTCTGTGACCCATGAAGTCACCAGGATGCGGGCCCCGATGTCCTATGCAACACGGACAGCCTGTGGGTGCCCTCACCCCTGGGGGTCGATGGCTCCCCGCAGCAGGCCTGGCTGCAGCCGCCAGTGTGCAGCAGTCGTTGGCTTTCTCCTGGCTTCAGTGCTTCTCCTAGCAGCAGCAGAGAGATTAAAAAAAAAAAAAAAAGAACTTCACAAAAGCAGAGGAGGAAAGAAAACCAGGAGCCAGTGCGCAGAGTGCCTTTGGAACTCCCTCTGGCTGGAGGGTTTACGGCCCTCCGTGCTCATTTGTGCAAGGCAGACACACCCTTTATCATTCAGGAGCCTGGGCTCTCTTCCCAATAGGTTTCTCACAGCCACACGCCACTTCTGGGCTCTCCTGTGCTTCCTGTAACACTTAGGCCGGCTTTGAGGACGTAGCGCCTACTCCGAAGGATCTGCACAGTGTAGGCGAAGAGCTGTGAGTGCACGAGGGTGAGGGTGATTCTTGCAATATATTTTTGTTTTGCACTTCCTCCCCCATGGTCTTCTCTAGTTTACTTGAGGCATACTCCTCCTGTTTAGGATGGTTAGAGAGGGACACGAAGAGAACCTCGCTGTTCCAGGTTGGATATTCAAAGTGGTATTTTCTGGCTCTGCTTCAAGTCAAAAAGAGTCATTGTCAAGAGTCTACAGTCCTTTGCTCCCGCCTTTCTCTAACACAGGTCAAGAGATGAACTTCAGTGGGTTAAAGCAGGAAGATTTCCCTCCTGACGGGGACAGGAGGGTACAAGACTTTATGTCCAGCAGGAGAATCATTGGTTGAGCAAGCAGAAAATCTGGTCTGCTTTTGGCATGAAGGGATTGGGAGAAAACGGTGGAATAGGGAGGTGAGGGATGTGTGAAACACAGGCTTTGTTCTTCTGTTTTCTGGGTGTGAACCACGGAGATGGGAGGTGTGTGTGCACACGCTTGGCGTTCTGGGTGTGAATTAGTTTCACGGTTGCCAGCTTCCTTTAAGCACCCTGGCCAGCACAGCCTGGTTAGGTCTAGGAGTGCCAGGCTTGGCTTCCCCAAATCTCCCTTAATTCCTAAGTGGTGAAAAAGACCAAAGAATGACTCATTTCTCCAGGGCATCAACTGATTTTTTTTTTTTTTTTTGCAAAGCCCGACAGGGGAAGTTGGCAGAAAGGAGCTGCTTCATTGGGCAAAGGAGCTTCGTTGCTGAGTATAGCAAGGCAGGAATCGCTGGCCCGGTGATTGCTAACCACTCTGCCAGCAAGAGCTGATGTAGGGCTGGTCTGATAGACCCTGAGTTATGCCAGCCACAGGCTTTATTAGGGATTCAGCTTACTCCAAGCCCTCCACAGCAGAGACAAGTCTACATTTCAAGGACCCACATAGCTCTTTCCCCTCTCCCCTTATGAGGTCACAGGAGCCACATCCTGTTATACTCCAAAAGGACATCTTAGGAGGAACCCTTGTTCCTAGGGAGACTCAGTTCCTGATACCTGACCATCTACCCAGCTCATCCTGGAGGAGCTGTATTGCCCACAAAGACTACATCACTAGGTAAGACAAACATTTCTTTTCATTTCCTGCCATCAAGTAGACGAAAGCCTGAGAGGAAGACCAGATCAATTACAGAAGAATGAAAAGGTGATTTGTTTTCGTATGCCTCGAGTACACTGTGAGTGAATATCGATCCTGCTACAGTGTGCAGGTTGTTTCCACGTTACTTCAGAACTGAACATTCCCTGGTCTTCTCTGTGAGCTCCCAAGTCCGATCCCAGTTCACAAAGGCATCAAAGGGCTTCACGAGGTGGAGGGGGTGTGGGAGAAGAGTTCCTTCATGGGGGACCCAGAGGGACTGCCTTAGCGATTCTACCAAAGATACTGGCAAGCAAATCTGCAGAAACAAATGCACTTAACTCTTAGGAAACCCTCTGTGCCTTCAAATGGTCAGTGCAAGTGTTCCATTTTATATTAAGAGTTATCTGCAGGGATAGGAATGAGAGGCATTTGGAATTTAGCATTTCAATTGGTAAATACTAAAACTCACACCTTGGGAACAAGAGTCTCCCCTTCCCACTGCAAATAATGAAGCCTCCCAGATACCAAGTCCCCCCCACCAGTGTGTGTGTGTGTGTGTGTGTGTGTGTGTTTAGCTTTGAAATGCAATGCTTGCTTTTTTTCCAAGCGAAATGTTTTTAGAGTTAGAAATAGCATAGACTTAGAGGACCTAGCCAGACCTTTCATGTAGTAGGGACATTAGTAAAATGGAGATAAAAAAGAAAAAATAGGGTGACCTGATTTTTTGGGGGGTGGATATGAAATCAGAGTTCAGTATTTAAGTGCACACACCAGCTGTCAAGGGAAGTCATGAGGTGGGAGCCATCAGTGACTCTTGCCATCAGGAGCCTGCTGGTTGGGAAGGGGAGGGGCTATCTTTTATTCTTCAATGCTATGAATTTTCACATCTTTTCATGCAATATCACATTAGTCCTCTCAGTACCTTTATGAAGGACAGAATTGCACTCTGATTCTATTTATACAAAATAGATATACAATACACAATATACGAGACTTTGAGGCCAGGTGTGGTGGCACATGCCTATAATCTAGCACTCAGGAGAGACTGAGGCAAGAGCAATGCCATGAGTTCAAGGCCAGCCTGCACTACACAGTGATTTCAAGGCCAGTCTGAACTCATAGTAAGACCCTGTCTCAAAAACAAAACAAAACAAAACAAAAACAAACAAAAACCCAAAAGACTTTGCTTGACCAACCCAAGCTCCTTTCCTACCAGCAGATGGTTGGAATTCAAACTCAGGTCTGAGTTAAGATCCACAACCTTTTCTTTCTACACTACACTATTGCCCCATGAGAGAGGTGTAGAAGAATCTCATTCATTTCTTTTTAAAAATGAAGCACGCTTCTTCCATTCTGGATGGTAAAATCCATCTTAGCTGGGGCCATGCTTGATTTGTTTATCATCTTATCCAAAACACGTGACACAGTGCTTGATACATAGTGCATGAATGATTATCACTGACTGGCTGTAAGTAATCATTTGCAATAGGAACCCAGAATGCTCATTAATGAAAGTTCGGTGATGTTCTTTGCAGATATGTAAGTTTACCGAAACATTTTTTGAATCGTTGAGGAAAACCATCCCCCAAAGTTGTAAAGGGTCTGTGAGTTTCTTCAATATTTCCACACCAGTAACTCCTTTGCGATCAATACAGAGGTAGGAAACGTCACAGAACAGGCTCATCGACAGTCTGCGATCATCGCTAGAATATGAGGTTTTCGCTTTGTTGTTGTTGTTCCTTGAAGACTGGTGTAAGCTTTGGTAGTTCATGGTGAGGAGTGGGCTTTGTGAAACCCAGAGAATCAGAGTGGAACTCCAGTAGATTTCTGGGCCGAAACGTAAGTGAGCAGCAGCTCAGGTTCGGAAATGGCAAGGGTGATTACACTGGAGTCACGTGATGGGCTACTAGGGAGAAAAGGGCAGGGTGGGAAAAGAGCTAAGCCAGTCGAATGAGGTGAAAATAGGAGCCCAGGAAGATAACCTGATTCCCCAGTTACTGTTGCACTGTTTGACTAATGCCTTGCGTTTGTCTGGAAACTGGCTGACTTCTAAGCTGAAAATGCAAAGGTTAAATATCTAGGAGGGCCCAGGAAGAAGTGCTTCTGTTTTAACGGGGATGGATGGTACTTCTGCCTCATTCATTTTCACCCAGCAACCACATGGTGGCAGTGTTGTATCATTCCTCGCACGACCTTTCTCCAGGGCCAGACTCCAGGTAAATTCAATTGCTAAGCAATAAATTGGGAGATACGGGATCGTGTTGGTTTAACCATCGAACATTATACTCATATTCGGTACCACTGATTGTGTTTTCCATGATAAAATATTGCATACTTCCGGAAAAGTAATTCATTTTCACCCCTAGTTTCATGTAATTTTCACCCCAGTTTCACAGAATTCAAGCAAGTAGCAAACATGGACAGTTTGAAGTTCAGTCTTAAAAGGCTTGGTTTTCCCCAACACCGGACTCCTTAGTGCTGCTCTATCCAGCCAACACCTGCTTGAGTAGAACATTTAATGTCATACAACAAACCACCCCCAGAGAAGTAAGGAAACCGTGAAAAGCCCTCGGCAATAGCCTGTCGCCAAGATGGGCTCTCAGCTAAGCCTGACAACCTACCTTGGCGGCATCTCCTGGAGGAGACTCTATTTTCTCATATAAGCTTCTTTATCAGTAATTCTCTTCGGGGTCATGAAATGTTCTCATGCAAATGGCATTGTCAGGGCTCTTTCCTCTTCCTGAGGGTGTCTATCTCAGAGGACCTGTTTGGGCTTGAGTTCTCTGGTTTCTCCTCATGTTTGGGAGAAGAGACTAAAATGAACTTGGATGGTGGAACAAAGATCCCAGGTATGTTGGGCTTCTATTGCGTAAGCTAATATTTCCTAGCGGCATTGAAAGGTGAGGTTATAGGCGGCTGAGTTCTCTCTAGCTGTGGAGGAGGTCCTTTCATGCAGGTGGTGAGAGAAATCATGCCATGTTTGGCCATCTTCAAGTTCAGGTGGGCCTCAGAATCACCTGGAGGACTTTAGTACACTGGGCTTCCTCATTCCCAGCTTCTGCTTCTGCAGGTGTAGTAGGGACCTGAGATCACGTGTGTTGAGCAGGTCCTGGATGACCGGAAATCTGTTGGCTCAGCGAACCCAATTTGAGACCGACTCTAGACCTCTTTCTCTCAAAGCACAGGCAAACTGGCTGATTCTCATTAAAGTGCTCCACGTAGAATGTTGAGAAATATCGACTCAATGGAATGAAAGCCTGCTTTAAGATCTCAAGATGCCCATTGAAATGCAGGCCCCGTGAATTGGGGCTAGGAATCGTGATGCCAGTAATTTAACCTATTATACCCTCAATTTGTCGTTTGGAAGCTGATAGGATTATATTCAGGTGCCAGAACTTGAATCTTGGCTCTGGTGATTACTATGTGACGTTGTGAGAATTAGTCATTTGGGCTGACTCCTTAGAGGTGAGAAGAAAGGTTGTTATTACAGAATTGTTCTGCAAGTAAAAAAAGAAATGATGTAAAGATATCTCTTGTAGGATTTTCTGTTCTCTTCTTCTCTTTTATTTTTTCAATTTGTATGTGTACCTGAAGTAAGTTTGCAAAATATAAAACACCAAAGATATGTGAGTTAGTATTTTACGGAGACATTGCATTCAGAACAAGCCTTTCCGAATCCCATCTCAATGATCTGCTTTCATTGGCCAGCGTAATCAGGTTGTTTAAACTGGCCGTCTTCTTTCCATAGCATCTCAGTCCCTTGCTCAACATCACTGAACAACCCACTTACATAATGAGTCCAGGCCTCAGGAAGAAGCACTGATAACTCTGGGAATCTTCTCCAGATTGGGAAGGTCACTTTCACTGTCCTTAGCTCCCGTATTATGGGTGTGTGTGTGTGTGGTTTGAATGGGACCCACCCCGGTCTTGCACTAGCTAGGCAAGTGCTTTACCGTTGAGCTATACCCCCAGGCCTATTTCTCCTCTCTCCCCTTGTCCTTCTCCTCCACGCCTTTCTCTCCTCCTCCTTCCCCTCCTCTTCCTCCTTCCTTTTTCTTTTCCTTTTCTTGCAGTACATGGAATCATACCCAAGGCCTTTGCATAGAGCTACATTGCTAGTTAGTTCTTTCTCTTTCCCTTCCTTCCTTCCTTCCTTCCTTCCTTCCTTCCTTCCTTCCTTCCTTCCTTCCTCCCTTCCTTCCTTCCTTCCTTCCTTCCTCCCTTCCTTCCTTCCTTCCTTCCTTCCTCCCTTCCTTCCTTCCTTCCTTCCTTCCTCCCTTCCTTCCTTCCTTCCTTCCTTCCTCCCTTCCTTCCTTCCTTCCTTCCTTCCTCCCTTCCTTCCTTCCTTCCTTCCTTCCTCCCTTCCTTCCTTCCTTCCTTCCTTCCTCCCTTCCTTCCTTCCTTCCTTCCTTCCTCCCTTCCTTCCTTCCTTCCTTCCTTCCTCCCTTCCTTCCTTCCTTCCTTCCTTCCTCCCTTCCTTCCTTCCTTCCTTCCTTCCTCCCTTCCTTCCTTCCTTCCTTCCTTCCTCCCTTCCTTCCTTCCTTCCTTCCTTCCTTCCTTCCTTCCTTCCTTCCTTCCTTTCTTTCTTTCTTAATTTCTTTTTTTTCTGGTAGAGGGTTTTGCTAAGATTCCCAGGCTGCTTGCATTCCTTTGGCCTTAGCCTTCTGGAGTGCCAGGATTACAGGCAAGCACTAGCACACCTGGCTCCTTGTGCCATTTTAACTGGCACAAAAAGCTAAGAATTGGATGACCAAATGGAGTTTAGCTTAGAGAATGGGGGTTTATGGGTCACAATATCCTTTCTAAATTCCAGGGGATGCTGGGTCCCAAATAGAGTTGCTGAACTATTTTCTACATTGTGGAAAGCATCTCCTTGATATCAATATGACTTGTTGTAAAATGAAAAACATTGGCCTATTAACTCTTGGCTTGACAGTATTAAAGACCTGATTATGTATGTCCTGGCATCATCATTTCCCATGACTAAACCCCAGGGTCCTCATCTACAATGTGAAGAGTTTTCAGAAGACCAGGCTTCTTATATGGTAGCCCTTAGATGGGATCCATGGTTCGCCAAAAACTCCAAATCCTGTGATTGTGCATTTTTATGGAGAGAAGACTATAGCTCTTAGCAGACTCTTACAGGGTTCTGAGTATTGAAAAGTTCAACTTTAGGTGCTATTGAAGGGTGTATTGAAGTCTAACCTTGCATCTTTTCCAGTGATGTTAGAAAGCAATCTCAAATGGGTTTTCCCTGAATGTGTAAAACAAATCACCTAGCTCTTTTGGGATTGCATGCATATTATCTAAGAGCCATACCATTAATGGAAATGAATCTTTCAAACACACTGATAGTTCAGAAAAAGATCAATGGGCAACGGAAGGATAAAGCCACAGGAGAATTTACTAGTACTATTTGGCAATAGCTTTGTGAGCCAACCACTGTCAGAGACTGGGATGGATCAAATGTAAGGTGCTGCATGCCCAGTAACTCAATTTTCATAACCCAAGGGGATAAACAGGCGCACCAGTGTGATTATTTACAATGAGAGAGAATTCTGCTTGTGCCTGGATGGCTGCCTTTCCCAGCTCCTGATTTGCATTTTTAATCAAGGGCTTGCTGAGTAGGGATTCAGAGCAAAAGGGTAAAGATAGTTTTGAGGAATATTTCCTCTGAGTCATCATGAAGTTCCACTTTTCCAACATCGTTGATTATGTTTTATGTAAAGAATGTGGTAGCTTCCTGTTTCCTCCTACTCAGTGTTGACTTACTTGGTTTGTCTGTATGCCCATTGGCCTACTTATTTCTCACTTCTTTGGGGGCTGGATTCACTTTGCCCCCAGCTACAGCTTTAAAGAGCCAATTATTTTTGTCAGTGAGAAAATTCTCAGCCATCACTATGTGAAAACCCAGTTAAGGTGGTGAGATACAAAACATGCTTTTCTATTCATAATACTCTTCAGGTTGTTAATCCATGTTGGAAGCCACTTCTCTGTCTAACCTCATATAACGCAATCATATACATCGTTATTCTTGAGTTTCTTTTAACTATTTCAATGAAACTGAGGCTTTTGTTCGAATATCAGTTGCTCTCAGTGTAAGAGCCTGTATGTAGAAGAAGCCTTGTATATCTATGGATATAAAAATTTCCTTGGGTCTCTTCTTTCCAGCAGAAAAGACTGTTGTTCCTTTAGTAACCTGTAAGATGAACAAATCTCTTACTAGTTTAGGGGTAGAATTTACCCAGTGTATCACCTATAGACATATTGAAGCCATGACAAATACTTGCTAAACACTGGCCACCTGAGCAGGCATTTAATAAATGGAATCATTAGTTGTCATAGAGTTCTAAATATTGAGAGAGAGAGAGAAAGCGAGGCGGGGGAGGAAGAGAACACTAAGCTTATCTCCTAGCAAGCCTGCCATAGATCATTACGCATTTATTCAAAATAGTCAAGACATTCTCACTGTTCAGGATGATCTGCTCACCAGTTCTCACTTGGCTTATCTATATTATGATTTTATTCATGAGAAATTATTTATCCAGAGCTTGTCAGAACATACACACTGGATAAAACAAAGTCGAGCTGGAGTTCATGCTGCCTCGTCCTGGGGATGTTAGTGATGCAGAGGCAGAAAATTTCAGTAACTCAATTTTGCAAAATAGGATGCTAGATATAGTTCGTCTCCTCAACCTCTTATTTCCATGCAGTTATCCACAATTTTATCAAAGTCATGCAGAAAGTGCAGACATGAGAGAGGCGAGGCTTCCTCTCTCAGACCTCTGCTTCTCTCTGGCCTGTTTCCCACACTGGAAACCTATTCCAACTCCTCAGGTCTTTATTCCCTCTGGGTAAATCTCTTTCAATCCCCTGGAAACACCAGTGCCCTGGTAAATGGTTAATTTTTTTCAGTCTAAGGCATAGATAATTAACCATGGGTTCACATATGATTTATCCTATCGTAGTTGCGTTTTAACAGAAAAAAATAATCAAAGTCATCCATTTGTGGTTCTGGAATTTCAGGTCGTAGCAAACCAACGGGCTGAGATTTGGGGTGGGGGCTGGGAGGCGGTGCAAACCTCTCCTCTTAACTCCGTTCTCTTTTCTTGCCCCGAATTCTCTGCGTTTGTTACTAACTGAGCCATTGACATAAATAACAGAACGGCTACTGCCACTCCTTTGAGATCAAGCAAGCCTTAACCCGTGGGGTTGTCTTATAGTAATTAAGTGATAAAACCTCTCTGAGGTTGGCATGTGTATGAAGGTTCTAGTCGTTGATTAGCAGTGGAGTGAAGCGAAGAACTTAATCAGCCCGTGAAGTTTTCAGGTTCACGTTTGTGCCACCTCCACAGTGGTACCCTGAGTTGAGGGAAGGGATGAGGGCGCGGGGGACTCCCTTCCACTGATGCACACAGAGGCTGTTTTGGCCTTCTGGAAAGTTGGAGAGTAGTCCTTATTTCTCAATTCTAAAGCCAGGCTGTGCTTCAAGCCCGGGCTGTACAAGGGCTTGGCTTAGACGGAGAGGCGCTCATGAGGCAGAATTGCCTTCAAGGGGAGAGCTCGACTCTGTCCCTAGGCAGACACTGTTGAATGCTCAGTGTAGGTGGTCGTTGGTCCTAGGGCAACAAAGGGGAAAGGATACAGTTGTGATCTATGGGATCCGTTCTGACGCTGGGGAACCTATCCAGCCGCACCGTCTGTTGTTAGGGCAGTTCTGTGGTGGTATCAGCTTTGTATATGAAAGCAGAGCATCCTCTCCCTCTTGTCTTTTCTTCATTCATTTGTCACATAATTAACACAGCACACGCTCTGTTCTGCAGCGCTGGGCGTGATAGTGAAGGAAACCCTACGGTTGATGAGCAACAGTTTTTGCCCTCAAGGAGATTACAATGAAACAGCAGCCAGACTATAAACCACAGATGCTTTTAGAGGAGGGGTTGACTTGGACCTTGAGGAATGAATAGGTGGGAGTGAGCTGGGAGACGGTGTAGAAGACTGGGGTATCCCAGGTGGGGAGAGCAGGCCGATCTGTGGAAGGACTTGGAGCAGAACAGCAACTGCTTGTGGTTCTCCGTAGCTGGGGTGCAGACAGTGGGGAAAGTACAGTCTTAGGAGATGAGACGGAAATAGTAAACGGGGACCCCAAATAGGGTCCCGGGCTAGAAGAAGAACTTTGGAAAAATACCTTTAAGGCCATAGGGACCCTTTAAGGAAGTTTTAACTGGAAAGGTTGTGATCAAGTGAAATTTTTAAAAAAGAGCCTCAGGCCAGCACTGTGACCACGGGTTTGGAGGAAGAATTGGTAATGGGACCCAAAGGGGGAGGCTGCTGTCTGGTCCAGGGAAGAGATGAAAGGATCCGGCCTCAGGTACAGTGAAGTGGGGGGTGGGGGACAACTTCAGGAGAGAATTCGTATAATGGACCAGTTTTATTGATGGCTACAGATAGGGTGGGGTGGGGTGAGGTATCATGGCAGAAAAAGAAGGGAAAAACTCTTCAAGAGGCAACGTGACATCTGGGATATAATTTCTCAAAAAAAAAATAAAGAGTTTGTTTAAGCAAAGCACTTGTATTAAGTGACCTAGATAAGTTGTTTTCTTATCCTTGAAATCCTACAACCCTTTTATTTGGAATCATGTAACTTGCTATTGAAGTATGCTTTCCTGCTATTCTGGATGGTGCGAATACAAAGATGGATAAAATAGGGATCTTAATCTCAAGCAGCCCACAATTCATTTGGAAAAACAGACTGGTAAAAGTAAACACAACAACAGAGTATGGGATGATGTCACTCCAGCGTGCCAAATGGTAGAGCCATCTCATTAGCCTGGGCTGTCACCCAGACTCTGTGGATAAAGAAATAAGCCCGTAGATCCCTGGATTATGCCTGTTTCTTCATTTTAGAAATTCTAATGTAAGTCACTCCAAGGCTATATTTGGCTTAGCACAGAGGAGAAGGAAGGATATTGTCCTTCTGTCTGTGAATCCAGAGGGAGCAAATGAGAAAGAAGGGAAAGAATCAGAGGCTGAAGGATTCTGTGATGCCGGTCATTCTGGGTGGACCTTGGGGGTGAACTGATTACTTGGCGGCTGTAAAGGCAATGTTACTGAGTCTTGTCTTTCCTCCTCAGCCTGCTCCCACAAGTAGTGGGTAGCTAAAGCCAAGATGACAAAGGAGAAGCTTAGCGGCCACTGAGACTTCACCAAGCCAGGGATCTGGAAGATGAAAAGGTGAAACTTACTTGAAAGTGCACATCCTGGGCCCGAGTCAGTGCCCTGTTCTTTCAGACAGAATTGTCGTGCACATACTTTCCTTTATTTTAAAAGGTAAAGTGACAATTGTTCTGGAGGCAAGAAACTCACCTTAGCTGTGAGCTGGTGCCTTGCTTGAATGTAGGGATCACTGTCGCCCTGGCTTTCTAACCCCTGGGCAGCATTTCATAGTAATTGCTACTACAACCAGTTGCTATAGTAACTTATTGTGCATGTGTCTAGAGGAGAAATTTCCAGTGAAGCTAATTAGCAAGAGAAGTAGATGCTGAGGTCTGACAAGAAAGAGTGGGATATGCTTTTAAAGAATCTTTATCCATTAGTGACAAATTTTAAGGCATTTAGCCCATCCACAGGAAGTTATTACAAATCTACACCTTTTGCTTCTATTTGAATCACTCTAGTTTACAGGATTGAGCCCACAATAAGTTCTTGTTTAAAATATTGTAGTTGTCTGCATTGGCGTAGTATAACTGATTGGATCAGGTGAACTCCCATCCCAGGATGGGACAGTCAGTTTCTGTCCCCTGGAAATTGGGACTGAAGCTTTTTCCCAGTAGTCTGAATAAATGGCAGGACCTGTCCCATGTCGGTTTGGGAGGTTGAGATATTTGCTGCCTATGAAATGAGGAGAGGAAGAAGAAAGAAGAAGAAGAAGAAGAAGGAGGAGGAGGAGGAGGAGGAGGAGGAGGAAGAAGAAGAAGAAGAAGAAGGAAACTGAACAATTGCACTGTATTTCTGTTTGTTGGAAGTAGAGGGCTAAATAGTCCTTGTAATTTGTTACTCCATAGTTATTCTGTGCATATTCTTATACCTTAGGTTACAGAGTGAAAATGGAAACTCTGCAGAGAAGAAATATTCAACTCTGGGCTTCAGAGGGGTTTTTAAATATAGGACTTCTTATGGGGATAATGTACCTGGAGGAAATTCCATTGTATCTTGGGAAGGGGAAAGGGAAAGGAGGAAGAGGAAGAGGAGGAGGAGGAAGAGGAAGAAGAAGAAGAAGGAGAAGAAGAAAAAATACTGTCGAGTGAGAAGTAGCCTATTTGCAGAAAGAGTAGAAGAGAAGGAAATGTGTATTAAAAATTTCAATTTTTATATCTGCATCTTCCAGAAGCAGAGCTGATTATATTCCTGCCTTAGAGCTCTTTTTTTATTTTGTTCATCATCGTCTTCATCATCATCATCATCATCATCATCATCATCATCATCATCATCAAAATTTGATTCTCACTGGCACTGGGGATGTGTTTCTGAAAGCATATATTCTACTCCAGTATAGGTTATCTTCAAAATTGCAGATATGGCCTGAACTGTGTCATGTGTTGAAGTCCTAACTCTCAGCACCTTAAAATGTCAATGTATTTGGAGCCTGAGCCTTTGAAGATATAATTAAATTTAAGTGATGTCACTGGATGGTGAAGGCTCATTCAGCACAATGGGGGCTTTATAAGAAGAGCAGATGGGGACGCAGCTATATGTATAGGGAAGATGACATAAAGACATGGGAGAGATGCCCCTACAGCAGTCAAGAGAGAGGCTTCAGAAGAAACCAGCCATGTCAATACCTTGCCTTCAAACGTCTACCCTCTAGAACTGTGGGAAATAAAGTTCTGTGATGAAAGCCAGCCAGTCTGGCAGCCCTGGTAAATGAATGCAACTGCCACCCAAGCCATAAAACTATAATTCCTGCTCCTTCTGCCCCCATTGAAGAAAATTCAATAGAACAACTGCTACCTCTTTTCTTAAT
The DNA here is from genome assembly GCF_012274545.1 of Fukomys damarensis. Taxonomy (NCBI): domain Eukaryota; kingdom Metazoa; phylum Chordata; class Mammalia; order Rodentia; family Bathyergidae; genus Fukomys; species Fukomys damarensis. The sequence continues at coordinate 13,644,542 of NW_022900939.1, read as the reverse complement.
GGTAATCTATAAAGATAAGAACAAAAAGATCTTTCACTTTGGCTAAAAAGTAAACCAATAATTGGCATTCAAGGACCCTGAAGTAATATGGCTTTAGAAGAATACATCTTCTTAATGCTCCTGTTTGGCTTAAATCAAAAGTGTTCAGCTTTGTGTCTTCCTGAGGAAAGGTGCCTGGTATGTTTGAATTTTATGTTGGAGAAATGATAGTTTTGTTTTGTTTTTTTTTACTAATTGGGATGAATGGGTACTCTTTCTTCAATTCATTTAGGCTCAGATAAAAATAAAGTGATTCATTTTCCAGAAATTATAAGAACTTACAAATTCTTCCACTTGCCCTTGAGTTCTGAGGTCAGTGTATATAAAATCATTTTCCTCAGTGATCACCATCTCATGCAATTATGTAAAGAAAAGTGTCCAGGCCTGGCTTTTAATCAGGACAAAGTGTTTAGAGAAATGCTGTTGAAATTTCACAAAAAAAGTTGAGAGGAGAGGTGAAGGCCAAGAGTGAATGGAAAAAGAAAAAGATGTTGATTTAACTGAACAGCAGTGGCATTTAAAAGGTCACTATGCAAAGTCAAGGTGCAGAGGAAACTGGAAGAGTCTGTAGACTCAGATAATATGTACCAGCAAAGCAGTCACTGATGGGATTCTAGCATTGTGGCTGGGCTCCGAGTGTTCTTTTTCCTTGAAAGCAGAAAAGGAGAGCTTTGTTTGAGGCATTTTCTGATGTTTTCATGTTTCTATGAAGGGGAAGCATTGGCTACCATGAGAACAGACCTGGGAAATGATTTCAGCTCCCAAGCAGCTCTAAATATTGTCTTCCTGGAGAAATATGTTGATATGGATTTTGAGGTTACATTCAGATTTGGTAGGAAGGAATATCTGTTAGGGATAAGTAATGAATGAATTCCTAATGTTGTCCATGTGGCACGCAAGAGACAAAGAGTCACAAATGAATAGCTTTTGGTATAAATGGGACCTATGGAAAGTTTTATTTGTCACAGGTAGTTTCCTGAAAAAATATGAGCTGGATTTCATATACGGTGGTACCTTGGTTCATGAATTTAGTTCTTTCTGAGATTCTGGTCACAAACCGAATTGGATGGGGACCAAATAAAATTTCCCCATAAGGGCAACACTGAATCTCACCATTGCATTTGATTCGGTTTTGTCCAACTCTGTTTGCAACCAGAACCATGGGAAAAAGTACGTTTGTGAGCCAAGGCACCATTGCATTTTTAAAAATATGCACATTTTCACACACTCTTGTAAAACACCAAGAGTACTGGGCTCCCTTTCCTGACAGCAACAAGATGAAGCTAAGTGATGGTTTAATAGGTAGTGGCTCCAGTGGACATCAATCTACTAGGGCTAATTCCAGACTATACCTTTTCTGAGCTCAGAGGTTACATGGCTGTAGACAGGTGAAGTGGTCAGGAGAGACCTCAAAACTTATCAAGCACGAAATTTTAAGACCATCCCAGCCTAGGAGGCAGAACAAAAGGTCCACAAATCCAGTAAAAACAGATGTCTCTTAGCAGGACACGTGAAAACAGGACCATGAGCCAGAGTGTTCCCCAAAAGAATCGTGTAAGTCCTGGGAGGATTAAGCTACTACCCCTCTACGCTAAATTCTGGTGGAGTCCTTGCTCTATTAATGCTACTTCTGGGCTTAACCTTTAGTGGATTAGAAAGTAAGACATTTCATCAAACTATCGATTCACCTTAAAAAATGAAATCTTTAGTAGAGAATAAACCACTGCTTTGAAATCTCTACTTGTCATTCTAATTGTTTTCATCATATATATCAAACATGAGCATCCAAAGTGAAACTTGCCTCACATTCTACCAGACTGGGTTCTTTCTGGTGTTTTATCATGGGGAATAGTACCTCTGGCTCATTACATCTCTCTCTCCTTACTTTTTATACAATTATCACAAAGTTTTTATCAGTTTTGTTCACAAATGTCTGTTGAACCTGCCAACTCCTTTCTGGTTCTACTAAGTGCACGATCCTCACCACCACTGCTTTTTGCCAGAGCAATGGCAAAGGCCCCCCAAATTGTAGCTCACACCTTTCTTGCACCCCTTCAGACTTGTCTTCCCCTGACAGCCCTAGCATCTTCACAGAATCCAAACTGGTCTTATCTCCCCCCTCATGGCCCCAGCTTCCCACTGCTGTTAAGGTTCAGTCCCCATGTTCTCTGCTCAAACTCGCAGAAAGCATGGCATTAGCTCTTTATATGTCCTGCAAACGCATCATCTTTCCTTCTACCTTGGCAAATTCACCTTCATAGGAAAGCAGCTGATTCCAGTTTTTCCTGCTGCTTAAATGTCAGCAGTCCACCTTATCTACTTATAACCAAAAGAGGAAATTATTTCATGTTCTTGAGCTGACTAATGACTAAATGGCCCAGGACCAATTTGAGCAGTCCTATTCTTCTGGAAGCAAAGTTTAGTAATATCTGGGGCTATAGTTATACAGATTGTGTTAAGAGGACCAGCCTCCTGCAAGTTTATGTTTTTTGCTTTTCTTGGGAGGTCGTATCCTGACACCTGAATAACCTTTCTGTGCTGGCCAGTAGAAGTGATTGAGAGAGTTATAATATTCAATATAGAAGCCCCAAGCTGTATGTGTCTAATTAAATGTGTTAAAATTAAATAAAGTAAAATTTCAATTTCTCAGTTGCAGTAGATGTACTCCCAAAGCTCACTATGCACTTGAGGTAGTAGCTACCATATTGACCAGTGGGATGCCCTGCTTGATAATACAGCTGTAGACCTTCCCACAGCAGGGATCTTTGCTTGATGTATGTGATGCAGGTTCTTTCAATTAAAAATAATCCCCTCCTATTTCAAGAGAGATGCTGTTACTTGCTTTCAGTGAAACCACGAGGACGGAAAGTGAATTCATGTGGCTTGGAAGAAATAGGAAATAGATCAAAACATGGCAAGCAGTTGAATTTGAAGATAGTGTCTCCTCTGCGAGTTCTCAGGGTGGAGAATCAAGAAGGCTGGGTTTAGGTGGGTTTTCTCTTATACAGTGCTGGCTTCCATGTGGACACAGACAGGATCAACATGTGATCTATGTCCATGGAAAAAAACAAGCGTGGGGATCTTTCCGCTTTCCTATAGGATAATCCAGTTGTTAAGGAGCACAGTGAACAGTCCTCACACCGGCAGCAGGACTACGAGGAGCAGTGACGTGACACCCTTTTTAAACACTTCTGTTTTCTCTTGAGACTCTGCTGCCTGTGTTCTAAAGCATCTTTTACTTGTAAGGAGACTTCATAGCCATGGTCTCATTCTGCTTCTGTTTATTTTTCCCTTTGTTTTCCTTATGAGGCCGTAGAAAAGTAGACAAGACTATTTGGGTGCCTTGTATCGGTAGATGAATGAATTATTTTATAGTTCAAGTGAATGATTATTATTGTTCTCTTAAATGATAAAAACAAGCAGCAAGGATTTGTTAAGAACTTACTGTGTTCCAGCTCTTGTGCTGAGGACTGCAGATGTGTGATTTCGTTTAATACTTGTGACAATCTCTGCGGTGGCTTGTAGGTGCTTAAAGGTACAGGTTCCCATTCTGACTGTCACATTTGTGCTGTGCCTGTGTAACCTAATTAAAGGCAATTCATGGCATTCATTCCATTTTTTGGTTAGAATTAAATGAATGAATCAATTAAGAAGTAAATTCTCTTTTCTTTTCTTCTTTTTTAAGAGTAGGGAAATTGTTCATGAGAAAGATAGCTTCTGTCTAAGAGAGACAGAAGGGGGACCAAAAAGTAGGTTGTCCCTAAATTCTTTCTAATTTCTTAAAAAGGGATAGTTTCATGAATGCAGCTCAGACAGAGGTGTTGGGGGATTTCTAAATTATCCTAAAATAACACATTTTGGGATTGGTCCTGAAGCACATTAGCTTTAATAAATATGAATGTGCCAACTAGTATTTCAAAACCAAACAATAATAGGCTCTGGTTGGTAATTATTGTCATCAAAGATTTGTTGATGGTGAGGGTGTCATAAACAGAACCAGATACCAGACAAACAAAAACGAATGAGATTTAGTTCCTACTCTTAAGCACCATGGAATTTGATGGAGGAGAAAAACCCCACAAGTATGGTTTTATAAGGCATCTGAGAGAATTTCAGTTTATAGAAAAATGATATTTAATTTAGGTCTTTATAGATGAGTAGACTTTTTCTGAGTGTTGAAAAGTCTTTCTGAGTAGAAGGAAAAAAAAATTACCAGGCCCTAAAGTGGTATGCATTGATCAGATGATCAATTGTTTGGAACGGCTGGAGTTAAGAACATCCATGGCCATGTTTCTGGAGATTGGAAGTCAGCTTGTTTGGGACATTGTGCCCCCAAATTTAGATCCTATTCCAAACACTTGGAAGGTATTAAAAAAGAAAATAACTGTTGAGAAGGACTCTGCACTCATATGGAGGGTAGGTAGGGAGGAAGGGTGAATCTGGAATCAAGACTTAATAGCAGATTCCAGACATCCCAAGTGAGGGTGACATGAATTAACTGTTGAGAGAGAGAGAATGGGTTTGAGAGATGTTTTAGAGAAGCGATTCACAGGACTTAGTAACCAAAAGTAGAGTTAGGGAATAGGAAGAGTTCCAATCCCTTGACTTAGTCCTTACTTGTGCTAAGAACCAAAGACACAAAAACGAAGGATGGCTTCTGCCTATAAGTGGCTTGAAAGAGAACAGTACAAAAATAAATACAGACCATGCAAAAATATGCATGCAATGATAGACAAATTTACAGGAATAATGCACAGGAGGTTGCCAGGAATGATTCTAAGATTTCTAACCCTGGGGATTTGGTGAATATCGATGTCTTGGAATAAAAAAGTGGAAGAAGTATCAGTTTCTAATGCATTGGTTTTGATATTCCAGAGGCAGTTGGAAAAGAAGACGATGCTAGCTGTAATCAGTTGCAATCTAGCACACTCTGAATTTGCAGAAGTTAAAAGAAAAATATCAATTTAAAAAATCCTGCTGGCACAACGTTTCTCCTTTTAAATGCTTTTGTTATGATGAGAGAGAGAGAGAGAGAGAGAGAGAGAGAGTCTATAAAGGTCTCATTACTTCTCACTCCTGACTGATTAGCACACTCTGAATTTGCAGAAGTTAAAAGAAAAATATCAATTTAAAAAATCCTGCTGGCACAACGTTTCTCCTTTTAAATGCTTTTGTTATGATGAGAGAGAGAGAGAGAGAGAGAGAGAGAGAGTCTATAAAGGTCTCATTACTTCTCACAGTCCTGACTGACTCGGGTTTTGAAAGTTCTTCCTACACTAATTATGAGGGTTCTGCCTATTTTCCCTGAAAACTTTTTGTTCAATTATTTTTATAGAAACAGCACTGAATGCTAAACTTGTTTTTATTTTGTAGGCAGGCAGGAGGTATCCTCAGAAGTTCTTGCAATCAGCATTGCCTTTTAAACATCAGATGACTGCTGCCTTTGCTGTGACCTCTACGTAATATGGATTACAGGGTAATTTATGGTAAGTGGAGATTTCTACTAAATATTTCATAGTTGCAAAGCTTAATAAAGGAGCCAAGTGCAAATGCATGACATGGAACTAACTACCTGGAAAGCAAGTTTAAAAAAAGCTGAAAACAAGTGCAAATCAAGACTGATGTACACATTATTCTATATGCTCATATTCTTCTTCTTTTTTTTAATAGGAATGTTCTTGTAGGGAACTCAAAGAACTTGCCAATACTGTCCCATTTTCAACACTCATTTGGAGTCTGGAATATGCTAGTTTGCTAGAGAACAATTGTCCCTATGTTAGGAATCAAGGATGATATATAACTGTAAAATTTCCATGTAATAGTGGGAGAGAAGCTTTGTGCTCCACTCCGCGCAGGAGAAAAGAGAGCATAACTCAGAAATGAGCAGAAACAGACCTAGGACATAGCTTTCTGTGAGCACAAAGAAAGGCATGTGAGGCTAGCTGTAGCGCAGAATGGTGGTTCGTCCACTAAGCTGTGAAGTTTTGGGGGCAGCTAACCTTTTATTACGCCAGTACAAAAGCCCCACTCCATACTGTTGCTTGTGTGGCTTGCCAAAAAGCCACATTTTGGGTACAGTTCCCAGCTTTCCATTCCCAAGTGGTGGAACTGAGTTTCACCGCTTGCGGTCCTGGCCCATAAAGACATCCCACACCACACTCTCCAGGTTTGCATCTGTAGGACAGACGCTAAACGTCTCACACAGAACCCCAGGACTTACTGGTGGCTGGGTCACAGGGTGAGGGGAGTGAGTGTGCCCAAATAATCACGCCGAAGACCACCTTAACCTGGCACAGTCTCACTGCGTTATGAACGATTCTGCTGTTAGTTGACATTTAAATGGACACTAATGAAAGGATACTGACCAGTGGTGCTGATCCTCACTGGAACCTGGAGCCCATTACTTTTGAGACCAGCTGTGGCCACCCGCTAAAGAGGTGACCTTGACTATGGCAAACTAAGTTAAATCCAAAAAAATCACAACAAAACAGGCCCAGGATGGAGCACAGGTCTTATCTTTTCTAGCTCTGCTCCAGCCTCACAATCTTCTTTAGTGTCCACTACTGGCAAGATACAGCTGTGCCTGTAGAGTGTGGCTTGCAGATTGCAGCCCCAGCCTCAGAAATCTGAGTATGGAAAGGTGGGGTTGCAGAAGAAAGATGATAGCTTGATTGCTAGCAGCACAGTAAGACAGACATATACTTTTGCTGTTTTCAACCAGTAGGAGGTTTGTTGATTGTTACAGAAGTCAATCAAAACAGCTCTCAGACTAACTTGAAATGGAGTAAATGTAGTTTTGTGAAAACTAGGTTCCTTATTGTTTCTTCTAACTTTTAGGATGTACTGAAAATTAACCTCCTAGTACTATTCAGGGGAAGGGTGTGAAGACACTGGTGCAGGTGAGTGTACTTGTTTGTGCAAGTGTTTGTATTTTCAGATGTTCTCAGAGAAAGAGAGAGAGAGAGAGAGAGAGAGAGAGAGAGAGAGAGAGAGAGAGAGAGAGAGGG
>NW_022900939.1:13625868-13637441 GCF_012274545.1 Fukomys damarensis | reverse complement strand
AAAGAGAGAGAGAGAGAGAGAGAGAGAGAGAGAGAGAGAGAGAGAGAGAGAGAGGGAGTTTTGATGAGGGGCAGGACAGGAGGTAGGGGACAATTGGAAGTTGAAATGGATAGATTAGCTCAGTTTCTTTTTGATTCCTTGGTGGGTTTAAATTCCTTTGATTAGAGGAGCAGAAGTGAAAACTGACCTGTGAGAAAATAGGTCAAGGGGCCAAGAGCAGCAGCTACCAGAACTTTTCAGGTCAGACTGTGGATCCCCATCTTGGGAGCCCAGGTGACAATGTGTAACAGAGATGAGGAAGTTTATATTTTCTACACTTCTCTCAAAAATTATTTTGTTGCTCAAATTATCCTAGAGGTAAGTCACTCAAAGCTGCTTTGTTGGCTCCGATGTCCCTCTGACATTGCTGTCATTATTGTGGATCTTTAAAAACAATTTCTTGAGCATATCCTTTTTGCTTAGAACTCTAAGGTGCTTCAGAATAATGTTGTGTATTTCATTTCCCAGTCCCCAAATCTGTCCCTCTAGCAGCACACACATTGAAGGCTTGGCATGCAACCTAGAGGCCGAGCTGGTGTCTGGTCTCAGCTCTTCCCTTCTGTCTCCTTGCTCCGTCTACAGCCAGCCTTGTGGATATTTTTGGGATGTGCTTGCTTCTACTTGAAGACCTTTGCCCTTGCCACTCTTCTGACTGGGGGATTTGCCCTCAGGTGCCATTAGCTTTTTCCTCACTTCCTTCAAGTCTGTTCTCAAATGTTATCTTATTAGCAAGTTCTTCTACTGTTGTGCTCTACAATCCCCCGGTTCCTTTCGCTTCGTCTTGAACTCTCAGATTGCCGTCTGACATGTTATATATTTTTGTGTGGTCTCTATCTCCATGGTAGAATACAGATGACGTCAAAGCAGGATTTCTGTTTTCTCTGTTAATTTCTATATGCCTGATATCTAGAAAAATTCGTGGCCCGTAGAAAGTCCTCAATAAATATTAGTTGATTAGTATTGTTGTTGTTGGGCACAGACATGTGGCTTATCCCACGTAACCTTCCTAAAAATAACTCCTGTTATCTCATTCCCTGTTTAAAACACTTCAGGTATTTTTCCTTTGCTGTTAGAATAATTTCCAATCTCATTAATATGGCCTGTAAGAGCTTCTCAACCTGTCCTTATTAATATTTCCAATCACTTCACTTATTTCTCTGCTTTCTTGCCACATTGAATCACTTGCAATACCTACCGAACCCATGGCCCCTGCTGCCTTCTGGGTTTTGTACATAGCCACTCCTCTTCTGAAGATGCTTCCACCCTTCTGCTCTTTTAGGGTCCAACTTGAAACCTCAGTCCTTTGGGGAAGACTTTTGTACCCCCAAGGTTGGGACAGTCTATTACCCAATATTCATCTCAACATCACAGCACACTGGTCATGGTGTATGTACGCCGATGGCCTAGTTTATTATAACTTAGAACAAGGCTGTCTTTGTTAGCTCAGGCAGCCACAGCGAAATAACAGTGGAGATTTGTTCTTCACACTCCTGGAGGTTGGAGGTCTTAGATCAGCTTGATTAGGGTCTGGTGCGGGTTCTCTTTTTTTCCTTGTAGATGTCTGCCTTCTCCACACGTGGCAGTTCCTTAGTGTGTGGGTATGGAGTAAGGAAGGCAGGAAGGAAGGACGGAGGGATGGAGTGAGAGAAGTCGAGAGAGATTTTCCTATCATAAGACAACCAGTCTTGGTGGATTAAGACCCCAGCCTTATGATTTCATTTAATTTTAATAACCTCCTAAAGTCCCTATTTCCAAATGCAGTTACTTTGCCAGTAAGGGCTTTGTTATGGACACAGCAAAAATCCTACGTTGAATCCAATTAGTTAAACATCAAATATCCATCAGATAGGACTAATGTCAGTATTTCTAACAAAGGCTTGGAGAATGAAAAGAGAAAGAAAGGATGAAGCTGAATTATAGGGAAGGAGGTTGTCTGGTTCCATCTACTCACTGAAATGCTAGGGTCTTTTGTTTCCATTAAGTTCGTTGGCACATTTTAAATATACATAATGATCACACTCATGGGAATTTGTGCCACCTATAGAAATGACCCCTGAAAGTATAGCCTTTCATGGGAATTTGTCCCTACACATCATATTCCTTAATTCCTCTTTTTTTCCTATTCCCCAGCCTCCCTTCAACTTCTCTTCCCCTCCTTATTTACAAAAGATTTATTTCCACTTTTTCCATGTTTTTTAAAAAAAATTTTCCCTTCCTTCCTCCTCCCCACAATTCCCCTTCCCATTTGAGTATTTTCTTCCTGCTTCATAATATCTGTAGGCATTTGGGTCCTTATTTACACTTTCAGTTTCTCACATCAGAGAAACAGCGTGGTATTCACACGTGTGTATTCAGTTTATTTTACTTACGTGTGTGCTGTCAAGGTGTACCCATTTACCTAGAAATGTCTCCAGTTTTTCCCTTTGCTGGCTGAGTAGTTTCCATTGTATAAAAAGACCCACATCTTTGTCCTTTTTTTGGTTGATGGACATTTGGGCTGTTTCCAAGATTTAGCTCATACTAGGCCCTTACAGGAACTCTGTGCCAAGGTTACCTCTGAGGCTAATGCAGGAGGTGATAGCTGTGGGCACCTTTGGCCTGTTTCAGACACCGTTTGACCTTGGGGAGGTGAGTCTAGCATAGCGGCGTTGCAGGATGCCATCCACTGAACAGCACAACACCCCACGTGGGAGATGTGTCTGGGCCAAGGTCCAGCTCTCGGACTGAAGCAACCTGGGCTCAGAGCTGCGTAGTAAAATTTAAAAAAAGGTGTTTGGCAGAGTGATGGAGAATCTGAAATTCTTGCATCAGACACTTTGTCTCATGGGCACTTGTTCTGCTAATGGGAAATCTGAGCGGAAGCTGATCCAGAACGGGCCCAGGGGACTGGGAATCTGGCAGCATAGGAGCCTCATGATGGCCAGACCACTGCATTTCAGGATTGGAAACCTCGCTTAACTCTTCATGATTATTCCTACAGTGCCATGTGCCTCTCTCTCAGAGTGATGGCCTCCTGGAGTTTCTAGAGTAACCAACAAAATGCAGAGAAATAGATATTTCATAGTAGCTGGCAATTTCATTGTTAACAGAATGTCAAGAGCCTCCAAGGGAGAGAGCAGTGTGTGATTTCTGCCTTTGGACCCAGATTTTTAGAGATCACAGGAGTCTCTTCATCCCAGGAGGAGTCCTGTTCTCTAATAAGAAGGAAGACTTTTGAAGGTGGCACTTATGAAAGCTAAGGCAAATTGTACCTCCAGACTTCTATCAACCCAGGCCTTCTACAGCCAGGTCCTGTGTCAGACTTCAGAATATCCAAACCGCCCACCTTTTGCAAACCACAGGGGGATAAGGCGAGGAGTCCGAGGGACGCGTGGGCTTAGGCTCTTTAACCTCAACTTCCCTACCCAGAACGAACGTAAGAGTCTGTTTCTTATTGCTGCAGAAATGAAGCATTTCAACCGCAATACAGTAATTATCCAGAGGAAAGACGCTGTTCCTATCACACGTTCATCTCCCACGCGGAAGTGCACACACCACGAAGGTAAGAGAGGACCTCATTTGTCCCTCAGTGACCACACAGTCCGTGGCGGCGCCTAACACGGCGAGTGACTGTGAAGTGAGCTGGGAAAGGAACAGGACGTCGCGCTTGTGTGACCATCTCAGGTCGCCCCGGTCACACAGCTATCTAATGAAGATTGGAGATTTTGGAGTGTCTCTTCGGAGACACTGTCAAGCATTATAAACATTTTATGTTAATCAAGTGAATGTAACCAAAAATTTCAGTACAGCATATTTCTGTCTTTTCTCTTTTTGTGTTGGGGATAGAATGTGGATCCAATTTACCACGGAACTCTAGCCTCGGCGTTTTTAAAAATGTTCATTTTGAGACAAGGTCTTCCTAAGTGGCTCATGCTGGCTTTGAATTTATGATCTCCCCACAGGTGTGCGCCACCGTGCCTGCCCATATTCTTTTTAACATACCTCTAGCGCATGTACCAGTAGTCCTACATATACTACGAGTTTTTGATGATGCTTGTTAATCTTAGCAATTCTGTAATTGTTTCAACATGCATGTGTACAAGTGTCAGCTAATGTGCTTGGAAAATACAGAAGCTGGGGCTCCACAGCTAGAGGTTTTGATTGAGTAGGCATCTTAGTCACTTTTTCATCACTGTGACAAATACCTTCTGCCCACAACTTAAAGGAGGAAAGGTTTATTTTGGCTCATGGTTTCCATGCATGGTCAGCCAGCTCCAAGGCAGAAATAGCACAGTAGAAGGACACAGTGGAGAAACAGGTGCTCAACCAGAAAGCAGAAAGGAAGCCAGGAATCTGAGAGAGAGAGAGAGAGAGAGAGAGAGGAGCCAGAAACAAGAATACTGTTCACACCCACCTCCCACCAGGCCCCACCTGACACCTAGTCAGCTACAGTGCCCCCCCATCCAATCACCTTTCAAACACATGTGACATTTGGGGAACATTTTAGATTTAAACCACAACAGGAGATTTGAAGTGGAGCCCAGGAATTTGCGTCTAAAAAAGCACTCAAGTATTTCTGCTGTAGGAGGGTCTTGGATTAACTTTCAAGAAATACTACCAGGTTCACTGCCTGATGAGTAGAATTATGCATGGGGGGGAAAATCTAGTTCTATCAGTTAGTGTTTAGGGAGGACAGCACAGCCCCTGAGATATTTGTGGGAACAAAAAGTTTGCTCATGGAAGTCTAAATTTAACAGCATGGGGTGAGAGGAACTGAGGAATTGGAAGCGTGGAAGTGATAGAGCTTGAAAAATGGTCACGAAATGGGATTTACCCAAAGCCCTGGCACAGGTGGGTGGGCCACAGCTTGCAAGAAATCCCTACAACCTGTGCGTGCCTGGCTGCCAGAGTGGAAGCACAAAGGCATCTGATGGGAATTCTGGGGAGGCAGCGGACACTGGAGTGGGCCTTGGGGCTGCTGTTGTTTTCTAGGCCCAGTATCACACACAAAAAGCTAGGAGCCACATCTGTATGTCACTATGCCGATCTGCTGTGACCTTCTGGAGGTAATGACTTTTTCATCTCTCCTGTAAGTTCCGCTTTTGGATAGCTCTAACCCAGATACATGTGAGGAAGAAGCTTTTAGACAATCTCTGGCTTTAGTCAACAGGCAGAGCACTCTCGGAAATGTCTTAATGCACTAAAAATTACATGTTCAACACCCTCTCCATCCTGCTGGTTCAGCTCTCTGAGTGCTGGGCATTCATTCAGTCCTCTTCCGTTTCTGTGTACTTCAAGAGCACTTTTGAAAGAATTCCAGTGTCTTTATTAGTGAGAAGCTTGCAACTCTTTGCAAACCCGGGTATTTTGTCATGTTGGAAAAATGTGCACATTAAGTTTCGTCCTTGAGCCAGCCTGCTGGTAGTAAATAATTAAAAGGCAATAGATGTAGATGTGACACGAGTGGAATATATTTAGAGTCACATCATCAGTAAAATTGGCATTTCCGTGTGCAGCCAATGACAGACAGAGCAACATGGTATGTGTGCTGTTGAGATGGGCGCCCCAAACAGCCTCATAATTCACCTTTGTGACTCAAGCTCTGAGGATAATGATATTCTGTTTGCCAGGTAAATATGGAGGAGCCTGTGGTAGGTTGAATAACAGACCCTGAAAATAAACCCATACATGTTACCTTATGGTTGCAGATGGAATATGTTTTAACTTTTAAAAAAGCTTTATATTTGCAAAATATGCTACAAATAGAAAAAGAGATTTTGTAGGTATTCTAGTTAAGGATCTTGAAATGGTGAGGTTATCTTGGATGACTGGCTGGGCCCTAAATACCAACCGAAGTATCTTTGTAAGAGAGAATCAGATTAGACACAGGAACAAGATGGATTAGCGATATGCCTAAAGAGGCAGAAATTGAAATGACACGGCTCCCAGTCAGCGAACACCAGCACCCGCCATAATGGGAAGAGACCAGATTCTTCTCAGGAGCCTCCAGAGGGAGCATCGCTCTACTGACGCCTGAATTTTAGTCCCAGGATACCGGGTTTGGACATCTAGCCTCTAAAAGGGAGAGGCTTTGAGTCACCAAGTTTGTGGTACTTTGTCGCAGTGGCCACAGGAAAGGAATGGAATGTTCCTTATTCATCTCCATTTTAGGGTGGAACTCCCTGCTTGCTTCAATAGTGGGGCTGAAGGTGGAGGGGGAGAGCATTCCCTAAGCCATATTGGGAGATAGCCGGGTTTTTGGCATTTTATGGTAAAAGATGGACCTTGGAATTTATTTCTACAAACACGTATCATTGGCAGAGTTTCTATTGGAGAAAATCCTTCAGTTCCGCATTTAGCACATTTAACTCAAGCCCTCTAATTTAAATTCAGTGTTTATTAGACAGATAAGTTGGGCCTCATTAAAGAGTAATTGCAGGACTTTGGTATCCCCTAACATTTTGGGGTGTAGTTCCTTGTTTCTGGAATCTTCCATCCTGAAAGTTCCTTCTACATGTCTCTGTTAGTTCTCTTCCCATCTAGTATGACTTTCTGCAGGCTACTGTCCATCCCTGTGCTTCTAAGCACTACCTTTGGGAGGCATATTGCAGAGAATGAGGTGATGTGCCATGCAGTTGGAGGCCCTTAGCCCCATAACTCTTGGGACAGAGATTGTATAAATCAGCTAGGACTGCCATTATAAAGTACCAAAGACTCGCTGGCTTAAATAGTAGCAATTTATTTTCTCACAGCTCTAGAGGCTAGAAGTTTGAGATGAAGGTATTGGCAGCATCTCTTCTCAGCCTCTCTCCTTAGCTTGTAGATGAATATATCTCTCCCCCCATTTTCATATGCTGTTCCCTCTGTACCTGTCTGTGTCCTCATCACCTTTTCATATAGGCATATCAGCCATTTGAATCAAGCCCTTCTACAAGACCTTATTTTAACTCAGTTGTCTCTTTAATGACTTTGTCTCTTAGCATAGCTATATTCTGATATCTCAGGAGTTAGGACTTTAATATACACACGTAGGCAAAGCAAAATTCAGCTCACAATAAACCTCAACTTTTGCACCAAGATGATTCTGATAAGAGACTTAGTGCACCATTGGATAGTGTGTCTATCGGAAAGTTATAAATATATGTATATACATTTATATTGCACATTAGTGTAAGTTTACTGATTTCGTTTAGGTACATATATCTGGGAGGCTTATTTCCTGTTTCCCAGAAAATGTGGGACATCTAACGTATAAGACAAATCTTAATTTTCACTAATTCATTCATTGAATAATATATATTGAGGTTATTGTGTTAGCCTCTGGGGTCGCAGTGTTGACAAAAACTGGGAAGGTACAGTTCCATTTGAATTTCATGGTGGGACAAGCACAATGTACCATTGTAGGCTTCAGGAAGGGCCCTGTGATGGAAGACAGATTCTCTGGTATTCCCTTCCTTTGAGAAGGCGTGTATCCATTTTCCTCAAGTCTGGGGTTGGTTCTGACCTTACATTTAACAATACAATATGACAGAAGTGTTTAAAGCAGCAGCATCCTCCTCCTTGGCAAATTGCTCTAGGGGAAGCCAACTGCTATGCAAAGGGTCTGACTATTTGAGACCACCATGCTACATGGAAGCCCACTCTAGCTGGACGGAGAGGCTGTGAGGAGAAAGAGTACCAACAGCTGTGAAGGAAGGAAGCCATCTTGGAAACTTCAACATCAATTTATCCAATGTAGAGAAGAGTCTAGAAATTCAACCAGAACCTAAAACCAAGGCCCCAGACATTTGGCACAAATCATGTCGTTCTGGCCACCTTCAGGTCATCCTGTTAGCATTCCAGCTCTGGTGGGTTGTGTTAACTTGCAAAATTGTGAGTGCCACGAAATGGTGGTGTTATATAGTGCTAAATTTGGAATGGTTTGTTACCTAGCAACAGGTAACTGCAAGAAATTCTAATTCCAATATGGAAGACAATTAAGAAATTGTATGTATCACTTATCCAACAGTAAAGCACAGGATGCATGTAGACAGAGAATTCTTGAATGGTACCTGTCTGCAAATCCGCTGTGTTCTTTCATGTGTGAAGACTAAAGTTGAATACCTCTTCAGGCCCCAGATCTTACAGTCCCTGCTCTTTTGATGAACTCTGTGAAAAGTGCTGATTTTGATCCTTGTATTAAACCGCTACCTATGAGGGCCATGCTGGTCTCCTGAGGGCTGGCACTGCAGTTTTCTACAGTGGCCTCCCTCCAGTTGCTGTCTGGGTCATTACCACAGGCTGCTTACTCAGCCTGTTCTTGACCCATGGTCCCGTGCCATAGACAGGAACCTAATTCTGCTACCTAATCTGCTTTGCTAGTGCTCCTGCTGCTCTTTTCTTTTTCTTGCTAATTATTTTTCTCTGTCCAGCGATGCATTGCATCACTGCATTCAAAGATCTCTCAAAACATTATGCCCCCAATGCTTCTTCATAGTATGTTGCAGAAAAGCAGCAATGTAGAGATTCGGGATGTGGGTCCTGGAGTTAGGCTCACTGAATCTGAGGCCCTTTTGCCTCTTCATGCCCTCGGGGCTTTAGGCTTTAGTTTCTGAACTATGAAGTAAGGTAAATGGTAATATCTACGTTGTAGGGTCTGTGTGAGGATGAAAAAGTTTGTTATATCCTATGCACAAGAAGTGCCTCTCATGTAACTGGTATCTAATAAATGTTGTAGATTCTTATTATTCATTTTGCAGTATGGTAATAACCTTCTTATTTATGGATCTACTCACTAGATTCTAAATTCCTTGAGGACAGATAGTGTCTTGAGCACTATTACTTCCCTAATGTCCTGCATAATGTGTGATACATTAGGCACTCAGCTGCATTTTTGAGTAAGTAAGTGCTACAAAAACCATTTCAGGACTGCGTTCTGTCAATGGAAGGTAAATAATAGCTTCATACGGAAACAGTCAGCTTTCTATCACTAAAATAAAATACCTGAGATAATTAATTTAGGAAGAGGAAAAAGTTTATCTGGGTTCACAATTTTGGAGCCTATGATCAGTTGGTCCTATTATTTTGAGCCCATGTCCAGGAAGTACATTGCGAATCGAGGACATGGTGGAGCGGAACTGTTGACCTTATGGTCAGGACACAAGAGCGAAGAGCCTGGAGTCTCATTGTTTCCTCCAGGCCATGCCCACAATGATCTCCCTTGGGTCTGCCACCTAAAAGTTCCACCACCCTCCCATAGTACCACCAACGGTTCCATGAAACCATTAGTGCCTGAGCCTTGGGAGACATTCAATGTCCAAACTTGAGGAAGTAGCAAAAGTTGGACAGCAGCCTGGTTTTGTAGCATGTATTCTGTATTATTCCAAGAGTCAAAAGGACAGAAATTAATTGGGAGAAATAAGTGTCAGTGATACTTTGTGTGTGTGGATGTGGTGCAGGGGATTAAACCCTGGATCTTCGTATTGACCTATATACCCAACATTTAAAATTGTTTTTTTTTTTTGAGGCAGAGTCTTGCTAAGTCACCCAGCCAGACCATAAACTTATGTTTCTCTTGCCTCATGCTCTCAGAGTACAGGTATTACAAGTGTGTGCCACCATGTCCAACTCTCAATAGTATTTTTATGTATGACTCTCATATGTGGTTAGGAGTTAGACAAAGAAGCATGTGCTTAATGACATAAATCTGCGAAAAGAAGTTTCCTAAAGTAGCTGTAGTTCAGGGATCTTGAATCTGAAAGACCTTAGTTATTCAGGAAGGGCCTGCATAAATGAATGGAGAACTTTATTTATATGTATGATTCACCTTGTTTAAGAAGGCATTTAAAGTGGCACAGATAATTATTCACTGCAATAAAATAAAAACAAAGTCAGGTAATTGAATCCTAAGAAAAATGTTAGTTAAACCTGGATGTTTGTTCTTAAAATGTTTACTGTGTAGTCTTACACATTTTCAGAGCTAGAGCACAAATCTGCAGCTGAACTTTCTGCCACTTTAATGTGAGAACTGTAAAAGAGCTAATTACATGAATCATACTTTAGAGTCATAATATTTAACAGCTAGTTGTTGTCACATGCTGACCCAATACCGGCAGTGACAGCTCTATGTCCATGATATATGCTTATGCTTAATTTTTCCATTCATCGTAGGAGGTAGATATTTGGTTCAGGGGACACAGTTTTGAAACCATACAGATGAAATGCTATGGTTTTATATCACAATATTCCCCAAGAGCCTCATGCACTCATAGGCAGGGCTTTGGGGAGGTGATGGGATTATGGGGTGGTAATAACTGAATTGCTTTTAGTAGGTGAGGTCGGTAGGAAGAGGCTGGTCACTGGGTGTGTGACCTGGAGGAGCACATTTCCCTTACAGGCTCTTCTCTCTCCTCTCTCTTTCCTCACCACCATGCTGTGAGCGGCTTCTCTGTGGTGGAAAGCCCTTCCCCTATGCTGCTTTTGCCCTGGAGCCAGCTGACTATGGATTGAAAGCTCTAAAAATGTGAGCCAAAATAAACTTTTCCGCCTTTAATTTGTTGGTGTTGGGTACTGAGTACTAAAGTGACTAAGAGAGCAAGTTTTATTTTATTATTAATTTTATTGGTACATTTTAGGTTTACAAATAATGGCATTCATCATTGGGAATTTGTGCCTATACATAACCTATCTTGGTTCTTATTTTTTCCCATCCCCCTACCCTCCCTTCAACCCCTCCACCCCTTCCCATTTACATAGACTTTGTTTCTGTTTTTTTTTCCATTTTCTCATATAAATTCCATTCCCTTCTTTCCTTTCCCCTACTCCTCCCACTTTCCCTTTCCCTTAGCCCCCTTTCTTCCTGCTACGCAAGGATAGCAAGTTTTGAAGTCAAGCACCTTTACTATTTGCACGCTCTAAAAACTTTGGAGTTGTTTAAAACAATCACAAATAGAGCTCATATTAAGAATGTAGAAGGAATTTTTCTTGTGGTTCTTGACTTTTACTGGGACTGTCATTTGAAGAATATAGATGATCCTTCAATCAGAAAAGGAAAGAGTTGCATGTTCATCTAAGACAGTTTTCAAAGTGAGCTCCAGACCAGGAGCATCAGCCTTACCTAGGCAATTGCTGGAACAGTCAACTCTTGGTTCTTCTCAGGGTGGGTGCGTCAGAAGCTCCGGGGTTGGAGCCCAGAGTACAACTCTTCACGAGTCCTCCAATTGATTGTGGGGTGTGCTCAAGTCTGAGAACTGCTCTAAAGGGAAAGAAGCTCCTGGAGCAGGAGAGATCTGGCCTCTTGTGCCTTTGGTAGGAGATTCAGAAAGTAGACTGGTTCATGAAATCATGGCACCAGGGTCAGAGACCAAAGGGATTAAGCTTACACTTACCATCGGAGAAAAGCAGTGACTATGTTTCTAGCCAACTGTAGTCAGCTTTTGGTCACTATGACAAGTACTTGAGATAAATCAACTTAAAAGAGTAAAAGCTTATTTTGGCTCAGAGGTTTGGAGGTTTCAGTTCATAGTTTGATGGCTCCATGGCTCTTGATCCTATGGAAAAGTTATATATATATATAT
>NW_022900939.1:13620834-13625592 GCF_012274545.1 Fukomys damarensis | reverse complement strand
ATATATAATCTCATGCCTAGAGAGTATGACAACTAGGAAGTGATAAAACGAAGGAGCTGGGGTTGCAGCCCCCTTACGAGGTGGGGTGGGGGGTGGTGCTCCCAACCACCTACCTTCTTCCAACTAGGCATCAGCTCCTAAAACTTCTATCATCTTTGAGTTGTACCAGACCCTCAACACAGGGACTTTTGGGTGACTTTCATGATCCAAACTGTAGCACCAACCTAGCAAGTCACAGGGACAGAATGTGATACTAATAGTAATGTCTCCTCACACGAGTAAGCGACATGATGTTTTGGCAAAGTGCTTTCACTGAAAATTTCCCTGAGATTCTCACATCTCTACTACAACAGAGATTTTACAGGCAAAGAAACAGAGGCTCTGAGAGTTTGATTCGATACAATATCAGGGCTACACTCTGAGTCTTATTTTTTTATTCCTTCTTATTTCTCCACATTTTCCTCTTCTCTCTACCTCATTTCTGACCTGCTTTCTTTTATCTGGATTATTGCAATGGCCTCCTTACTGGTCTTCCTATGTTTAATCTTGCCCCTCTTCAAAACATTTTATGAATAGCTCAGTCAGCATATTCTGAACACCTATAGGCTAGAAAATAATCCTCAGTGTTTGTTTATAGCTGTACAGCTGTTGTTTTATGACTTTAATACAAACCATGAAGCGTTCAAGTCCATGATGATTAAAGGCTTTCCACCGCACTTAGAGTAAAATCGGCATAGTCTGCCATGACTGAGAAGGCTTTGTCCAGTCTGGCCTCTATCCCATGCCAATCTGGTCTTTCTCTCTCCCTTTCCCACCCATGTTTCAGGCACACTGACAGACTCTGATTTCTAAAAACGTCCCACTCTGGGTCTCTGAATATCCCACTCTACTGCTCAGAATGCTCCTCTGCTTGGTCCTTGGACATCTTTGTGTCTCAGTCTAAGTGCTAGCTGTTCAGAAAGACATCCCCCATCTAACCTAAAACATCCAAGAGAGATGTTACCCTGAGATATTGGGATCTGCTTGGAATGGACGAATAACAAGAGCTTTCTATGTCCTTCTCGCCCCCAACCCTCAGCTATCTTGGCTTTTCTTGCAGTATGGTGGTTTTAAGGCAGTCTTAACAGTTGCACAGAAGCAGGTTTCGGCTAGACAAAGTGTTCCAAGAGAGGACGCTGCTGCTTCTGAAAAGCCAGGGCAAAGTATCACTTCTGTTGTATTCTACAGAAACAGCCCAGATTCAAGAAGCAAGGGCATAGACAGCACTACTCAAAGGACTGTTGAGTTTGTGGACAAGTCATTCATCCCAGAGCCCTTCCTGCAGCCTCTTGTGGCACACCGTACTTCAGCTGACTATGACAGTCACACTCAATCAAAACTGCTCGGTCTTAGTGGACATTGTGAGCCCAGAGGCTAGCACAGAACCCTCGATAAATAATTGTTCAATGAATGCATTAAAACCAAGAAGATTTGCCTTATACTTTAGATATCCCCAAGGGTTCTGGAAACAGGAAATAAGCCATGAAGCTCCACAAGTAACATGTTTAACTTGCTCACTTTTGCTTCCTTTGTAGTTGGCAGAGTACCTTGCACACATACTAGGTCCTCTGCTCCTATTTGGTGAATGAATGAATGGGTGATTGAATGAATCAGGTGATTCGGTGTGTCCAAAGTTGATTGTATGTGAACCTCAAGCCAGTTTCCCTACACCAACTCAGATCCATCTGTCTCTTCTTTTGTCCTTTATACTTCTGGCCCCAACGAACTTGGTAGAGCCACTCCCACCCCTATCTAGAACCTTTTTTTTTTTTCTTTTTTTCCATTACCAGGGATCAAACTCAGGACCTTGCATCTGCAGGCAGGGACAGTGCCACTGAGCTACATCCCTGGCCCGTAGAGCACTTTACATTTCTCGCACGTGTATTCTCAGATGCTTGAAACAGGGTAGGAGTGAAATGCTGTGTGTCATAAAATCCACTCAGCTCAGAAAAAGTGCTGTCAGAGCTAAGAGGTCTCTTAGCTGTAATATTTAGACATTTTTCTTTGCAGGCACACATGGAACACAGTGAGTTGGAGATGAAACTAGACAATGTGGTAAAATCCATAAATACATGAAGCCATATCCAGAGAGAATGCGAAGGGGGTCTCTGTTTACATTGCTAAGGGTTGCTGAGAACTGGGCATTTCAGTCAATTCCTACAATAGCATTTTGCTTTTCAGCTCTATGAAATGATTTGATCTTGAGGATATTTACTCTGGTCAGTATACTTTTGAGTATTTTGGATTCAGGGGTTGCTTATAAGAGACTTTTGCTTGTGAGGGAAGAGATTCCTGTGAATCTCTATCTTTGATTTAACTTCCCTCCTGAGCTTTAGACTCTTACACTAGACGGTGTATCACAGATCTCATCTGGACATCCCATAGCTATTTCAAACCACACTTGCCCAAAATAGAATCTGCTCTTTGTTCCAGGAATGAGTTCTGTCTTCAGTAGTTTCTGTCAGGATCTAATACACCACCCTTCCCTGCAGTTCCTTGAGCAGAAGAGTGGCTGTCATCCTCCAAGCTGCCTGAGTATTGATAGCAATAAATGGTATTGATAGCATCTGATGGGCCAGGTGCTGTATGTACCTTTACCCATTAGTCATCGCAATAGCCTATGACTAAGACAGTGCTCTTGGTTCCATTTTGCAGATGAGAAGACTGAGGGGATTACAAACATGCTAGCATGATTCTTTTCCTGCAGTCTCTGTCCACCACATGGCAGCCTGGCTGCATGTGCCATTTAAATAAGCAGAGCTGCATGTGACATTTGTAGGAACCACCATCGGCTCACACGGTAGCCCAGATTCTTAGCCAGGGGTTCAGCACCCTATGACTAGGCCACTGAAGGAGTGCTTTCAATCTCATTTCTAGCTATTTTACCCTCTCCCCTCAACCCCTCATACATGAGACATATTGGATACTTGGAACTTTATGGACTATGCATATCTCACCAGCCTCATTTAAGTCTTTATCCATTATAAAAACATTTTGGGGGTGCCATCTTGTGTCAGTCACTGTTCTAGGCACTGCTGTTTTAGCAGTGAGCAAAACAGATCATGGCAGTAGAGTGCTGTATGAAGAAGTAGAGCGGGGTCAGAAGGCAGAAAGTAGCAAGACAGTTCTTTTTATATAAAGTATCCAGAGCACTTTGCAAAGGCCCTGAGATGAGAACTTGCCTGGAGTGTTTGAAGAACATCAGAGAAGTCAGCGTGGCTGAAGTAATGAGTGGGGATTAATTCTAATGTACCAAGGAGAACATCACAGAAGGTGCTGGGGTGGTGGAAACGACTCCGGATTTGATCCCAGTTGCCATAGGAAGCTTTGGAAGTTTGAGACCAAGGAGTGATAGAATCCAATGGACATTTCAGAGATCGTGTGGATAGCATTGTGACTGTCAAACAGTGGAGCTGGATTGGGAGCAGAGCGACCAGGTAGGAGGTACCTAGCAAGCTCTTGTTCCCACTTTAGGAGTGTCCCTTTCCCATTCACCTCTTCACCTTCATCCTGTGACCATGTTCCAGGAGAATCCACTGTAACAGAGTGGCTGCTGTGGGTGGAAGATGCTGTGAGACTGAAGAAAGTGGCAGACGGATCCAAGATTACACCAGGGCAATTCACTGGGATTGTCTTAGTCAGCTTCCAGTACTGTAACAAAATGCCTGAGACAATCAACTTATAAGGAAGTAGAACTTACTGTGTCTCACAGTTTCAGAAATTTCAGTCTGTGATTGGTTGACTCTGTTTGTTTTGGGCCCAGGCTGAGGCAGGACATCTTGGAGGAAGCACGTAGAGGGGGAAACTGCTCTCTGCATGGGAGTTGGAGAGAGAGGGAGTGGGGGAGAACTAAGAGTCCAATATCTTATCCAGTGGCATGCCTGCAATGTTTTAAATTCTTCTTATTAGGCCCCACCACTTAAAATTTTCTTACTACCTTCCAAAAGCACCCCAAGATAGGGACCAAGCCTTCAATGCAGAGGGCTTTGGGGGACATCTGAGATGCAGAACTATATCAGAGACTTAATGACAGGACCATAGTTCAACACAGCGGTAAGATCAGTGGATGCCCACAGCTCGAGTCAGAAGGAGAATACTTATGGTGGTGGTTGTAACAGAAAAATGATTTTCATCCAAGCCAGCATGTATCTAGTTGATCTCAAGCTAACATGAAGGTTGTCAGTAACATGCTTGGTGTTGACGCAGTCAGGATTCAGTTGTAAAATTCAACATACTAATAGTTTTGTTTATTTCTAGTATGCTGGGAAATTGTGGGAAAAACAAACCAGGGTTACCTAGGGAAAGTCATGGTAGTTATCATTCAAGATAGCAAATATCAGGTCATGCTGGATCCCTGAGATCACCGCCCAGCTTTCTAGATCCATATCAAAGCTATCTTTGTTCAAAACAATTCAGTTTTCTCCTCCATTCTTCTGACACAGAGTTGTCTATTTCTTTACAATATCTAATCTTACCTTTTTTATTTTGCACTTCCTTATGTGTGTGTCTGACTTCACTATTGACCACGAGCTCTTTAAGGGCAGGATCTATTTCTTACTTTTGGTATTTCTAGCTCTCTGACGTGGTATCTGACCCTTGGTAGAGCTTAATGAGGATCTGATGAACATGAAGACAAGTGAATGAACAAACAACTTATTTGACCAACACTAAATAATTGGCTTTAAGTAACTCCATTTAGTCAAAATGGTCCCATATATA
>NW_022900939.1:13620098-13620562 GCF_012274545.1 Fukomys damarensis | reverse complement strand
TATATATATTTATATATACATGCCAACCTCAGAATATAATTTGTAGCAGGAAAGGCTTGAGATTCCAGAAACTACTTGCGATCTTGATGTATGGAGTTATGAAGCCCTTGTGACTACAGTGCCATCCTTCAGAGGGAGATTGAGGCTGTCAGCTCTCTGATCAACCTCTGTTCATGATTCCCATCCTGGTTACCAGCAACTCAGGGAACCCACATACTTAATGCAGCCAGTGTTAGAAGGTTACAGAATCAGACACCACACCCTTATGCCATTTTATTTCAGGTTGTCTAGGATTTCTGCAGTACCTGCCTCAGCTTTGTAGGGTGGACGGGTAACATGGCTTCTCAGGTTCCTCATTTGCTGAAAGGACTTCAACTGGGTTTCTCTATTACCATGTTTCACTTAAAATGAACCCGATATAAGAAAAAAAAAAAAAAAAAAAAAAAAAAAAAAAAAAAAAAAAA
>NW_022900939.1:13595806-13620076 GCF_012274545.1 Fukomys damarensis | reverse complement strand
AAAAAAAAAAAAAAAAAAAAAAAAAAAAAAAAAAAAAAAAAAGCAAATCACCGAGAGGTGATTTATTTGATGATTATGTTAAAGCGTTATAGGATTCCTTTAACTAAGAAGCCTCTTGAATTCATTTAACATGATGTGATTTGTTAAAGAAAAGCATTTGCATGCAACTTCTAGGTCCCAGCAGCAATTAGATTTAAGCAGTTCTATCTTGGACAGTTTCCATCAACTCCACTTTTGGTACATCTGCCCTGGCCATGTTCTGCTGGTGTTGGGGCTGGATGCGAAATGTAGAAGAGACTAGATTCTGTTGTCATTCTAGACCTGCTCTGCCAAAATACAGCTCCCAGGCCCATGTGGCTATTAAGCTTCTGAAATATGGTGAAGGCCACTGAAGAATGGAATTTTAATTAAATTATACTAATTTAAATTTAAAAACTGACACTTGACTCAATTATTTGAGAACTTTCAACTGTGTTTGGAGTAACTCAAGTACATGAACCTACCTTACCAGCTATAAATTTTATGAGCTTTAAATACAAATTAATTATTTCTGATGAAAATTTAGTGCACTGATTAAGATGGACTGTAAATATAACCGCCACACTGATTTTTGAAAACTCTAGTATAAAAGGCTATAAAATATATCATTAATGCTTTTCGTACTGATCACAAGTTGAAATATTAGCTTTTTAGAGGTGCTGGGTTAAATATGTCAACACAGTTAATTCTACTGGTTTATTTTTATATTATAAATGTGATCATTAAGATTTGAAATTATATAATATGTCTTTATTATGTTTCTACCAGAAAGTGCTAGCTTTCTGTACAAAGGATGCCTAGTACATCTTTACCATCCTCATCCTGTTCTAGCCAAAACTGTACAACCCAACATACTCTGAGATCCTATTATAATTTATATCTAGATGACCCTCCAAAGCTTAATGTCCTCATAGCTGGGGATCCTGGGAGGTGACTGAATCACAGGCTCTTGATGCTTATTGGTAAATTGGTCCACTGAAGAGTCTATAGCTAATTATGATTTGGGAGGTGCAGCCTGGTTGGAGGAGGTTGGTCACTGGGGGCATGGCCTGGAAGAGTCTGTCTCACTCCCTTCTCCCATGATTCCTTTGTCCTTCCCATTACCATGCCATGAGCTGCTTGTCCCCTGCCATGCCACCCTGCCTTGGAAGAAGCTGCCTACGGACTGAAAAACTCCACAAAGTGTGAGCCCAAATAAGCTTTTCCTTGTTTAAATTGTCTGTCAGGTATTGTGTCCCAGCAACGAGAAAGTAACTAAGACAGATCCCATCTCAGTAGATCAAGGTTGGATAACCAGGATTGAGAATCCTTTTTAAAATATTTAATTACTTTCTCTGTCCATCTCTGTGGATATAAATACAGCATCAGGAGAACTCTACCACTCCTCCTAGAAATTTCTTCAAGCTGGACAAACCAAATCTCTTAGGATTTTGGATTCAAGACATAAGACTTGCTAGGAAGAATTTGTTGGACAAGTAACTCCAAGGTGATGCATGAGAGACAGACCATGCTCAGCTAAAGCCTTGCTTGTCAGGGGAAGAGCCTGACAGAGGACCTCAGAGTGCAGAGTGGGGCCCCACACACAGGACCAGGAAGCCTGGGAAGAAATGGTGGAACTGACTGTCCCTCCCACATGCGGTTCTATGTGATTTTCTGTTTCTTTGCCATAAATCTCTTTTGATTTAACCTAGCTCGAGTGGGTTTCTGTTTCTTAAAGCGAATGATTTCCACGTATGCACATATACTGAGGGAAACCAATCAAGTATTTATGACAATAAAAATGCACAAAATACACAAACATTAAAATTGAAGATATGAGCATAAATGGCAGGAGAGGAAACGCAGTTTAAAGAAGGAGCTAGAAGGATGGCCTGGGGTCACTGAGGGCACGTGAGATGATTTCAGCAGAATCCCAATAAGCTCAAAACTGTTTCGAATCTACTATTTGTCTTTCTTGCTCCCATTCTCTCATGAGTGGCATTCTGCAGAGATAATACGATGACCATGGATCAAATATAAAAGGAGATACAAGACCTCAGCTGTCTTTTATTCATCCACACATCAAAGAGCATCATAAAAATGTAAAGCAATGCTTGTCTTCTCACTAATTTTAGATTCTGCAAAATATAGTTATTTTCCATGGAACTGTTCATGTTAGAGGTAAAGGATTTATTAAATATATTGAAGTTTCTCTGTTTTAATTGCTAATGCAGCAGACATTAGTAGATAAACAAAAGCTCTTTGGCATCATCAGTAATCTTTAAGAATCTAAATGATCCCAAGCAGAAAATAGTAAGAAAAATCAGCAAAGAGTTCACGGATGGAGGCTGAGTTTTGAGTTACTCTGAATTTTTATTCTCTGTTCATAATGCCCGCATCTACATAGGGGCCAAGCAAGAGTGTGATTTTAATGGTTTTCAACCCTGATATCAAAATAGACCTGGTTGTCCAAGATAATTATGGATCTTTGGGCTTCTGTCCCAGCTCTTTGTATCATAAGGTTTGAGAAGAGATTCACGAATGTGTGTTTTTGAAAATGCCTGAGAGACTAAACAGCATTCGAAAAGGAGCGAGGAGAGACACCGCTGACTTACAAAAATCAGCTGCAGATGCTTGTGAGCTTGTGAAGGCATGGATCCATTCACAACCTCTCAAGGTCACACTGAAACCCAGGGACCCACCTTCACTGAAAATTGGAGATGAGATGCTGCAGACCTGAGTGATTCTTGGTCCTTATCTCTAGACATTAACTCTTCAAAAATATTCTCAGGACTTAGAAGTAGCTTCCAAAGCAGAGGCTAACTGTAATTCAGGTGGACTGGAATTTGTTGTTTGTGCAATGGGGTAGTAGAAGGATTTTCTGGTGAGTGTTTGTGTGTGTGTGTGTGTTGTTGTTGTTGTTGTTCCTTAAAAAATGGAGACCCTCGGCCCCCACCCTATCACAATCACAATACCTTGCTTTTTTCTGAAGGTCTAAAGAGCACTGTGCTCCTTTCTCCCACACCTCCATTTCTATACACTGGAAAGTGTAAGGATGGTTCAAGAGGAACTGTCATTTCTTCCCATCCTGGGATGATGCATTGAGATGGATTAGGGGTTTACTGCAGCTCCCTACTGTGCTTTCTCTCATCCGGTTTCTTCTGGAAACAGATTCCCATTTCCTGGATGTAGGGGTACTGCGTGATACAGGACTGTACGCCTACAGCGTCCTATCCTTGGGAACAGAGCCACCATAGAGCTCCTCTCGGAACTCCAAAAACCTTTGGGGACATAGACTTCCGTGTGAATGACGCCCCCTGGTGTGGTGCGAGAGGACAGACCTGCCTTGGAAACTGTGGTAGGAGGGATGGACAGAGGAGGAACAATAGGACCTATGTAGAACTAATCTGTGGAAGATGGGGGGGGGAGGTATGAATTTCACTGGGGACACTAAACAGATGCTGGGAAGGGCAGCAGCTTGGTGGTCACCTTTCAGACTAAATGCAGCGAGATCCCTGTAGGAAACGATGCTATCCTACACAGCAGGAAATGGGAGCCACAGGTCATGGCCGAAAATGCCCTGGGACAAAACTGAAGCCCCTAGATACAAATGCACTCCAAGTGAGATTCATTTTCAAATTGTGTTGTGATCCAGTAATGTTACTATTTCTCTCACGTTTGAATTGACGTACTGGCCGTCAACATGTTTTCAGAGGCAAGTGGGTGTATGCAACATGGGAGGGCTGTGGACATCCAAGGAAACAAAAAACAAAACAAAACTTCCTGAGGACATCCATAAGTGCTAAGAACCAAAAGAGCCGGTTAGTTATAAGATGCTTTCTGAAAAGCTTCTCACCTTGAGTGGACTTGTTCACTTAGATTTTGTTGGCTGCAGAGAAAGGTTTAATAAAGACTCAGTATTGATCATAGATTAAAGTAATTAAGCCTTACCACCTGTGAAAGTATGATATCAATTAAGAATGTAAGACAATTTGTATATTTCAAGCCTTTTATTATTATTATTTTTTGGTACCTGGGATCGAACTCAGGTACTTGTGCTTGCAAGGCAGGCACCGGAACCACTGAGCTAAATGCCCAGCCCCCAAGCCTTTGTTTTTGGAAAATACTCCCACTTCAAACTCTTTCAGATTTTTTAATGCATGCCCACTTATAAATATGCATTATTTTGCCAAAAATGTCATCACCCGATAAAACAGGTCCTATAACTTTTGTTTATCCCTTTGCTTTTACTTTTAAAGTTGTTGATATGTTGAGAATCACTGCAATATCATGAACTTGGATGTAATTTTGTTTTAATTAATTAATTAGTTTTTTGGTGTGGTTCTGGGAATTAAAACCTGTTGGCATTATTAACCTTGAGTCATTCATTGCTAATGTTTCATCTACCATTTTAGATTACTGTATAAGACATCAACATTTTCCCTAACATATTTCATAAATATTTTCTTCTAAAATTTTAATGTATTTTTTCCAAAAACAGCACTTTTTTTGTTCTCCACTGACTTGTTCTCCAGTCATGCCTGGTCCTGATTTGTTACCGACTGTGGGATTTAGTAACTCACCTCACCACTCATCTCTGAAAAAGAATTTCAGAAATCACAGGTAATGGAGAAGCTGGAGCCACATTTGGTGCTGAGCTCAAGAAGAGTTTTACCACCAAGGGAAACCATAGAGTCATACATTTGCACCCTGCGACTCTCCAATGACTGTTCTTTTATTTTTCTACTTCCCAGTCCATGGATTGAGGGAGTTGTAAATGCATATTATCAGCTCCAGCCCTTTTCCTCTGATGTCCATAACACAAACAGATCCCTTCCTGGTTCTCTGCTAGGGAAGGCTTTGGATTGCTCTTGGGACGATGGCTGTTCTAGGGCACCTGGCCCCCAGGCTTTGGTAAAGAGGTGAGGGGTGACATGCTGCCACCTAGTGCCTGAGCGACAGTAATGCCACTAGAAGACGACATATCTTCCTATTAGAGACTGAAAATAACTATGTGAAATAGGCACTGATATTATTATATTCGACTTGTTTTTCCTGTTTCACAACTGAGCAAAATCTGCCCTAAAATCCATATGTAGTTAATCAGTGTAAGAGCTGAGGCTAGAATATCTCCACTAACTCCACTGTCATGGTTTAGGTCCTACTGTTTCATGTGTATGTGTGTGTGTGTGTGTGGGTGGGTGTGTGTTTAATAAATGAAATTAAGATTGTAGCACTTAAACACCCCATCAATTGACCATAAAATGAACAGCCTAGTTCAGTGTAATGACTGGATTCTTCGGTGAGCATTTCAGTGCTAGTAGTCAAAACAATAATGTCATCAATTTCTAAATGTCTACACTGGTTGTTGTTGCTTTTGAGGTTTTATTGCACTGGACTGTGAGACAACAGTGACATTTGCCTGTGAAGTAATCAATGTGAATCTATTCAGCAACCACAGGAGCTTAGAGAAAGAATGGAAAGTGAGTTTTCATCTTAAATGCCAACCCAAATTGAGTGTTAGTGACGCTTTGGAGACCTGGACCGAGAAGGAATTAGGGGGGACTCTGAGACTTTGTAGGAGTGTGGCATTCATCGATTAGTAATGTCGGCTGTGAGGACTAGATTATAGAGTCTGTTAGAGCAACGATTGGTTTATGTCTGTTGTATTTACTGCTATGAACAGAGCAGAAAGAAAAAACCATAAGAACCCCTGCAGGGCAGCCTCCTTAGGTGCCGGGTTTGCTTCATGTCTTTGGCAAGTTACTTCTAGATCTTCACTTGGTCTTTCCAAGCCAAAGAGAGAAGCAGCAGGTGGAGGTGATGTCACAAGATGCCTCAGTTGCAGAGGATGCTGGGGCTTTTAATATTCACAGCTGTGGTTACTTTTCTACTGCTTTCTTGTAGGTGTCCTGGTTTATTCTGGGTTTTATCTTTGCTTTGGATTCCCCAATCTCTGTGGATTTCTGATATTCCCTTCCCTCTTCCCTGAACTAATCAATTGCCTTTCTCTAACCCATGACTAGCCCTGATCACTTTCCTAGTTAATCAGAGCTATTTCTTGAATGGATTCTTATTGTGTTGTAAGTGTCCTACTTTATATGTAGTAGTTGATCTTCGATATCTGTGGGCTCTGCACCCATGGATTCACCAAACTACAGATTGGAAATATTTGCCATTATGCCCGCAATAGCATAGTACAGCATGTCTTTGCATAAAGTTCACATTGTATCAAATATCGTAAGCAATCTCGAGGTGATTTAGAGTATATGGAGGATGTAATATGCAGGTAGTATGTGTGTGTAAATACTGTACCTTTTTGTAAGGAGCCTGAGCACCCACAGGTTATGATATCTGTGGGATTTCCTGGAGCTAGTTCTTTACAGATAATAAGGGAGAACTGTATCTCCCTTTAATCATCACCAGTGCTTAATGGAGTAAAGACTCCTTATTTATTTGCTGGCAAAGAAACTGAAGCAATTAGGTGTGAACTTGCTTAAGGCCACACAGTGAATGAGTAGGAGAGTTGAGAGTCAAACTCAGGACTCTCTAACTTCGAATCCCATATGATTGACCATTCGAGGATACTGTTTCTGGTCCCACATTGACTCACACTGAACTGCTTAATCCTGATCTACTAATAGACCCTGACCTCTGAGAAAATGATGAATGTCCCATCAAGCCGTGCTAAATCTTCCTCATCCTGGTAGGCCATACATCTGTCTGTTCAGAACTGTCATTTCTTCTGTCTCCGTGCAGAAACCTGCAGCTCAGCTCACAGGTTCTGTGTGAGTCCCTAGATCACATACCTGCACTAGCCAAGACTATGCTGAAAAAAAGGGGGGCCCTGGCTCCCCAGCCTCCTAGACAGAAGTCCAACAGATGTAACCTCTTCTAACCTCACCATGTGTCCAAGAGCCTTTCCAGTCAACGCCATGGTGTTATTTAGCACATCTAATTGGGATCCCGTCTAATTCTTGTTGGTGCTTTTGGTCAGGAAGCTCACCAAGGGATATTCTCACAATCACTTTTGGAAATGCATTCTAGTTCGTAATGACTTTTGTAGCACACTCTTCTTTACAGCTAATCTAGCATTTTCCTGGTTGCATTTTGTTCTTTTTTTTTTTTTTAGGCCTTTTGCTGTGGAAGAAAATGTACTGATCTTCATCCCCTTTTTACCTTTTCAGTAGTTGCAGATCTCACCTTTCTTTTCTTTACTGAAATTGTAAAATAAGAATTTTAGTTGCCTTGATCTTCTCCTCCAGAATCATGTATCACTAACTTAGTAACTTCAAGAACATGA
The DNA here is from genome assembly GCF_012274545.1 of Fukomys damarensis. Classification (NCBI taxonomy): domain Eukaryota; kingdom Metazoa; phylum Chordata; class Mammalia; order Rodentia; family Bathyergidae; genus Fukomys; species Fukomys damarensis. The sequence continues at coordinate 13,612,755 of NW_022900939.1, read as the reverse complement.
GTTTATTATTCTTACTTTTGAGGAAGGAGTGCAGCTATCTGAAATCAGTTTGACTGAGCTGAAGTCAAGGAGGTGCCTTTCAGAACCTGAGGAGAAGGTTTCCTGCTCTTTCCCCGCCTTTTGTGGCCACTGGGCTCTTGGCTCCCAGTCCTGTCTCTATCTTGAAGGCACATCACCTTTTACTCCACCTCTGATTCCTCTGAGACTTTTGTGTTAACATCTGGGCCACCCAGATAATCCAGAAAAATTTCTTTCTACCTCAAGGTCATTCGTCATGCCTGCAAAATTTCTTTTTCCAAAGTAGAATCTAAAGTTGGCGGGATTATGTTGTGGGCTCCTTTATTTGGCTTACTATGCGAGCTTTATGTTTCTATCAACTGCAAGCCAATAATAAAGCTAAATCAAGTATTTTGATTTTACTCAATAGATGAGAAATAAGCCACTTGTGGATTTAGAGAGGAAAATTGAGGGGTCTGCTACCTATATCTTCAATCTTGTGTTGAAGAGGTAAGAAGAGGAGGAGCATGAGGAGTTGAGGTTGGGAAGAAGGTCTCCTATTTGGACGTTCACCAGATATGGAAATTGGACTGCCCAGTGATTGATGATAATTGTTGAGAGCCCCCTTGTGAGAAATTAGTGGGAAGGCGCCTTCGTACAAAAGAGCTAATAAGACCTGTTTTCTTTGGGGTTTGAGGTAGCAATTCTAAATCTACTGAAACAGTAAAATGCTGTATTTTAAACAGCGTTCTCATTTATACAACATTCTCATTTTTCTAATGTTTTCAGTTTTGCTACATCATTGCAGCAAAATGTAGTACTGAAACAGTTTTGGCCTTTGGCCAGGCATGGTGGAGTCTATCTATAATCCCCAGTACTCTGAGAGGCTGAGGCAGGAGGATTTGCTCCTGCTCAGTCTGGGCAAGTGACATAGAGCAAGTGACTTCACACCACTGAGCCTCAGTTCCCCAAACTATAAAATGGACTTAATAGTAATGTCTGTCTTTGTTGATCAGGGTGCCCTTGGTTGCGTGCACCTGAAAAATCCAAATCAAATTGAATACTAAAGTTCAGAAGCAACCGGAACTTCAAGTAAAACTCGATCTAGCATTTTAGGTCTTTTGTATCCTTATTCTTTATTTCCAGGCTGTGCTTCCTCAGCACTGGCTCTTACCTTGGAAGTATTCCTCCTTATGTGTCCCAAATCCCAATGCATAATGGGCTCACATACTTCATGTTCAAGACCTGCCAGGAAGAAAACCGTATCTCAGTATTTCTGGCAATTCCTGAGGTTTCTTTTGAACTTCACGGCAGAAGTCTTATGTGCTCCTCAACCAATTATTGTGAAAAGGAGAAAGGGTCTCTGCAAAGCCAATCAAGATTCATTCTTAGATCTGGGGCTGAAGTCAATGACACAAAACATTTTAGGGAAAAATGGCAGGGGAGGGTGGCTTCTCATTCAAAGCTCTATTATCAGGAGGGAGCAACGCATATAGGGGCAGCAAATAGGAGGTGTGTTTAGTTAGCTCCTTTTCATGAAATAATGAATGTAGAGCATTAGCAGAGTGCGTGGCATCTAGGCAATATCCAATTCATATTAGCTTAGTGTTTTAGTTACTATTTTTCTACTGCTCAGGTTTATATTTATACAAACGATATATGTACAATGTAAAAAAAAAAGGTAGAAAACAGACATACAAAACAAGCATCTTTTATTGTCAGTTTTCCTCTGTGAGAAGGAGACAGGATCAAGACAGCCTTTCTGACAACACCCTTTTATTGAGTCTTTTCCTGGGTTCAAAGATTACCAAGGTTTGGCAGGAATGTGTGGCAGGAAAGGAACCAGAGCCCAGGCCACATGTCCTCCTGCACATCATCTGGTGCTCTTGCTGCCCCTGCCCTGGACTGCACAGCAAACGAACAGTGATGTGTGAGTCCCTGGGAGTCCCCAGGAAGGCTACTCCGGAGCCACTGCAGATCAGCTGCAGCCACACCTGGAAGCCTGCAGAGCGACCATTCGAGGAAGAGCTGTCTGCCACTCCCTCCCTGTGTGCATCTTTTCTGCCACCATCATCTGCCACAAACCTGTCATAATACAGGGAAACTACCAATTAGGGGGGCCGCTTCCAGCTGTACTGCTCTAAGCCCACTTTACAGCAGTTCCCTCCCACATCTCCCAAATGGTTCCATTGTGGAGGACAGGGACTCCATGGTAAGATTGTTCCCTGATGGCGGCAGGGCACAGAACAGCCAAATTTATGTTAGAAACCCGAAATCAGTGATAGCTGACAACAGTAATAATGGTGCCTCGAACATGACCTAGTTTATCGCTCAGCACCTAGTCTGAGATGATAAAATCTTTCTCAGAGACTGACTGGTCATGTCGGCATCCGAAGCAAAAAAGTGACACTACATGGTGGGTACAACATTACAGGGAAAAGAGTGATCAAAGTGTGCTTTTCCCCCCAACCATAACTGCTACTTGTTAACAATTTGTTAGATGACAGGCATCAGGAGGCATGTCTTAAACATATTTTATCTAACATTTAAGACACTTAGGCAAAATAAATATTCTTATCCATGTAACAGTGGTTAGAAATCAAAGCCCAAAGAAGTTAAGTAATTCACTCAAGTTTCCACAGCTCGTAGTAACTGAAGAAGCCCAATTACGAGCCAGTTTTGTGTGATTCCAGAGTCCAAGATCTTTCCACTGTGTGCTGCTACTTGTTTGTCATGTTTGGTTGGTGTCTTGTGGATCTCTTTCCTGATGGGGCTGCTAAAGCGCTTTCATGCTAGCTGTGAGTCTAAATTCTCATTTGGACCAGTTTTGAGTAGTGGAGGGTCCCTGTGACAGGAGTCTGGCTGAGTGAGGGGAGGTTTCATGCATGTATATGAAGCTTAATTGTGTCTATGGTGGTCACAGCCTACATATAATAATATTTTACTAGTTGTGGTCCTACATCTCTGCTGGTAGCCCACTGTAATCCCTCAAAAGTGACTAATGAGAATAATTTCTTGATTGATGGGGCTGTTCCTTCTGGATTTAAAAGGGCCTTGTTATAATGACACTTTCATGCCATATCTTCAATGTCTAGATATAAACACCTTTAAAAATGGAACATTAAGAATCTTGGAGGGGAGCCGGGGATTTAGCTCAGCAGTTTGGCAGCCTGCCTTGCAAGCACAAAGACCCAAGTTCAATCCCTGGTACCAAACCAAACCAAACCAAACCAAACAAAAAAACCAACAAAAGAATCTTGGAGCCTGGGGTCCTTCTAGAGCAGGGCCACAGCTGTTCATGAAATCTCTCAACCGATGCTGTTCTGGAGAGTTGTTATGAAATGACACCCTGCCCTTCTCTTTTGCTTTTATCTTTTGATTGTACATCCTTCTAAGTCTAATGAATGGCAGTACTGAACTTCAGTACTGAAGCTGTTATGGTTTATTCTGAGATGTCCTTCCAAAGCCTCATGCATGCATAGGTGGGGCTTTTGGGAGTGAGTGGATCATGAGTATGTGATACTGAATTAGTCCACCGATTGGTTTACCATAGTTCTTGGTTGTGGGTGATGGGCTAACAGAAGAGGGAAGACCCACACTGGATATGGGTGGCACAAATCAATAGGCTTATAGCCCAGGTGGAATAAAAAGGGAAAAAAGGAGGAAGTCTCCCTGCTTCCTGCCTGCCATGCCATGGACTGTTTCTCCTATATGATGGCCCTCTGCCGTGCCAACCTGCCTTGTAGCCAGCTGACTATAGACTGAAACCACTACAAAGTGAGCCAAAATAAACTTGTCCTCCTCAAACTTGTGGATGTCAAGCATTTTGTCCAAGCAGTGAGAAAGTAGTTAAGACGGAAGCTCATCTCTAGCAAATCACCATGGAGTAAGTAAGCTCCTGCCATGTGCCTAACACCATGTGTCTTTCTCCCCTCTTTGGCAATAGCTTCACTCAGCCTTGAGCCTTAATTAAATGGCTGGATTAGCTGAATTATGACCCAGATTTGTGTGATTCCAGAGTCCAAACTCTTTACACAGTAACCCCAGGGAAAAGGACAGTGTAGCAGTGGGTGTGGAAAGGGTGTGTTTTTCAGAATGTACTTGAGGACCTGATCAAGACTTTCTGCCTTATAAAGCTTTCTGTCTTCATCAGGCATCATGTTCAAATTTTTATCCCTAGACATTTATTTCTTTTAACTGTGAACAATGATAATACTTGGAGAATAGTGTGATATTTAAATGAAGGCTCACATCAAAGGGACTATCTGCCATAATGCCTTTAAGAACTGCTTTCAAAAAACAGAGTCCCTGAGAGTGGGGTGCAGGCTGGGTGTCTATGATCTGACAAAAACACAGACAGGTGTCGGGAAAGGATAGAGGAGACAGGAAGGCACAAAAGGCAAATATTCATTCTATAATTTTTTCACTTGTCAAGAGTTGAAGGAAAGTTCTAGAAAGGGCTAAAGATTTTGTGATATGGACACCAAGAGACTATACAGCAAAACAGTTCTTTTCTCAGGAAAGGGCAACACTTCTTCAGAAAGAGAGTCACGATGTCATGTCCCTATCAGAATACTGTCTGGAAAATGCCAACCCCTAGCATCTTGCACACCCCCGCTTCCACCTTAAAGGGCTCAGAGCTGGGTGTCTATATAATGAACCCAGTGCAACAGGCAGAAGATGGTTTCTTACATTAAGGGTCCCCAAACCACAGACCACAGTCCACCACAGGAAGTGAGCAGCAGGCCAGTGAGAAAAGCTTCATCGGTTTCTTACAACTGCTCCCCATGGCTCCCCAAACTGCCTGAGACATGAGTCTTGTCAGATCAGTGGCAGCATCAGAGTCTCATAGGAGCACGGACTCTACTGGTTGCACTCTGTTTTTGAGACTGTAGTGCATGATAAATGTAATGTGCTTGAATGATTCCAAAATCATCCCTTCCCATTGGCCCATGGAAAAATTGTCTGCCACAAAACCAGTCCCTGGTTACAAAAAGGTTGGGGGCTCCACTATCTTGAAGGATCGATGAGGATTCAGTGAAATGGAATGTGAGCCATGTTGGTCTAGAAGAGTGTTTAGAGATCTCAGCAACCAGGGGATCCTTGATCTTGTTTTGCTCTCTTTTGGTGTCTTTGAAAGGCCTGTTCAGAGGAGAAGCTCAGAAAAGGGTTTCTAAATGTGCACTGAATAAAGGTAGGATGGACCACAATAAAGGAGTATAGTGTTTTACCATCCCAGGAGCACGATTTAAGGGTAGGATCTATTCTCTCTGGGAAATTATAGATGGAAGTATTTTTCTTATCAAATACATTCTTCAGGGAGATTCTTACATATGCATATGATTATCTGGGCCTTGCATCGACCCTTTCCTGGTTCATGTAGCCATCCATCCTTCTAGGCTTCCATACAACCATCCACCTAAGGTTTATTAAGTACTTCCTTTGTCCGATGTTACTTTTAGAAGCTGCATCTACAGAGGTTTTGTTTCTTCTGAGTAAGAAATATCTTAGAGTCAGATAAGGTGCTCTGCTGCTGGGCTGACAGTATTTGTGGGATCCACCCATCCATCCCAGCGCCACTGACTACTCAATCACTAATTGTGTGCCAGGTTCTGTGCCATGTGATAGAATACAATGGTGAGTAAAACAAGACATGTCCCTGCTCTCAGCGAGTTTACATTTTTAGGAGGGTTAAATAACTTAGACATATAGCTTTTCTAAGCGCCATAGAGTAGCCTCTCACAGGGCTATAAGAGAGGACAGTGGGGAAATAGATCTAGAGGGTGAGGTTAGAGGTGAGTTAAACTGATATGGGAAGGAATAGAAAGTGTTCAGGGCAGGTACTTGTGGCAGCAGAAACAGCATGTTTGAAGTCCTATTTCCCTGTGGCGGTTGTAACAGATCACCACAAATTTAGTAGCTATCTTACAGTTCTGGAGGTAAGAAGTCTGATGGGAACTTACTGTGTGACCTAGGACAAGTTTAGCCCCTTAAAACTTAAGAGGCAGCCAGTGTTGCATTCCTCCTGGGGGTTGTGATAGAGAATCTGCTCATTTTCCTGCTCTGGAGGTTGCCTCTATTTCTTGGCTCATGGCTACTTCCTTCTGTAACTCCATTCTCTGCATCTGTTGTAATATTCTTGCTATCTCCTTCTCAAGTGCTGATTCTCTTACTTCCCTTTTGGCTACATTGGGCCAATTGAGCTACACTGGAAATAATCCAGGATAACCTCTCCAACTCAAGGTCCAATTTAATTCCATCTCCTAAGCTCCTTTTGGTATGTAAGCAGTATGTTCCAAGAGTTCAGGGAATAGGATAGGGCCATTGTTAGGGAGCATTACCATGGGGTTTTGAGTAACTAAAAAAAAAAGCAATAAGATCTGCAGTTGGAAATCTGGAGTGTGGGTAGCAGAACAAATGGGCACCTTTGGCCATTTTTCTTACATGCCGGGTACTCTACCTCCCTGAGCCTGACACTAGAGCACTCTTTTCTCCAACTTCCTCACAGCCAGAACACAGGCATGTTTCATGCTTCAATAGAGGTCGCTGTCTCAATGCAGTTTCCCTTTAGAGGAGAGCAGGGGAGGCAGCAGGTGCCACGTTGAACCTATTTTCTGGAGCATGCCATGGCCAGGATGTAGACTTCCAGGAGCAGCAAGTGTGGGGCCTCTGGTGTCCAGTGCCCCATAAGGCCAGAGTGAACTGGGGGGTCCATGTGAGTGATGGCATCAGGGAGGTCTTCAGGGTAGGAAATGTCGGCTATTATTTTTGACTCTGTCCCAGAATTTCTTTGCATTGCTGGATAAACGCCAATGCTTCCTGCTTATTCCAGTTAAAGTATATTTTATCATAAGCAACTAGGACTCCTTCCTGCCCCCAAAAGTTGGACTCTGAAAGGTCTTACAAACTCTACTAAGGGGTTACATCTTACCCTAAAGATAACAGGAAGCTCTGATAGTGTTTCGATAAGAAGTTTGGGAGAGAATGACATTCATAGCCACTTGAAGTAACTTACAGGTATATTGAGAGCAAATGCAGCCCACATTTTCCAAACTGTGCTGGTAGTTGCGGCTGGTGAGAGTATTTGTATTACAATAGAAAAAGCATCAGTGACAGATAGGGTGACAGGTTTACATTAATACTTCCCATTGAACATTTGAATATTTTAAACATTGCTCAACATAGCACACATGACGCCTTATTGGGGAAATAAGGAAAATTACTCACAGCCTGAGTATTTGGCTTGTAGTCTTTGGTTTCTCTAAATCCCACGCAGTAGTGAAGGCCTCAACATCTAGAAACCCTTGTAAGTCATTTGTATCACACAGTTTGCTTTGATGGTCTAAGTTAAAGTGCTGGAGATGAATTCCAGCCCTTTTACTACTGCTTCCCTTTTACTTTATGGTCTCAGTCCGTCTCTTCCTGGTCTTGACGGTGCCACCACATGTGTGTTCATTCTAACCACAATGTACTGCTTTCCATCAATCAAGAGTCTGGTGTCTGATGGGCTGTTTTGCAAACATTCCAGGTTGGACCGAGCCTTTCATTGGTGTAAACTGTAGAAGCTGTATCACATCTCTGCTGTCTTCTTTGCCACCCATCTGCTCTACATATTATATCGGCGGGGAATTCCCTACTTATGAAAGACCATGGTTCAGTCATCTTCCAATTAAACTTAATAAGGAAACAGACCTTCAGAGGCTACTTGGAGGGAAAGGGCAGCCAAAGCTGGAGAGGCATTTGAGGCATAGGGAAGCAGTTGGTTTGAATAAGGTCACAGATTAATTAGAACTGGGCTTCATTAAAGCTGCATGAACATCTGACAGCTTTGCCAGCAAAGGGGATCATCTGGGTGTCTCTGAACAGTCCTTTACTTTGCTGGACACTCATTCTTCAGTTTGGACCTCAGTTCCAGCTGCTGCAGTACACAGAGTCCAGTGCCTGAAAGCATTTGCAAGTCAATTATATGGAATTTTCTATGGCTGCTTAGTTTGGTAAATCATTCTATGCCCCGGGCTTGATCTCTACTCATGTAGGTCTTAGTTTTAGTCTGACCTGCAGCCCTGATGGTATATTTCTTAATAAGGGAGTACATCAAAATACCCAGGCAGGAGGATATATTGGGTGTGTAGGTTTCAGGATGAGCTCTCATGTCTCAGCCATTTACTTCCTCTCTTTAGCTCCCCACCTACCTCCTCTCTCCAGAGAGGCAGGTTTGACTCCAGATACCATTTGAACTACAGAGGTATTTAGCTAGTGCATCACTGCAGGGGCCTGGGACTAGAATCTTATGAATGACTTTGATTCTGAAACAACAGCAGGGCATGCAGGTTGGCTGTGTTTATCCTTTTCCTCATCAAATTGCTTTCTCCACCCTGCAGCCATTTGGAAAGCTAACAATAAATGAATTCATAATAATTTGCAATAACAATGACCCATAGTGGTGTGAAGTGTGACCCATGTTAGACAGCTTATATTTTTGATAATTTGTTTTTAAACTGGCAATTTTTTAAAACCATCATGGGGGTGTATTTAGGGTTGGGTGACCACTCATTGCTGTTTTTATGACTGAAGGGATTTCAAGGTATGAGTCAAACAGAGCTACAACCTGGAAGACCAGGCAAACCTGAATGAGTGGGTCATGCTAACCTAGGGATTTTGAGAAGGACGAGTGCATGTGGACAGGGTCAGGGAATGACAGTGGTGCCAAGAAAATGCTGGCCATGCAGAGGTAGAGGTCCCTGCCTCTACTGCAGCCAGACCAGCAACTGTTTGAAAATGTTTTATATTTTGAAGTTGTAGCTAAGATTTCCTTTGAAAAGCCTTTGAAAAACCTTGCTCTCAAAGAATGAGGGTCAAAAGAATCGATAAGGAACAAGAACATGGAGGCATCTGAGGATAGAGTTTTTGAGGTACCTCCTTTTTACCAAGAATGTGTCTGCTACTCTGTTGATACAAAAGCAGGTTTGTCTGTGATTGTAGCTGGACAGAGGTGGTACCCTGTGTGGAGAATCAGAGGAAGGGTGCTCTTGTGAGGATAGGATAATATCTGACATAATTTTTGCTTTCTCGCTTTTCCCCTTAATTTCTGTAGGAAAGCAGGAGTCCAGGTGCTAAGTTTCCTTACCCAGGAGAGTTTATAGCAGAAAGAAAGCAGAAGCTGCCTACAAAACACTCTCTTCTTTCTGGCTTATGTTTTCCACAAGCCTAATTTTGTTGGTGCAGTTATGTTGAATGCTTTGAACTGGATGGAAGGAAGGAGAGAGAAAAGATTTGAGTAACTTTTCGGGCATGGGGATCAAATGTCAGGATCTTAAAGAAATGCCAAGAGTGCAGAAACAATGGATACTTTTACACATAAGCACTTGGATCTAAGCCATATCGATTTCCTCTCCCTACAAATGTGGTATGAAAGGATGAACCTGCCTTCCTTTGGGGCTATTAGAGCACATTCCTATTTTCTTCAGTCACACAAAACCCAGTCTCTCTGTTCACCAATTGTTACCACGGTCCTTAACAACTGTACCATTTTGAGCTGCCCTGTATGTTTCCCTGTCTTTTCAAACCTTCTCCTCTATTGTGTTTTATAACTCTCAGGTTATCATTAGCTGGTGCTCCTGTATTCTTAACATCTTCGTTGAGAGCTGTATTTTTACCCTAAAAGAATCAAGCTGTCCTTTGATGATATCACTGCTCTGCAGACTTCTTATGTTTACATTTGTCATAAATCAGAGAGAGAGAGAGAGAGAGAGAGAGAGAGAGAGAGAGAGAGAAATAGAACTTTCATAAATCCTTCTGTAATTTCTAAAGTATTTCTTCTCTACCCTTAAAAACCCAACACCAAAAGAGAAATTCTTGTTTTTATTCTTACAGTGGTATTGTAGGAAAGCATTTCTGCTCTGTATTCTTGGATTTCAGAAAGAGGGAAAATGAAAAACAATTCCATCTTGAGGAACACTAAGAGACATTTGTCACTCGAGATTACAATATTGGAGGACGGGAGGTCAAGTGCAGGAGATGTCAAATAAATAATGGTTCTACCTTCAGGAAAGGATGCCTTTGGCTGCGGATCTCAAACAAGCTTGCAGAATCTTTCTTCAAAATTAGTGACATTACTCTGGGGACAAAGCTTTGTTGTTTAAATTACAGTTATGTTTACTTACTATCATCTAACAGAACATTCCAAATAACAGGAATTTGTTTCTCTCATAAAAGAGAAGTCTAGAGACTTGCTATCAAGAAATAGCTAGTGGATGCACTATTATCGAGACATTAGATTTTCTGCTTTTTTACCCCAGCATTCTAGTATGAACCTCCTTATGTTAGAATTCTTTGAAACATGAGCCATGATACCCTAATTCAAGGTAGTAGAAAAGCTAACGAAAGCTTTCTTTAGATTCCTATCTTCTTTTCACAGATAACTTCCAGAATTCGTTCATAATGCTTTCTGCTAAGAACCTGATTACACAGTCACATATAGCCTCAAAGGAGTCCAGGAAAAGTAGTTTATATTATGACCTCTAATAATATTGTCATTCTGACGTAAGAAGAAAAGAGAAAGAATGTCAGTAACAATGAGTGATCTTGGTGCTATTCTTGATTGGAACAGGAGGAATATGTGAGAATTAGTTATAGGAAATGTGCTAGGCCTTGCTGGTAAAGAGAAAGGCAAGGAACACTGAATGAAAAATTATTGATGAGCCAGACTATTAGGAAACATACTGAAGATGAGGCAGGGTGAAAAGAGAGAAGGTCTATGTGAATAGCCTAATAGATACATGTTATTGTTAACTGAACCATTGGATGGGGAGATTAAATATACTTTACTTCCACTCAAAAATTCATGTTAAAAAAAAAGAGGATTTCTTTTAGTTTGATGCACAGTCCCTTGTGAGTCACCTAGACATGTTCTATAAATATTTATCTTAGTAGGGACACATTTTATTTGAGAGTAATCTTGTAAAGAAATAAGTACAGGATGTATACATATGCACTAGATACAAAGGGAGAAAAATAATTAAAAAACTAATGGTAGATAAAAAAACCCAAAATATTGCCAAGGAGAAATACAAATTATGATCAAACACATCATCATTCATAAACATAACACAATGATGTAATTGCTTCTAGAAATAAGGATCTGAAAGATAAGATACAAGGAGATGCTGCATGAGAAGACAAGAGAAACAGGAAAAAAACAATGAGCTCAACCATGGAATAAGGTGGCACTGAAAATGACACACATAACTGAAAATAAGGTGAGGACAAGCGAAATGTAGATTGTCATGAATATTTTTCTATGTCTTCTCATTTCAAGAGATGTCATGTGCTGCGCCTTTGTTGAGGTGACTCTTTGCTTGCCCAGTGGGCTTCAATTTTCAGCAAGCCTCAGAGAGGCCTTCTCTGTTACCACTGCATCAATTTCTACATTCTCAACCAAGAGTGCTTATCACTTGCTAAATATCCAAACTATCTCAAAATTTAAAAAGCTGATTTTATCACCTGAGAGTTTCCTTCTGCAATTTGCCAACTCTCTTTCAGTTTAAGGCGGTGGTCTCAACAAGGGACTATCCCTCTCCTACACTTTGGGATACTTGACGATGTCTGAACACAACTTTAGCTGTTGTTACTGGGGGTGGAATATTGTGTTCTGTGGCTTCTGGTGACATGCTAGTGGAAATCTGCTAAGTGTCTTGAGATTCAAAGAACAGCCTCCTCAGCCAAGAATGATCAGTTCTAAAATGTCCATAATGCTGAAGTTATGAACAATGAGCTGTTAACAGAAATAATGTGGATCTCCTAACTTAGAACAAAAGAGGCATGGCATTCTTCTTCCACCTTCAATTCTGCATCTCAGAGCATGAATGTGAGGAATAAGCTTGCGCAGGCAACTTGGACTAAAAGGCAAGAGAAACACCCTAAGTATAGTGGAATGGAAAACTAGAAGAGCTGGGGTTACTGGTACATTTCTCCTTCTTTGCTTTATGTATTAATTCAACACTTTTTGGCCTGCCTCTGCTGAATATTGTGGGCTTTGGCCTTTACTTGAATGAGATGAGAAACCACTGGAGAATTTTTAGCAGAAGAGGGACATAATCTGACTTAGCATTTTAAAGGATCACCCTGGCTATTGGTATTAAACTAAATGGGGGTTGGGTGGGGAGGGGGCGACCAGAAAAAACTATTACAAATAGTCATGTAATCAGTGATGGCAGCTTAGATTAAAATAATACTGTGAAGGTGGCAAGGAATAGTCTGATTCTGGAAATGTTTTTAGGTCTAATAGGGATGATCTGCCAATGGATTGGATAGATGATCTTAGACTCAAAGCAGTCAGTGATGATGTAAAGGTTTTGGCTAAAGTGAAGGAAGGATGGGGCTGCCATGTATCAAGTTGGGTAGCTGCAGTAGGGGAAAATTGATTTTGAAAAGTTTTATTAGAAATTCTCATTAGAAATATGTCTTATAAGTTGAACCACTCAAAATCATTCAGTTTTGACCTATAAAAATGGCAATTTTATATGAATTCCCTTATTTAAGTTTGTAGTTCAAAGGAGAATTCTCAGCTGGGCTCATACATTCTGTGCTGTCTGAGTCACATAGGTGCCATTTGACTTCATGAGGCTGTCTGTTATCTCCCAGGCCACGTGTGCAGATAAAGCCCTGTTAAACACAAGGCAAAATGTTGATAGAACTGCCTTTTTACCAGATTGGGAAAACATTTTGTTCACATCTTTCTCAAACCTGAGAAAGCATGAGAGAACTTTGCATCTGTGGGCAACATGAGAATTTGGTACCCCTGGTTGTATTGCCTTGGAGTGTGGGGGAGGGCTGCTTTCTGCTTTGCAAGTCACACAAAGTCGTGTCCAATGGGCAAAAAAAGTGACCAACACTGACTTGTTTCGATTCATTCGTTTTCTGGGGAGGTGCGAGCACTTCTCCTTTGAATTCCTTTCCTCTCTTATTCCCAGCAGTTATCACTTCTTTTTTGAATATTAAAATATGTAGGGAAAAACTTATAGGTCATAAGTAAAGAGCTCAGTGAATATTCACCAAATGAACCCGCCAGTATAATGCAGACCCAAATTATAACATTGTTCATTAGAGTCCCAGCAACTTCCATCAGAAGCTCTCAGTCACTACAAATACAATTTCCCCCTCATACCATGAAAATGCATTTTCCACAGTATAAAATTCTATTTATAGATATCTGGTGTTCTTCTATTTTTGGCAGTCATGAATAATTCTTTTGCAATGGCTCTTGTTCCTGTGTTTTGATGAATATTTGTATTTATTTTTGCTGTATGTCTGCATGGGGTTGGAATTTCTGGATCGGAAGATTTGGACTGAGTGAGTACAGGAAGAGTTTTCAAGGCGGTGTGTCAATGTATTGTCTCCCTAGCAGTGTGTAAAAGTTCTGAGTACACCACACCATCATCAACACTCGAGGTTTTCTGTCTTTCATTTCTGCCATACTGTGGTTCTGGCTCCCATGTTTTGATAGCTAATGAAGCTGAGCATTTCATTATGCATGTACTGGCCAGTTGGAAATCCTCTTTTGTGGAGTGCCTATTCAATTATTTTGCCCATGTTCCTGTTGGGATATTTTCCCATTCTTGCATTATTTATGAATTCTGGATGTGAGTTCTTGGTAGGATATATGTGTTTCACATATTTTTGTTTTCTCAGTGGCATTTTTTTGATTAGCAGAATTTTAAGAAACGTAATGGCATCCGATTTATTGAAATTCTCTCCTGTGTTTATTGTATTTTCATCTTGTTTGGGAAACATTAGTTTACCTCATGATTCTGAAGGTGTTGTTCATTGTTTTCCTTTAAAAGATGTAGTTTGGCTTTTATATCTTCATCTACAACCCATTTTAAATTGATTTTCTTTTTTGTGCTGGGTATTTAACTCAGGGACACATGTATACCAAACGTGTGCTTTATCACTGAGCTAAACCCCCTGACATGCAACTGATTTTTGTGCACAGTGTGTGTTATGATATAATCTTCACTTTTTCTTTTTAAATATTCAGTTGGCCTAGCATTAATTCATCGAATGACCTCATTCACCCTGTGATATCATCTTTGTCATAAATTGACTGATTGTGGACATGGACTCTGTTCCTATATTCTGTCCTATTGTTTTCTTTTTCTATCCTTGTGCCTACAAATCTCTCCTAATTACTGCAGCCTTGTAATGTCTTGATGTCAAGTCTTCTCACTTTGATTTCGTTTTTTATCATTGTCCTTGAATCTTTCTGGCCTTATATTTTCCATGTGCATTCAAAATTCATATTATTTCCTAAAAAATGTGCTGCTGAGAGTTAGGATTTAATATGAGCTGCACTAAATTTTGCAATCATTTTGAGGAGAATTATCAGGATTTACATTATTGAATCATGTAATCTGTGAGCCTGGAATATCCACTGATTTATTTAGGTCTTGTGAAATTTCTCTCGATAATATTTGGTGGTTTTCTCTGTAGAAGTCTCGCATGCCTTTTTGTTAGACATACTCTTTGACATTTGATTATTTTCACACTTGTGTAGAGAGTGTCTGTTTGAGAATTTTGTTTTCTACCTCTTGGTTTCATGTCTTGTGTAGACTGTGAACCCTCAAAGGATAGGGATTCATTCTTCTGTTTCTTACACAGTGGCAGAAAGAAAAGGGGAGGGAGAGGCAAAGACAGGAAACAATTTAGCGCCATTTGGGAAATGGACTGAAATGATGCTGGCTTGTGTGAGGGCACTTGAAATGTGTCCACCATGATGATTGCCTGCGAAGTTCCAGATGTGATGGGCGCCTGTGATATCATGACTATGTCGTTTAATACAGTTGGTTGGGTGTGTTGGGAGGGACAAAGCAACTTCTTAGAACAACCTTTGACTCAATGACCATCTCTGAATATGTCTTTTGGTTTCATTTTTATTGCTGTTTTCTTTCTGCTTAAATTCTTCCACATACTGCCATGATCAGAGTTTCTTCCTGTCAGTGGGATGATTCCAGCTTCAGAGACAAATGCTCCCGACCCTCAGCAGACGCTGGAGCCCTACTCTGCTTCATGTGGAAAACCTTTCAGAGACAGGGAGGCTTTGCCCTCTGCTCTCTTCCTCTCCTCCAGCTGCTTAATTATTAAGCTATCAGGTAAGCATGGCAATTTGTACTAGTCTGTTTCTTTGAATACAAATATAACCTCAGACTTCAGGATTTGAACCTTACTGTTCCTCGGCAGATCACCTGTGCGAATGTTACCCAACAGGGAACCATCAAGATGCATAATGCAGTCTCCTTAAAGACTTGAGAAAAGATGCTACTTTAGCAATGGCACAATGAATAGTCTCTCATGATATTGAATCATTTCTTTGTTTTACTCTTAAGTGTAGAAGATAGAATAAATTTTGTGTCCTAGTATCTGATCACCAGCTCTGTGGGTAGGCATTGAAATGGCTGGGCCTGTTGGAGATCTGGATTTTTTTAAGCTAGTGATTTTCTTTAGGAATGGTTGTCCTAGCCCATTTTGTGTTTCTGTAACAGAGTGTCTGAGGCTCCATAATTTATAATGATCAGGAATTTATTTGGCTCATGATTCTGGAGCCTAGAAAAATCCAATATTAAAGTGTTGGCAACTGGTAAGACCTTCTTGCTGTGTCATTATATGGCGGAAGATAAGGTGTGAGATGGGAAAGCAGGAGGACTCGTCTTTTTGTAAATAACTCATTTCTGCCATGATAAACTGACTGCTGCCATACTGTTATCTACCCATTTGTGAAGGCAGAGTCCTCCTGATGGCACAGCCACCTCTCGTTAGGTCCCATCCCCCAACACTGTTACACTGAAGATTAAATTATCAACCTCTGTGTTTTTGGGGAGGCATTGCTACCGTAGCATTGGGCGTTGGGCTAGTTCATTGTTTTACCAACTTGAATAAAACATGACTAATAGATTAGTTAGCACAATTCTAGGTGTGTCTGGATGGTGGCCATACTGAAGAGGGAGGATCCACCCTGGGTGTGGGCGGCCCTAACCCACAGCCTTGTAGCCTGAATGGAGTAAAAAGGGAAAGAAGAATGATGTCTCGCTTCCATTTTCTTTGGAGGAGCTCCAGTCTTCACCATCACCTTTGGATGTCTGTCTCCAGGCTTCCTTGCAGACCCTTCAGCGTCCTGATATGAATTCAGAGGTGTCTCTGCAATAAACTCTAGGCTTTTGAGTTTTGATTGGATCCTGCAGCTCTCCAGTGCACAGATGGCTCTTTTGCATTTTTCCACACTTGACTCTGCAGGTGCACGTTGTAAACCTATGTTGTAAATCAGGTAGTGATTTCGTCTAGTGAGCCTTGATACAAGCATGTTGACCTGTCAGGTCGGATGGGAAAATATAAGGCATTTCTGGGAAAGTTGGTACAGAGTCATGCTCTCCTTCCTGTTAACACTCCGAGTTCCTGAAATTGAGCCATTTCTAGACTTTTAAATTTCGTGAGCCAATACACTTGTTCCTGCTTAACCAGTGTAGTTGAGGGTTTATTTTGTGTGTGTAATTTCTGGTGTTTATGTTTGTGCCTCCATATCTGTACGTGGAATAAATATAATTCTAGCAAATATGGTGGCCAAAAAACTTTGTGTAGGACTCCTTTACCTGAGTCTTGATTCTTGATCATATTATTTTGGTATGTTAAGGTTGCTGAAAATGTACACAATAATTTTTAAGTAAAGTTTACTTGTAATTTAAACATCATTCCTAACTATCTTACCCATGGATGTTTGAGGCCAGAAGTCACATATAGGCCAGAGCTATTGTGCCAGTATAAAAAGCTGTACAGTAGTTTCCACTGCATGCAATAAGACAGTGTGACAGAAGGAACTGGACTCTTGCCTACTTCCCAGTGTAACTGGACTCTTGCCTACTTCTCAGTGTAACTGGACTCTTGCCTACTTCCCTGTATCTGGA
>NW_022900939.1:13509289-13595722 GCF_012274545.1 Fukomys damarensis | reverse complement strand
ACTCTTGCCTACTTCCCAGTGTAACTGGACTCTTGCCTACTTCTCAGTGTAACTGGACTCTTGCCTACTTCCCAGTGTAACTGGACTCCTCTTGCCTACTTCCCAGTGTAACTGGACTCTTGCCTACTTCCCAGTGTAACTGGACTCCTCTTGCCTACTTCCCAGTGTAACTGGACTCTTGCCTACTTCCCAGTGTAACTGGACTCTTGCCTACTTCCCAGTGTAACTGAAAGTGATCACAGACACATCTCTTTATCAGGGTGGCTCTCAGTTTCCATGTCAGAAACATGGTGCTAATAATACCTGCCCTGTCTTTAGGTTACGTGAAACAAAAATGAGATCAACATAGACTTATTTCAAATAAAAATCTACTAAAATCACATGTGTCATGATTGCTATTATCTTTCATTAAAGGAAGATTTGGGAATGTCTTTAACCATGTCGGTGTTTCTAAGACGAAAATAGAAAGAACAGTATATTTGCCCAAAAGTTTTGAAATATCTACTTACTTTTCTAATCTAAGCATCAGTCCATTTTCATAGAGGCAGATTTAATTCATGAGATTCTGCTTCAGTGGTGTTTGGTGAACTCACCAGAGTAGGTTTACAGTTTTAAAGATGCACTAAGGACAGTTTTCTTATCAAACTGATGGCCCACTTGAATAAAAGACCAAAGGGCCAATGGTAGTTTTTAAGGGATCTGTTGCCTACTCGGCTTTCATTCTCCTTGAATCCTTATGAATCCACTTTTTGTTTGGAAGTGCACTCTATCACCAGCTCCTGGAGAAGCCCTGATTCTGTGCCAATAAGCTCCTGGCTTTCTCATGGTGACAGCTACTTGTCCAAGGATGGAAAGGTCCATGTGAGTAGTGCAGTCAGACTGAAAAGCAGAATTTTGTTTCTCTTCTGTTGGATGTGTACTGCAGTTCATTTGTCTAGGATGAGGGAAAGCAAGCCTCAGACAAAACTGATACCCTAGGAGGGCAGAGAAGAATGACAGAGAGCTTGGGCCTGGGTTTGATGGCATCATTATGGTTCTGGACTTCTGGATGTAGGTATTCCTTCATTTCCTTGTTAATCAAACCATGTTGAGTCTGCATTTTCTTTTCCTTGGTGCCAAAGATATTCTCAGTCATTTCATATATTTTTAGGGACTTTGTGAGTATATTTGAGATGAAATTACAGTAAAAACTGTTCGGTGCTCTCTTCTTGTTTCTGTTAATGTGGATTCAAACTTCTTTTCCTTTCTTAGGAAGATCAGAAAGAACATATTAATCAGTTGTATTCGGAATTGAGCAGGGTTCAATCATTAGCATATATATTACTATGCCAATATATGATTTTCATTTAAAAACTTAATGCTTTGAGGGCTGCTATGGGTAGTCAGATTGGAAGTTCCAGTAAGTAGGATTGTGAGATTGATCAATTAAAATATAGGATGCCCACATAAATTTGAATTTCAGGGTAAATATTTTTAAAAAGGTATATCAAGGGCTGGGGATTTAGCTCAGTGGTTTGGTGGCCTGTCTCGCAAGCGCAAGGACCCAAGTTCAATCCCTGGTACCAAAAAAAAAAAAAAAAAAGGTATATCCCATGATATACTTGGCAGACAGTTATACTAATGTAAAAAGATACTTAGTATTTATCTACTATTCAGACTACTTTAGCTAAATCAGAGCTTGAATAATTTTAATATCTATATAATTGTGAAAACAAAATTATATGTTAAGAGGATATAGAACTTGTTCCCCTTGACTGTGTGCCTGGCTAAATATACATCATATATAACTAAAATAAAAGTAATTTTTAAAATAAGATAATGCTGAGGACACATTTACTAAACAAATTTTTTCACATGAGCCCTCTAAGTACTAAGAGAAGAAGATACTTACTGGGTCTCACATATCACAATACATAAATGAGCTTTTATTGTATTTTGGGGTAAGTGGGTCCAGAGCTTGGAGCAATTTTTCTAGCTCTTTTTTCCAGATAAATGTGAGTCTAGGGTAAATTCCTTGGTGTATTCTGAAGGAAAAGTGAAGGAATTCACAGTTAACAAGTTTGGAGGGAATGAGTAGAGCTGTAAAGTGGAGACATAATCAAAAGTCAGGACATAGACAGAAAGTTGGACAGAAACATTATGATATTTCCTGGGTCACTGCTGCAAATCTGGCCGAAGCACCCAGGTTTCTGAATAACTTCTTGGGTCTCTCAGGTAGAATATGGATTATTCAGATTTCCAGTTAGAGTGCAGGATCAAAAAATGCAATTATATTCAGAATTTCTAGTAACTAACCCCATTATTTCTTAGAATAACACAGCGTTAGGTACATTTTTGCCTGTTGTTTTGGAGTTTTGGCTATTGCTCTAAAGGTGGAAAAACAAGTGCATTTGGATGCCAAGAAAAATGTCATCCTAAAGCCAAGTGCTAGTCCATTAAATTTGGCAAACCAATGGCATTGTGAGTGTTTTGCAGCCCTGGGGACAATCAGCTGTAGCCTATATGAGGTTTAGAGAGAGTTATCAGTAATGTACATTTTCCTTCATCTCTCTTGAAGTTGGGAGTGTGTGGTTTCCCCTCACTTGAAGTAGAGGGAGAAGAGCTTTGGGGGACTCACCCGAAAGCTTAGGGTATGATTCCTTTAATAGAAAGCATGATACTTCTACTGAGTAAGGGGTGAGGTTCAGAGGGGAAATTCTTTAGCTAGAGCTACTTGCTTGGATTCATTATGGATGAATTGCAGGAGCTAAAGGCACTAAAGAGAAGAACCAGTTGGTGTCTAAGTAGAGTGGATGTTAGAAGAGGCAGCTTCCTCACTGAAGAAGTGCAAAGGTTTCTGGAAGGATAATGTATGAAAAACCTGCCAAACTATCTATAGAAAAATTGGCTTTACACTCTAAGAGAACCACACCAAGTCACCATTTTCCCTGCCTCATAAACTGTACTTATATGCTCTCTACCTCTTACCTTCATTCCTTCTATACCTCTGATAGTTAATCTTGACTATCAATTTGATTGGCTTGACATATACATAGGAGATTAGCAAAACATACTTCTGGGTATGTCTGGTTGAGTAATGGGGATATGACATTGGAGACTACCATATCTAATTCTGGGTCCATTTCCTTCTGGCTTTTCCTCTCCCTCTCCTTGGCTTCACCATGTTTTTCTCCCATAATGTTTCTGCCTCAGAGCAAATAATCATGGACTGAAACTTCTGGAAGCCTGATCCAAATAGACCTCTTCAATAAGTTGTATATGTCAGGTATTTGTTTTAATACCAGCAATGCAAAGCTGACCAATATAGAGCTCAAGCCTGGAGCATTTAGAAACTATTTCTAGAAACACATTGCGTGGGAAAGAATGGAATTCATGGGGCAGCCCTATTACAAAATTCATACCAAAGACATGTCTGGGAGAAGGCAAGAGAAATTCTATCTTGAATGCAGTTTTCAGCTTTTATTCCTAGCTGATTGTGGTTTCGCTGGATGTGTTGTTTTAATCATTCAAAAGTCTGTTGACCTGAAAGGACTGGGAAGCCAGGAGGTCTACCTGACTGTAATCCCAAACTGGGGATCAAGGAGTTCACAGAGTAAGCTTAGCTGGCCATAGGAAGAAGACTACAGTTGATTATGTGGCCCATAACATAGTGATTACTTTGGCAAATTGAGTATACCTCTTATTGCAATACCCTGGAGGCCAGATATTTACAGGCAGGCTTAAAGAAGGGTTTAGGGCAATCCCAATCTGTGGCTATCTATGAGACCTTCTAATTCTTTATATTTATTCTCTGTTATTGGTAGCATAGACAGTTTTCATAATTCTGTAATCTAAAACTTTGGAAAGAATGAACATCTTTTGTTTTTGAATTTGACTATTACAAGGCAGTAACAATTTATGATACTTATTATAAAGATTTATCAATAAGGAAATGAAAGGTATGTGACTGAGGTTTAATGAAGACATATCCCACTTACTTAAATCTTGTAGGTCACATTATACACAGCAAAAAAGTGATATTTATAATATTAACCAAAGAGGATGATAGTATCTGGAATAGTATGCATACATATTTCTCAAAAGCCTCCCATCTCCACCACTATTACCCTAGTCTAGTCTGAACTACCGTAATTTTACAGTCCCCTTATTGGTTTCTCTTCTTTCAAATTTGTCTTTCTCATTCTAAACCATTCCTGCTAGGGAAGTCCAGTGAGGTTGAACAATTACTCTTGAGGGATTGTAAATACTTACTTGGGAATCACAGAGTTTGTCTGATCATATATGCTGAGTACATGTTCACTGTGTTGCTGAAGTTACCTTCACAACCACCTCTTTGTCCAGTTATGAGAAAAGGCCATAGTTATAGACCATTATTGTCACCATCATCCCCACCATCACCACCACCACCGCCACCACCACCACCACCACCATCATCATCATCATCATCATCATCATCATCATCATCATCTCTGTCCACATCATTGAAGTCTTGCTAGGCTCAAATGCAAATTCCCTGATGGCTCACAAGGTCCTTCATGATTTCTTTTTACTTATTCTTCAGGTCTCATTTCTTGCCACTTGTTTTCTTGCACCCAACATTATAAGCAGAAGGACAGGGAAGGGGGAATAAGGGAAAAGGAAAAAAATATGAGAAAAATGTAAAAATGGAATTAAAGTGTTTGAAGGGGGAGAGGGAAGGGGAGGGTGAAGGGAGGGCAGGGACAAGGGGAGAAAATGAGAGCCAAGACCTGGCTTGTAAAGGTACAAGATCCCAGTAATGAATGGAACTGTACTGTCTACCTAGAATGTCCCAATACATTAAATTAAAAAAAAAACATTACAAACAAAAAGAATCTGTGGTGCTTCAAAAGTTCCAAGTCATCTTTCAGTTTCATGTCACAGCACCTGCTATAGTAGTCTTATTGAGTACTATATATTGCACTGAGTAGTCTTATTGCTCAAGCTGCTGTTTGGACATTGTGTTCAGGCAGTGTTCCCTGCTCCCTAAGCCTTTGGTTAGAAGCCATTTCCTGTGTGTTCACAGGAGCCATCTCCTCCTCTTGTTACAATGTGGTACTGCTAGAGATTTATTGCTCCTTTATTGGTCCATTTTCTTTTTACCATAAGCTTTGTGAGTGTAAGAATGGTAAGAAGTCTTGTATATTCCATTGCACATCTCCACAGTGACCTGCAGGTAATGCTCAATGAATGAATGAATGAATGTACAATAGAATAGTAAAATGACAATTGCTACATCATTCATAGTATAAGATTCAGTACAGTCAAAATCTCAACCATATTTCTTCTAAGTTAAAAAAGAAGAAAGAGACCTTGGAGAAAAAAATATTAAGCATTGAAATAAAAAGTAATTGTCCTTAACAGTTGATTGACCAGAAGGTTAAACTATATAGACTTTCCCTACGACTCAACCCGCACTGTCTTAGGGCACATGTATTAATCTCAGTTCCTCATTTTGTTTTTCTTTATATGAGCATGCTTGAAATTCTGCTTTTATTCCTTAATTTTAGGAGATTTAACCACTGAATTTGAATCTTTGCACAACCTTCCTCCTGCTTGTGTAATATAAATTTCTCACTTTTCATGAGATAGATGGCATGGTAGAAGGCCCTTAAAAGTTTCACAAATACTTAGTAAAATAGTTCAGCATCACAGACTTTTGGAGCTAGAAGGGAAATCTTTGAAACGGGCACTGAATGTGCATTTTCACATTTAATCATAACCGATGGCTGCCTTTAGTGAAAGCTGATGTCACACCGCTAAACACCTGCTGGTATCCTTATATGTGCTGGTGTCCTTTACTGAAAACATCGACTAGTAGAGGACACTTGGTCTTACTCAACACTATCCCCAGACTTCAGTACAATTTTCTTTCCTAGAGCTAAATTTTCTGGTAGGCAGATAAAGAGGCACATCTGGAAAATCTCTAAGGAAAATATCTACCTTCAGAGTTCGTCTGTCACTTTTAGGTCAGGCATGTGGTGAGTGCCACATTACCTTTGAGGCACATCAAGAGTACAAACAAGTGGAAATTGTTGTTAATGATACTTTAAAATGACAACATTCGTGAGTCTTTATCTCTTTTTTTACTGCAGCCTCAGCAGCCCTGAGAATATTGCTTAGCACACAGTAATCTCTTGACAAATATTCAATGATTATAAGAATGGATTAATTTTGAGCACCTTTGCTTTTGTCCTATATATATATATGTATATGTATATAATTTCATTTAATCCTCACAAACATTCAGAAAGCTATG
Source organism: Fukomys damarensis (assembly GCF_012274545.1). NCBI lineage: Eukaryota > Metazoa > Chordata > Mammalia > Rodentia > Bathyergidae > Fukomys > Fukomys damarensis. The sequence goes on along the minus strand of NW_022900939.1, from coordinate 13,589,445 downwards.
TATTTATCCCACCCGAATATGAAACTGAGACCACATGACACAGCTAATAACATACAGAACCTGAATTCAGATTTAGTTTGGACTAACTTGGATGCTTGTGCCTTTTGCAGAAAGTCAGATTGTCTTTTTCTAGCATTCTAACTCCATGATAGTCTTAGCAGACTTCCTTGTGGGAATCCAGATTTTGTGTGTTTTCTGGTATGAGAGATACTATTGAGGAAAACCTTGGCAGGAATGAATTAGGAAAGAGTCATAATCTTCATTGTTAAGGTCTCGATCATAATGTGAGGAGATCTCATTCTTAAAAAAAAGGTGCACCTTAAAAAAATAATAAAGATTTAGTCCAGATAAACAACTATAAAACCTTCTCAGCATGATTAGCTTACAAATAATAACTCAGATTCTCCCAGAAAAAAATGAGTTTTTTTTTTCAGCAAATAAGAAGGAGCCAAGGAGGCTATTGTTCATGCACCTTATTAGTGAGCTCACAACTTTGACACTCTGCTCTTCCCCTTGTCATCTTTTCTCCTCTTATCATCAAGTCCGGTTAGAAGCAGGGTGCTCCGGATATCATTTTATTTCTTTTTATTTTATGATGCTGTTTTTATCATGTAGTTTATAGTTCCTCTTCCATCTGCCACGCAGGCTCACACAATTCCGGTGCTACATCGCTTTCATTAACGTAAAGCCTTTTGAAATTTGCTGTGAGTGCTCTAATGATTCATATACAGTGGGCTACATTTTGAAAACAAAAGGAATTAATTTTTAAAAACCTTACTTTTAAAAAAGTGTGGCCACTGGTAAGTTTTAACTTAGGCATGCGGCTCCCATAGACTCGTGACATAGGACATCAGTGGTGCGAACTCTGATTTTTAGCATCATCGGAGGGACCCACCACCCTCAACAGCCCACACAATATTTGTTAACAATGCGAAAGGCCTCAATTTCTCAAACTCTATGAGTGCTTTTGCTCAAGCTCTTTCATTTTAGCTGCCTGGATTACTACTTTTATGCACACATTGGAATTCTGTCCTCTAAGGCATAGAATACATATGATTACCTTTGAACACATTTTTAGGCTCTAAAAATGCTTAGGCTCTTCATGGCACTTTTTTGATATCACCTTTTTGGAAACTTCTACTGTATGATTAGCAGACACCTAACATCCCTGCTGCTCTGTCTTTTTCTTTCTTCATAGGAGACATTGCTAATGTATTGTGGCCCTCTCATATCAAACCTGATCTTCTTATGCAAATTGTCCATGTAGCACTCTAAGCAGCAACTGCCTAAGATTCAAAGGAAAGACGTGGTTTCAGATACTGAGATGAATTAATAGCCTGGATATCTCAGAGGCCTGACGTTAATTGTATGAAGATTTTCTATTCAAGTGGAATTATCAGAGGAGGATTCAATGTTACCATTCTCCAAAAAGAATATGTGTGAGTCATCATATATTTGCATAATATTATTGTCCTTGTTCATGATCATGGCAGCACAAAAGGTGAGAGATTACTCAGAATCCATGTGCAGATTAACTTCCAGAAAGACCCAGAGGGACTGCTTTTACCTGAGACCCTTTGTGATGAGAAAGTCTCATGCACAACACAGCCCTGAACTGAAGCTTATATGGCTTTTTATTGATAAAACCAGAAAGCAAGGATAAAGGACAAAAGGAGGACACCTGTTCAGGAATTCATGTAGAGGACCGGGAAAGGACAGAGAAAGTATAGGGAAAGGACAAAGCCATCTGCTATATGACTAACCTTAGAACTAATCTGAGTAATTAATCAAAATATAGGGAAGACAAAGGCCAGAGCATATATTCCTTAAGGCAATGGTCTATTGCCTTGTATGCTATTCCATAGTCTTTAACCATGAATCCCAGGAAGTTTGGGCTGCGGCTGTAAAGGTCCCTTTATCTCTGCAAATCTGTCTTGCACATACCACTGGCCATAGCCCCACATATCATTTCCCGCCTTCTTAGACCCCTATTAATTGTTTTTCATACTTTTGCCACTTTCCACATCTTTATTTCCTTAGGTGTTTCTCTTTCCATGAGCCTCTTACTAATAAAAAATTTAGGAAAACGGACTCTTTCAAAGTATATGGGTTGTGCAGTTTTTCCAGACTGTTTTGTAAATAACGGAGTACTTGATACAAAGACAACACTGTTACACAGTGAAGCCACAGGGAACTTTTCTGTGACCCATATGAAAGTTATCTTTGTGATGAGATAGGATGGAGGTGGGAGAGGCCTGGAAAAGAGAGACAAATTTTATGAAATATTGCTCTTTTCAGCCGATTTGTCCATTACTTTCTATGGAGTGGGTAGTTTGTAGTTCCCAATTTTCTTGAGCAAACAATTCCTTGTTATCCTTCTGCAAGTTAACAAGGTACAGATTGTTAGTATTCCTTCTCTGTGACAAAAATCAACCTTACAGAAAAAAAATATTTATTTTGGCTCACATTTTCAGAGGGTTTAGTCCATAGTAGGCTGGCTCCAAGGCAGAAAGGTGTGGTAGAGGAAAGCAGTCAGGAAGGAGAAAGGGGGGGTGAGGGAGAGAGAGAGAGAGAAAGAGAGAGAGAGAGAGAGAGAGAGAGAGAGAGATGAGAGAGAGAGAGAGAGAGAGAGAGAGAGAGAGAGAGAGAGAGAGAGAGAGAGAGAAGGGAGGAGTCAGGGACAAGAATACACACTTCCAGGTCGCACTCCTAGTGACCCCTTTTCCAACCAGGTGCCTCCTACCATCTAACAGCACATTGTATTATAAATTCATCAGCAGATTAATTCATAAAGGGTAGAATGCCCCTGTGATCCAATCACCTTACAAAGTCCCACCCCTGAATACGTGAGACATTTGAGGAATATTTTAGATCTAAACCATAAATGTTTAACATAGTCAACTATATTACATAATTTGCTTTCACGGAATTTGTAGTCTAGTTGCTGAAGTGAGATAACCACAAGACAACTTACACAACTGCTAAACGACAGGGTGTGATAGCAAGATAACGACTGTTTTAGAAAATGGTTAATTTGCCAAACACATTATGCAGACAGAAACTGGATCCTCAGGGGGAAATAACTCTGTGGGGAGGAGGAAATACTGATCTGAACACAAGTGTGCTCTTCTCCAGGCATTCATGCAAAGGAGACATCATAGGTGAAACATGTTATAATAATAAAGCACAGCCCTTGGCTGGCGCTGAAGTCAGAATCGATCAGCTTGTCTTTGGAAGATCTATGCCTTGTGACCCAAAGAGGGAAGTCTAGCCCTGCACTTGAGGGTTGTTGGAGAGCAACAGGGGAGAGAATGATTTCTTCTGATCAGTGCAGAGTAGTGCTAAGGATCAGATATAAGGCATTTGTTCATCCAGCCTTTGGTTTTGCTTTGGCCTCCCCAGAGGAAACAGCCTTTTTCCTTGCTTATTTCATAAACAGTTGTGGTCAAAAGGAAGAGATTCTAATTGTGTCAGATCTGAGATGAGACAGAGCATAGACTGTTCCTGAGTGGAATAAGATATGTGATGGCAGGAGAGGAAAGTAAACAGATCTCTCTGGAAGTGTTTAATACTCTTACATGAATGCTTCTTTAGCTGCGGTAGCTGTACTGATCAGAGCAGTGCCAAGTCTCACATAATAGAACCCAGTAATTAATCTATGGAGACACCTCGGTGACAGATCAAATCCAAGATAAGGTGTTTCTTGGCATTTCATACTGTTCAATATTGGTATAAAATTGGCATCAGAAAATAGCCCTTTTGTTGGCCAGGAAGGTCCATAGTGCTAGTGCAAAACTATTCTCTTGTCAGCCCACCTTGGGCTGCTTTTCAATTTTTAAACATGTAGCATAATTTTAAGTGTTTGAGCAATAAATCTGAAGCACAGAGAAATTATGAACACTTCCTATGATAGTCAGAAATGTCCAGAAATCCAGACAATGTTATTTTTCTAGGTTTCCCGGATAGTACAGAAACCAGGACATTCTACACGTGCTGTTCGTGCAGGAACTGGATCTGTGGTCAGATTCATGTTTGTGCAAATCATTTCCTTTCTCTGCACCTCATGAAACAATTGCCCCCCTAAAACAATGACAGTGACATTTACAGACCATTTAATAAGTGCTAAACATAGCATCCTAAGTACTTTGTGCTTACTACCTTGGTTTATCTCCAAAATAATCTCATGAATTAAGTTCAAACATCTTTATAATTTTAGAGACAATAAGCTGAGAGTTAAGCAGTCAGGTAGTTTTCCCAAGGTGGTTAGCAATAGAGCCAAAGTTCAAATCTGAGAGCTCTTACTTCCAAATTTACTCTCTCCACCACTATTATACTCTTTTAGCTAAAGACTTTCTGTCTTTCAAACACATATATCAATAATTCTGTGAATAGCTATTCTGTTTAGTACTAACAGCAACTGCCTTCAGAAGTATGAGTTTTAGGGGAGGATCTTATCTGCTCTGGTTCTCATATTTTATTCTCATTTGATTTGTTCTAATTCGATGTGACATAAAAAACATTGAGTCCTGCTACTGTACCCTAATACTTGTGTTGTGTTCCAAAGTTAAACATAAAAACTCTTGCCTGTAGAAATTTTATTTAATCTTAACCATTGGCTATTAGGTAAGAAACAAACAAGGCAAATGTTACTATCCTCATTTTTTGAAGAGGTTGGGAGTTAAAACATTTAGCTAGGGGTTACCTAGCAGATATTGGATCCCACACTGAAATCATGCTTTGCCCACTGTATTGTGTTATGTGCCTTTTGGGCTGTTAGGAAAATCTATTTTGTCTTCATCGATCAAGTTGTGAAGTACAAAGTAAGAACTTGGAGAAAGCCCCAGTCATGGTTTCTTAGTGAATACTAGGAAAACCTCTGTTCTTCAGTTTCTTACGTGCATTCGAGGGATTCTGTGTACACATTTAGGACAGAATTCCATGAAGCTGAATTAATATCTGCCAGGTGGCTGGGCCTGGATGCTGATTTTTCCATAGGCAGGTGCTCCGTTACTCAGCCGTGCTCCTTGTCAGGGGAACCCAAGCCCACTAGCTGGGTGGCTCACTCAAGCATTGTCTGAACACAGCCTGGTCATCCTTCCAAATCCCAGGACAGCGGATTTCCAGACAGCAGTTCTGACTGATGGACCTGCTGACCTTAGGCAGCCTTGTCATGTTGTGACACCCTTCACGTGCATCTCCCGCCAAGGGGGCTGCAGGCTATCCATGCCCTTGCGCGAGACTTTACTCTGTGGTTTTCGAGATGGACACTCATTCTCCCTGGAAGTATTCTCTCCAAGCACTCAGGGCTGACAGGTGTTCATTCTGGATGTCTCGCCGGTCGGCAACTGTAGCTTCATCCATCACACAAAGCAAGGCGGGCTGGGCACCCTGAGGATGTGCTCTCGCAGTGTCTGTGTTAAGTGTTTACCAGGGTTCATGCTGTTGTTGGGCCAAGTAGATTAGTGCTGATGATCCAACCACAAATCTGACCGTCCCCACAGGGATAGTGATGAATCTCCCCTTATCTTGAGGTCATTTCCACCTCCGCCCCTCCCACCCCCATCCCATGTGCCCTGGAAGCCTACATGTCACAGGGTCTGATTTATTCTTGGCAGCAACCAGGAGGGCGCTTGGGAAGGTGCAGCCAATATCATTTGGCCTTGAGTTCTGACAGCTCTGATCTGCGCCATTATTCTTCTCTACTCCGGACCCACGAGGCAGCACTCTGTGGACTAAATTCAGACCAGAGGCAGGGACCGGGTGACATTTCCCTCTCTGGGTCAGAAAACCTTGTCTTGTCTTTGACAAAGTATTTGTTTGCCAAATCATTAGATGTTGAAATTAACACTAATTCGCTCCCCCTGGCTTGCCTGGAAGGGAAGGACAGCCTCTCTCATCCAGAACATTTCCACCAGATGCCGGCATTTCTGCCCACATTTTTCCTTAAATACAATTGTTACTGACATCTTATGAAATAGTGATGAGAATTTGTGTATCCCTTATTTTGACACAATACTTTATACTTTCCAAAGCACTGTCATATATTATCGTACTTGATTCTCAAATGCTTTTTAAATATATACAGTTGTTAAATATTCTATTCTCACCCCCAAAGCCAGAAACACTTCCACAAGCACAGCATATCAATGTCTCAAAAATAAAATTTTAAGTTTTCATCACTTTCTTTCATCGTTTCCAATTTCCTCTCATCTACAAGGTACTCGACCTTTTTGTTGTGTTTCCTTATGAATTATGCATTACCGAGTACCCCACATGATTTAAGTATCTTGACAATTTACATGCATGTGAAACAAGATAAAAATAAATGCTTTCTGCATTTCCAACTCCCCTAAACTATGTGAAAAGAAGTAGGTATGGTTACAGTACTCTATACTTGGAAGGCATTTCTCTGGACAGAGCAGTTGTGCCACACTCAGAAGAAAGGTGGCAAGCAAAGAAACAAGCTGCTAAAAACATGACTGAATTTTCTTAAAGAATTAGGGAAATAAAGGAAGAAAATGGAACACTAGAGGTGTATCAACTGCTGCAAAAAAAAGGTGTGACAGGTGAAAATATTCCTGCTACTGTTGGAATGGTTACTTAGGTTTGGGGTGTTGAAAAGCTAAGGAAAACAAAACTACATTTTTGAAAAGTGGTGGGTGAGGATTAGTTCTCATTAGCTTGGGCCATAATCTTCTAGGACCGTCCACGACAACTTTAGTTCAGGAATCTGTTGAGTGTAGTTCTTCAGCAGAGAAATTGTGCAGGGATGAGGCGGCAGCATTCATAGGCTTGATTAGAGAAGTTCAAAGAAATTTGTAAGAGACTAAAAGCATTTTCTCTGGAGGCTAATTTACTTCATACAGCTCACAGTTGAACTCTGAGGTGCTGAGACACAGGAATGGAAGAGGAAAAAGGACTTAAATCTACTGAAAAGGATAGAACAACACTTCTAATAAAAACTATTGATTGTAGCTGGCATAATTGAAAATTTTTATACTTTTCAAGAAGACATGAACATTTCATATATTATTATCTGATTAGAGAACTCTATCTCCTATGCCTCATGACTGTGGGGTCTAATTAAATTTTTATGATTAGCATCTTAACTGAGGTTACTCACACTTAGAGTAGCAAAAAAAAAAAAAAAAAATCTAAAAAAACTGGGTTAGACTACCTGACACTCCATGCGGTTGAATCAAGAGGGCCCTCCCTACTCTCTTCTTTCTGTAGATAGCTCAGACTCTATTCTGGTTTTTGCCGACAGTAGAGTGGGGCTAGATTCTCTTTTATGCTTTACTCTGGCCTCACTGGAAGAAAAGCCTTTCTCCTTTCTTATTTCACAGACAATGTTGGTCAAAGGGAAGAGTCTTTAATTGGGCCAGATCTGAGGTGAGAACTGAGACAATTTCTCCAAGTACTGTTTTGGGGATATTTTGCAACGATGCTAGGAGCTAGGATTTATTTGTTTTCTATAAAGCATAGGAATGTAATTTGGACTTATGAAAACTTGAGATTGAATAGATTCAACTTCAGAACTTCTGATAGAAGCCTACCATTCCAGGGGAATATGGCTCAGGTTACGTTTGTAGAAGGTATTTCAACTATAATGTGATACTTTCAAATGAAACTAAGTAGATTACTTGAAAAGGAAAGAAGTTTAGACTGAAAAGTTTTAGGCCTTTGGAATTACTACAGACTTAGATTTAGCATAAATTAAATTTTTTTTCCTGCAGTTTGAAAATAGGCAGAGGTCATAATTGATCGTTTGCATAATGTTACTGATATGGAAAGGTCTTCATATTTTCTTTTGATTTCTCTAGGGCATTTCATGCAGTAATATTGACTGAATTTTTGACATACTTTGGGATGGAAGTGAAACTCAAATAAAAATTTTACATTAGGATGACACATAGTTTTGGATTTAATTTAATTAATACCTTATTTATTGTTGCAATAATAGCTTGTTTCAAGCTATTTCTAAATTCTGAATTATAACAATAAACATTTATTTTTCTCAGTTATGAATGTTTCTGTTTCAAGCTGTTAGTAGGCGTGGCTCCAGCTTGGATTTGCATGGACTCCGTGGGTCTCCATTTTCTTTAAGAAGAAAGCAGCTGCCATATTAATCTACTGATCAATGACAGGTGTTCAGGAGAGCAAATACTCAAGCTGCCTTTTAAGGCTTTGGCACAGAATTAGACACTATCAATCTACCCAAATTTCATTAGGCAAACCCAATCCAATGACCCAAAAAATATACTTTGCCCTTCTTGTACACTCTAAGATCTTATTATGAAGATGAAACTTTGGGAACAGCATCTAATCAACTGCAAGTATTATGCTGCTTCTTTTATTGCATTGATTGTTTTACCCTGTTTTCACTCAGAAGCATGGTCAAAAATTTTCCATGATCCCCACAAATTCAGTCCTACTGACTGTTTTCATTAGGACTTACCCACAATTTACTGAATTAGAATGTCCCAAGATGAGATTTAAGAATTTGTATTTTTAATGTTATCAATAGATGAATTCAATGAACTGTTAGATTTTAGGAGTTGGTCCATTTAAATCAGAAACTCAGCTCTTATTTAATAATATTTAACTTACCATCCAATGTTAATTGCTGTTTTGTTGAAACTTGCATGTGTATTTGGAATTAGCTTCAGCTGCACTGGACCTCTCACAATTCTCTTGACTCATCTGGCAATCTTCTGCCCAGTCCACGTTGCCCTCTACATGGAGATGCCTCTCCTTTACCTGCCCCTGTTTAAATTCGGCTCCACCCCAGTCATTGACACTTTTGTGTCCCATTCCAACACTACTTTTTAAACTCATTTTTTCTTATTTTGTATTTCTGGATTACTTTTCAAGTCCTGCCTTTTAGGAAAAGCAATGTCTCCACTCCAGTTTAAAGGCATCTTGATGGGAACATGTCTGATTCATCTCTGTGCCCTGCTCAGCATCCTGTGAATGTATCTTTTCTCATTTTAAAACTTTAACTAGATTTTTGCCCAGATGCTGTCACCACCTGTGACTTTCTTCCAGTTTCACATCCTCTCTCTTTCTCTTCAATCTTGTGAGTTTTAGGATACCTGAGGTAGAGTCTTTAGGTTTTTCTTCTTTTGTTATTATTCTAAATACAAACCTTTCACTTACTCTTTGATTTTCCCCATTCCAGCCCCAATTTTGTCATTTTTGTCTCTTCTGGTTTTTAACTTCACCACGTATGTTGCAGCAGGGGATACAGATTTTTTTCTTTTAAGCTTCTGGCTTTCCTCTTCCCTTGAGAGCTTCAGCTATATTATTTTGAAAAACATCCCACTGATCTTTACCCCTTGAAAGAGTGGAGAGGCCTTCCTGTTCTAGTTTTGCACATCGGTTTTAATCATCTTTGAAAATTTCTTCCTAAGTGGAACATTTTCTCACTGTATACACTTACGTCAAATCTTACAGCTCTTGAGCAATTAATTCTTGCTTTTGCATTTTATGACTTTTTTCTTGCACATAAATCTTAGTGATTCTAAAGTAGGTCCATCTGCTTGTTTTGGTGAGTACATTTAGGACTGTTAGGAATGTATATGTGATTCTATATATGTACAGTATATGCTCTCAATGGGTTCTCTGTAGCTGTCTTTCCAAGTTCACTTCTAGATCACTCCTAGCCTTGTCATTTTGTGCAACTATAACCTCTTACCAACACCACTGTTCTTGCTGTCAGAAAAGAAATTCCCATTCCCTTCAATTTGTTTCATTCTCTGTTTCATCTCTCAGAAAAACATTGTGGGCAGGGCACAAGCTTTTCCAACTTTATGCAATTGGTCTTTTGAACATGGCAAATAATAATATAACACAGTTACAGATTATGTATGATTTTGCTTGGCCTTTCATATTCCTTTTCGAAGTTACTCCTTTTCAGAGTTTCCTATTTCAAAGTTAAAGGGGAAGATCTGCCTCCCCGTGCTTGTGATATTTTTGATCCTTAAGGATAATAGAAAGTTCTCAGGTTTCTTAAGTTCCCAATGAGGCTTGGACACAGAAGTTAGAATGTTAAGTCTAGGAAGTTAAGTAATGAAGATTTAATGTCACATTCTCTCCCTTTCTGCAGTTAGAGCTGGCTTCAGGCTGGTAGTTGGCAGGAGGACAGGGGAAAGGCTGGCGTCTGTTCTGTTTTTGCTTTCTACTTTCCCTCTTCTCCCTAGATTTCTAGCTAGCTGCTGACTCTTTCAAGTTTGGGCTGTGGAAGGAGGAGTGGGTAAGTGATAGGAAAGGTATGACATTAATATGCAATATCTTAAACTGGTTCTTAACTCTTTGGTGTGATAACTGCTACAACTGAATCATTCGAGGGCAGTCATAAGGAATATTTTAAACTGGTTCTTAGCTCTTTGCTGAAATAGCTGCTACAACTGAATCATTCTATCATTCTAGGGCAGTCATGAAGAAGTTCATTGCAAAGCCTGTCATTCTGAGGACCTGGCTCTGTTCTTTTGATTATGCATTTCCTCCATCTCTTGTGGGTATCTTCTACAGTCTCTAGAAAGTCCAACATTTACTTTGAGCTTTCTGCTTGGGCCTCTCTGTCCCATTAGGGAGCCCGCCACACAAGACCCAAGCTGCTCTTCTCTTATGCTGTCACTGCATGCTGCTTAGCTTTCTTAGGAACATACCATACACCAGCCCTCTGCATCCATGGATATGGTACACGTTTCATTTTAGACAGGTGATAGAATGGCTCTTCCTTTGAGCATTATCTGGGTGAAGGACCAAATGTTCTTAAGAAGAAGACAGATGCAAACATAATCAAAGCTCATGAAATCCAGACTTCTGCCACTCTGCTTTTTTGTTGTTCATGAAGGTTTTCTTGTTCCCCATGGTATGAGGGACTTGCTCTCTCTTCATGACCCATATCTACAGAAGAACGTGGTGCAGCATCTCCCTGATATCCTATGTCCCTTTGCTTCCTCCTACTGGCTAAGCTGGTTTAGTTCCAGTGAGCATCACATTAATAATTCAGCTGCACTCACAACTGCCCTGTAAAGTAGTGCACGTAGAGAAGCTCACACAAACATTTTCAATAAATCTTGGTACATGATTGTTAGCCCTTTACACCAAGCAGCCATCTGAGACTGACTAGGTCTCTGCAGACACTGCCCTACATCCCTGGCTCTTAAGATAAGTGAATAGATTTATTGAGAAACTGGGGGCCTGGTATCTCATTCCTAATATAACAAAAGGCCCAGTTATTTTCTGGCTAAGAGAGGACTCAGCTTCACATTTTATTTGTAAATATTATTTATCATATTATCCTTCTGTGTTTTCTGGGCAGCCTCTTCGAGTCCTTTAAAATCTTTCCATTTCTAAATCAGATACCTCTGAGTGCTTGGACCCTTTTGCTCTGCACATGAATCATGCTGCAAACACTTCTAGTGTTTGTCTGCGTGAGGTCTTGCCTGTTTTATTCTTGTGTGCTCACCTGTCTTTGCTCACATCAAGCACATGTCATCCAAGGTCTTTATCTTCCCAGAGACACTCTTTCCCTTACCATCTTACTGAAAACACCCTGTACACAGATCGCATATCTCCAAGAAGTCAGCTCTGTCACCTCCGTGGCTGAGGATTCTTGGGAGTCTCTTACCAGTCTTTGCTTCCTATGTCCTTCATCTCTGGACCCTGCTCTTGAGCTCTTCTCTGACCATAATATTTCATAACACATTCCAGGTTACTCTGTTATTCAGAGACCCCTGGAATGGCCACGCAGTTGTGTACTGCACAACACCGGGAGGTAGTTTTCATGTCCACTACGATATCAAAGTTATCCTGTAGAGTTGCACAACTTGATATTTCTTCTTGTGCTTTATCATAAGAAAGCATAGAACCTGTCTTTTCCTAAGTTGTCTTAACACAAAGCTGATTTGTATAATAACAATAAGAAAAGCTAAAATTGGTTGTCAGATGTCTTTTCATTCATTGATCATTATTAGTTTTTCTCCTTTGGTGATTTGTCCCCAACTGTTTATTTGTCCTTTAGACCCCACCTCCTCCTCATCTACTCCTGTGGCCAGTTTCTCCATTTTGCTAGTAGCATTTTCTCAAGCTTCGCTGGGAAGTAATAAACCAGTTGCAATTTGATATCCTATCAAAGATGTCAAAATGAGAACATTCTTTTGTTCTTTCTTGTCTCCCCCTTCTATTTCTTCTTTCCCTCCTTCCCTTCTTTTTCCTTCCCTCCTTTGTTCCTTCCTCCCTCCCTCCCTTCCCTCCTTCTTTCCTTCCTGCCTGCCTTTCTTCCTTCTTTATTTTCTTTTTCCCTCAAATATGCATCCATTGACTCCTGTGTGTCAGGCATAATTCTAGGTTCAAGTGATTTAGTGTTGAATGGTCACACATTGTCCATGTTCTCACACAGCCTACATAAATATATTGTTTCAGATAATGGTAATCATTATGAAGAACACAGTGGTAAAGAGAACTACAACATAGATTCTCAACATTAGCTCACATTAGAATCACTGGGAGCCATACAATTCCCCACTGCCTACTGCCACCCATAGAGGTTCTGGTTTGATTGGCCCGGAGGGAAGCATTACAACACTTGAAGGCTCCTTGGGTGTTTCTAATGTATATCGGTTGAGAAGAGCTGTGAAGGTCCTGCTTTAGATAATGCGGTAATTAAGAGAAGGTCTTCTGAGGTGATACCTAGATAAAGCAGGGATTGGTCACAGGAATATTCCTGGAATAGCAATGGCGGCCTGGCTAATGTATCTTAGATAGTAATTATGCCACTGGTTCCCCAAGAAGAAGTACACTGAGTTTTAGGGAGTGCAGATTTCTATGCAGTAAATACTCTTAAATTTCCAGTGTGATAGTGATTAACAGAGTTCAGAACAGATGCCAGCCATTGGATCCTGTGAATCTATAAGACCTGGCTCCAGCAACCACTGGCTAAATCATCTTGAGAGAAGACAGGCTGTTGGAGTTGCCCAGCTATTTCATTGTTCTGTAAGGGAGTACAGCACTTACTCAGCTCAGCCTTTTTTCCTGGGGCTTCGCTATGAACATTTCCTCCTACAATCAAATTGAAGTATTGTTCCTTCTCCTACAAAAACACACAAATATACAAGAAAAAGAAACCGATTTTCCCTACAGGTGATTTCTGTATCCCTTCCCAAGTTTTAGGAATGGCTGTGGACTTCAAAGTGGTAATCCTTGTTTTTCCTTTTTCCTTTGGTTCTTTTATCTGATATCCTGGGTATCTTATTGTTCAGTTTCCAAAGCTAAGGTTGCTATTCATCTGTTTCACCAGTTCTTCCAATCTCTTGACATTTTGAGTAATGACTGTGTTGTTTCACCTTGAGTATACTCTGTGGAAGTCAAAAAAATAGTATTTGTGTGAATGTGTGTTCTTGTGCATGCATGCACACCCCCCCGACAAACCACAACACAAGGGGGAATCAAGTCCAATATATGGAAGACTTGCGCCCTTCTCAGAAAGTATCCTGATGTAGGAAATAAATAAATACCTTTTATTTACTTCACCAAGCAAATTGGCTCTTCTTTTTTGATATCTTGAAATGACATTAAATCAAGCAAGCAGGCTCGACAATAAAGAGAGAGTCATGCACACTCTGACATGATTAGAAGCAGAGGAAATTACAGTGAGTGGTTCTTCTTCTATTGTACACTACCGGCAATTTTTACTGTCAGGAAAGTATGTGTTTTTCCCCCTGAAAGCAGACAGAATGTCAAACAGAAGTTGTAATTGGATGATGTGATTTACATACAGATTAATCCATTATTAGTCTAAGTGAGAATCTTGATTCAGCAAGATGGTATTTATCATCTGATTGCTTTGCTCACATAATCCAAGTGACTTTGTAACAAATTGTATTGCATGTTCTAGAAATATTGCCCATGATTACACCCTGTTTGAAATAATTAGGTGGTAATTAGCATTACAAGTTTCTTTTTAAAATACTATCATTAGAGAGATTGCTAAATGAATTACCTGGCACAGGGGACTTGATTTTCTTGGCATAAATATCCTGCTGCACAGAAGGGCCAGGAGTGTTCAAAGACATTCTTAGAGACAGCCTGCATCAGTTTGAAATCACTGCTGTAAAAAATTACGATAAATTAATGGCTTAAAACAACACAAATTTATTATCTCCAGCTTCTGCAGGGCAGAAGTCTGGCAGGTCTCTGTCTATTTAAAGATCTGAGAGGTCAAAATCAAGTATAAATTGCCCTGCATTCCTTTCTGGGTGCTGTAAGAGATAATCTATTCCCTTGCTCAGTCTAGTTGTTTGCAGAATTCGGTTCCTTCTAGAGGTATGACTCAGCTACCTATTTCTTTTCTGGTTGAGGTCCATTCACAACAAAATTTTAGAGGTCACCTGCACACCCTGGGTTGTTGACTCTCTCTTGTGCTTCAAATTGATCCTGACTTTTCTTCAGGAGTCTCTCTCTGACTTCAGCTGAACAAAACTCTTCTACAGGGCACATGCAATAAGATTTGACACACTTGGGTAATCTAGCAGTCTCTCTCTGGTTCAGGTTTCTTAACCACAGTAGTATTTGCAAGTTCCTTTTGTATACATGGTGATGTGCATAGGAGTACAGGTTTGTGGGGGCCTGGGTATTGGCACAGGTATGCAGTGAGAACAAACCTAACAGACCAGGTCAGAGATGTTACAGCTCAGAAACACTAACAGGAAAATTATAATTTCTCTTTCTTTTGGAGATCTGACAAACTCCATCAGAGAAAGATAGAAGGACAATTTAATGCTTTCATGCCTAGGGGAATGTAGCATCTCATAGTGAGCCCTTTATTTTCAAAATATTGGCTTGTCTGGCAAAGGAACATTAATTTCTTGGGGAAGTTATCTGTTTAGTTGTGTGTTGACTTCTTGCTAGTCAAATGTAAGTCCATGGAAGTGGAGACTGTATTAGTTCATGGAAGTGGCTGTATTAGTCATTGTTTCCACAGAGCCTAGAAGAAGGCCTGGTATAGAGTTGCTTGATAATTGTTTTCAATAACATACATTAGTTGAGTAAACTATCTGTCTAGAAACTACATGGATAGCAGTGCCAGGGAGTTCAGCAGTGAATAAATCAGACACAGTCCTGCCTACCTGGTCTGAGACAATGAGCACACAGCTTTGTAACTAATTAATTGTGATGAGGATAAACTTCAAATCTTAGAAGTGGTGCATAAATATTTTGCCATTTTATTCAAAGTTGAAATACACAATTGTCCACAAATATTTTGATGTAGCATCAAAATCTTTTCTTTGAACTGACTCGGCTGAATGAAGTTTTGCATCTTACTTCCTGTGAACAGGTTTTGACTGAATGAAGTAGCCTGTCTCCTTTCCTACATAAATTATACCCCCAAATGAATCCTCTGTGAGTGTCAGGTTTTGCTTTTCCCAAGTAGAGTGAGGACTCAAGACCAGGGTTTGGCAAACAGTGGCTGGAACAAAATCTGACACACCATCTGTTTTCATGCAGCTCTGAGTTAAGAATTTCTTTTACACTTTTAAATGGCTGCAAAAAAAATCTTAAAAGAAGAATAATAATTTGTGACGTAAAAATTATGTGAAATTCATATTTCAGCATCCATAAATAAATTTATGGGGATGACACAGCCATTCCCAGTGGTGTAGGTGCTGTCTATGACTGCTTTCATGTTGAACTGTGTGACCACTGTGACCATGTGGCCAAGAAAGAAAAGGTCTGCAGAGCCTATGATATTGACTATCTAACCCTTTAGGGAAATGTTCACTTCTCATGTACCTTGGCCCTTTCTCAAAATTTGAATGCAGAAATCTTTTAAATTTCTTTCCTAATTATTATTAATTTTTTTGGTAGCGTGTATATGTGGGGAGGAGATGTTGAACAATAACCAATGGTTTACTTTGAGTACACTACATCTTTTTTTATTAATAATTTGTTGACTCTAACTTATCACATATTTCCAAAGCATTCCAGTTATATTTCATAAGTAGATAGGGAGAGATGGAGGGGCTGAAGGGAGGGCAGGGGAATGGGGAAAAAGTAAGAGCCAAGATGGATTATGTCAAGGTGCACATTTCTAATGATGAATGTCATTATATTGTTTACGTTAAATGTACCAGTAAAAGTAATTAAAAAAAGAACAACTCTCCCTTTTATTTTGCATTTCACATTTCATCAATGTACCCTATCCTTAATTAAATTATACAATCGTGCTAATTAGTTCAAACTGCTTTCAGTCAGTTTGGAGGTGAATGCAGCTGACTCCTGGTGAGGAAATATTTCCAAGGATGGAGGCAGAACTGTCCACTGTCGTACACAGGAGCCTACTACTCATAGACACAGCAAGGCTGCCTTTCTCTACATGCTGTGCAGGAACGTGGAGATCTGGTTATAAGACTTTATGCAGCATTTAAGAAAATTTGGTCCAAATTAAACTTACATAAACAAGCTACAGTTGGAACCACGCTTTTGTAGATGTTATGTCAATGTCCTTCATGCAAGGTAACTTGTGTCTAGATTTTTTTTTTTTGCATTATTAACGTGGAGAGATATATCATGTCACGGAAACATAAATGTCCAAGTCAACAGACATTCACCCTCTTCCGTGGTGTTGCATGTGAAGGTGGCAGCCATCTCCTACTCAGCATCAGTTCCAACCTCAAATCTTTCATGAAGCCCAACATCATCAAAAGGGGCCCTAGAGGTTGACTCAGCACCAATGACACCACTAGGTCAAAGTGAATTGCAACTGGTAGAAGCCTGAGGTAATGACAACAGGTGCAGAGGAGGTGATCTTGGGGGGCCAGATCTTGATTCCCAACATTTATCTTGGGAGCAACAAGAAACCAAAATACCCAGTGTCCCATGGCTTCCAGAAGTTCTTGGTCCATAAGGTGAATGAGCCAGAAATGTTCTCTAGTGCAGCAGGCTTACTGAGCTGAGATTGCTCACAGTGTTTCCTCCAAGAACCTCCAAGCTAAGGTGAGAAGAGCATCCCAGCTGGCTGTCAGAGTCACCAACCCCAGAGCCAGCCTTTTCAGTGAAGAAAATAAACAGAAAGCTCATATGCATGTTTTGTTTTATTTGTGCTTCGATAAAATCACAAAAACTACAGAGACAGGGGCTTTCCTTCCACAGTTCTTAGAGCTCTGATATTTTTTTTCATAGAAAACCTATTTTCCAACCAAATATTGAAGTGAACTATTTTATTTGAGCCCACTCTGTTTAGAATTTTATTAACAATTGCAAAAGTTCCTAACGTTTTCCTTTGAGAGAACATTCCCCAGTAAATTCTTAATTCAAGAGAGAATAGCTATGAGATCTCTTAATTTTTTTTAATATACTCAGTCATACAATTCTGTACTCCTTAAACCAATATTCTTCCTCCTGAAGAGTGATTTCAATTTATTAGAATGAAGGCAATCATTACAAAGGACCACAGAGAATTGAAAAGTAATATCTTAACTGATGCATGTCTTAAAAACAAGTTTGATGTGAGTTTGATATCACTTTCAGTCTAAAATCTTTGTCTTTTCATATTACAACGGTTCTTTTAGCCCTGAAACATCCCCTCCTCAATGAAAAACTGGCCCATTTTTATGTTATATGGCCCTGGGATTCCAACTTCTATCCATCTTCTAATTTGCCTCAGTACATGCAATATGAAAAAAAAAAAAAGTATAACATTAAGTAAGGATCTTTCCGTTCTTTTTAGTTCCTCTTTCTGGAGCTGAATTAAAATGGTTTACAGTCATTAAAAGGTTATCTAGTGTAACATGTTCCCCACCAAAGGCAGAGCAGAAGGCTCTGTTCCTATGTGAGTTGTTTTATGAAGTAGCTCATGACTGACAATCAGTGAACTAAATCGTTTGACAAGGAGAGATTTACAAGGACTTGTCTACAGAGACAAAATGTTTCTACAGACTTGAGCAGAACTGGGACCAGGGATTAGCAGCCCTGCACATAAATACAGCTCACAGCTCTGGGATTCCACAGCTGGGAGCTTTCAATAGCCACACTATATAAATATGCCTACGGAATTGAGTTCTAAATACTGCTGCAGACAGGATCCAGGTGGCTTCTGAAGTGTGTGTATAGGTTGAGAAGATGCACTCCAGACAGATTCTGGCCACGGAGCTCTTTTTCTGGTCTCTTGGGAAGTACAGTGATTAAACTCCACCCTCCTCTTCTAATTTACCCTCATACTACTATAGAAAAAGCTGCTCGTTTTTTTTTTTTTTTTTTGAACCACAATTTCTTTTCTTTCTGCTTCACATCTGTTGATTGTCTTTCATGTTTGGTCTCTTGACAAGTTTGTTAGGTATTAGAAATGGTGAAAACAGGGCTGGGGACTTAGTTCAGTGGTTCCGCCACCTTCCTTGCAAGTGCAAGGACCTGAGTTCTATCCCTGGTACCAGAAAAAAAAAAAATGGTGAAAATACTGCGTTGTACCCATGGATGTTTAATTACACAGTTTTGTTTTGATAGGACTCCTAATAATCAAGCATTAATTTTTGTAGGTCCAAATTTAAGAATTGATAATCAGAGATAAATTGTACAGGGATTTACAAGCATAGAATAAGACAGCTTGAAGGTGCATTAATAATCATCCAGCCTATTTCAATAATTTTTTAGATATAAAAACTAAGGTCTACAAAGAATAAGAGACTTATCCTTGCCCTTCAGAATGGTCTTGTCCATATGGGAAAGAGCCTTCAGGATTATAATAGATCACACTACTTTTACAGTATTAGCATGTAGTAGTTATATGCATGTTCTTTGGAGCCAGATTTCCTGGATTTATATTCTGCCTCTTAAATTTCTAGCTGGAGTAACAATAGAGAACACATTAAATTTTTGGTGTCTCAGGGCCTTCATTGACAAATGGAAATAGTGAGGATGACACAACTTCTCGGACTTGTTTTGTCTGTAGAATTAGTAAATACGAGTGAACCACATAGAACCATAGCTAGAAAGTAGTAAGTGCTCATGAAACATTAACTGGTGCTATAAGTACTGCCACTATGACTATTACTTGGTTAACTTTCCCCAAGGCAATGTACTGTGAACAAATAAGATAATGCTAAACACTTTCATTCGAACAATCAGTATGAGTGTGTACATGTGTAAATAACAAGTGCTTAAGCTTACTTTGCACATATCATTTATGTAAAGCTATTAAATAGGATCATCCAGTTTGTTCTTGAACTAAATTTACTCAATATTTAGGAAGTAGCTCCATATTTCATTACTCTTAAATTGCCAATTTATATACATTCAACAGTTCATTTCCAATCTACATGTACATTTGTGGGCCATATATCATCATATACATTACAGCAAGTCTGGAGGCAGCTGCTGCTTCCTCATTTAAAAAAATCTCGAGTAATAAAGCAGATTGAATTTTTATTTTGTCTGCATAATCAAGATGTAACTCTTATGAGGAACACGATCTTATCTGTACTAGTTACTCTCTGTTTTGGTTTGGAAGAGTTTGAAACTGGTTGGGTAAATCTACCAAAATAAATACAAATCTTGACGGCTTATACCAATTTTACTTTGTTCTAAGGAATTTTAACACAAGGTCTAATAGAAGTTACCCATTAGAAGAATGATTATAGTAGCTCTGTTAATAGTCATAAAAAAAGGAAAGCACTCTAATGACCATTGAGATGAAAACAGAACAAGTTATAATTTATTTACACAAAAAGATATTACATAGCATTCAAAATAAATGAGCTATAGAGATAATGAGATTATATAAATGAATATTGAATAAATAATGATGAGTAAAACCACAAATTCCAGGGATGCATACTTCTCATAATGTTTAAAAATAAAACAACTAAAGAATATATTATTTAAGAATATGCATGTGTGCAATTAAACTCTTGCTCTACATATGTATATAGATATATATTTTTTTTCATTTTGAGTAATAAAGAAATGAATAAAACTAAGAGAAGGCCATGCATGGCCTGAAGACAAGATTGCATTATGGTTAATCCAAGTTTGTATAGCTGAGATCCAAAGGAAGAAAAAAATTGATGAGCTTATAGAATTATTGTTTTGCAAGAATTAAGATTTATAATGCATTGTGTACAGAGCAAAAATCACAGTGTGACTTGAGAATGGTAAATTGTTATTTAAAAATCCTTAAATTATTATTATTTTTTGGCCTTATTTGGTAGCATCTGTCTCCTATGGCTTTTCTCTAAGCAATTGCTGGCCAAGACATTGCTATTTGTATTTGAGTCCATGGGTAAGGCTATGAGATAGTTTTTACAGGACTCTTTTTAAAAGAAATAAAATCTGGGCACATTTCCATTCCCTGTCGTCTTCTGAAGCCCAGAGTAGAAAAAAGGCAACAGATTCTAAGGGATCATTGTTCAAATACATGGAAAAAAGCCGAGCTCATCCTTTCTTCTACCAGTGGCTTCTCTTTCATCTCTGCAATTTGTTTCCTTACTATGGTGTGTAAAGAGAGGGCGAGTCCCAGAGCAAGAACAGGCTAAGAGAAGATGCATAGCTCAGCCTAGGAACCACTGGAGAACAGCCCTGCCTGTTTGAAGCATGTGTCTGAGTTTCCCTTCTCCCTAAATACCTGACGTTTGTTGACTTTCAAGAAGATTGGCTGTTGTTGAATACTAACAAAGAGCAAACTTGCATACCACAAACTGCAAGATGAGGTTACAGGAAAAACCTAGAGTTTGCAGACTATTTTCTCTTCTTTTTCTTAAGATCTTTTAATGACAATAAAGATGTACTGGTGAGATAAACTGAGACTTTGGAGCCTTTTTCCAAGCTTTGACTTGCAATTTTCCACTTGTAAAACCCACCTTTTCACATAGAATAGGGAGAAATTTGAATGAACTTTCTCGTTGCAGTGCTGAAAGGCCACTGTGGTTCAGCACAGGGTGAATTAAGCCAGTACAGTCTGTGTAAGGCACCATAACTGGACCACTCAGGGTGAGTCTAGCAGTGTAGTCCAAAGTGACCTGTTACTCATTGTACAGGTGAGATGTAAAGCAAACTAAAGGTGTTATAATATGCAGAATAATTCATGGCATCTGATGCATTTTTGGTCAAAATGGCTTTTAATTTGTTTTTTGGAAATAAAGCTTAAATAATTAAAAACACACAGAATCACTAAATTATTGAGCAAACTTGTTACTGATCTATGACATATGACGTATATGGGGAATTAATCATCTAAGAACTGTACGAAAATTGAAACTCTCTCCACCCCCTTTACATTTCTTTCTTTCTTTCTTTCTTTCTTTCTTTCTTTCTTTCTTTCTTTTTTTTTTTTTTTTGGTACCAGAGATTGAACTTGGGTCCTTGTGCTTGCAAGGCAGGCCACAGAACTGCTGAGCTAAATCCCTGCCCCCCACATTTCTTATTGTTTTTGTCTTTGAATTATCAGGGGAGAGAGCCAGGTGGGAAAGGGAAGAGAAGGTAAAAATGAGTAAGATGCATATATGTATCAACTCCCCAAGATGAAAGTAATGATTATGTATCATGAACGTATACTAATAAAAACAAAACAAAAAAAAACAGTGAAGAAACAACAACAACAAAACAATCTAGGAAGGTATTTATATTCCTATTTGTAAAGAAGTCCTAAATTTGTATAATGAGTTAACACCTTTCTCCTGAATCCCAGAATAGCATATGGTACTTAAGTATTGTCAAGATGTTTAAGAAGCATCTTGAAACATTGGTCAAAGAAGAACTGCGTAGTCATTTCAGGAAATGGCACCACAGACTACCCAGTCATGACAGTCACTAAGACTTCCAATCAAGTATTTTTTTCCCTTCACTCTATTCCCTAAACAAGCCATCAGTAATTTTCTTAGCTTTGTCTGCAAAGCACAGAAAGAATCTATACTCATCAGTTCATCTCAACTGCTACCACCAACATGCAAGACCTCTTCATTTCTTTTCTGGAGTGTGGTTTAGCTTGTGCTTCTGGCTGTTTGTGTTTTCTTCTTCTTCTGGAAGCCAGAGCAAGTTTTAAAGAGTGTAAATAAGAATGTGTGATGTGATTGCTCAAAGCCCTCCATTCACACCTACTACAGCTGGGTATAATACGCATCTTCTTTTCTCACTCTATAAGAGTATGTACTATCAACTCTGTGTTTCTTTATAATCTCTGTCCAAATCTCTCCCTCTTCATTGTTCTTCAGCCTCAGGGCTTTATAGTATTTGCTGGAGTCTGGTTTCTTCACTGAGCAGCTTGTACTTGCTGCTGATTTTGCTTAGACTGAATGCTTCTAGATCTTTCTATGACCAACCCTTTCCTATGACTCAGGTCTCAGCTCATATGTCATTTCCTCAGCCAGGCTTTTCCTAACTAAACCACTTAAATTAGCCTGACTCCCCGGTCCCTCTTAAAAACATTACAATTTTAGTTTTATTCTCTTATTAGCAGCTACCATCTTCTAAAATTCTCTGTAATTACTTATTTGCAGACTACAGTATAAGAAGGACTTTCTCTTTGTTGCCCACTATTTTATACCCAGTACATGTCAGAGTGAATATTGGCTGTTTATGAGTTCCTGGACAGCCCTTCATTGATTTCATTTCATCTTCGTAACATAACAACGCTCTTGGTTATTTATTTTCAACAGTTGATGTCTTATTTACTTTTTTTAGTGTTTTGGCAAATTCATAATATATGCCGTTTGAAATAATGTATTATTTTCACCTTATAGATAAAGACAACCTCAGGATTCATAGGAACCAAGCAACTTTTCCCAATATTATAAAGAATATAAATACCATATTTGGGTCTCAAATGTATATCTCTTAAAAGCCATTAATTTCTACCAGCTTTATTGAAATGTATTTGACAAATAAAATCTGTATACATTTAAGGCATAAAGTGTGATATTTTGACATACACACTCTTGTAAAAGTCTTTAGTATCTTGGACCCCAGATCTTTGCCATTTCTATCTTAACTTGTTGCTTCCCTATTAAAAGTTTTTCTAAGTGAGAAATTCTAGAATAAAAATATTGGATGGTATAGTTTCCAGGATGGTGCCTATTCTATTACACAATAACTTATGTGAAAGGAGATATTTACTTAGGTGCTTAGCATTTTTTTTCTCTTTAAATGTGTAGTCTATGTGTCCTGAATTGAGCCTTTTGATTTATGTGTTATTTGGGCAGTTTTAGTATGTGCTTCATCCATGACCTATTAAAAAATGCTGCATAAGATTGATATTTTGAAACATTTGCTATTGATTTAGACTAATATATTCTTTCTTGTTTTTTTTTTTATACCTAGCCAAATTCTACTTGTCTTTTGTTTAGTACATAGCAACTTTTTTGAGTGCCAGGCTGTTTTGGAGGTGACATTGAATAGCAATTGTTTAGGAAGTTTCAGGTTTAATATTATTTAAGCTCAAATCTAGAATCTGATGCTTGCTAATTTTGTAAGCTTAGATAACACTTTAAGTGTCATATATTATATTGATATAAAAATACCACCTACTTTCTAGGATTGTTAGAAAACTAGAGAGTATAGTAGAGTGCATAGAAAAAAATATATAGTGTATGTTATAGTACAATTATAGGCAAGTATAGGGTATTATTTAAAAAGAAAAACTAGCTAATATTATTTTGTATATTTGTACTTGTACTTATAGAGTACAGAGCCTAGTATATAGTAGACATATAAAAGTGTTGATTAAATGAGCCCAGGGGCCATTCTGTTTTCGAGAGTTTGAAGAAATTTTTTTAGTTCATTTTTTTTAATTGAAGCAGTTGCAAGTACTTTAACCAGTTATTAAAAACAGATTAACAGGCAGATAAGTAGACAAGAAAATACATAGAACATACAAAACAATTACATTAAATGTAGTGCACTCTTAGATGCATTGGACATGCTGAATTATAAGAATCATTTTCTTACTTATTAGTCTATAAATTCAATAATCACTTAGAATTTTCCCTAGGGGTTGTTGGTTAGTACCTTTTTCTTATAGACATCATAACAGTATTTCCTTTAATACTTTAAGCTATACTGAATAACTGTTTTCTAGTTAACACTATAGACTTATAAACAATAATAAAAGAAGAAAGAGATAAAGATATAGATTACTAGATAAGACCTTTGTTTATTTTCCTTGTTCATCATAAAACCAAGTATGAAGTCTTGACTCTTTCCTCTTTAACTTACATGTAGAGGAATACAGAGCACACTAAATCTTTTATAATTTTCCATGTAAAATTGGTCCCAAGTTCATGAAATGTTAACTAAAATTGAAGTAGTAAGGGCACAGACAGTAAGTTACCTATCATCATTTAAGACTATGACATGTCTTTAAGATCTTCCTTGTGGACTTTTAAAAAGAAATACAGAGAGTGAACAAAAAAGGAAAACATAGAAAGGACAGAATTGCAGGTCCAGATTTCCCAGGTGGAAGCCCACTCTGTTTCCCAGGGTCAGACCTGCCACTTTATGTGTATAGTGTATTGTTTGTTTTCCAGTCTAATAGCATTTCTGCTTTCACTTTTGAGTCTCATGGGGAATGTTATGCAGCATCAAGATGTGGTTTGGATGAGTGAACAGGGTTAGCATCAACTGTACTCAACCGAAGACAAAAAAGGCTGGAATTAATCTGAAGCAAATAGCAGAAAAATAAGAAACACAGACCCACAATAATATAAACATGCCCTATTAGGCCAAAGTCAAAGTTAAACCAAACCATGCATGTTTCTTCTAATCTGTGAGTATACACAGAAAGGGATGATTTATTGTGTCATAGCCATGGCAGAGTAAGGCTCTTCTAGGTAGAATCCTTAACCTGTGGCAGAGCATCCAATAATATCAATTGGCTGAGGGCCAGGGATTTAGGTCAGTGGTTCCAACACCTGCCTTGTAAGCACAATGTCCTGAGTTCAATCCCTGGTACCAAAAAAAGAAAAAAGAAAGAAAGAAAATCAATTGGTTGGCCGAAGTCAGGTATTCCAAGACTGCCAGGAAATGAATGCTGTAAAACTGTATCTCAGTTCTGAAGGGGATAGTCATTGAAGAAATCTAAACTTATGGCTCTTTCAGTGCAATTTATCCACATAAGCTGTAGAAAAGGGTAGGTCTTTGGAAGGCACCTTCTTCATGGATATATGGCTCAATGTGATCATCATCATACAAGTACTGCTCACTCTTATCCATCTGATGACACTACTATCTCCAGCTACTGAGAGTTATGTCCGAAAAACTTTTCTGTCTGATTTTTTAGCTCAGCGATCATCATATTCCACTATAATATCTAGTGTATTATCACTGACTTTTCAGATTTCATTATTTTTGTCATGCATCAGATCTATGAGATATGCTGGAGCCTATGCTTTCTTGATTATGACATCTGGTAGAAGACATAAATGACTGACACACAAATTCATCATTTTCTTGTTGAGCATTTGGTAATTCAGTAAAGGCACGGGTTATCCCAGATTTAGCTAGCAATGGAGCACAAGAATCATCCACAGATACGGTTCTGTACATTACAGCCACTTCCAAAACAAGGTCATCTTCGGAAGTACCTGGTTTTAGTTTTTCTTTGAGGTATGGAACCAACTTGTACTCCTTAAGAACCAGTTCCCAGTCCAAGTCTGGGATGGTCAGTTTTGCCGGAGTTCTAAAAAATTTGATCACAAACTCCCCCTCTTCATCAGCAGGATTCTGGGCTGCAACATCCCCAAAATAATCCAATACACACATTTTCAGCTGGTCCATCACACTGGGAAATATTACTGATGAGCTTTGTCAGCAGTGGCTTCTCAAATTTCACAGATCTTTTCATGAGCACCTTCAGCCCATTTTCTTCACAGATTAGCTGTCCATTCCCCTTGTTGGCAGCAAGATTAACACACTGAGAGAGAAATGAGTTCCAAATTAATGTGTTCTTGTGAATATTCAAAGGGCATATTTATTATGGGTGATATACAGTGAGTGTATGCAGACATTGTCTTAAACCAATTATCCATATGCATGCAGTAAAGTATACATATTGATGTTTGTTTGTAGTTTTTGTTGCCTAGTAGTGCAGTGAGTTTTGGAAGAAGTCCAATTTATACTATCTTATTCCTCAGTCCGGTGTAACAGGACAGGTTTAGTAAAACCCGAGAGTGATGGTCAGTAAATCTTTGCGCTCACATGGTATTGGTTTGCCCAGTTTTTCAACAGTATCCACCATCATTTTTATTCTCCATAAAATGCTGAATTACTTTAAAATCATTGCAACTAGAATAAGAAACTCAAAATTGTCCTGCTCAGGAGCCCTTCACCAATGTGTGAGCTGCATTCTTATTCCTCATCTTCAGTACCGCGTGAGTACCTTCAGCCAGATCGAGAAGCAAATAAACAACTTGCAATTGCTGTTCCTGTTTTACAACAGGCTCCGGGTAAATTTTAAATTTTTTTCATAATCCTTTTTCAAGGTTTGGTTTTTTCCAAGGCCTTTATCAACAGCTTTATTCTTCTTAGAAATGTCCTGTTTGCCACAACGCTTGTCTTTTAAACCTACCGTCAGTGAGAGTCAGTGTTACAATGAGTGAGTGCTCCATGAAACTGAGAAAAGCCAGAAAAGCAAAAAAAAAAAAAAGAAAGATCTAAATTATGTTGGTAGAAAACCAAGTCTTTGCTTCCAGGCTTCTCTTAAGACTCTTGCTAGTGCGCAGAGGGCATTTTCATTCAACAGTAATTCTTCCAAATTATCAGGATTTCTAGCAAGCAGGATTAAAACAGAACCCTGCACCTTGTCAGGAATATCTTCACTCCATAACTCAGTGTAATTATCCATGCCATTAGTGCTTGAACTTTGTCAATCTCTGTTCCTTTAAAAGGAAGTGGATCTCTGCTGGATTTTTTTGTTTTTCTTTTCCTGACAATAAAATCACAGCAGTTCTGCAGATAGTACAACATCTGTTCTACTGCATTTCCTTTTGGAAGATGAACAAGTTTTTACTCCTCAACCACCTTTGGTGCCAGGGAAGTTATATTTGTGTGGGCATTGAGACCATCAAGGTGAATAATTTCTTTTTTTACATTCCTGCAGTTCTCTCAACTTGGGACAGCCCATTTTTCCAAGAATGGTAGTTTCCATTTCATATTGAACAATAAATGCTTATTCTGATGGCTGTACACCAACATTACTTCTTTAATTTCTTTTTGGGGTATCCAGCATCCTCCCCTTGTATGACACAACCCACTGGTTACTTCCAAGGATGCTGATCAAGCAACCTCACCCAAGGCGACCACACTCCTGAGGCCAGCAAGGCCCAGGCAGCAGAGACCCTGTGAGGCTGTGGCTCTTCCCACAACAATGTTCCCAACAGCTGGGCTCTCTTCAGCATCCTCCTAAGGTGCCCTGTGGATCTTGGGCAAGTCCTAACAGTTTTTTTTTCTGTTCATTAACTGTCTTAAAGAAGAATCAAGAAATGTATCTACTGCATTTCCTAAAATTTGTCATTCATTGCATATACAAACCCAGTGTCTAGAGTTATTTGTCACAATTTCAAAATGTATGAGTTTTTTCAAGTTAAATTGTTGTTAACACGAAAAGCAGCATATTGTTGGAGAGACTCTGCTTTATGCCTAGATTTGAAATCACCAAATTCATGTTTACAAAACTGACAACACTCCTCATAAAGGCTGGAATTTTGTTCTAAGGCCAAGTTACTCGTCATGAGTCACTCTGCAGAGCATCTACCTCTCAATCCGGACACACTCTGGTATCTTGTTTCCCTCGTTGGTGTAAATATATCATTTCCCAATATCGCCTTGAAGCTGAGAAATTCAAAGGTGCATATGGATTTTAGGAGTCAGGAGGATAAGTGCCATCTGCTATCTCCTCTTGGATTTGTTGCTGCTGAACGGGGAGCACAGCTTGCTTTCTGTTCCCCAGTTACAAGAGAGGTGATTGGGGAGTTTCTAAAAGGAATGGAGTTATCATTTCAGGGGCATATGTTGCTCACACAGAGACATTACAGTTTTTAAATTATCAGTTTCAGTATTGTGTTTCAATAAAGCATTAAGTATTGAGAGGGGCCTAAACTTGTCAGAATAAAGTTTGACTTTGCTATCTACAGTGTTCATCTAAAAGAAAAGATGAAAAGCATAAAAAATATAAATGAATCCACAGTGGGAAATCTGTAGTGCAAATCCCCATTAAAAAAAAAATCTCCTTGTGTTCATCACTAAGTTTCTGGTAACTACTCTTTGTAGACTTCTTTTTCTTTATATTCACCAGCCACATGGGAAGAAAGACTCTCAGATGGACCACGGGAGCGTTCGCTAAGCATTATAAAAACAGTGCTGGATAAACAAATTTTTAAAATGCGAACAGTTTGACAAATTATCTGAATAGAAACTTCTCAAAAGGAGAAATACAGATGGCCAACACTACAGAAAAAAATGCTCGATACCGTTAGTCATCAAAGAAATGCAAATCAAAACAATAACCCCTGTAAGAATGGCTATTCAGAAAGAAACAATTAACAATCTATGCTGGCGAGGGGCTATTGGTTCTCTGAAAAACAAGTTGAATGATTGGAAAATTATTGATAAAAAGGAGCTGAGAGAGATGAAAACTGCTATTGAATTAGATGTAAGAATACTCAGAATTAGAAAAGAATGATAAAAATGTGAAAAGATGCTTTGATTTTTTTTTTTAGCACATAGCCTCCATCTCTTGGAGGCTATTACTTTAAAGAAATAAAAACTGCAAATCTTAGCTGATATGTTGTGCCTGTATTTTGTTGAGGAAATAAAACAAAATAATCTATCTGTTTATGTATGCAAAGAAGCACCTTGGCTGTGAACAGAAAGATTGGAGAATGCATGTATATTTATATGTTTTAAAATAAAACATCAAGTTGTATAGATACAATTTGGGGAGTTTACTTTATCCTATGTTTTCAAATCATTAACTGTCTGCAGGTATCAGCTGAGGTAGAGCGAAGAGTATTTATTCTGATCAAAAAGTTCATAGCAGTGAAGCTAAAAGTGTGATTAAGAGAGAGAGAAGAATTGCTCAGGACAGAGTGACTTCCCAAGGCCTGCTTCTTTTTCCCTCTGAAATGAAATGATTGGACCTAATAAAACTCTATGTCTTTTATAATTCTCGTATTTTGTATTTGTTTATTTCTAATTGGCAAAAGCAATGACCTTTTAACTGTATTATTTGATAGATATGAAGTCCCCGGTACATCTATCAGCTGTAGTATTTGAACACTGCACCCGTCCTAGAATATATTTGAGTTTATCTTGGTTCCTTGTTAACTATTCAATAGACACATGCCGGGAAGAGGAACCCAGACTGAGTTCAGAGCATGTAACTTTTTTGCTTAGGAAAAACCCACAGCCTACCATTAAATACAGGGCATCATAAACACTTCTTCACTGCATTCTGGTTTACTGTGCTACAGATCATTCCAGCCTGAATTTATGCACTTGTGTTACTGAACTAGTTTGATTTTACCCCGGATCTAAGTGTTATGCTCCAATGGCTTCAGTCTTGCTGTGTCCTCTATTTAGAATGCTTTTCATTTCTTTTTTCTTGGTTAACTCCGCCATGTCCATAAACACTCAGAACTGATGCTGTCTCTTTCAAGAAGTCTTGCCTGATTATCCCAAACCAGATATTTACTTCTTCCACGTCCTTCTTAGTGATCTAAGTTTACCTCCAACATTTGAATATCTGATTACTTTTATCTTCCACTAAGATGAACCATCCGTCCTTGAAGGAAAGAACAGTATCTATTCATGTTTTTCCCAGTATCTGGAAAGGATGGAGGCATAGCTTCTAACATGAGGAATTCATTCAAAAACATTGTACCAACTGCATGGCTACCAACACAGATAGTTATTTATTTTATATATTTATTTTGGTACCTGGGATTGAACTCAGGATCTTGCACTTGCGAGGCAGGTGGCAGAACCACTGATCTAAATCCCCGGACCCCCTTTTTATTTTTTTTGGTACACAGATATTTATAACTGGACATGAATAGAAGCATCTAGACTGTCTACCTGAAGATCTTCATTTACACATGAAGAATCAGGCCCCGAGAAGTTCATGATTTTGCCCAACAGGTGTTACTAGCCCTGGAAGCTACAATTTGCCTGTGCTATATCTCACCTTTCTCTCTCTCCTGGGGTCCTCAAATTTAAGAGGATCTGGCTTACAAATTCACAAAATAATTGGTTTTTTGGAGAAGAGATAAGTTACCATTATGAGCATTGTTGTTGGAACTTATACCTAAGATCAGATTCCAAAAATGAATACAGGTCAAGGTCTATTCAATAAGGTCTTTCCCTAGTTACTGATAAGCATTCTTTTCCCTAGGCCTCACAACTGTTATTTATCATAGGCCACAACTGAAGGACACTCCTTGATACTTCTCTTCAGCATCTCAATCAGCAGCCACCTTCTTTTTTTATGAGGCTGGGATCCTTTTAAGACGTAGCCCATCAGCTCTTGAATGTCTACCTGCTGATGTCTATCAGGTAACCTCCATGTTATTTCAAGCTGAAGGATTTTGACTCTGTAGTCCCAATCCTAAGCAGAAAACTATAAAATGCTTCAGTAGAAAGGAGTGAAAGATGACAGCTGGTAGAGAATTTATCATTAAAAGGAAAATTAAAGATGTGGAGAAGAATAAAGAGTGATGCAAAATGCCTAGTCCTTACAGGAACATGCCACTTAACCTTTGTGTCCATAAGTGTTAGAAATGATTTATTATTCAAATCGGGACATTCTGAAGAGTGGAAAAGAGGACTGTTAATAATGTTACAAAACTCAGGGCTTACAGCTACTGAAAATAAAGCTCACCTGTGTCCATTTATAGGTTCATTGCATCAAGAATGTTCCAGACAAAGCCCAGAAATTGGGCTAAGATGGTTAGATGAGCTTCAGTTCCAGTTTTATGCCTCTTCCAGCCCAGTCTTATCTGGATTCTCTATGTCAACACAAATACCATTTACTCAGCTTCCATTTTCCTTGCTTTTCTCATCGGGAAGAATTGGCTTCAATAGATTTTACTACTTGGCTGCAATTGGCTGGATTTTTATGTGGTTTCTCACTCCAGTGATTGCTTTTCAAATTATTTTTGGTGGAGTTTTTGGTTTCAGATGTTCAGTAAGTGCTTGGTTTTTCCATTAAATATCTGAAAATATATTGTCAAGTCCTAATTATCCTGGCTTTCATGAGGGTTGAGAGATGTAGGTTAGAGATTCTCTGGCTTTCTTCTATCTTCAGTTGGAGAGGCTTCTCACTTCTCCCTCTAGCATGAATTCTTATTAAGCAGCGGATGGACATTCATTACTCACATTGCCAACCTGTATCCAAACTCCTGAGTGCCAGGAGAGAAAGAGCCTCACCTTGGGCCTATGATGAAAGTGTATTTTGGTATAAGAATAAGAGTCCACTATCCCTTACATCTTAGTCAATGCTTCAGGGAAGCTAAATTTTTAATACTTTATTTTAATATTTTGTTTAAAAATACATTAAATTTGACTGAAAACTGACTTTAATTCAAGTCTCAGTAATTGACTTCCTTTTTCTTTAACTCCCAGGATATCATTTCTCTTTTTGGGGTTGCAGGCTTCTGATATGACTTATGATGATCTTACCTACAGGTATTCACAACCTTATGTATTCCCTCTGTCTTACTTGACAAAATACCTGACACTCAACATTAAAGGAGGAAGGATTCATTTCGGCTCACAGTTTGTAGAGATTTCAGTTCATATTTGGCTGGTTGTAAGGCAGATGACATGGCAGAGAGGCATCACAGAGGAGAAGTAGTTCATGGCAGGCAGAAGGCCCCAAAACAACAAAGTAACAAAGCAGCAATGAATGACAGCAATCTTCTTTCTGTCTCTTATATTCTATCCCGGCTACATGCCTTTGGAGTGGGTACCACTCACACTTCTTATCTATACCCATAATTATGCCAAACCAATTAGGGAACTATTTTAGCGGTCACATGCCCTTGATGTCAGCATCCCACACTTAAATCCAGCATCACACACTCTAGATACAGCCACCTGTAAAAAGCTCTACCTGTGTCTGTATGAGGGTTTGAGGGGACATAGACACAAGCCCTAACACCTTTTCTTTGAACATGGGCCAGAACTGGTTACTTTAAATAAATAGAATACTGCAGCAAATGTGATAGGATGTTGAGAGTAAGTTGCAAAAGGATTTTAATTCAGTCTTTCTGGCCATGCTTCCCTTCTACTTGATTAGATGAAGCCAGTTCCTATATCATAAACTACCTATGAAGAAGCCATCATAAAGTGGAACTGCAGGGAGACTTTGGCCAGCAACTCATGGAGAATTGAACTTGCAAACAACAAAAGCAAGAGTGAATTTACAAATGGGCCTATCCTCAGTTTTGGCTTCAGGTGGCTTTGGCCTTGAGAAACCCCAAACCAGAGATTCCATCTCATCTGTGCCCACATTTATTACTCAAGGAGACTGCTGTTTGAAGTCATTAAGCATTGGGGAAATTTGTTACACAAATATATCAATTTCAACCATAGCTTTGGACCCTTTTCTTCTGGCCTGAGGGAAATATTAAGTCTCCAATGTTATACTACCTAGGAAAACTAAGTCTAAAACTTTGCTTTTAATTTTAGGTCCAGTATTACCTTTTTTATCCTATTATTTATACGCAGAACTCTTGGAGTTCTGTTAAACTCTTGTTCAATTATTTGAACCAATTCAGAACTACTGCTTGGGAAAAAAATAAAACAAGCTTTGTCCTTTCTCTTTCTACAGTGTAACTCCAGTGTACCTCCAGAGTCCAAGTGAGAGGACAACTTGAGGTTTTTAATTTTCTTAGTGCAATCCTGGTGATGCTACCTGCATTTGAGAACTTAATCATGTCCTGAAGCCCTGCCCCACAGGGAGCTTGTATGAAGGTCTTCTGTTTGCACTTGACTGTTATACACTGCTCATCAGACGTCCTGGAGAGAAAATTAGGTTTCCAGGATTAGAGAGGGTTGAAACATTTATTTTTTTCAAATTCTTAAGAATTTATCATAATACTACACCAAACCACTAGCTGGCCATCTACTAAAATTTATTATCTGATTTTCTGTAGAAACATCATCACAGAACTACACTTTATAAATATTCTTTAAAGTTTGAAGTAAAAAATGATGCTAAACAGAACTTCTGTGTGTCTTTAAACTTTTGTAAAATTGTCATCAATGACAGCATCATTTTACTTTCACTATGATATGATCATCTCACTTCAGAGCAGGAAAATAGCTACAGTTCCCTGGTAAACATTAAAAAATATGTAAAATATTGACTTTCTCATTTTGCCTTGGCTGCTGGGGTACACAATTACTTCATGGTCAATATAGTAGTTAGTCTTACCTTAAGTTGCTACCATATTTATTTTGGGTTCCATATTTTTATTAATTGGTACTTAATTAGTTTTCTTTTAGTTATTTTTTGTGGCTTTATATTGTTTTGAGGCCTTTATATTTTAAATTATTACATTGTAGCAAGTAGGTGGTGAAATGTCACCTCTTCACTATTTGAGAAAAGATGTATAACATTAAACTAAGAATATTTATTGATTTTTTTTCCCTTGCAGAGTCAGAAAGTGACCACAGTGGACTGAAAAACTTTCCTTTTGCAATTTTACAATTTAATAGGTAGGTACACCTTACTTCTCATCTATGTTGAAGAAAATTTTGAAACCAGGACCAAGGTATAAAATTCTGGTCCTACTACACTGGAATTGGGACTGAGCAAAGTGAGGTGAGAGAGTCACACTTCTGGACAGGGCAGCGGTGGCAGTGGTCGGCTTTGGAGAGAAGTGTGACGGTGACTACTGTGTCCAGTTGTAAGCCTTCTTGACGTCAACTGAGGTCTGAATGGTGCTTACGGTGTGGCTGGAATTGCTGCTGCCTGGGTAGCTCCGTAGTCTATTTTTCTAGTCCTTTCACTGATTCTGTGAGCTGTTTCGTATCCTTTAACAAAGGATTTTTTTTTTTCTGCTGAACTCAGTTACTGCAGATTTGATTATATGCAACTAAGAATCCTGAACAACAAGAGCTTATAAGACATGTGCTTTTATGGCCTAGTCAAATAGCAAATAAGACAGATGCAGGCCAGTATATCATGCAACAGTAAGAGAATGGAGAAGGGAAATTCATGTACCTCCTAATGGCATTCAAATTCAGCTCTTTCAGAATGTTCTCCTCACCACAACTAATGCTGCATTTGCTCTCCAAATTTTGATTATGGAGCTGCCATTTTGATTCCTTGGCACTTAAATTTGATGAATTTGAGTTATAGTTACCTGTTTTTTTTTTTTTTAAGACTTGACCAAATTAGATAGCTTTTAGTCTTTTTAAGAAGTTTGAATTTTCCACTTATACATTTTGCCACCTTAGCAACAAGGCCAGTGTTCCTGTGGATTCCCCTGGAGTTTCTGAGATTTTCTTGTACTGATAATTTATGGTCAGACCAATCAGGATCCCAAAGCAGAAGAAAGGAATAGTCTGGGTGCTGTTGACCAATAGAAGCAATGTTCTCCTGCAAGTTATTTTGTCCCTATGTTGTAGGCAATGAATTCCAAGGAAAACTCTGTATTCTGGTGTATTTTAATTTCCCAAACTGTTCCCAACCTGTGACAATTTTTAAAGTAAACCCCAAACCAGAAAGCTAGCTCACATTTTCTAGTCCTCGTACACAGCAGGAACAAATGTTCTGCTGCAAGGGATATGCCTGAAATTGCATGTGAAAGAGTGATCGTGAGGCCTGTTGGCCACTTTTCAGAGTGGCAGGTGTCTGGAATGCTGCTCAGGGGAAACCTGTCTATTTCCTCCTGAGAGCTGGTTAGCTTCAGTCTTTTAAAGAGTGAGATTCAGCACCCAGTTCTCCTTGCATCCAGAGAGACACTGCTTTAAGAACTCATTTTATTTGTGGTTTGAAACCTGCGTTTGAGTTGCATTCTATTTTGTGATTCAGGTATATGTTGCCTCTTTCTTTCTCTTTGGAAGCCTCAGCCTCATTAGCTCTAATAGGCCTTTTAGCACTCTTATGTGATTCAAAGTGTTATAAATTCTTTCATGTCATTCTCATTTAAACAGGATGTTGTTGTTATCATAGCACCCATTTCAAAAACTACCCTTCTGCTTACTTTTCTGCTTACTGCGTGCAGGAGAAGTAGAAGATAGCATTCCAATCACCGTGGAGCTAAAATGTGTGGATAATTGCATTTGAAAAATTTGAAAAATCAGCCCCCAAACACTCAGCACTTTCCTTTCTGACACCAACAATAATGGAAATGTCATGTTGTTAATGAAGGATTTCTGCTCTGGGTCCTTGAATGAGGTCCAAATGGTCACCACCAGGCATGAACCATTTAGATTTGTTGGTATTTCTTTAGTCTTCAACTACAGTTTCTATTTAGGGTGACAAAAAATGTATTTCTTCTAGACACATGTCCTGGAATCTTAAAAAAGGGAAAAAAAGTGATCAGAGAATAAAGAAATGCAATGATAGTGATTGTGTATATAAAAGCATTTCCTAATTTTATATGCTTCACAGACACAGGGGAGAGACGATCATTGGAGGTACCATTTTTCAATAGGAAAAGTGTAGCTTT
This sequence comes from Fukomys damarensis, assembly GCF_012274545.1. Lineage (NCBI taxonomy): Eukaryota > Metazoa > Chordata > Mammalia > Rodentia > Bathyergidae > Fukomys > Fukomys damarensis. The sequence continues at coordinate 13,553,776 of NW_022900939.1, read as the reverse complement.
GGAGTTGTAGATGAACAGAGCTGAGGGAAAGCTCAGAGATGATCCTCCCCAAGCCCTTGATTTGCAGAGATGGCAAAGTGATGTAAAGATGGAAGTAACTTGCCTGGCTAAGTAGTGGGAATGAGAAAGGAGGAAAGTGATAGAGAAACAGATTCTCCATGAAAACATAGCTTTTATTTTCTTCGGACTACCAAAGGTGAGAGTATACGGCCTTAGTGGAGGATATGAGTTATCAAGGGTAGAAAGGTAGCAGAATAATATTTTTTGAAGTATGTGTTTATCTTTCCACTTCTTTTCTTATCCCCTTGCCTTTGCGGTTCTAGAGTCTGAACCCAGGGCTTTCAGATTAAACTATATACCCTGCCCTTTAAATTCTTTATTTTTTTAAAATTAATTTTATTGGTACATTTCAGATATATAATAATGACATTCATCACAGAAAATTTGTACGTGCACATGATACATCTTGGATCTTCTTTTTTCCCCCAATCCCCTCTCGTCCACTAAACCTCTCCCTCATTATGAAGGCAAAGACTTGCCTTCAATTTTTTCCTTCTATTCTTTTTTTTTCTTTCCCCTTCTTCCTTTTGCCCTCCTCCTCCCTTATTTCTTTTCCCATTTGAACATTATCTTCCTGTTTCCCAATATCTACAATACATTTTTGGTCCTTACCCTTTCAGTTTGTCACACCAGAGAAACAGTGCAATACTTAAACATGTGTGGCCAATTTATTTCACTTAACAGTATGGTTTCAAGGATAAAATTCAGGGCAATAATCAGCTCTATTAATACAGTCTAAAAAGACTTTTTACCATTCATTTTCAACAAGTTCAGCTTGGTACAACCAGTGACCTTTTTCTAAACTAGGAAACCATTGTTGTCCACAATCAGGACAACATGAATTGTCTGAGAACATCTGGACTTAGAAAGACAATACAGAAAGCAATGTAACACTGAGACAAAAATGACAGAAAGATGCTCAAATAACAAGTCATACTACAGGTTTGGTTTAGCAACTTCTCAGTTGAACAAACATTTGAAGAGGGTTGACTTTGGCTTGCACCTCAGTGTAATTCTTCAAGATTTCAATGTCTGTCTTTCACACAAGTCTCTGAACTCAGGGACCAATTTGGTCTATAATTTTATCAGTCACTTACTAGCAGCACAGATTTCAGAAGAGCTCCTCCCAAACTCAGCTTCTCAAGAAAACATAAGAGCCTCATATGGTGTGCCCCATAATTGTATTTCTAACAATAACTTCTGTGGGAAAGCATACTCAGTATAGTTGGTTTCTAAATTATTCCAATAAATTTTAATAAGAAACTATGTTGTTTTAAATTCCCCCCTTTTCATTGATAAAGATATGTTGTGTATATAGTTATTTTTTTCCCCTTGGGCTTTATCAATTGGTGATGGCGTCACACAGAGGAACTTGGCTTACTCTATTTTGTTGATAAGGTTTTTACATTTGGTAATATAGAGAAGCTCAGAGGTCTAGTGAGTCTTTTCCTGGTGCTGGCACTCTTGCTATTGTAGTACAGGTGACCAACTCTTAAGACCTTGGCACTTTACAGCAATGTAAGGGTCTCAGGAAACCCTGGAGGTCTTTTTGAATGACGACGCACGTGGTGGCCCAGTGACTCTCAGTTGCCTCCCTGATGGTTGCAGGTACCGCCTAACGTCCCCGAAGAAGCCATTGACACCACCACTAAGAAAATCTAGGGCCTGCAAAGCCACTTTCACGATTCACTACAGCTATGCCAACAAGGTCAGAAGAGGGGTGGTGGGCTGAGCTGGCAGGGGAGCGATGGGGGATGTAAGTCATGTTCAGGTCCCGCCTTAGGGAGAGAAGCCTTCACTGGGCTTCTCAAGATGGCAGCAGTGGTGACGCACTTGCATAAGGAACTCCTCCTTTACGGGAAGAACAGCGGAAGTGAGGTTCTCAGAGGAGCCGCCAGAAGTGTATGGCGACTTGGAACCCCAGATGGCCAAAGAAATGTCCCCAGTGGGAAGACAAACCCCACCAAAAGAGTTCCAGCTGGATTTGGAGGAGCCTAAAGATGTTCTTGTGGGGCGACCTGGTCAGAGCTGGGAAACGCTGCCCATCCATGGTGCACGAACGAATTCAGGGAAGTCTAGGTCTCCTCCTTCTGCAGGCTTTCATGAGGGGGCAGCGAGTTAGACGGAGTAGGAACTAAGAATGACTGCAGCCTTGGTTTCATTTCCGTTCTTCTGCAGATGTTACTATATCAAAGCCACTTCCGTTTCCCTCTTTAGTTCTCAGAAGCCAGAAGTCCCCAGAGCTGAGGATCATGGTTCCAACCTTCCAGTCTTCTCTCTCTGTTTTTATGATGTGAGAATTCACCGCTATAAATTTCCCTTGCAAGACTGTTTCCTTGCATCCCGTGGGTTCTGGAATGTTGTGCTGGCATTATAATTTAATTGTAGAAATTGCCTAGTTTCTTCTTTAATTTCATTTGTGACACATTGGTTTTTCAGGAGGATGTTATTTAATTCCCAAGTGATTATGTAATATTTGTGGTTTCTTTTGCCATTGATTTCCAATTTCATTGCATTGTGGTCTGATAATACGTATGGGATCGTTTCAGTTACTCCGTATTTAGTTAAGGTATAAGCTAGTATATGGTATATATTAGAGAAAGCCCTATGTTCAGCTGAGAATATGTATTCTGATGTGGTAAGGTAGAACATTCTGTAGATATCTACTGAGTTAATTTGTTCAAAGGTTTCATTCAGTACTGATATTTGTTGATATTTTGTGTAGTTGATGTGTCTATTTGTGACACTGGGGTATTAAAGCGCCCCATTACAATTGTATTGATGCTTATCTGATTTTTCATAATCAATAATATTTGTTTTATATAGTTGGGTGCACTGGCATTTGGTGCATAAATACTTATGATTGTTATGTATTCTTGGATTGTTTACAAAGCTGTAGTGAAATTCTTTGAAATTCTTGATCAGTCTTGGTTTGAAATCTAGTTTGTCTACAAATAGAATAGCTACCTCTGCCTTTTTTTTCCAGATTCCTATCACATTGGTATTGTTTTCCATTCTTTGATTTTCAGTCTATGAGTTAAATGTGTTTCTTGTGAGGCAGGCAGCTTTTTTTTTTTTTTTTTTTTTTTTTTTTTTTTTGTACAGGGGATCAAACTCAGGACCTTGCGCTTATGAGGCAGGAGATGGCAACACTGAGCTAAATACTTGACCCTAAATGTGTTTCTTATATGCAGCATATTGTTGGATCTTGTTTCTTGATCAATTCTGTTGATCTGTTTCTTTTGATTGCTAAATTGGTACCATTCACATTGATGGTTTATAACTGATATGTATTGACATCCTTGTCATGTTATTTTCGTGTTATTGGTTCCCTTTCTCTTCCCTGTTTAACTGCTTACTTTGCCTGGTGTATTCATTCTGTTGGGGTTCATAGAATTCTAATCTTTATTATCTCTTTCGAGGATACCATTCAGAATGATTCAGAATGATTTGGGGTGCTGGTTTGGTGGTCATGAATTTCTTCAGGTGTTTTCTATCATGGAAGTATCTTATTTCTCCACCAATTTTCTTTCTTTCTTTTCTTTTTTTTTTTTTTTGGTACCAGGGATCGAACTTGGGTCCTTTGCTTGCAATGCAGGTGGCAGAACCACTGAGCTAAATCCCTGGCCCTCTCCACCAATTTTCATAGAGAGTTTTGTGGGGTACATCATCTGGGTTGGAGGCTGTTTTCTTTTAGGACTTGAAATACTTTACTGCAAGCTCTCCTTGACTGAAGGATTTGTGTTGAAAGTGCTGTGATTCTGATGAGCTTTCCTGTAAAGGTGGTTTATTTACTTTTTTCTAATAGCTTTTAATATTCTGTTCTTGTGTTGAATATGTGGAATCTTGACTATTATATATATTATTTTAGTTTTTTTTTTATCATGGCGAAATGGAGTTCTATATGCCTCATTATCTCTATGTCAAATTCTTTTTCCACACTTGGAAAGTTTTATGTCATTACTTTTGTCAACGAGTTTTTTAAAATGTCATTTGTCCTATCTCCTGATTTTTTCATTTATTTTGACAAATCTTATGTTATTCTTATTTGCATCATCTAGCAGCTGTTGGGATGATTTTTCATGGTCCCTTGGTGTTTTTAAGAATTCTTTCTTCTTATGATGGCTAACTGCAAACTTGTTATCTAGATATGATATTCTGTACTCACATTGGTTGATTCTGCTGCTTATACTTTTGACAGAATTTTTAATCTCCTGGATATCTTTTCGACTCTGTTTCACAGATTCCCTTTCTTCCCTATGTTGGGCTTTCATGCTTTCTATCATTTTCCCAAGCTCCTTTACTTTTTTAAAATAACTTTTTATTAGGTATTTTAATTTTAATTTTAATTTGGTACAGGGGATTGAATTCAGGACCTTGCACTTGCAAAGCAGCCTGTGGAAGCACTGAACTATATCCCTGGCCTCCTTTACTTTTTTATCTGTATCTACTCTTGATTCCTCAACCTTAATTGTAATAATCATCTCTTTAGTTATCTGAGGAATTATTTCTGATTTTTTTTTCTAGAGTCTCATTTGTCTGCTTTGTTATTTCTGCTGTTACCATTTCAGAAACTTCAGGTGGTTGCCTTTTGATTTATTCTACCTTACTGGCCCTGGGCTTAAGGGAGCTGGATGTCTGGGGTTGTATCTTGCTTTCATATCTTCTCATTTTCTATTTTTATAAAATTTATTTTCTGTATTGATGCTTGTAATATATATTCTTATTAAAAGGATTGAGGACTCCATAAAAAGTAACTACTGCCCGGAGTCAGGGCATCTCCTAGGGCTGTGCCTTAACCAGACACTAATAGCCCCAACATGGAGCAAACCCATGGCTGCTCTAAGTCCTGGGTTCAGCTGGCCCCATCTTAAAATTGCATCCAGTCACTCACCCTCTCCTGCGGATATTTGGGCTAGAGTTACTCATCAGCCACCACAGCGCACAGAATCTACTGCTCTACACACTGGTGTATTTCTCTCTGGAGACCTCTAGGGCCCCCCATAATTACTGCACCTCTTGTAGGCTTGAACCTTCTCTCATACCATAAGCCAGGATTCATGGAGAAAGCTCAGTTTGACCCCTCTCTTCTGCCATGGAGGTCCATGATCTCCTTCCCCTCATGGACTCCAACTCTATTCAAAACTTTCTTGGGTTTTGAGGATCCACCTCCTTCTTCTCTTCCTCAATTTGCCATACTCCAGCTTATGGACATCCAATCTCAGAGAGGCTGACTTGCCACTGCTCAGTGCTGTATTATCTTCCCATAATTCTATTTTTTTGTGTGTAGGGGGGAAGGGTCTCTTAAATTACTATTTTGTCCATTCTAGGCTCAAACTCACAATCCTTGGAGAGCCTTAGCCTCTCCAAGTGAATCTTATATTTACCTTATAGTTCTTTTTCCATTAACTCTAGAACACGGGTTTCAACTGAAGGTAATTTTTATTTTTTCTGGAGACTTTTTTATTTGCTACAACTGGTGACATTACTATTGACATCTAGTGGGTTGCTTGAGGATGCTGAGAAATATCCTACCATCCTACACCCCTTGTTATGTCCACAACAAAGGATTTTCTGGTTTTAAATATCAAAAGGGTTGAGTGTGAGGAACTTTATTTAGGGAAGTTCATATTGTCAAGGAGAAGAGGTCAGGGAATATGGTAGACCCTTCATCTATGTAGGGATACATTCTAAGACCCCAGTGAATTCCTCAAAAATGTAGACAGCACCAAAACCTGGATCAACTATTTTATTCCTGTACATAATTAGGAATTGAGAAAAATAACATATTAAAGTAGAATAGTTTTACTGATATCCTTTTATTAGTCAGCCTTCCTGTTTTTTGACATAATACCTGACACCCACAACTTGAAGGAGAAGAGGTTTAATTTGGCCCATATTTTAAAAGTAGTTAAGTCGGGATCAGCTAGCTCCAAGAAAATTCATCGTGGAAGAGCATGGCTGAACAAAGCTGCTTAGATTATGGCAGCTGGGATGCAGAGAAAGGCAACAGTGTCAGAGAAGGGGCCAAGGGTCAGGCATAGACTCTAAAACCGAGCCTCCATGCTCACACAGGCCAGTCCAGACATGTACTTCACTGATCTCTGGAAGGACCCCAAGGACAATCAGATTGACACTTCTCTTGAACCACCACAATACTGTAATAAAAAGTATGCGAATGCAGCCTCTATTCCTCTCCCTCTCTCTAGTTGTAGGAAGAAACTTTAGTAGAGGAATGGAGTAAAAGCCAACCTGTGGCCTAGCAGGGTGTAAAACAGGTAATAAATAAATACCCTGCTCTTGGTCTTTGCCTGCTGTCTCACTTCTTGATGATAATTTCTTTTGTTCAAATGCACTGGAAAACAGAAAACTAGAGAACATCATTGATGGAGCCTGTATCAGCCTCTTGGGACACAGAGCAGATAGAGGGGTAGAAAGGGATCCTTTAGGGACAAATGGTGAGTACTCAGAACAAATATTAGCACATCTTGGGTCTGTTCATTTGTAATTTGGGCTCTGCTATGTAAGTCTATGTGACCTTGAGCAGGTTACTTATCTTTTCTTCAAAATAATCTTCTCTTCTGTAAAAGAATCATAATAATAACCATATACAGCTCCTTGAGTGGTTTGGAGGGTGGATGAACGATGATGCATGTGGAGCTTAGTGAATATGTTAGGTGAAGTTTGATGGTCATTTTGTCTCTAGCAGAACAGGTAGCAAGGACTGTAATTTCAGGATGCTGAAAAGAAACATGCACATATAAAGGAGGATGCCTCGCTAGAGAAATCCTGAATGTAAGGAGAACTGAGTAAAGTACGATGTAGTATCACTTATTTCACACTTAGTTTATTTCACTTAGGTCATTTCATCTCCTTCCATTTTCTTGAAAGTATGCTTTTTGAAAAAATCCCTCTCCGTGAAAAGAAAAGTCACAACTACAGCACAATTTTTATTGTCCAGTTTTAAATGATTCATTTTTGGGTCTCACAGCTGCTTAAATCTTCAGTGATTTGTTTGGGTGGCAGAAAATTAACTCATCCTTTCACTTAATTCAGAAATAAAACTGCTGCACACATACTCTTTGAAGTAGTAGGTGCTGTGGTGTGCTACCTGGCCCCCCTCTCTCCCTCAAGATGAGACATCTATTTCCGCAGCCGTTGAAAGTGTCGATGGTTGACAGCTTCCATTGCTTTTCTCTTTGAGAAATGCCTTTGGTTGAAGAAAATCACTCCATCTGTATATAGTGCCTACTCAGTGTGCTTTGTAAAGGCCTGGATGCCTAGATTGCACGTGAAACAACTTTAGGGAGTCATCCTATCTTTGTGCCCTCTGAGCATCTACCTGAAGCATTTGCTATTACGGCATAGTGGCTTCACTTCTCCCCTGGTGGAGCTTTGCCTCCCTCCCTCCCTCCCTCGCGGATGGCGACACTAGTGATACTCTTTAACAGACTCTTTGCCTACAAATCTCCATCTTAGGGTTGGTTTCCAGAGACGTCCTACCTGCAACATTTGGAGCCAAGAATTATTTTTTTGCAAACCTTTCCACTGATATCCGTCATCCGGGGTGCTTAATAACCGTTTGTGGAAATGAACAATAGTACTTGAAAATCTTACTCAATAAGACCTTGGGTTTAAGGTGGTATGGTTTTCACCGAGGTCACTGTTCTAACCTTCAGGATTACTATGGGTGACCAGATTGGTTACAGACAGTTCCTCTTCTTCTTGCACTAGTGCGTGTGTGTCACTCCTAAGTCACATTCTCCTCCAGAGACGGCCACTTCTTCAGCTAGAGGAGAGCTGTGCTTTCATTTCATAATGCTTAAGTTCCCTCAAGTGAACCACCACTGTACAGACCCATTTGACTGGACATTTTTACTATGGCATTATATATTTCAATTAAAAAAACCAATAGGCAGTAAACATCCATCCTGTACCCTAACAGTGAATCTTTGAGTTTGTGCCAGATTTGTAGTGTTAATGTTTGTTTCAATCTCCTTTGGTGAAAATATCTACCGCAATGATGTACAAGATGGATATGCTGCTGACTTGTGGCTTGATGTGACTCATTGAGGTCCTAAATCTATTTGAAAGCTTCTTTAGAGGAGTTGTATTTGCAATATACTATTACGGTTATGAGGAAATGTAGCTTCATTAACAAAATTTACCTGACACAGTAACAATGCCCTGGTAGCTTGCAGATGGCTGGTACATTGGGTAGTCTTTGTCCAGCTAAGGGACCTACTTCAGTTTTGCCAGCTGGTTGCAGCAGGTGTAGCTGCAGTGGCTTTGCCCTCAGTGCATGCTTTGGAGTGGAAGCTCTAGACTCTCATTTAATGTTGCTCACTTTATTGCACTCATAGCTTTTCTGAAGATCTGCCAGGCTTTCAGGGAAGCCTCTGTTCATACCTAAGTAAGCCAGTGATGCTTTCTTCTATTGCTAATAGTTGCTCACTCGGTGATGTTTCTGATATGACACCTGTGCCCATATTCAGTCTCCTGCCTCACAATCACGGTATATCATCTGGCTTTACAACTTAAAGCCAACAGTTGCAACTAAGTTAGGGGATGCTGTGGAGTTTACAGTGGCAAAGTGTTATTTATACTATATTTGTTTTGGGGGCCAGATCTCAAGGGAATTATTCTGTGGACCCTTATCAGCATGGAATTTCACTGGCTTGGCCTAAAAATGAGATGAACAAAAATTTTGAAAGCACTGCAATCTGCAATACATGAAGGGTAATGCTAAAAGCCAGGCACGGTAGCCTTACCTAGTGAGTGATATGTGTGCTCTACAATGTAGGCTATAGTATGGCCCTTCCTGATGGAAGAAGAAAATAGGTGACCACAATTCTATATGAAGTCATTCTTAATAAACATGAGAGATCAATGCAGTCACTCCAAAATAGCTTTTTTAAACCTCTTCTCAATTTTACATTTCATTGATATGTTACTTCTTTTGAACTTTTGGTAAGACAGACACACACCAACATTCACATTTTGGAGAGGATTTATAAAATAGCAGTTGAAGTAGATTTAATAAGGGTCAGGCTCGGGAGACATATTTACAGTGGAATCTTGTAGAGACAAAAAGAATTGAATTCTGTGTGTGCAGGACCCAAGTAAACTTGAAATGTTCCTACAGCTCTCAGAGGGAGAGATGCTTGATACCCCTGGCAGGTTTGATGAGTCAATTCGAATGTATTCACTGTGACTAATGTGGCCTGTTAGTCTAGGGCACAGATGGATATTTCAATCTGTAGGAGAGACATAGTTCCATTTAGAGTGGAAAAAAATTCACAGGAGAACTATATAGTGGTTAAAAAGTTAAATGTTCATCTAAAAAATGAACATGATACAAGTTGCATAAAAAGATGAAGAAATGCGCCACATATATATCTAAAGTGAAATGCAAATAGTAAGCTACAAAACCATTTAGAGTCCTATTCAAGAAATCTGTGGTCATGGATGATCAAAGGAGACTGAGAAGTGTGTGGTCTGTTCCCAGTGCTGATTCTCAGTCACCATCTTGCCTGGAGGACCCGGCCCATTTACAGGTGCTAACAGCAGAGGATCCAGCTGGGCACAGAGTGGCATGTCCAAAGGGGCTGCAGTGAGGGTTTATAGTTTAGGCAAACAGCAAACATTGGAAGAAAGAGATAGAGGGGATCCAAGGAAAATTAATGAGGGTTTCACAGGAAGGAGTATGGACCCAAGAGAAGGTGAATTTAAGATTAGGTGTTCCTGGGAAGCCAAGAAAGGCAGTTTCGCCATCAAAGGTTGTACATCAGAGGGCAGAGGCAGAAATGATTCTCTGGGGACACCACACAAGTTTTAAATATAGGGAAACCACACAAAAATGCAAGGCTGGAATCCAGTTAAGAAACTGTGGTTGGATAGTACAGACATTATCACTTCCAAGACCGCTGGGCATCTACTTCATACAGACTCAGGCACTCTTTGAACACTATTTCTGTAGATATACTTACTACTGATGGAGGGCTGGACCTCCTAGCAAATAGCCAATTCCATCTAAATGGCTCATTGAATGATTCTCAAGTCACAAACTCAGTACTATAAGCAGATATAATCTGAATTTTACTATACCATTCATTCTTTAACCTTTTACATTGGTCCTTGGGATGCCTGGAGACTCATTTAGGTTGCATCTGTTTTCATTATTCTTGCAAGTCATAAATCACTTTGCTTTACAGCATCAGATTCTCTTTTAAAATCAGGTCAATATATTTAAAGGGTTTTTAGAATGGGTACATATGATCAATGTGCATTATTTATCACAGAATTGCCTGTGTGTATATTTTCTCTTGAAATTCTTAAAAAAAGCAACACTCTAGGTATGCATATGGGTAATTTGCATAATAATTAGAAAATTAATAATTTATAAAGAAGACTATACAATTGGCTGTGAAATTAAAAGAAATTATTCTTCCAATTTGTCACATACAATGGTCCCTTTTTATAAATGATGACTTCAAATACATTGGTGATAAAAAAGATATATAATAATTCTCAGTAGCAATATAAACATGTACGTATGGGAGAGATCATAGAAATAAAAAGACAAGTTGGAAACCATCTAAGAAAAACTAAAATTAATGACATCGCACTCTAAATTTGTTCATGAGCCTCCTAGCTGTGGATTCAAAAATGGGAAGATGTCCCCTCCTGCTCTGTTCTCCTCTTTCTAAAGGGCACTTGCAGGCAGAGTTTTCCTACCATTGAAATGGGGATAGTGCAGCAGTTAAAACTGTGAGCTTTGGATTCAATAGAAGTGGTTTTAAGCTCTAACCTTCTTGGTGCTTAACATGGAAGCCTGGATTGGGCTGGGGATTTAACTCAGTGGTTCCAGTGCCTGATTTGCAAGTACAATGACTAGAGATCGATCCCTGGTACTAGAAAAAAAAAGGAACCCTGGATCAGTGATTTCAACTCTCCAAGCCTCATTCTCTTCATCCGAAAACTGGGTTCAACAATACCTATTCTTTATATGGCTGAGAAGTTTAAATTAGAAAATGTTTATACATTACCTAAGGCAAAGCCACATGACAGCTACTAAATAATTGTTAATTGAAAGGGCTGCATTACACAAGCACCCAAATCAGAAAATTCTCTTGCAGGTGTGATACCAACGAAAGGGAATGTTATGATTTAGATCTAAAATGTCCCCTAAAAGTCTCATGTTTAGGGGTGGGGCCTAGTTGGAGGATGGCAAGTCACTGGGGGCGTGACCTAGAAGGGTATATTCTTCCCTTCTCTCTCTGTCTGCTTCTGGATGCCATGTGATTAACAACCTTCCTACACTATGTCATTCCTGCCTTGGAGTCGGTTGACCATGGACTGAATCTACTGAAACTGTGAGCCCAAATAAACGTTTCCTCCTTTAAATTGTGAGTGTTGGGAATTTTGTCCCAGCAGCAGGATGTAGGGAATATAGGAATAACCCAAGTATTCATTTAAAACGATGAAAAATTTATACATACAAAAAGTTATTTTTTTCTTCCTTGAATATTTTTGTGCAATTAAAATAAATCCAAAATAATACTCTGGGCTCATGATAACTAATACCTGCTTCTAGCTTTGTACTCTGGTTTCAACATTGTTTGGAAATAAAAATTACATATATTCATAGTAATACTTTGTAATACCTTACGAATGCTTTTGTTTGAAAAAATTCAGTTACAAATAAGTGTTCAGCCCTTGGATAATAATCACCCCCACTTAACTCTTTTGGGCTCACTTTTGCTCCTTTCAGCAGCTTAGAGTGCTTTGAGATGAATCCTGTGAGTGCTGACCTGTCTTGCTCTCTGCTGTCGTTTAAAATCTCTATTTCCTAACTAAGTTTCATTCTTGAACTTGCTAGACATGGTAAGCATAAAGGTTGTGGTTTAAGGAGCCTACTCAGCTGAGTTGGCTAAACTAGCCATCCTTTCCTTAATTTTACATTCCCCCTTATGGAGTGTTGTGGCTTAAACTTAAAGAAATAGTCTTCATTTATCAAGCAACCCAGTGTTTGAGCACAAAGACTTTCATTCATTCAGCAAACATTTTACAGGGTGGCTATGGTCCATAAAATGTCATGGGGTAATGTGAGGATTCCAAGGCAGATGAGTCCTCATTATTATCAGATGGCTGTCTGATGCATAGTGGAGAAGACAGGTTGAGAATAGTGAGTGCTGTGATAGAGGGAAGGATTGGCTGATCAGTGTGGTGGGTGTTGTGATTGAGGAGAGCATTAGATAATCATATTGTGGGTGTTCTCACAGAGTGGAGTGCAGAGGACTAGAAAAGCCACAGGCAGACCAGCCAGCTCAGAGAATTAGAGGGATAGTTTGTCCAACATGTTTATCATAGTGAGTACTTCCACTGTTCAATCAATGGCCATTATTATTATTATTATTTCCTTAGATTGATCCCATTTGTGATTTCTGCCTTCTAACACAATGACTCTCCTCTTCCCTCCTAGCACATATTAACAACTATGAACTTTGCATTCCAAAGAATAGTGCCTGAAGCTCCATGATATTCAGGACATCAACCCATTTTTGAAGCCATGTGATTAATTTGCTTTTCCCCACATGTCTTATACAGTTATGCTGAAAATCGTTGCTTATGTAACTTTCCTCTTTTGGAATTCCCTTTACAATCTTTAAAAATTTTATTTAAAATATTTTTGACTACAATGACTCCCTTTCACCGTAGACCACAGCCACTTCTCCCTCTGGGAGCTACCATAGCATTCCTTACTGGCATTTAGTGGTAAACTGGCCCCCCCATTGGGGGCTTCATTATCAGTTTTCCACTATACTCCAATACAGAGAAGGATTTTCTCTGTACATGTTTTGCATTCCTATCATGCTTTGCAATGGGTAAATGGTTAATCCACAGTTGTTGCTTGAGAGGTAAAATTACGTGAATTCTACCATGTTCTTTTCTCTCTCAGTTGAGAATTTAAAAAAATAAGTTTATTGGTATTTTTTAGGTATACAGTACAGTTACACTCATCACTGGGATCTTGTACCTTTACATGATGTATCTTGGTTCTTATTTTTTCCCTATTCCTCAGCCCTCCATCCTACCCTATTTACAAAAGATTTTGTTTCTATTTTTTCCTCATCTCATATTTTTTTCTTTTCCTTTCTTTTCTTTCCCCTACCCTTTACCCTTCCCCTACACTTTTAGCCCTTTTCTTCCTATTTCACATTATCAATTATACAATTTGAACCTTATTTACACTTTTAGTTTTTCATACCAGAGAAACTATTCGGTATTGTGTCCTGTTAATTTCACTTGAGTATGACCTTAATGTGCATCTATTTAGCTATAAATATCTTTAGTTTCTTATTCTTTATGGCTAAGTAGTACTCCATTTTATAGAAAAACCACATCTTCTTTTTCTATTCTCCAGTTGATGGGAAATTGGGTTGTTTCCAAATTTTAGCTATTACAAACTGTGCCACTATAAACATGGGTGTGCATATATTGCTGTGATAGAATTCTTTTAGTTCTTTTGGGAAGATAGCCAGCAGAAGGATAAGTGGATCAAATGGGACTTCTAATCCTAGGTTTTTGAGGTATCTCCTTACTCTTCCTACTTAGGAGCAAGGGATATCTTTCTATTTTCTTCTATCTTCTTTGATCTCTTTTTTCAGAGCGCTATAGTTTTCAGTGTAGAGGTCTTTTTCTTCCTTTGTTAGACTGATTCATAGATATTTCATTTTTTGGGGGGCTATTGTGAAAGGGATTGTTTCCCTAATTTCTCTCTCAGTGAGTTTGTTATTTGTGTAAAAGAAGGCTATTGATTTTTGAGTGCTGACGTTGAATCCAGCTACTCTACTGAATCTGTCAATTAAGTCTAGAAGTCTTTTGGCAATGTTTTTTGGGTCTCCACATAGAGTATCATATCATCAGGAAATAATGACAGTTTAACTTCTTCCTTTCCTATCTTTATTCCTTTTTATTTTATTCTCTTGTCTATTGCTGTGGCCAGTGTTTCCAGAACTATATTGAACATGGATTGGTGATAGTGGAAATCCTTATCTTGTTTCTGATTTAGTGTGAAGGTTTTCAGTTTTTGATCATTAATATGATGTTGGCTGTTGGTTTTTTCATAGATAGACTTAATCATGTTGAGATAAAGATAATTTATTGCAATTTTCTGCAAGGTTTTGATCATGAATGCATGTTGAATTTTGTCCAATGTTTTTTCTTCATCTATTGATGAAGATGAGATGCTCATATGGCTTTTGTCCATGACTCTGTTAATATAGTGTATCATATTCATTGATTTATGTATTTTAAATCATCCTTTCATCCTTGGCATAAATCCAACTTTGTCAGGGTGTATGACCTTGTTGATGACCCCCTGTATTCGGTTTGCCAGTATCTTATTGAGGATTTTTGCATCTTTGTTCATTATGGAGATTGGCCTCTAGTTCGCTTTTGGTTGGGTCTTTCCCTGGTTTTAGAATCAAAGTAACACTTGCTTCCAGGAATGAATTTGGAAGTATTGCTTGCCTTTCAATTTCATCAAAATGTTTAAATAATAGCAGCAATAGTTGTTTTCTAAATACTTTGTAGAATTCAGCAGTGAAGCCATCAGGACCCGGGCTTTTCTTTGTTGGTAAATTTTTGATTACTTTTTCAAGTTCACTGATTGTAATTGGGGTGTTTAGAATTTTAATATCTCCTGCGTTCAACTTGGGTAATTCATATGCATCTAGAAATCTGTCCATTTCTTCTGTGTTTTTCATTTTGTTAGAGCACAGGTTCTCAAACTAAGTATTGATTTCTGCTGGATCTTTTGTGGCTTCATGTTTTTCATTCCTAATTGCATGAATTTTTGTCTTTTTCTTTCCTTTTTTGATAAGGTTGGATAAGGATTTATTGATTTTATTCTTTCAAAAGACCAACTCTTCAATTCATTGATTTTTTTTGTACTGCTCTCTTAGTCTCCATTGCATTGATTTCTGCTCTGATCTTTATAATTTCCTCCCTTATATGAGCTTTGGGTTTGTCTTGCTCTTCTTTTTCTAGGAGTTTAAGATTAGCATTAGTTTGTTTATTTGAGCTCATTCTGTTTTCCTAGTGTGGGCATTCACTGCTATGATTTTTCCTCATAGAACTGCTTTCATTGTGTCCCATACATTCCTGGGTGTTGTGTTGACATTATCATTTATTTGTAAAAACTGTGTAATTTCTTCTTTAATTTCCTCTGTGATCCATTGGTTGTTCAGGAGAGTGTTACTCAATTTCCATGTGTTTGTGAAGTTCTTGCAGTTTCTTATGCTATTGACCTCCTATTTAATTGCGCTATGGTCTGATAATATACATGGGATAACTTCAATTTCTGTGCATTTAGTTAAACATGTTCTATGAGCTAGCATGTGGTCTATTTTGGAGAATGACCTGTGTGCAGCCAAAAAGAATGTATGTTCTGATTTTATAGGGTGGAACAATGTAAACATCTATTAAGTTCATTTGTTCAAAAGCTTGGCTTAGTTCTAGCATTTTGTTGTTGATTTTTTTTGTCTACATGATCTGTCTCTTTGTGCCAGCAGGGTATTGAGGTTCCCCAGTACAATGATATTAGTACTTATGTGTTTTTTCATGTTCCTTAGTATTTGTTTTGTATAGTTTGGGACAATATTTTATATATATATATGTATATATATATATATATACACACATATATATATACATATATATATACACAAACACACACACACACACACACACACACACATACACACACATACCCACACACACCCACATTTGTCATCTTTTTCTTTTGGATTGTTCCTTTTACAAGAATGTAGTAACCTTCTTTGTCTCTCTTAATTAGTTTTGGTTTGAAATTTATTTTGACTTTTCTGGATTCCTGTCTCATGAAGAACTGTTTTCCATCCTTTTACTTTCAGTGTATGAGTTTCATTTTGAACTAGGTTCATTTATTCTATACAGCATATTGTTCAGTTTTGCTTCTTAATCCATTCTGCCCATCTATTTCTTTTGAATGGTAAATCGAGGCCATTGACATTGATGGTTATAACTGGTGTGTATTAACTTATCATCATCATGTTATTTTCCTGTTGTTGGCTCTTCTTAATTTTCCCCCCTCTCCCTGTAATTTCTTGCCTTGCCTAACGCATGTGTTCTCTTGGGCTTCATGGAGTTATGACCTTCATTGTCTTTTTCTAGGATATTGTTTAGAATTATTTGGAGAGCTGGTTTGGTATTCATGGTGTTTCTCAGGTGTTTGTTATGAAAGTATCTTTTTCCCCATCAATTTTGAAAGATAGTTTTGTAAAATACATCAGTCTAGGTTGGAGGTTGTTTTCTTTTATGGCTTGAAATACCTCACTCCAGGTTCTCCTTGACTTGGGGGTTTGTATTGAAAAGTCTGCTGTGATTCTGATGGGCTTTCCTTTGCATGTGATTTATTTCTTTTCTCTAACTGCTTGTAGTATTTTGTTCTTCTGTTGGGTTTCAAGATCTTAAGTATTATATGTCTAGGTGTAGATTTTTTTGATCATGACTATTTGGAGTCCTATATGCCTCATTATCTGTATGTTAAATTATTTTGCTCTATTTGGGAAGTTTTCTGACATTAACTGTGAATAGTTTTCTTTAAAATGTCATTTGTACTTTCTCCTGCTTTTTCTTGGACTCTTATCCATCTTATATTATTTGTATCATCTAGGAGCTATTGGATCTATTTCTTATCCCTTACTATTTTTAAGAGATCTCTCTTTTCATGGTCACTGACCACCATCCTGTCTTCTATACCTGATATTCTGTCTTCAGATTGGCTCCATCTGTTGTGTATACTTTCAAAAGAGTTTTTAATCTCCTGGATATCTGTTTGAATCTGTTTCATGGATTCCATTTTTTTTCCTATGTTGGGCATTCATGGTTTCCATTTCTTTCCTATGGTGGGCATTCATGGCTTCTATCAAGGTCCTGAAATCATCTATTTTTTAATCTGTTTCTGTTCTAGAGTCTCTAATCATGTCTTTCATTTTGCTTACTATCTGTCATTTTCTGGGACATTATTTCTGTTTTGAATTTTTCTAGATTTTCATTCATCTGTGTTACTTCCTGGGCTATCAGTTTAGGGTGTCCACATGGTTGATTATCATTATCATTTCCACCAGAATTTGTTTTACCCAGAATTTTCCTTTGGTGAGCTGGAAGTCTGTGTTTGTGCCTTACTTAAATGTCTTCTCATTTCTATTTTTGTTGATGGTACTGTCCTTGGTTTAATTCCTGAGTTAATACTTTCATCTTCCAGATATAGCTGGTCTTTAGGTTTTGAGCCTCTAATGACTCTGAGGCAATCTCATTTTCCTTATACCAGGAAGGACAACTGATAAGATCAATCATAACACCTTAGTCCAAGTGATACAATCAGCAACACAATAGCATCAAGCAACAGTTTAGAAAATGACAGTTTGTTGCAGTTATTAATCTATTATCTTTAACCATTTGAATTAAATAAAAATTGAGGACCAGCCCAAAATATGCTTATTGTGAATAATCTCTTCAATATAGCAACTATACCCTTCAGGATAGGGCCTGAGAAAGAGTTGGGGAGAGAGGGATAAATGGGTAGAAGGATAGGGGAAGGTTAGAAGTAAGGCCAGAAGACACAGGAAGATCATGCAAACTCTAGGAAACTGTTGAAGAGAAAGAGACAGAATGAAAGAACAAAGAATAGAATAGAACAACCTAATAGGAATAGGGAAGCTAGAAACTGTACACACTTTCCTTTGAAACTAATGACAGTTGAGAGAAGGAAAAAGAGAAGAAAAGAAAAAGAAGAAATCTGAAATAGGGTAGGAACAGGAACAAAAAGGGAGATGAAGAACAATGTGGGAGAGCAAAAGAGTGAGTTGGAGAGAGAAAGAAAAAAAGAAGAAGAAAGAAAGGAAGAATTTGAAAACAGTAGAAAAAATAAAAAAATAAAAGTAAGAGGATAAGAAAAAATAATTTAAAAATTAAAAACGAAGAGCTTCCTTCAGGGTATATCTGTGGTGTCACAATTCACAATGTGGGCAGCAGTGTGCAGATTTAAGTCAATTAGTCTCAGCAAGCCAGCAGCAGACCTCTGAGATTCCAGCTGATTTATGACTACAAGGCCCAAGTTGAGCTCCCTGACCTCCCGTAGGGTTGAGCTCTGCAAGGTTCCACTGCATGTTCCAGCTGCCCTTATCCTAAAAATAGTACAGGTTCTGATGGGAGGTGGTAATCCCTCTAACTTACCAACTATGTGGGTCTGTTGTGCCTTTACTGCAGAGATTCTGTTCACTTTTCCAGTGGGATTCAGTTGACATTAAGGAACCTGAGAGAGGGTCTCTTTCTGTTGTTCACTTCTGCTCTATCTTCTGGAGCTCAGAACAATGACCTTTATAACTGTCTGTGCCTCTGCGGTGTGGATCTAGGTTCTAGCACAATCAGGAGGCTAGAGTCAGTGGAGTGGGGTAGGTGGGTGATGGCCCCAGGGTGGTGCTGAGATTGCCCTTGTGGCTTCACTCCTCACTGGTCCATGCTGGTTGGAGGCCGGGGGGTGGGAATGGGGTAGCAGCCCAGCTCCATACAACTCCTCTTCTCACTGGCCTGTGCTGGTCCTCGGGTGAGCATTATTTTGTGTAAATGTAAAAGAAAATTCTACCAATAGTTACTTAACCCAAAGGACATTTGCCTAATGAAGAAGCCTGGAATCCTTGTGTTCTTTCCTTGGCTCTGTGATGTTAAGATGTTGCTTGGCATCTCTGTGATTCTCTGGGTTTCCCATTCTTCTCATGTTTACAAGACTTCTTGGGCAGAAAAAAAAAACAACCCACTTTTTTTTTTTTTTTTTGTACCAGGGATTAAACTTTGGACCTTGAACTTGTGAGGCAGGCGGCAGAACCACTGAGCTAAATCCCCGGCCCCAAATCTCTTTCTTAAACAACTGTGTTTAGAGGGCAAGACAGGAAGGTATTTTTATGTGCATAGTACAGGCATGTGGACATGCAATCACAGAGAAAGAGAGGGAGGAAAGAAAGGAGAGATGAAGGGAGACAGTCATTTTCTTTTGTCAGGGAGCGGGAAAAACTATTTCAGAAGTCTTTTTATGTTTGTTGACATGAACTGTTCTCCATGCCCTATGCAATCCTTTGCTGTAAGGGAGTCTTGAAATGCAATTAAGTATCTGTTTTATTTTTCAGTTTCCGTAAGAGGAGGAGGGCATCGAATACGAGTCCTGGCAGTGACTGTTAAGTAGCTAACAGTGTCCTATATATGTCCTTACTGTGGAGTGACATAAATTAGTGCTACTGACATCACCACACATGGAGGGATGACTCATAGGGAGAAACTGGTGAGCTCCTGGGAGTGGAACATGTGGAAAGAAGAAGATTTAGAAGGTTAAGGCTAAATGAAAAAAATGTGCAACAGAGCCAACCTAAATTGGAGAATGCAACATTTGAAGAGAGAGAATGGTTGTGGGAGAGCTGTAAAGGCAGGTGTTGGTACGAGTTTGGGAGCTTGGATCATATTCAGAATCAGTTGTAGTAAGATGTAACGATGAGAGCAGTTGCTCTTTGGGGTGAGGTTTGGGCTGGTATAAGTGGCCTGGGAGGAAGGGTGGATGCAATGTTCCCTTGAGAATTCCCTTTGTTTTATTTTAATAAAAGTTTACTGCGAAATTGTCTCCCAAAAAAGTGAGAAAATGACACAGGGATGGGAAAAATAACAGATAAATTCACAAGTATATTGCATTGTTAACTGGGTCTTAGTCTTACTGTGAACTGGGGCTCAGTCTGAATGTTTGTGTAGAGCATACCTCAGAAATATCACAGCAATGAGACAAAGCCAACAAAATATAGTATCTATTCACAAATCTCTACCTGTCTGTAGTGGGAGTCAGTCTTATGGGCATCATGACCCTTGCACTTATGAACTGTATTCCTGTAGACTAGGGGTGGACTGAACATGGTCTATAGCCAGGGGATGCTCTTTGGCAGTGAATCACAAAACATCACTGGCAAGTATGGAAATTATACATTGGTGACATCTGAGAGTAGGTGAGATAATATGAGCACAGAACTCAAAGTCTGATATGGTAGCATTTTTTGCTAAACTAGAAAGAAAGAAGAAAGAAAGTACAATATCTTGTCTATTGCAGGCACAGAGCTTAACACCTCCTCAGAGGATGGCAAGAACTATAATCAGTTACTACCTTTTACATGACACTCAATAGTTGCTGTTGTCTGCAGATACCCGTGGACACATCTAGAACAGCAAGATGGACTGGAAATAGAGCAAGAGCTGAAAAGCTCTGCTGGGACGTTAGGCATCCATAACATTTTCTTGGGAGTAGCACTTGCCACTTTCACACTGGTAGCTTGTCCACAGTCCTCTCTGAGTGAAATTAGGTGGCTGGAAGTCCTGCTCATGACATGAATTACATGATCAGGGTGGGGTGAAAACCCACAATCGGGTCAGCTGTCCACGGTACAAACTAGTACGGGACAATATGAGGAATGATCACATACTTTCTTGGAACTGTAAACTTGAGACTTGGAAAGCCTGCTAGTATTATGCAGTTTTAGTTGGTATTGAAGCTAAAGCAGAAGGAGAAGCCTAATAATCCATATATCTTAATCTTCCAATAAATGAATATGATCCACTTGTAAATTAATTTGTTGGATCAACTTGATGTTTATAACTACAAGAGTCTGACAGAAAACTTTGATGTGAATTCATTTTCCATTTAAATAGTTGATCATGGTGATACATTGATTATCTGACTTGAAATGTTTGACATTTATATACAACACACACACTTCGGACTATTAAAAGGAATCAGTTTAGTTAAGATAATTATTTTATAAAGTGAGAAGAGCATCTGTTTCTTTCCTATCTTCCATTCTGTACTTTGAGGCTTTCAAGATTCATTTTGTCTCTCCTTGAACTCTTAAGAACTGCCTTATTCATCTCCTCTTCTGTTTTTAGTCTCCAATGTCTCAAAGCTCTGTCTCCTGTGAAAATGCTTTTAGGCTGCTATTGCTTGAGTTTTCCAGGGCACTTTTGATTTCAACTCTTCTTTCCATATACTCTCAATGTCCCAGAAATGCCAATATTTTGGCATTTAAACTATGTCTCTGAGACAATTTAATCTCAGAAGTGGAAAAAAGTCCTTTGTTAGATTCTGTATCCTGAATTTTTGTTTGGAGAATAAGGTCATCATAGCCCTATTCCACCATTCTTCCAGGTCTTGAAATTTGTAAGTTGTCATTACTTTTCCTCGAGCAAGTATATCCTATGCCACTTTTATCACTGAAGTGCTATATTATACAGCATACGATGTATTAGGATTTATTAAATTTCTGCTACCTTGGGACACTTATTTCTGAGAATTAGCTCATACTACAGAGTCCTTGTCAAAGGAGAAGTTAAAACATAGGCATCAGTCTCATAGAGCAAGTGATCCCCTTCCCCATACCAAGGGATAGCAGATGGGATGAGGAAACTGAATTCAGAGCACTGTGGTGCTTTCAGGACATGCAAACATAATTTTACCTCTCCCCAAAAGCATTTGCATTTGGTTTCTAAACTGAGTGGTCAGAAACAAATATATTTCAGTATGACTGCTATGGCTCTGTGGCTCTTGCTGCAACACTGTTGAAATATCTTGGAGTAAATCACTGTCCTGACTAGATTCTCAGCTTCATGTGGCCAGTGTTATGCTGGTATGGATTAGGATCCTCCTGCACACCTGCCTTGTTCCTGGTTCCTGTGCAGTAATAGCCAATGGCAATGCAAAGTCTGTGCCTGAGGGCATTTGCAGATTAGCACCCCCAGGAATGTTCTGCATACCCATGGCTCTCACTAGATGGCATGTGGCAAACCTCTGGACTTTATTGGTCTCTCAAGTTTGAAGACTTGCTAACAGATGATGATTGATTAGTTTAAACAATATGTATGGTCACAAGCATCTTGTTGCCATTGTGATTCTCTCTTTAACGTTGATGCCAATAATCAGGATGAATGTTTGTTTTCATATGGGCTGAGATCAGCAATTTAAAAGAAAAGTAGGCAAATTAATTTATTAATTTTGATCATGATGCTTCTATAGTCATTTCAAATAATTATTCAGTTGGCCCTTTTCCTAATAATTAGCATCACAATTGCTTGTTGACTCATAATAATGTAAATGTGAGTCACATATTTCATTTTCCATTGGTTTCTGGATTGTAGTCTTTAAAATGGGAATGATAAATAACTCAAAGGGCTAATAGAATACTTAAATGATAAATTAGAAAGTAGGCATCCAAGGAGAGTTAGCAAAGTGATGGTGATGATGGCTGTAAAATTATAGCTATTTGAACAACAGATAAACATGTTATATACCATTGGAAAACTTTTTACATGTATTGACATGTACCACTTACATTTATTTGCTATTTAGTTCCTTACCCAGCCTGTGCTGCACACAGTAGTTAATTAACTAGACTAAGCTCAGGTGCAGAGGTAGAAATAGAAGGAGTAAATATTGAGATGGTGCAAAACTCTAACTGTGGCTTTCCAGGCAGGCCTTTGGCTGGGGCCTGTGTGCTCAACCCGCTGGAGTCTGGGCGAGGCCCTGGCTGAGTACTGCACTTTGGTGCAGTTATTATCAGGATGTGCTTCTGGCTGGGGTCTGTGTGCGCTTACTGATAGTGTCTGCACTGGCCTCTGGCTGGGGCCTATGGGTATGTGCAGCTGTTTTTCTAGTAGGCCTTTGGCTGGGGTCTGCACTGTGGAGCTGCTGGTGTCTACAAATAAACACATGAAAAATTGTTCATCACTGGTCATTTGAGAGATGCAGATGAAAACAAAACTGAGATTCCACTCACGCCCAAAAGAATGGCTGCTATCACAAAATCAACCAATAACAAATGCTGGTGGGACTGTGGGTAGAAAGGAACCCTTCTCCATTGGTGGTGGGAGTACAGACTTGTGCAACCACTGTGGAAATCAATATGGAGATACCTCAAAACAAAAGGATTAGACGTCTCATTTGACCTAGCTATTCCCCTGCTGGATGTCTTCCCAAAAGTAAAAGAATCATACCACAGTGACAGATGTGCACCCATGTTTATAGAGGCACAGTTTGTAATAGCTAAAACTTGGAAACAGACCAATTGCCCATCACCTGGAGACTGGATAAAGAAAAGTTTTTTTTAAAAAAAATAAAATGGAGTACTATTCAGCCACAAACAATGAGAAACTAGAGACATTTATAGCTAAATGGATGCACCTTGAAGCTATACTTTTAGGTGAAATCAATAGGACACTCGTGTAAAAAACAAATAGTTTCTCTGGAGTGAAAAACTGAAAGTGTAAATAAGGATCAAAATGTATAATAAATAATGTGAAACAGGAAGAAAAGGTGCAAAGGGGAAGTGGGAAGGGCAGGGGAAAGGAAAGAAGGGAAAGAAATAAATATGAGATAAGAAAAAAATGGAAACGAAATCTTTGTAAACAGGGAGGGGTGGAGGAGTTGAAGGGAGGTCAAAGGAATGGGGAAAAATAAGAACCAAGGTATATCATATAAGGTTATATGTTTCCAATGATGAATGTCATTATATTGTAAGCCTAAAATGTACCAATAATCTTAATGAAAAAAAAAACTATGTCCATGTTGTGAATCATAAGGCAAGTAACTTGGGTTGCAGTTTCAAGAAAGGGAGCCAGGGGTGTAGAGCTGGGGAATTCTTATTCCCTTTTTTATAAAGTACAAGATTGTATACATTGTTGGAATTTCAGGATGGCAGCCCACTTGATTATGGATTTCCTAAGACTCGACTATGAAATTAGACGGATCAGTAAAGGGTTAGTGGGCACTGGGCAGGAAGTGAAAAGGACCAAGGCTCCGGACAAGCATCCTGTTCAGCTCAGTGCAAATATGGTCAAGCCAAGAGGTGGCAGCCATTCTGCTATGCTTCGTTATTTTCTCTTCTCTGCAGAATGACTTCTTTCTTGCCCAACTTTGGCACTTGTCTAAAGATATTCAGGTTGGACCTTCACTTACCTAAAAAGGACAAGTAGGTTTTTTTGGTGAGATTGATCTTCCTCCTAAGTGCAGTCTCAGTATTTATGAGAGAGTAACACCTCTACCATAAAGTATGTATTATGTTTTCAAAGTTATGTTTTAGCTTTGAGATCTGAATGAGTACAAGATTGGAAGAAATAATCCTTGATGAAATTAATTGAGGAATACTGAGTCTAACAAATGAAACTATTTGTATGACCCAGTGCCCAGGGTTAAAGATATATTGTACTATGAATATTCAAAAGGATAATAAAGTAGGGAACAATTTTCAAACTATTTGATAGCCTTTAAAATTTTTCCTAGAGAAGTTTATGAGACTTACTGGCTTACAGAACAAACATATTCTTTAAAAAAAAGGTCTTCTTTATACATTATGGAAATGAATACTTGTTCATATTTTTATAAAGAAATATAATCTAAACACATATGTATGTAGAAGAGGAAAGAGAACTTGATGTGCACATAAGGCAGCATGTTCAAGTGGAAAAGAGTGAGTTCCAAAGGTTTAGCATTTTATTCTAGTTCTTTTTCTAATTAGTTGTGTAAGAGTGAGGAGAAACATGGACATTCCATATCTTAGTTTCTTTGCTTAAAAACTAGAATGGGTTGGAGTGATGGTAGAGGAGAGAGTGGGAAAAGAGGATGGAAAGAATAAGGAAAATGTATTTCTTGGTTAGAAAGGGAAATATAGTGCAGAGTATTAATTAGCTAAAACACATTCTTATGTCTAACTTGCTCATTGACTTATCATCATTCATGCATTCAACAACTATTTTTTTTCTACTTCCACTGTGTGCTGAAGACAGAAGTCAAGTGAGGCAAACTCTTCTACCCCTTTGATCTGGAGATAAAGAGCATAGAGAGGAAGGAGTCAAACTAACGGCAGCCAACTGTGCAGAGCGGAAATAAATGAATTGGGTGAAGTGATGACAGATAATGGAATTGATTCCAGTTTCCTAAGTCACAGGAATGTGCTCTTGGAAGGCCCAGAATGGAGCATGCTTTCTCTTGGTCTCTTTAATTGGATGGGATGATTGATTTCTCCCCCACATTGGTGGCCTTCTTGTTATGGGACTTTCTATTATGATTTTAAAATTAGCCAGTGTTTCATTGGAAAAATCATAAAATGGAAATGATTACAGTATATTTATGTACTGCTGCAATATGGACGATATAGACTCTGAAGAATTTCCAATTGCAGAAAAAGTCCTGATACTTTATTACTATGGTTCTGTAAGTGGAGTAGAGAAAGGAACGCTCTCCTTCTGAGTGTGAAGAAATTGTGCCTCAGCTGCTTCACTAATGGACTGAGATGTCTGAGCAGCCCACTGAAACTTTGTCAGGCTTATTTACCCAGTTTGGAAAATGAAGGAACAGGGTGTGGACTTCCAAATGGCTTCTGACTCTTAGACATCCATTCCAGGCTTCTTACGCCTTTAGTCTGATACAAACCTCCCGTCTTAGACATTTCAGATCTGTGGTTGATGCCATGCTCTGTCTTTCCTGTACCGTCACTTGTGGTTTAGCTTATTCCAGAAAATTTACAAGCTTGAAGGAACAGCTACACTGATATCCTATTTCACACACATAGAAACATTAAGAAGTCTTCCTCCATGCTGGCCACTGGATGCTTGTGAAAGACTAATTCAATCCCGAAAAGTTTAGGTAACTTCAGATGAAGGTGCTCATTTACTCAGCGCCATCAGTAAGGCAGCACAAGTTAATATCTACACTAATTGAACACATGAATCAGAGAAAATGATGATTTGTCGTGGCCATGTGTGTGCTTAAAAAAGACAGGGATAATGAAAAGCTAACCTAAGACAAACTGAGCCATAAGGAGTTCGTAAATGGAAATTTCTGCCTGGAAAAATAAGAAATATATTGAAGAGCTTTGAAGATTTCTAGCTGAGTATCTCATTTTTCCCTGGTTGAGCTTTACAGGTATGGTTAGGTATCTTAAATAAAAAGTCTCTTCTGGACAGTCCATGGATACACATAGTCAAAATTAAAGGATGAAGCTTTCCCCTTAGAATTCTTTAGTTTTAGATATTATCCTTCCTCCTCCCCCGTGCACTTATATGCATTTCCTTACCTGACTGGGTAGTCCTGGGAGGACATGCAGGCCTTCAGCTTAGTTTCCTACATTCTTGGTGGGTTACTGCTATTCTTTAACAGAAAAGATGTGGTGTATATGAGCATGCTCTGCCCTGAGTGCCCATCAACGAGGATGTATAGCTGAGCAGTTTGGATTGCCTGACCTAAAGCCAATACACTCATCCAGATGACTCTCATCCAAGAAATGGGGGAAGCAGAGTGTAATGTTCTAAACTTCTTACCCCACACTGGGACAAGTCTGAAAGACGTTCTGCTTCCTGACCCTTGTGCGGGTTGGGACTACATAGTTGGGATAGTATCACAATATTCCTCGTCCCTCTACCATGTTCCACTTTCTTCCTCACTCCTTCCCAGGGATTGAAATCCTGGCTTCTCCTTAATAAACATCCTGCTAACTATTCACCAACTTAGAGTTGCTTCTTGGGAAATTATTGTATAAGACAATAATATATTTATGAAATACAAATTGGATCATGTTATTTTCTTGCTTAAAATATCCCTTGGATAAAATCCAAACTCCTTAGCAGGGTTGAAAGGTTCTTTAAGTACTAGGCCTTGAATACTTTTTATGGCTTTATCTCTCACTGCTGCCAAATGTGCACTTTGAGCTCCAGTTTCTAGTCTCTAGAATGTTCTGAGCATTCTCATGCTCTGATGCTTTATAGATAATATCGTGGGTTACTTTTTGACCTTTCCCTAGCTTGTCTATTTCTTGACAAACTTCTATATTTCCTTTAAAACATATTTTACATCACATTAATAAGACTTCACATTTAGTGAGCTTTTTACTTGAGTGGGGGACTGTACTATCCGACTTAGATCCCGGGCATTTTTAGAGTAGGTACTGTCATCCTTCCCATTTTATTGATTAAAAGTAGAGGCACAGAAATTTTAAGAAACCCTGCTCTAGGTCATAAGTTTGGTGAACCATAGAGGCAGGATTTGT
The DNA here is from genome assembly GCF_012274545.1 of Fukomys damarensis. Taxonomy (NCBI): domain Eukaryota; kingdom Metazoa; phylum Chordata; class Mammalia; order Rodentia; family Bathyergidae; genus Fukomys; species Fukomys damarensis. Next base: position 13,526,552 of record NW_022900939.1, on the reverse strand, counting down.
CATGGATAGATTTTTGTCTTTATCTGTTATGATAAACCATTCTGTTTATTCCTTGAAGGAAGGTATGTTTTTCCTGTCTTTTGGAAAAGTGTTTTAGTGCCAAGCATGGCAGTGCACACTTGTAATCCTGGCTCCTCAGGAAGTCAATGGGGGAAGGATGGAAAATTCCAGGGAAACTTGGATATCTAAGCAAGACACTGTCTTAAAAAAAACAAAACAAAACAAGGACTGTGGGTATGGATCAGAGGTAGAGCTCCTGAATTCCATATCCAGTGCTAAAAAGAAAAGAAGAAAAGAAAAAGAAAAAGAAAAAAACATAGAAGAAGTTTTTAGACACCATTTCTAGATATATTGATTTCTTTTTTCAGCTTTATAATTGGCAAGTGAAAACTGCATATAGTTAAGATATACAGCGACGGTGTTTGGAATTTATTTTGAAATAATCACTACTGTTAGGCAAAGCAAGTTAATACATCCATCACACCTCTCATAGCTGTCAGTGTGTGTGTGTGTGTGTGTGTGTGGGTGTGTGTGTGCATGTGCGATGAAGACACTTCCGATTTTATCTCTTGGCAAATTTCAATACAGTGTTGCTAACTACAATTTCCATGCTGAGCACTGGATTTCCAGAATGTACTCATCTTTTTGGGCTAAAGCTTTGACCCTTAGTACTGGAGAGGCTGGCCACTGGTCAGTCAGATTCTTCTGCTGCTTCTTTAGCTGGAGCCATCAGGTAGGTCAGCCCCTGGGCCTGGGTGTATGTGTCCTTCAGTCCTATCAGTTTCGCATTCTTGTTCTGGGGAAATAAAATCCAAATTTTCCTTAGCCGCATTCCCAGTTGGGTTCCAGCACTATTTCCTTTGTCATCTTCCTTGTTCATTATCCTTATCAGAGCCAGCAAAAAGGCAGCGGAGTCGGGTCATGAGTTGACTACAGTTTCCTTTCAAGCTTGAGGCTCTAACACTCTTACCATTGACTCATTCATTCTTTTTTTTTTTTTTTACTCATTTATTCTTTATCATTCATTCAACGAAGGTATATAAAAACTCTACCCTGTTCTAGGCTCTATATCAGGTGCTGAAGAAACACTGGTGAACAAAAAACAGACACAAGCCTTGCCTCATGGAGCTTATGTTCTAGAGAGGAGACCTGCGTTGCACATCTACATAACTCAAACAGTGCTGTGTACTTGAGGAAATGTAGTGTGGCAAGGGAGGGGTTCTGGAGAAATAGGGCATTTTAATTTTATAACTTTATATGTCTGCAGGTTTTAGATGGAAAAATCACATATGGGTGACCAAGATTTTGCTCCAGGAATATCTTAGACCAGGAAAGGATGAAAACCCTACTTCCATAGCCTCGATACACCCCACACACCTTTTCTACTCCCTGCAAAGGTGTTCACTTCCACTTGGGCTGATCTGGCCTTGCTTGGACTGAAGCTTTGGAGGTAGAGATAACTGAGGATGAGATATTAGTTTCTAGGGAAAATACCTTCCAGGCTAACCTGGTGTCAAGATGATTAATACTTTTCACTAACAGATAAAAGTTCAGTAGTCCTAGGGAGTTCAGTCACCTTAATGCCATTAAAGTAATAAATACCCTTTAAAGATATAGACTGTTGATGCTGAAATACCAGCCAAGTTACCTAGAGAGGCTGTAGAAATTAACCAGCTCCTTTGGGAAGTGGCTGTGCTTTCAGCTCATAGAGTCTTCTGAGCCCATGCCTCCTATTTGAATTGCAGATTATCTCCCAGTTTCTCAGTAGAATCCTCCATCATCTCCAAAGGGAGGACAGGCTCTCCTAAACCATCATTTAGGAGCAGGAGGAGGACTTTGCCTAGGGTACCTTCATTTACTTCCATTATTTGCTCCCTTATTCATTTTCCCCTATGAAAAAGCCATTAGTGTGGTGTCAAGATCCATTTGTTTCAGCCCTTTTCCTTATTATATTAATTCTGCATACCATTAGGATCAATTTCTTCTTATGGGATCCATGGATCTTAGGATACAGGCTCTTGTTCCTGGGAAAACTCACCAAAGAAACCACAGTGGCCAGAGTACTGAAACCTGCCTCAGCTCCTGAGGGTTTGTATGCTGGCTTTTAGGATCCCATGCTATACTTAGGGCACTTGCAAATCTCAGATGATGGAAAGCAATCAGCAGAATACATCCATTGAGCAATGCCACATCGCTTTCATTTTTGAATACTTAATGTCCAGAACTGCACCATTCGGTGTTTAAAATAAATCATTGAAAAATGACATAGAAGTGTAGAAATATAGAAGAACTCATGCTGGGTTTGCTTTTGGATTTGGGCGTGCCTGGGGGTCTGTGAGCATGGGTGTGTGAGGTGAGTTTGAGAGAATGGAACGTGAAAGTGGATTGTGGAGGTCTATCTGGGCAAGGTGTCACCTGGTGTTAGAATGCTTCTCAAGCGGGTATCTGTGCAGGAAATGCTTGACCTATTTATAAGATTGTGAACATTTAGGGTGGGGAAGCCACGGGAGTGACGTGATTCAGAGTAGAGTGTGGTGCCTATTCCAGCGCTGCTCTGTGCCCAGCTTAGTTCCATGGACATGTGGCTGAGTGCAGAGGGGGGGAGAAAACCTGCAATTTTATCATTATTCTCTTCACTTTTTTTTTTTTTTTTTGGTACTGGGGGTCAAAATTGGGCTCTTGAGCTTGCAAGGCAGGCAGCAGAACCACTGAGCCAAATCCCCAGCCCTACTCTCTCCTCTTTTGATTACACTCAGACACAGGGTCCTGCAGATGCAGGTTCCTGGCATTGCCAGGCTGCCAATCCTGTTCCTCGGAGCACTGACCACTTCTCAGTGCTGGCTGCTCCAGGCTGTGAGGGATGGCAGCAGTTGGGAGGTGACAGTGCCTTCAGGGAGACAGAAGAGGCAGTGGGGTGGCACTGTGCCCAGAAAATCCACATGGTACCTCCAGAATTTTTATGTGTGCTTACAAATGAACCCCCAGAAATGATGATGATTAGATTTGGACAAGAAATGAGATTTTTTTTTATTATTATCTTATTATTGTTAATGAGAAAATAAGAAATGTCACTTAGGCCTTCAGGCTGTTCAGGGCTTTTGTGTATACATATTCCTCAAATTCAAAGATAAGTAATTGAGAGAAGGGCTACAGGTATAGGGGAAGTGGGAAGGGTAGGGGAAAGGAAATAAGGGAAAAGAAAAAATATGAGAAAGGAAAAAATGGAAACGAAATCTTGGTAAATAGGGAAGGGTGGACATAAGCGGGGGCAGGGGAATGGGGAAAAATGAGAACCAAGACCTGTCATGTAAAGGTACAGGATACCAGTGATGAATGTAACTGTACTGTATACCGGAAAAGTACCAAAAAACTCAATGAAAAAAGAGAAGTAATTGGAACTCTGGAGACTCTTAGAGATTGGAGGCTCTTTCTTATCTCCTTTGGTGCTTGTTGGAAGTATGGTGAGGACAGCACATCAGTCTGACTTTTCCAATGTGTCTCCTGGAGGAAGGAAACAGCTCTGAGCACTTGTTAGTCCAAAGGTTTGAATGCTGAGAGGCAAGATAATTGAGGATCTCCAGGCAGGCATGAAGAAGAATAATTGAAAGAATCCAAGTGAAAAAACAATGGGGAGAAAGGGCGATGAAGGGCTATAGCTCACAAGAAGTTGGCTGGTCCTTGTTTAGAAGGGCTGAGCTGGTATCTGGAAGGGATGGAATGAGTTGTAGCCCAAGGAAATTTCATTTGAACGTTTGTCAGGATATCCAGACCAAGTGAACTATTCAATGAAGGGCACAGAAGGGGATTCATGTGACTCATTAAGAAAGGGCATCCCTCAGGTGAACAAAGATCACTGGGCTCAGGGGCTGGTTGAGAAAACACCTTTCTAGTCTCTGCTGCTTCTGATCCTGACAGACTCAGAACATGATCGAGCTTTTGAAGGCAACATTGACACCATGGTGACAGGACTTGTGTCCCGCCGTGCCAATGCCATCCAGAGATGAGAGTGGTTAAAATACCAAAATGAAATGGAGCCAGGAGATCAGTATTCTTTGGCCTGGTTAGGCAGTTGGGGGCTGGTGTGTTACAGGTGGCTCTGTGCTGAGAGCCCAGCTTCGCTTGCTTGACAAGTGTGGCAAGCAGTTCAGGGGAGTCCAAAAGATTGCTTTTGCTCATTCCTTCAGCTTGAAGATGTAGGCAGACAGAAAGGAAATGCAATTTGCTGGAAACTAAAAAAATGCTCCCAGATGAATGTCAGTTCCATACCAGGACAATGGCTTTCTGCAGTTGGATAACTGGCTTTGAGACTCCCCCATTCAGTCTGAGCTGGACCAAGCAGACCTGTGTCAGATAATGCAAACCACTGGATGACTCCCCAATGGTAAGGTAACTTTCATGTACTCTTGGCACTGTCTACATTCTAATGAACATGATCCTTCACTGTAGTCCTTCCTGTGGGGCTAATGCCAACGGTATTGTGACCAGCCACCCCGATCTCCCAGTACTGAGGATTTCCTAAGATGTGTGACCTTCATGCGAAAACCAAAACAGACTCTGGTAAGCTGGAATGCTTGCACATGCTACTGTAAAGGAACATAATACCTCAGTTCACAAATGTTTCTGCTTGCCAACAATTTGGTTCACTAACAAAAGTGTTTGGCACAATTTCGCTTCCCTTTGCAAACTCTGTATTGAGTGACAGACATGACCACAGGCATCTCCCTGAAAATCATAAAGCAAATTAAGTTTCATAAACTAAGGTACCACTGTATTATGTATGCCCTGTGCCAAGTGCTTTACCTGATTTATCTCATGGACTTACGTGACCACTTCATCAGAAGGCTCTACTTTGTTTCCATTTTATAGACAAAGTGAGACAGTCAAAAACTAGTTAGCATACATGCCCACCAAAAAGGTGAATATCAATTATCTTTAGGTTGTGAGATTCCAAGTGAGCTTTACTGTTTTTCTGTACTCCATGTAGTGTTTGAATTTACTAAATGAGCATGTATTATGCAGTAAGTTGAAAAAAATTAACCTGTTTTTCTTCTGTGGAAATAAGTAATTTACTGAAATCCTGTGTTTAATGAGCTGAGCCTGGAGTCTTGCTCCAATTAATTCCAAGGCTCATGTTCTTCACCACCACACAGGGCAGACTTGCTTAGAGAGTACCTCTTATTTGAGACTCTTCTGGCTCTTGGGGAAGTTTCTCTCCTCCCCCTTGACTCCCCAGAACTATTCTATGCTGAATTGTCACTAATGAAGAATTAGAGTACATTTTCTTTAACAGCTTCTCAACTGGGCCAAGTAGTCTATTTTGAGGTGAGCAAATATTTTTAAGCTGTCATATATGACTATCTTACTTTTGGAATATGCCAGTGAAGTTCTATTTCTCATGGATATGGGACAGTGTGGCAGAGCGCCTGGAGGCCTCAGAAAGTTCTCTATTTTACCCACCAGGGCTGTCCATTGCAGCTGTCCTGAGTGTCCAGCTCCACTTGCTGCCTCAGAGAGCATGTGTTCTAAGGGGAGTCTGCCAAGTGATCTCACCAACCGGGGAGGGGCAGGGAAGGATTTGAGCTCAGCGAGGTAGGGTTTCTCAAAACTCATCAGAAACCAACTCTCTTCTATGTAGACAGGTCTGCCTCAAATGTTCCAAATGTTGGGACTCATGTGTGTTCTAAGAAAACGGCTCTTTTTGTAGTTTTCCCTTAATAAGCACAGCGTATTTAAGAGGATTGTAAATCCTGCAATGATTCTTCCACTCTAACTGGCACACATTCACGGTCCTAGTTTGGTAAGAGGAACCTTGGTGTGGAGGCCCTGGTTTGTTCTGTCTTCTTTTAGCTACACTCAAGTGACCTTCAGTAACTTGCTTCACTTCTCTAAATGTCAATGTTCTTGTTTATGAAATGGGGTAATAATCATAAATAGCTCATAGGATTGTTGGGGGGATTAAATAATACCTACTAAATAGTAAATTCTTGATATCTTGGCTTCAGCTAGGATTTAATTTGGGTAGGCAGAGATCACAAGGGAGCTTGAGCTGAAACTATACCCCAGGGGTCGGGAAAGATCACAGGCAGACAGGAATTCATGGACAACTAAAGCTGTGGTCTACAAACAGAATCCTCTCTCTCTCTCTCTTTTCCCTGAAAAGCTTCAGTTCTGTTTTTTTTTTTTATTGAGTTTATTGGTACATTCTAGGTATACAATGCAGTTACTTTCATTACTGGTTCTGTTTTAATAATCAAAATTCATTCTTTCACGGCTCTGGGGGAATCACTGTTAGGAGAGCTACTTGTCCTCTGGTGGGCTGTAGAGGAGTCTGCTCTTTTCTCTTCTAGCTTTCGGTGACTACCAGCCTTCCTAAGCTTGGGACCACATCACTCCAGTCTGCCCTCCTGGTCACATGACTTCTCCTCCTCTCTGTGTCAGATTTCCCTCTGCTTCTCTCTGGTAAGAATATTTGTAGTGCAATTTAGGATTCACCCAGGTAATCCTGGATAATTTTCTCATCTCAAGACCCTTAATTGGGGCCGTGGATTTAGTTCAATGGTTCTGTCGCCTGCCTCAAGACCCTTAATTAAGTCACATATACAAAAGCCTGTTTTCCATATAAGGTAACATTTACACTTTCCAATATCTCGGAGAACCATTGTTCACACTGTACCATCTCTTCATGTACCTATTTTCTTGGAGGCTTCCCTTTTGCCAGGAACTTGGCCAAAGTGGAGAAATACAAAGAAGGTATTAAAAAAAAAAATGAAAAGGGCTGGGGATTTAGCTCAGTGGTTTGGTGCCTGCCTTGCAAGCACAAGGACTGGGGTTCGATCCCTGGTACCCCCCCCAACAAAAAGGTATTGTCAAACACTTTTCTTTGGGAAAGTAACATGTGGAGAGATTTCAGGGACAGAAGTGCCACACAAGTAGTACAAAGAGGAACATAAAAGCAGCTGATGGTTATTAGTAAGGTGGTATAGGATTTTAGAGGAAGGAAGAAACCATTTTCAACTCTGAGGATCTGGGAGGGCTTTATTAAAGAGGAGCATTAAAGGCTGGGAATGCCTAGCACAAACACAAGCATGCATCCGGATTACCTGGGAGGCCTCTAAAACATATCTCTGGGCCCTGCTCCAAGAGATTCAGATTCAGGTGGTCTAAGGTAGGACCTGAGTACATGTGCTTTAACATATTCCTGGGTGTTGCTGATGTTGCTGGTCTGGGCACAACACACTGAGAACTGCTGCTCTAGATGTCACCATGATGGAGATAGAAGGATAAGCTCTTTCCTCCCTCAGATTAATTTTGGTCATGATTTATTTGTCACTTTCTCAGAGAGAGACTCCTCCTTTAAGATAGAAGGAAATTTGCTGTTCTGATTCTGCTATTTTTCCTCATATTATTATACCCATCAAGAAACTGGCTACTTCTACTTCCGTCTTGAGCCCAAGTTCCATGAGGGTAGATACACTCTTTGTTTACAGCACTGAGACAAAGGCTTAGTACAAGGTGGATTCTCAGAAAACTTTTGCTACATGAAAGACTGAATGATTTTAAGTATTATGAACTCAAAGTTCTTTAACTCCTCTGACTTTATTCTTCCAACACCAAATCAGTCCCTTCATCCTGAGAACAAGAAACTAAATAGAATTAATCAATCAAGCTGGCTATTTGAGAAAAGTTTTTAATTTTTTTCAAGAAGGTATTCTAATGGACACAGTCTATGAAGAGCTGAAGATTATTTGGAATTTCTTTAAGCAGTGGAGAAATGACGATAAAGTAATTAGGATGGTTTAAACTCATTTAATTCTTAATATTTCCATTTCTGAATAAATATTTCATGCATTGCTCTTCTGGGAGGCGAAGAGCCAGGAAATTTCAGCAATAATATGTGTATAACATTTCTTTTTCCCCCACAGTAGCACATTTTGAAAGATATCTCAACAGGTTATGACAAGTAGAACAGGAAAATATTATTTTAATTTCCCTGGGTCAATTATTAGAATTACTGAAAAATGAACTTAAATCACACATTATCAGTGTGATTCACTCTGAGAAGCCAGGTAGGTTAAAAAATAAACTGGGTCTGGTTTATCATAATTGAGTTTGTACCCAAAATGCCAAAACAAATCAAATGCATTGGACACATCTGTCTTACGGCTACTGGATACAACTATGAAAAGGGGAATGAAGCCTGTCTAAATGTGGCTTGCTACCAGAAAGCAGGTGGTCAGATGGAAGGAAAATTTTAAGCAAAGAGCATCTTAAGAGCTACATTTCTAAATTTTCCCTTCAGAAACAGATGTCCCATAATAAACGATAATGAAAACTTTGAACACAAGGAAAGATGTTTTGAAGAATTAGAAATTCATTTTGTTCATTGTGTCTCATTATACTCCAGAGAGCAACCTTAATTCCTGCTCCACTGAGAGAAATGGAGAGGTAGGAATGGGGTCAGGGTGGGGCACCACGTTCCATTTGGAATGGTGGAGCGATTGACACATCCCACTTTGTCTTGGATTTACCTTGTTTTGGCACCGACTGCCTTGTACCTCAGGCAATGACAGAGCAACAGAATAATGCAGATCTTTTGGGCTAAAGTCAACCTTATTTCCCTGATGTTTCTTCGTGTGATTTTCTTGCAAAGACTTCTCTTCTTGGGCTGCATTGAGTTCAGCTACAGCTGCTCCATTATGCATTCTGCCCTTCTACCCAAGGCCTGCGCTGAAATTGATTAATGTTGATGAATTACCTTGAGCTTCATGGAGATCTGGGATTACTACAACGTGAGGAAGGAGGGGCCAGGCTTGTGTGACCAAGACAGATAAGTCAATAATAAAATCTGTTCACTTTTTGTTTTCCTTAAGCCGCAATGGTGAAAGGACCCTGTTTCTCCATTTTCCTGCCCTGTAACACCCTGGAGCTAAAGTGCAGCGGATTGAAACGTCTGGGCTTTGATCTGTCTGATCACTGCTCTGTCCTGGACACACAGGGAAGCAGGTCTTAGAACAAATCCATTCACATCAGGGATGACCTTGATGCCACCTAGGCCAGGCTCCTATTCACTGTAGTTGTCTCTTCCTGAAGGGAAATTTCAAAAGGGATGACATTTCTCAACACTGATAGATTACTGTAGAAACCAAGCTGCCACTCAAGATAATTATCCGCATGTTGCGGATAGTTGAGTAGCTTTGACCGTATTTGTCAGTGTAGTTTTTTCATAAAAAATGAACAAAATGTTTATTACCATGGTCCCTTTTTTTTAATGGTTTAAACCGAGAATGTTCCTGAAAAGCCTCATGTGTTCAGATGTGGGACTGTTGGAAGGTGACTGAATCTCGGGGTGCTATACTCACTAGTGATTTATCTACTTACATCTTCAAAGCTGATGTGCTGCTGGGGGTGGGGTCTTGGCAGAAGAGGAGTCTCATGGCATGACCTGAAAGGGTGTAGCTCCTTCCCTGTGTCCGCCCTTTTCTCTCTTCTTCCTGGCAGCCATGATGGGAGTAGCTTTCGTCTACTCCGTCCCTTATCCTGTGTCGTTTATGCCCTGCAGCGACCCAGTAAGGGACTGTACCTCTGAACCAAAATAAAAAAAAACCTCTCCTCCTTTAAGTTGTGGGCATCAGTTATCATGTTCCAAGGATGAGGAAAGTGACCAAAGCGTTCTTCAAACTGAGAAACAAAATGACGGAGATAATTTCAGTCTCATAGTCCTCCCAAGCCTCTTTCTTTACCGCTGCCTCACCCTCCAACTTGGTGATTTTTTTTTTTTTTTTTGAGGAGCAGCTCCAGCCCCTATCACGAAGCAGCGGCAACACCCATTGCTTAGTTGCCTCTGATTTCCTCTTCAGAGTTGCAGGGGGGAAATTTTCTCTTGCAGGCAGGCCCGAAAGGGAATGGGGGAAGTGAGTAGTTCCTTTAGGCATCTCTTTGCTGTTTTGCTGAGACAGGGAGGGAGGTAAATGTGTGCATGGAGCAATGTGCAAAATATTCTCTCACATTATTATGATTCTAGGTAGCACCATAGAAGGAAGCTTAGAATTCAGGTCATTAAATTCATCTGCCCCCACATTCCCTGTGATCCATCTTTATTTAAATGAGTTGAAATATTTTGTCAAGTGTAAACAACTCCAAAGCTAAGTCGTTACTGAAGTACAATGAATGTGTTAGAGCATCAAACTTTATCAACTTCTAAAATTTTTTAATGTTTCCATTGTATTTTATGTCATCGCACTAAACATACCAAGAAACTTTTGGTGTGCACTTCTATGAAGCATGTATATTATGTTATACTAGAAAACCGTAATGTCTATAACATAAAAAGCACAAGGTTAGAAAATCATATATGTCTGACTCTGATTTCTGATTCTGCTTCTTCCTAGTTATCTGGTTTTGAGTAAGGCACACAAACTATGTGGGACATGCTCTTCTTATTTTAAATTGCAGAAAATAGTCCTTGTACTCTGTGTAGTTGCTAAGGGCCAAAATAAGAGTGCCAGCTCATCTTCACTGTCAACTTGATCGGATCAAGGGACTCCCGGAGAGGTGATTGGCTCGTAGGAGTACTACATTCACCAGTGGGCGGATACAGTGATGGCCACAGTTAAACGTACTGTTACGAGATGGGGCTGAGTTGGTGGAGATGGGTCACTGAGGGTGGGCCTATGGAGTGGGTACCAGCCACAGGAGCTTTTTCTCTGTGCTGTACTTCTAGTCCACCCGCCACAAAGAGAGAATCTTTGCTCTACCACGCTCTGCTCTTGCGCTATGATGACCTCAGACCCACTGCAATGGAACAAGTTAAACATGGACTTAAACCTCTGAAACTGTGAGTCAGAATAAGCTTCTCTTTTAGGTTGCAAGTGTTGGGTATTTGGTTACAGCCATTTGAAAGTTGAGCAATATTGTAGGAATAGAAGTTAATGGAATCTTAAATGTAGAGTAAGGACTTAATAAATTATCAGGAGCATATGTGTGTGCATGTATGTTCCTCTGGAACATCAACATGAAAATTGGATGCATATATATTATATATATATATACCCATGGGGCCTCCTTATTCTATTTATTATTATTATTTTTGGTACTAGAGATCGAACTTGGGTCGTTGTGCTTGCAAGGCAGGCAGCAGAACCACTGAGCTAAACCCCAGCCCAACATTCTATTGTTATATTTACTTTGGATAACCCATTCATATGTTTATATGTATATTTGTGTAAGTGTGAATATGTGTGTAGGGACATTATTTCTTTCAGCAACGGGTAGTAAGTTGGTATAAATTCTCAGCATTTAGAAATATGCCCTATATGTTTAATCGTTTTTATTTTCCCAACAACAAACTTTATTTTTTTTCAGAGCATAGATGTGTTACATGCCCTAACTTTCAGGCTTTCCATATTCCCTGCAAAGAAAGTCCTATCTCCATAGTGTGGGCTGCTTCCTGTTTGGCCTCAATTCACAATCCTGATCTCTTCATCTTCCCTCTGGGCATTTTCCTCATTTTTCATGTCATAAGTTAGCCTCATTTAGTCCTCAAGCTTATCTTCTTCTTTAATATGTCCATGCAGTTGCAGGAAGTGTTTCCTCTGTCCTGAACACTGTCCTTTCCTTGCTGGGTTTGGGAAACACTAACCCTATTTGACATCCAGTTACAGTCCCTCCTTTTCTTATGAACGCCCATCCCCTAGGAACTCTTATTTCTGTACCCTTGTTACGATTCCTGTTCCATTAACTTGTAATCACTTGCTATCAGAACAGTTCCTCTACTAGATTGAACGCATGTATCTCCACAATTCTTAAAACAGAGGCAGGAGCACATTTCCAGGTGTGTTTTTGCTTAGCACTGGGATGAGTGTGTGTAAGTATAGAATGCTGAACATAATGTTCATATTATAACAAAAACAAAAACAAAGAATTCCTCGCATCCTCAACCGGTAATAAGTAGATAGAATTCACTTTCCACTTATTATTAAGTAAATATTTCAGCAATGACTTAGAAAGTCTTTTAGCCTGTGACAGTATATCAACAGAACATTATGCAGCGGTGGTAATCTCTGTACTGTCTGATACGGTAGCTAATATTCGTCTGTCAAGCATTTGATATGTGAATAGCTTGATTAAGGGGCTAAATTTTAAAAATATTAATTCTGCATAATTGTTATTCAAGCTTGAGTAAGCATATTGGTTAGAGCCTGCCATATGAGGGTCTGTGACACTTAGCGAAAGCTTCTTGTGCAGGTTCAAATTTATTACAGAGAGTCTTGGATTCAGAAGGTAAACTGACCTCATTAACCTGAGCCACCTGCAACACAGAACAAAATCTATCCAGATTTATCAATTAATCATTTTATATATGTGAAATTTTGATTACATTTTAGAAATTAATCAATTGTGTTTAGCTTCAATAAATCCTGCTTAGTAAGGACCAAATTAGAGAAGTGATATTTGTGTTTATTCAAATAGAATTAAGCTTTTCTTCTCCTTCAGCATTGGCTAAAAGTATTTGGTTTCTAAGCTCATGCTAGTAGATAACTGTTTTCAGTTCTATAGAGGCCCATAACAAACAGGTAAATTCCAGAACCTGAAGGGGACTAGCCAGTGATACAGGACTCCAAGGTACGATTTAATAAAGCATAGACTTAGTGTAATCTTTTGTTCCACTGGGATACTATTTGAGTCATTGAAGTAATAATTTTCTGAATTGCACCCCAAGGGCCTTAATGTTAATTCAACTCCCAAAGATTTCTAGTTTAAAGTCAAAGAGTAGGTTCAACACTACTAAATCTGTGTCCACAAATTTTACCTCCTTAAACCTCTAGATTAAGAAATTGTGGCTTTTGAAATGAAACTACCAATTAATAGACGGAAGAAGACATACATGAATTGACTAAATTGCCTATTTATGAAGCTTTTCCAGATGTTAAGAACTGTATTTTACTCAGTCTCTAGGAAATTTGAAGCGAAGTTTTGTGTCCAGTTTTAGCAATTAACATCCTGGGAGTGTAGTTATATGTACTTCTTTGTTTTCAATTCATTGGTCTATTTTATTTTTTATTACCCTGGTTTCTGATGTATTCAGTTTTGTAAGCTTTATCCTATCCAGTAGTAAATTTCCCCTCTCCACACTCAAATGTACATAGAAAGTGCATTTCTGGGGCCAGGGATTTAGCTCAGCGGTTTGGTGGCCTGCCTTGTAAGCTCAAGGACTCGAGTTCAATCCCCTGTACCAAAAAAAGAAAAAAAGAAAGTACATTTCTTTTCTGTTTTTAATAGATGAATAATATCTCATGTGAGTCTCACATTTTGAGTAGGATAAAATAAAGTTAGTTTAATTCAGAAAACTGAATAGTGTGATTTGGTAAAGTAGGTTCTGAGTTCCTCCTTTTTTCCAATTTCATCACACTGTAATTTGATTATACTGTTTTCCCGATACCTACCAGGTGTACACTAGTATTGCTAGCATGGTTTGAAGGAATGAGCTGATTGTGAAGTCATGGGATAGAGTTGAATGTACCCCTCTGTGGTGGATTAACTGATAGTCAACTTGGAAGGCCCAGCTGAACTCAGCATGGTTCTCAGCGTGGAAGACCCACCTGAGAATTATTGCAAACAGCATGAAAGGAGAGCTGGAGGGGAAGATTGTATGCTGCTGATTTTTTTCTGGAGAAGCTTGCAGTGGCTCATTTTCCTGATACTATCTCAGCTGTTCTCATCAGAGGAGCTTGGGGCCTGTTTGTTGCTGCCGGGGATGGCTGCTGTTCTTTTCAAGGGGCCTCTGGGCTTCACCTTGAGCGTTGCTTCCTGGCTTCAGTGCAGATCTCTCAGTCTGGTGGCACAGATCCTTCACCCTGCTGGCCTGGGCTTTTTAGCTTCTGACCCTGGCCTCTGGGTCTTCTCAGTGCAGGTCCTTGGTACACACTAGCACGAGACTGCTGTGGGCTCTAGGCTTCCAGGGGGACTTGTGCAGGACATTGCTGTGGGATCCAGGCCCTCAGATGGATTCTTCAGGTCTCTAGCTTGTGGACAGATTTCTTACATTCCTCTGCATCTGACTTTTTGGGTGATTATTATAAAATAATCCTATAAATTATGTGACCTGTATTAAATCTCTTCCCTTGCAAACCCTGACGACAATACCTTCCTATAGGGTGACAGTTGCAGGGTGCTTCACAAGGGCTCTGAGTATGCCACGAGGGACAGGTCCTACTTATTAGAAGAGGATGTCCCTTTCTGCACTCGGTTTCCATGGCATCCTTATCCCCTTCCCCAAGCTGTCCTCCTGTGGCTCTTGTTGTTCTGCCTTGCCCTTCTCCAACAGAGGAATGTGATTAGAAGGCAGCAGGTTTTGTGCTTGTTTGGAGACAAGCTTCTCAGGATGCTGAGGAGCCTTTTTGTCTTTGCTCTCATGAAAGGCAGTGTCTATCTGTGGGTCCGCTCGGCAGGTGCACCTTGCCCTCCTAGCATGGGCCATCTCAAGTGTTGGTGTGGGCTGGGATAGGGAGCTATCTGGCCCATTTGCTCTCACACCAAGCTGCCTATTTGATCTGCCGCACAGCTACTACAGGTGGCTCTCTGGTCACCATCTCTGCTCTTTGAGTGTATTTCTCAAACCAGACAAGATGGGTGGGTGGGGTTAGGAAGAGGCATGGCACTAAGACAATCCTAATACTCTAGTGAATGTCTTTATAAAGAGCACGAGGACATAAAAAATAGACTTTGTATACTCAGAGAGACTTTTGAGGAGCCAGAAGGATTACTTTGTTCACTTTTTCACCTTAGCTTTATACTTTCATACTTTCCTTCTCTTTCTCTTCCTCCTCCTTCTCCACTCCCTTCTTCTCCTCTTCTTCCTTTGTATTAAAGCTGTGATCAAGGCCTGGTTTTGCCAGGCTTTGACTGTTGGAAGGACCGCACTCCCTCAGTATGTTTCTCAGCCAAATCTCAGAGTCACCAGGAAGCTTCGAGATGGCAAGTGTTCACCTTTGTCAGGCACGATCTGGAGATGCCATATTTATATCCCTTCTTGTAGACCCCTTTGCCAATTTCTCCTTGCCAGCACATGCAGGTTTTGTTTTCGAATCTTAGAGAATCAGATGACAGCTTTACAAAAATAGAGGGAACTTTGCTAATGAGCAAAATAACATGAACTCCCTACTGAATTTGGGTCAGTCTGAACTCAAGTAGAGGAGAAGAAAACTTGATGAATTATTGTAGATTGAAAGGTCAAAGAGAAGATCACTCCAGGATCTTGTGGCTGGGATGCCCTACCACTGGGAATTAGACTGGCATGGGAAATAGCAGGCATGGTCAGGAACCCCCCAATCCCTGGACGACTAATACATAAGCTTTGCATGTTTTCCTGTCTGTTATGTAGAAGCATTGTACTTGCTTGGCAGAGTTGTCTCTGACACCGAGTGAAACCATGTGACAAAGAGTCACTTCAGTGGGTAAGACTAAAACTTTTACCTCAACAACATGACAAATTACTTTTGTTTGTAGTTGATCATGAAATCAGTGATGGAAACAGTAATTATTAAATGTAGGAATGCCGAGAATTTGACGCATTAACAGGACTCTGAGCATATTCTTTTGTAAAGCAAAACATTCTTTGGCAATTCTGATAGACCCCTACTTAATGTTTTACATTTTTGTGCTTTAAATAGTTTACTGATTTTCATTTTTTAAAAAAGAAATAGTTTCTGTTTTTATTTATCCTTTCCCTGGTGCAGTGTGGATTGTTCTTAACAATTTGAGGAAACGTGACTATCTTTAGAGAAATTCTACTATTGCCATCCTTATTTCACTGAGAGAGAAAAAAAAATTCAGTTTAGTACATCTCTGTGTGCTTTTTTTTTTTTTGCAAATAAGATGAAAAAAGAAAATGGGCTGGGGTTTTAGCTCAGTGGTTCCATCGCATGCCTTGCAAGCACAAGGACCCGAGTTCAATCTCTGGTACCAAAAAATAGAAATGAAAATGGTAGTGAAAAATGGACTGTCATATTTATGCTTGTGTGATATGCCTTTTCAGTGAGTTGTACTAAGCATTAATGAGCAGGGAAAAAAAACTAAAGTTATTTTGAGATACAATGCATAATTCTCTTAGAGTATAACAACCATATACATTTAGTCTCAGATATATGAAATCCTTGAGCTAAAACTGCTTCCCAATTTTCTGAACAGCCACATATAATGGTAAAGTCACTCTAAAATTCTGCAGCGTAACACAGTGGGGAACATGATGAATTACCTGTTTCACATCTGTTCTCCCACTGCCATTCCATGAAGTATCATAATTGAACAATTAGTAACCATAAATTCACCCCAGAGTATTTGTTAAGCACCTATTAGATATCTGGAACTCTGAAAGATACAAAAGCTTTCACCAAGTATTTTTTTTTTTTTGCCACATGAGTGTAGTTGATAGGAAATACTCACAAGTAAAGGTAAGGAACATATTGGGAGTTTGAAGTGTTCAAGAATGACAGATAGTGTTCAAGAATTTGGCAGACACTAATTTCTTCAGAGTTCCATGGAAGTGGAGATTAGAGGGTGTTCTTCTGGTTGCAACCTAATTCAGGTGGCCAATTTCTCCATGGGCTCTTTTTATTTTTTTCTGAATTGCAATCATTTGGACATTGCCTATGCCCAGCTCATGATAAAGAAAAGATACAGGAAGAGGTAAGAATGGAGCTCTTCTTAGAAATCTATTTTGCAAACAGTTGCCAATGTTTGAAAGTACCCTTTTTCTTAGGTAATTCATTTTTGTTGATAAACAAAAATTAGTCATTAATTTGCAAGTCTCTTTGAAGGCCACAATTTTTGTCTGTCTGTCTGTCTGCCTATCATGGTCTATCCTATCATCCATCTAATCACCTCTTTCATCATTATCATTTATCACTTCTTTAAATCCATCTGTTACAGATTTTTATTTTCCAATTCAGCTGGGCTAATCTCTATACTAATTTCCATGGGCTGAATTATTGTTTTGTTATTTGGAAAGTGCCCAATTTTTGACTTGGATCTAAATTCCACCCATCCTTCAAAATTCATCCAGGGCCCCACTTTTAAGATAAAGTTTCCTATGTTAATCTGAATTCCGAATAGTCTTTATTATTTTTAGACTTTCAAGGACTTGAAAAATGTAAAACATAGAATTGTAAAGGGTGAATATACTAAAACATTGAAAATTATACAAAACATGCATTACAGTCTTTACAATTGTACGTCTAGCTGTGTTTTTTTTTTTTTTTTTTTTTTT
>NW_022900939.1:13483811-13508951 GCF_012274545.1 Fukomys damarensis | reverse complement strand
TTTTTTTTTTTTTTTTTTTTTTTTAAGTTCAGGGATATTAACCTGCAGATGTACAGCCTCTCTTTGATGGAAGGGAAATGTTTGCCCATTCGCTTCTATTCTAGCAGGCTTTTCTTGTCTTTCCTTTTGTCTGTAAGGGCGGCACCGAACACAGATTTGTGTGTCTTCGTATTTGGTAACATACCACAAATTCACCGAGCAGCAACTATCTTTTAGATATGCAATTAAGCATTGGGAATGCTGAGGTGAAGGAACATGGTCTCTTATTGCCTAACGCTCAAAATGCACTGTGAAAGTAAGGTTGGCTCATAATAAATGACCAATAGATATTTCTTGGAGAAAAGGAGAAGAGTCAAGAGGATCAACTCTTTCGACTGATGTGTTCTTTGGATAAGATTGCCTTGCTTTGAAGCATGACTCTGACAGTAGGTCCACATGAAATGGTGCCGCTGTTTCACCATAAAGCTGACTTTTAGATCTAAATGAGATGATGCACAGAAGCGAGTTAGCACCGTGTCTGGAACTTGGGCTTCCCATACATGTGATGGTGATGACAAGAATGAATTTGACTTGTCAGATAGAGGCACGTGTAGGGTCTGCGGAAGCCCAGGAGAGGGGCGTTTTGCTTAGACCAATGCCCTGGGGTGTGAGGTGGACCAGCAGGGGAGAGGCATATGAAGGGCAATGCTCTGGACAGCCAGGGGAGTGTTCTCACAGGGAGATGTGCAACAGTGATGGAGTGCAAGCTGGATTTGACCTTTAAAAGCTGGACGAAGGTACAACTGCTCTTAAGCCCAGTTAGAGATGGCATCAGTAATGTGATATTAGTCTAAGATTTCTAGGGCAAGTGCTACCTTCCACGACAGTAATTGATAGACGTAGTCCACCATGCACCAGCCCTGTGTTCAGTAAGTTTGTGAAGGAATTTTGAAAATACCTATGAATAAGAAGGATGAACCACCAAGGAAAATAAATAAATAAACAGGAAGTAACTTATCCATTGCTCGCCAGCACCAGAGCTTCTAAGACAGTATTAAATGCAGTCTGGCTATTTTTGTCTAAACTGAGATCCTCAGCTTCTTGGTAAAAAAGAAAATGCAGTCAGAAGACAAATGCTAGAGGGCCAGATGGAGCACATTCTCTTTTCTATAATAACATGTAGAGTTTTGCTGTTGCTTTTATTTTCAATCACCAGGATAGATGCTATTTCTACATATTTCTGGATTGTGTTAAATGCTATCATTTCTTTATACCTCACTTTCTGAGTTTCAAGCAAAGTGCCTTTTTAAAAAATGCAATATTTTTTATAAATTTTTCACATACCTTTTGTTAGCTTTGTTAGCTCCAAATGGATAATTGTTATTTTAGTCAAGCCATAGAGACTATATGGCCATAATAATACATGTCCTATAAAAATTGATACTCAAAAGTCCTTAAAAGTATCTCAAATAATCTGTATACTCATAGTGTGACCCTATTTTGTAATACATGTATGCGCTCATACAAATGCAGAAAAAAGCTTAGGAAGGATGCTCGAAGTATAAGCAGCTGATCACCCCAAAGACTGATTCATTTTCATAATTTATATGTGTTTGAATTACATTAGCCAGGATAGGTTATTTGCTACAAGAAATAAACCTACATAGAGTTTATGTCTTAAGAAACATAAAAGCCTATTTGTCCTTCAAATAATTTGTTAAAGGCAGGTCTTGGGCACTGGACAAAGAAAAGCAGAAAGGAGCTCCACTTCGCACACAGACATTCAGCAGTCAGGCTTTCAGCACGCATCTTTTTCCCCCATTAAGTTTATTGGCACATTTAAAGCAAACAATATGGTTGCATTTATCATTGGGATCTTGTACCTCTACATGATATGTCTTGGTTCTTATTTTTTCCCTATACCCCTGCCTTCCCTTCACCCCCTTCATCCTTCCCTATTTACAAAGACTTTGTTCCCATTTTTCCCATCTGTCACCCCATTGAGTGCCAGGGTTGATTTGGCTGATCTGGCTGGCGAGGCGGGTGTCCCCTTCCTCCCTCACCGCTCCATGTGCGTCCCTCCCTAAGCTGCACGCTCATTCAAAGAGGATGACCACCCCCGATAGAGGAGGACCATTTCCTTGGTCAAAGGTACACAAGTAGCTGTGCTCGCCTGCTAAACCGCCAAACAAATGTTCAGCATGCATCTGATAAGGTTGCCTTGGGTAGTGATAAACATCCAGTCGCTAGGCATTGACATCAAGGTGGCGAAAGGGAAATGAGCATAGAAGATGCTCATTTCAGGTGCATGGTGGTGTATATGTATGTTGTGTGTTTTGTAGCCCAGGCATGGCTACATCTTATGCCCATATCTAATTTCGTGGAGCCTGGGAAATAGAATTTAGCTGTATTTCTGAAAGAAAGGGGTAATGAAGATTTCAGTGATCAGATAGCAGTTTCTACCATAGTAAGGCTTTGTCATGGAACTTGAGTTCAAAGGCAAAAGTCCCTGGGTGATGCACAGATTCTCTATCACATCCAGATGTGGGTCCCTCTGGGGGAAGGACCTGTGTATTAAAAAATGTTGTCTTCCTCGTCCACTGGCTGCACACACACACACACACACACACACACGCACACACACACGTATAAGCAGGAAAAGATAACTACAATAAAATTCCCCTTCAGGACGAGGAATCAGGTGTGACACAGCCATCCCTGGTTCACAGCAATGGTGGAACTTGATGGGCAGACACCGTGAAGGCATCTTCTCTGGCAGCAGAGGGTGCTTCCTAAATAAGTCCTGATTTCACTATCTCAGAGGGAGGCACAAACTTGCCCACTGATAACCACACATACCTGAGTGGGATGCTCCATACTTGTTCATAAGCAAAGTGAAAATCAGGGGCTGTATACTCCTTCAGCTTGCTTTCTGCAACCTGTGGCCTAAATGTTCTTTCAAGGTGTGAGTAGTCAAAGCTTTCTTAGGTTAGGTACATGTTTCTTTGGCAAGATTTTCTCAAATATTTAACTGTCTTTGGATCTATTTGCTTCCAGTGAGTTCCATGTGGAACCCAAATTCTTTCCTAGGACAAATGCTTAAGCTCTGCCTACCTCAACTGCCCAGCCCTGGTGCCTCTTTGCCTCCCTTGACACTGGATCTCTGTGAGCCACCTGAAAACAAAGCCATCAGGAAAAGAAATTTCCCTAATACTATGATATTCACCATACTGTGAAATACACGTGTAACTAATACAAATTGATGGCAGCATCAAGGTATATTTTTAGTCTCATTTCCTATTATTTGTACTTCATCAGCAATTATTTTTTTTCAGTTGTGCAGAACCTCATTCTCCAGACTATCTTCATTCTCTTTCAGTTTTACTTGTCAATCAGTCAATTTTTCCTTGAGCTCATTTCTTTCTTGTAAATACTTTATGAATACAACACATAATAGGCAATTTATTCTGCCAGTGTATCTTTTCTGATTCCTCCCACCTCAGCTACAAGCATGTAAGGCACTTTGGCTGTCTTTCAAGACAGAAATTTTACCAAATATTTAGTCAGTATGTACTGTGGGCCTCCATCTTTAGAACCTCAGTTTACAGTTCCCTCATTACATGCTACTGGACTACTAAGCCGGTGCAATATATATTCGAGTATTGCAATAGCATTACACCACATTGATTAATTATAATTAAATTATAATTAAAGAGGGCTAATTCCTGTTACACATAATCCTTGAGTCACGCATTGTATTATATACAAATTGGTAACTTTATTGTTGCTTGGGTAAATAAACTTATTCTCCTGTAGCAGAGTGTAGACTGTTTGTCATGGTCTCCAGGGATGTAAGCTGATGGATACTCTGCCATCTTGACCCATAGTTTCCAAAGTGATCCTAGACATTGTCAACCTATAGCAAAGGAAGCAAGAGACAGCAAGGAGATTGCATGGGAGGTGTAACAGACCTGCCTGGCCCATAGCACTCATCTTATAGCTCACATTCCATTGGCTAAAACTTAGTCTGTGGTCTCATGAAACTTCCAGGGAGGGTTTAATTTGACCTTATGTCTGGGTAGCATAATAGTACATAAATTTTAGTGAGCACCAACATGTAGTATTTTTTAAAAATTGTAACTTTTTTTTCTGTTTTTGTTATATTCTACTACAAAGGTTTACTGCTTGGAATTTATTCTAGGAAAATGATTGGAAAAGTGAATATTGACCTATATATAAGGCTGTACTGTGGAGATGTTTATAAGGGAGGAAAACCTTAAAAAGCCTAAGAGGCAAATTTTCAAGAATCGGCTACTCTAGCATTTAGGACATAATTTAAAGAGCTGGTGTTAAAAGATGTTTATTTTATATTAAGTGAGCGAAGGAGATTATGGGACAATATGTATGGTAAGAAATTTATCTCACACATATGATAATCCATAATCACATATAATGATAATCTATGGATGATTGTATTGTAGTGTGATTTTTATTTCCTTTCAGTTTTTCTGTTATTACTTCATTTGTATTGAAAGGACATTATCAGTATTGGCCATCTTTTATATTATGAATGTAGATTACTGTCGTGATTAAATCAACCTACTTGCAAGCTTCTGTGGAGACCCTTTTCCTGAGCAGCTGTTGGAGGAATGGCAGTGTTGTTCTGTGTTTCGTTTTTGCAAGTGCTCTGCAAATTCCCTCTGTTTTTCCAACAGTACCATAGCTCCTTATAAAATATTGTCACAGAATTGTCTCATCTAAAATAAAAGTGCTAAATTTTCTAAAGATGTGTCGTATTCAGAAGATGAAGTGGCTTTGCCAGTGACAGGACCCTTGGGAGCTGGGGCCAGGCATTGATCCCAGGTTTCCTCTGTGTGTGGTTTCAGCTTGCTCCAGCCTAGTTGATCTCACCCCTGTCAGCACGTCCTAGTCACCAGGGAAATTCACAAACTCTTTGGGCAGCTTATCTATTTAGAGAGACCCTGTCTCAAAATCATAAAACAAATCTTAAAGGCTGGGGATATCCTATATCTCATTGTGAAGATCCTGGATTCAATGCCCAATACTGAAAAAAACAACAAAACAAAACAGAAACAAAAACCAAAATAAAAAGCAAAACACTGTAAGAGATTTAATATGCGGTCAGCTTAACACTACCTGCTCTGCGTGAGGCTGCCAATGGCACTGGACCCGCAGTGCCCTGTGACGTCGGGGTAGAGGACAAGCTCCTCTGCAACAGTGTCAGCTGTGGATGGCGAAGAAAGCTCCAGAAGTGAGGTAGGTGATTGTAGCAAAAAAATTCCAAGGTGCTCACTTAGGCTTGAGAAGTGGTGTTACAGTTTAGTGTCTCTTCCGGAAGATTCTGGACCATCCCAGGGCACATCTGTAGGAAAGAGAAATTCCTATCTCCTTCAAGTATCCTCCTTCCCACTCTTGGTACCGCCACCTCCCTCCTCAGCCATGCTCCATAGTAAATCCCTTCACATTTTGGTCTCCCCTTAGTCACCTGCTTTGCTTCTATGAGAATTTCTTTTTTATCATCCATAAGGTAGGGGAGATCTCACAAACCAATTCCTATTAACTGGTGAGATAGCTTATTACTTTATTATTTCTCGCAAGTATCTGAAGATTAAGAAACAAGACTGAACATAGGAAAGGTGCAGACATTCAGGGAGATTTAAGACAAAGCCCATTCTGACGTTCATTATATTATATATAGCGTATTTCCTTTTCTCCTTTGACTCCTTTATTCAATCATTTGTGATGAACATCATAGCCTAGTCATGGGGAATACAGAAATAAATAAATAGAAGCCCTTGCCCCTGTGGAGTTTATATTCCAGAGGAGACGACGGATAATAAGACAAAACAAACAAAATACATAGCCTGTTAGTGGTAAAAGTCATGGAGAAAAATAAAACCATGGGTAAAAATAGGTTCAGTAGAGGTTAGCTGTGATAACCTCACTGAGTAGAGCCCAGGAGGTAAGAGAAGGCCAATCTCAGTCTCTGAAGGTGGCAATCCAGAGCAAGGGGACTGCAAGTGCAAAGTCTTCAAGGTGGCTGTTTTCCTAGTGTGTCCAGCAAATGCAGGTGCCGGTGTTGCCAGAATAGAGCAAGGAGGAGACGTGGAGATGACAGCAAGGCTGGGTAAGTCCTTCAATATATTTCAGCTGTTACCCCTGAGGGGAGAAGGTATTATTGGAGGGTGTCGAGATGCTGGTGTTGATTGAGTGTGGATGAGGTCAAACTTAAAGTGCACTATCAGGTGGCTCTCATACTGAGCCTGAGAGGGATGGTGGTGGCTTGTGTCGGGGTGGTTTGGTGGAGGTAGCAAGAAGTGACTGAGTTCTGGGTGTGTTTTAAAGGTAGAATCAAGAAATACTCACTAGTGGGGTAGGTGTGGGGATCAAGGGAGAAAGGCATGGAGGGTGCATGGCAGCATCTGGCAAGGTGGACTCGATGTAGACTGTGCAGGGGCAGACTTGGCTGGTGTGGGCGTCAGAAGAAGAGTAAGCAACTCTGATAGGCCAGTTTGGACCTCTTAAATGTGTGTCTGTTAGATATCAAAGGAAACATGCTGAAGAAGCAGCTGAATATTGGATATGTGAGTCTAGATTTCAGGGTGATGTCTGGGCTGGATACCTCAATGTGATTACTAATGTCAGGAAGTCTAATGGCTAATGCGTGAGCACAGCCTTAAAGTTGGATTATCTGGGCTGTGCACCTGCAAATCTCAGCTTCAGTCACTCGGTTTCCTCATCTGTAAAATGGAGAGAATAATTATACCATTCAACTTGAGGGCTGCTACAATGATTAAGTTAGTAAATATATATTTAACTTATGAAGACAGGTGCCTAGCAATTAAGGAGTGAGGAAAGCATTAGTTATTTTATTACAAGTGATCTTTTGGGTATAGTTTTAAATGCTTTTTCAGATATTGTCTATTATTTTACCTCATCGTCATCAGAAATGCATAAGGTAGGTGTTTTTTCTTGTCACAAGTGAAGAATCTAAGGCCCAGAGAGAACAAATCACTTGCCCAGGGAGGAGGCCCAGTTGGAAAATGAGCCAGGAATATTCAAGCCCAGGTCTGCTTGATCTCAGAGACAAAACAGTTCATTATGTTTATAAATAGTAAAATCTGGTTTTGTGTGTAGGTCAAGACATCAGAAGATTAGAGTCGTAGTTCATATAAATAGCCATGCTAGAAACTCAATGAGTTTAAGCTTAAAATAATCCTGCGAACAAAGCTACAGGATAATTTGAAATGTCAATGTGACATTCTGTTCCGCAGAAAATTAATAAGATGTGGCGGAAGGCCTTTCTTGTCATGACTGTAACAACCAGAAGCCACACTTTCTTTGCCTCCTAATCTCCTCCTATGACAATAGGCAGTCAGTAGGAACATCCTTCAAATATCCGCTGAGTCCTTTTCATTCACAAAGGTGACATATTGGCAGTACCCAATTTATTTCTGTTGGACGAAGGGTTGCTTTAAATGCTATTATGTGATGAAAAGAACAATGGAGCAACAGAGAGCCCATTTTCTGTAACTAATTTACTATCGATAGAAAACACTTTGGCTCCCCACCCCTCCCTATTCTTCTTGTTGCGAAGGTGATGTGGGGCCAGGTAATTTCAGTCACCTTGCAGCATGGGCCAAAAGCTGAGATGTCTCAGGAAGTATTTAATCCATCTGGGAGAATCCACAGGGAGATTACTCCTCCCGTTTCAGAAACTTTTCGTTTTGGCCACTACCTTAGTTACAGGTTCTTGTTCTCAATCTCGACTGTGGCCTTAGGCGTTATCTTCATCTGATTTTAGAGTTTCTTCCTGGATCCTGTCTAGACCATTTCAATATCTCAGTGCTGGAGATTATGACCAGAACCAGGCCTTTACTTGCTACCTTCTATTACTTATCTAGCGACTGGTACTTTAATAACCAAATTGCCAAGGAAGGAGAATTTGCCCTTGGGAGAGATTTGTCAGACCTTGTTGCCGAAGTCTGATTTCCAAGTCTGGCAAGTATTGTGATTCACTAAAGACCAGATTTTACTAAAATATAGCAAGAGAAATAATCACTGTCTAAGCCAGAAGCCTAGACCTCATCTATCTGAAATTCTTCCTTTGTCTTATAACCTACATCCAAAGCATCAGTGAAACCTGCCAAATCTTTCTCTAAAATATGTCTACAGTCTTCCCATTTCCTCCGTCTCTTCTGCCAGATGCCTAAGTCTATCTCCATAAGAGCTCACCTGAAGCCCTGTAGTAACCTCCTAAAATGTATTTCACTCTTGTGTTCCCAAAGTATATTATTTGCAGGGTAATTAAACTAAACTTGTAAATCATAAAGTTGATTGTGTGTCTCCCTTCCTTTGTAAATACTCACTTCCCTCAAGCTCCGTCCTTTCTGATCTAGTCCCAGCCTGTCTAACTGACCCACCTAGAACCCCCTCCCCTTGGTCACCGTGCTGGAATTGCAGGCCTTTGCTCTGCTTTTGAATGGGTAAAGCTTTACCTAAGCTAAGAGCTTTGATACCTGCTGTTCTTCTGCCAAGGACGTTCTTTTTCATGGTCTTTCTGGCTCAGTTCTTTTGCATAAAACTCTTAGAGGGTTACTTTCTCAAACAGGCCTACTTTAATTAGTTCTTTCATGCTCCTCTGTCATGTCTGTTCATGGAAAAATATTTATCGAGTGTCTAATATGCTTCAGGGACTGGTGAACATACTGAGAATAAATCAGCAAACAAGATAAAATGGCAGTTCCTTTTCTTTTTTTTTAAATCTGGTACTGGGGATCAAACTCAGGACCTGTGCTTGCAACGCAGGTGCAGCACCACTGAGCTAAATCCCCCGCAAAATAACAGTTTTTGCCTTCGCGTGTCTTACATTCTGGGTCCCTCTAGGCTGCTTAAATTTCACACAGAACTCACCTCTCTCTACTTATTGTTTGCTTGTTTCAGTCTTTCACTCTACCCTCACCCAAGAAAGATCGGGGAAAAAGTCAAAGTCAAGTTTGAGTTTCCAGCATCTTTGCAGTGAGACAGGAGTTAGAAGGGTCTGGAGACATCAAGGGTCAGAGTGAGCACTCGTTCATGTTCTTTGTTATTGATCATTTGTTTAGAAAACATTTTGAGCGGGGGAACTCATTCATAAGGTTTAAAACTGAAATGGTGAAAGACAGTTGGACACAATTAGAAACAATTGTGCCCAAACACCACTATCTCTGGGTATTAAGTTTTGCATTACTGGATACAAACACCTGACAGTATCTTTCTATCTTATTTGAATATATGAATTGCTCAGTAAATCAGACTTGAGCATTCTGCCTCCAGAGATTTTAATTATTAGCTTTAAATTGATATGCAGGAATCTGCATTTTAAAGCGATACTCATGATTATTCTGCCATTTCTGGACTTCACCTGTAAAGTATTCTGTAGGGTATAACCTTACATTATAAGCCCTGAATTAGACTTTTAGGATCCCAGGTGCCAGAAAATCCGCAATTGAGAGACTTCCGGAATTTGGTGTTTCTGTGTCCATGCTTGCCTGTGATGATTCTAACATATGTTTGTTTTCATGTCCTAATTATGAATATTGACCTCTTTCTCTGTCAGAAGGGTCAAAATTTGGATGGCAAGATATATGGTAACTCTTTTGCCTAGGAGGCTATCAGAAGATGCTCTCTTCTTGGGGATAAGCAGGTAGTCTCATTGGAAAGGGATGAAGTAGGAATCTGCACACCAGCTCCAGGGATTCTGCCATGCAAGGTTTTAAACTGTAGGCAGGCTATAAAAAAGCAGGCACTCACGTTCTACAAATCCAAATTGCTACTTTCTCCTTACCAATTCTTGGAGAAACTTACTTGCTGTCTAGTACTGTATCACTGATAGAAACATGTAGCTTTTAAATTTTAAATCTGCATTAATTGAAATTAAATAAAATTGAAAATTCAGTGTGTTGGTGTCACTGATTATGGATATAGTGGCCACTGCACTGGACAGTGAATTGTAGAATAGTATAGGAAGTTTTTATTTGCTAGTTCTGGTCTAGATTGTGTTTCAGTCATTTTAGTCCCTAGAATTTGTATCTGACAATTCTCAGAGTTATGACCTAGGAAGGGTCATAAAATTTAAAACAATGTCTTCAAAAGCTAGAGACTATCTAATGCAATCTCTTTGCATAATTGATGAATAAGTAGGCTGAAAGAGATTAGCCGACTCTAATATCTTTTGGCTAACTCTCAGACAAATTTAGCTGGAATGGGTACTCAAATTAGCTAAGTAACCTAAATTAATTGCTTGATATCAAATAGTCCGTCTGCAAAGTGGGAACAATCACGATGGCTGCAAGGCACGGAAGTAGCCCTTCAGCATATACATGGGCCGGCTGCTGAGTAAGGACTGCCCATGTCCTTCACTGGTCATGCTCACTGGCTTTGCCAGCATGCTATGGATTCCTTTGTGTAATTCATTATGTATGTGATAGGGAAACTGGTTCAAAAGAAAGTGAAGTCAAACTAGCTTTCATAGTGATGGAGGCTAAAGATGAATCACACGTTGTGTTTTGTTATGAAGTTGACCGTAGGTCCCTCCATTGAGATGCTTCCCATCTGGGATAGTGGTGTAAAATGGCTAGCACTTTGGAGGCTTTGAAGAGCAGGTAAGTGATGCTGTGTGTAGCACTTCAGATCTGTTTGACACCTTCAAAGGAAATGGCAAACACTTGTCCATGTCTGTCCATTTGGTCTGGTTTGGCTGGTGCTATGGCCCTCTTCAAAAGAAAGAGCATCGGGTTCAACATCTCTTCCCTCTGTAAAATAGCCTCTCAGTCCGGTGGTGGATTCATTGCTCTGGGAAAATGCTTTGAAATATGTGTGTAGTGCATGAAAGGGGATGCACAAAGCCTGTGTTTGATCTTGGGTTTGGACTTAACTTCTTTTTGGTGAATGTGCAAAGAAGAGAGTAGGGACAAATGTCTACAGGCAGGGGAACAGTAATGAGTGTATTCTGGTTATGAACTCCAAGCACACTTATTATTGTTTCTCTATTAAAGAAATGTAAATGGGTGTTTGAGAAATTCATTAGTGTAATTTAAGGGGCCTAGAATATAGAGAACTCCTATGTTACAGTCCAAGGAATATGGATTTAGAACCTGAAGTCTTTGGTTAAATCTAATGAGAAACTGATGTCATTGTTCTCTTAGCTTCCATTTCTTCATCAGCGTGGAAGATAACATCCCTGCTCCTCATTTTTCATAGAGTTAGTGCAAAAATTTTATGAGAAATGGACGCGAGAACACTGCTTAACTCAATGCCCTATGCAGAAGTAGGAAGTGGAATTTATTTTTTGAAGTTTTGGATTGCTTCTTACCCTGAGATATCATAGGTTACAGCATAACACAAGGGTCCTTAAATCACTGTGCATGACCACTGTGGAAGTCAATATGGAGACACCTCAAACAACTAGGTTTAGAAGCCCCATGTGACTCAGCTATTCCCCTGCTGGGTACCTTCCCAAAAGAATTAAAAGAATCCTACCACACTGATATATGTGCACCCATGTTAATAGTGGCAGTTTGTAATAGCTAAAACTTGGAAACAACCCAATTGCCCATCAACTGGAGACTGGGTAAAAAAGATGTGGTCTTTAAAATAAAATGGAGTACTTCTCAGCCATAAAGAATGAGAAACTAGAGACCTTTATAGCTAAGTGGATGCACACTGAGGCCATACTTAAGTGAAATTAATAGGACACACATGTGTAAATGCTGAATAGTTTCTCTGGTGTGATAAACTAAAAGTATAAATAAGGGTCAAAATAAGGGTATAATTGATATTTTGTAATAGTAAGAATAGGTCTAAAGATATTGGGAAAATGGGAAGGGTAGGGGAAAGATAAAAAGGGAAGAGAAAAAAAAAGACAAAAGGAAAAAAGGAAACAAAGATTTTGTAAATAGGGAAGGGTGGAGGGGTGAAGGGAGGGCAGGGGTATGGGGAAGAAAATGAGAACCAAGACCTGTCATGTAACGGTACAAGATCCCAATGATGAATGTACCTGTACTGTATACCTAGAAAGTACCAATAAAATATATATTAAAAATTGCTGTGAATGGTTGCCCTGTGTGTTATTGCTCTGCGAAAGGTAATCACTGGGAACTGAAATCTGTCTCTTCTCCCGTAGGACTGCCTCTGCACAGAGTGGGTGGTGTTTTCAGTTTTACGCATTGATATTTTATGAAATAATAGGGCCTTTGGGAATATATTATAGTAAGAATAGGTCTAAAGATATTGGGAAAATGGGAAGGGTAGGGGAAAGATAAAAAGGGAAGAGAAAAAAAAAGACAAAAGGAAAAAAGGAAACAAAGATTTTGTAAATAGGGAAGGGTGGAGGGGTGAAGGGAGGGCAGGGGTATGGGGAAGAAAATGAGAACCAAGACCTGTCATGTAACGGTACAAGATCCCAATGATGAATGTACCTGTACTGTATACCTAGAAAGTACCAATAAAATATATATTAAAAATTGCTGTGAATGGTTGCCCTGTGTGTTATTGCTCTGCGAAAGGTAATCACTGGGAACTGAAATCTGTCTCTTCTCCCGTAGGACTGCCTCTGCACAGAGTGGGTGGTGTTTTCAGTTTTACGCATTGATATTTTATGAAATAATAGGGCCTTTGGGGGAATATATTCTAAAAAAAAAAAAAAAAAAGAGAGAGACTAATGCTAACCTATTTTTTAACCTACCAGAAACAGATAAATGCTGAACAATCATATTAAGTGAGAGTAAAAAGAATTTTGGTTAAATATGGAGGCTTTCACACATTAGTTTAAAAATCTACTTTCTTCTTAAAGTCCACTAAAAATACATTAATATATTTTCCAAGCAACAGAATGGCTATCCCCTTGTACATGTGAAGCAACTGAGGCTCAGAGAAAGAAAAAAGTTCTCTGGTAATACAAAAAGGAGTCAGGATTGAAGCAAGATTTAAAAAATATTTTTTGTATTTCAATCTTCTTTATTTGTACAGTTAAATTCATTTAGATCTATTTTCTCCCCCATTGCTGCCCATATTCTGTTAGGTAGAGTGGCAGTTATGAATGTCCCTGCTGCTTGAGTGAATCTTCTGAGTGCGGCAATGACTTGTCCAAGGTCAAACATCCTCTGGGAATATCTGAGTCTCATGTTTACATTCACCCTGGTAGACACAGATTGTCCAAACCCCAGTATCCATGAGAACGATGGCTGGACTCATGATTCCTAACACAGCAGAGACTCGTATCTATAGCCAGCACTCTTTATAGAATGACACATATGTTTTTATGGATCCCCTAGAGCTCTCCTAGTGCTGTGTCACAGAATGCATTTCCCATGGATTTGTGGAAAAACGGGAGGTGTTCTGACACCGAAACGTCATCCGATGGGGACACAGAAACAAGCAATTAAAAGCACATCCTGAGGAACATGGAAATGCTGGCTCTAGAAATTCTGGGGGTAGAAAATAAGTGTTAAAACTGCAGTTTAGATCCCCGCTGGCCCTGAGGGAAATGTCAGTGCCCAGCTGTGTAAACGACCATATTGGAAATGTCAGAAAAAATGAAAGTCTTTTTTGGAGGGGACTATTAAAAAGACAGCACTAATCATGAAATTAGAAATGCATTAGTTTTTTTGGTACAAGGCCTGTGACAACATCACTTTTTGGCCCTGGAAGAGTCTCATATGCACATGAGGGAGAGCATTTGACAGGTTTATGGTCTTCCCCCATAAAACGGTTATTGCCTCTTGATTCCTATGTCATATAACACACAGTTCATACATTGATTTACAAATCCCATAATATTAAATGTCTATTCTGATCATCCCTTCAGTCTCTTTAATATTCATATGATTTCCTTTGACGGAGCTTGGTGGAGATTTTTTCCTGGCATTGAAGGCTGAAGGAGGGAAGGGGTTTAGGGTAGTTTAGAGAAATCTGTGAGACTGACTGGCAGATTTAATGGCCACGGAGCAAAACAATTGGGTTATACTTGACAGATGCACTGTAATGAAATGTAGTGCTGTTGCCACTTTGGTCTTGACAGTTTTGGAGAAAGATATTGAATGCTATGCCAAAAGTATCACCGTGGCAATATGTGGGTGGCAGGAGCCCACGGACTGTGAACTTGTGTTCATCAAGGGCAAAAGAGAAATTTCTAAAAGCTGTTAGCTGTGTCAACTCTCATGCAGCCAGATCACCGTGTATTTCACATTAGAGTGCACAAAATCATGCAAGGCACATGTAGGAAGTTAGGCTAGGGTTCGCTCCTAAGGATATTGCATTCACAGCACTTTCAAGCTAAAATTTTGGAATTCTGTTTTAGACATAGGTTTCTTGCACCATGTGCTTTACCAAGCACTCCTCTGTTCATATAAAAACATACTGATAAATTTGTGATTCGGGACAGTGCATTATTAGTTTGTTGGGGCAAATAAAAGTCATTTGGAGGAGATGCACTGATGTGCAATAATCAGTACCCTACCTGCTCATAGGAGTGGGGATTTTCTTTTTCCTCTGAAGATTCTCTCTTCATGGTGGTGACAAGGACACTGGGTTGCTCACAGGAACCAGGTGGTCAGTCCAGGGTCTGCCTTTCTGTGCAGAGACCTGCTGTCTACTGTGAGTGCAAATGATGCCCAGTGCTTTACAGAAGTCTAGTTCTTGTGCAGCCCGTGCCAAAGAGATTGAGGGGAGGCTGACCTGTAACATGGTATGGAAGGGATTAGCAGAGCTCTCTGTTCTGGGTAATGTCTAGATGTAGATCTCTGATGCCAAAGTTGATCCCATGAAGCAGCTTCCTTAGTCAAATTTCCCAATTAGCTCACTTGCCTTATGCTTATGAACACATGTTACTAGAATACCTGGTTTGGAGAGGGCTTGGAGTTAGCCTTCTGGCAAATGTAGGAGCAATGATTCCTCTTACACTTGTGGTGTATTTTTTTTTTTAATTTTAGGGGACTTTATTAATAGAGCTTTCCTGCCATTAGGCTTTTACCTAGGATAGATTAGATCTTCACTTACGTGAGTTGATGTCTCTATACCTTTGAACCTTGTAGAAAAGAGGTGCAAGACTTGGTACCTTTACTTCTCAGAGAGCTTCTCTGTTCTTATGCAGATTTGGACCTCTCTAATTTTAAACTTTATATTATCATCTAATATGGAGGGAATGTGAAAGATTTATCCATCAACAAAACTAGATCTTACCCCCCTTTCAAAATAAGGGGCAGAGGAATCCTGCCTCGCTAAGAAACCGCTTACATATATTATGTGCTGGTCCTTGTGTTAGGGCCTTAGGCTTGGCACCCTGACTTTTTATTGAAA
This sequence comes from Fukomys damarensis, assembly GCF_012274545.1. NCBI lineage: Eukaryota > Metazoa > Chordata > Mammalia > Rodentia > Bathyergidae > Fukomys > Fukomys damarensis. Next base: position 13,493,615 of record NW_022900939.1, on the reverse strand, counting down.
CTTAGCCATGGCCACTCACAATTTATTGCTGCTTGCACTATAGTGGCAGAGTTCTTTAGTTGCAACAGAACCTGTATGACTTGCAAAGCCTAAAATATTTACTATTGGCCTTTTACAGGAAACTGTGCTTCTTTGTGTTAGGGACTGGGCCTCGAGAAATGAACAAAACAAAACAAAACACTATTGTTATCCTCAAGGGGGAGATGAAGTCCTAAGAGTTGTGGTGGAGCAAAGTACCCCAAGTGCTGGTAATGCAGAAAGAGGGGTATTTGCTCTGTCTGGGAGACTAGGAAAAGTGGACCAAGGAGGACACACTTAACTCACGTCTTGAATTGAGACTCTGCTTTCAACAAGTGGGAAAAGAGTGGAGTGGAATAAGCAGAAGAACGTTGCAGGAAGTGGCAACAAAGTGTGCAAAAGGAGACACAACCATAGTGTTGTTGGAAATTCACGGCTGGAACGTAGTTGGAGAGGACCCTGAACGAAAGCTCCAGGGAATCAGCCTGTGTGGCTGGCACTGGAGCGTCTTGTAGTCACATGGGCCATCAGTGGACTCTGAAGAGAAGAGGAGAGATTTCAGCGAAGAAGTGACCTTATGGGATCTGTCCTCAAAGATTCCAACTTCCACTTCCACCGGAAGGGAGAAAGACTAGCGCCAGGGAGATATAAAAAGGCTGACTTCAAATGTTCACATTCTCTCTTGTCCACCTGCAGCTGGTTCTTCCTTCAAAAACATTATCTCGATCACCATTACACTGATACTCTGTTCTGGCTGTAAATTCTCCCATCCTGGGTATGACAGTTAATTTTGCATGTCAACTTGAAGGGGTTATAAGGTGCCCAGTTAAAATGTTATTTCTGGATGTGGCTGTAAGAGTATTTTCAGATGAGATTAGCATGCGAATCAGCAGACTGAGCCAGCAGATGGCCTTTCCTTCCAGGGTGCAGCATCATCCACCTCTTTAAGGGCATGAATAGAACAAAAAGGAGGGGAAGAGGAGTTCATTAGTTCTCTCTGCTTGAGCTGGAATATTAGGCCTCACCTACCCTCAACTGGGACTTATATCACTGCCACTTTGCTTTCCAGAAATATACCACAGATTTTCTTGGGTCTTTAATTTGCAGATGGCACATAATTGTAGGACTTGGCCTCTATAATCATGTTAACCATTTTCTTATTATATATATTTGCATATATATATATATATATATGCATGTACATATGTGTGCACGTATATAAAATTGGTTTCTCTGTAAAACCATTACTAATGGACCAGACTTACTTGCATTTAAAGCATGAGGTCTCAAGCACTATTTTATTTACTTTTTATTTAGCTTCGAGATGAAGGCTCCCTATGTTGCCCAGGCTGGCCTTGGACTACTGGTATCTAGCAATCTTTATGGCACAGAACCTCAGAAGCCGGGACTACAAGTGTGTACTACTGTGCCCGTCAAGCACTGTTTTAATGAGAGTTTATATTGGAACAGAGTCACAGTCAAGAAACGTTTTCCAGGAAGTTCTCCATTCCCAGCGCATATTGCATACACTCCTGCTTTGAATTCGATTTATTAGCTTTGATTGTGATTACTTACACCTTGCCAAGCTCAGTGCTTGGCGCACAGTAGGTAACAGACTTATGTCTGATGGATGGAAGAATAGCAGAATGTATCTGAGCACTATGTTGCTGCACCACGGAGCCAAAGAGCGTGATGAGGAAGTTTGGAGACAATGTCACGTCTTCCCCAAGTGCATTTGTCACCCATTGGGAGAGGATCATGAGAAGTTTAGAAATTAACCCATTATTAGTTCTCTCTTTGGATAGTCTCCTGACTGTCTTAGACTATTTTTTGTTGCTATAACAAAAGACGTGAAGATGAGTGACTCATAAAGAAGAGAGACTCCTTTACACAGATCTGGAAGTTCAAGAGCGTGATGTTGACCTCTGTTCAGCTCTGATCAGGACCTTGGCACATCAGAACATGTCAGATGTCATTGTGGCTGTAATATGTGCAAGCAGGAGCACTCCCGTGGTTGGACAGGACACGGAGAGATTCGGGGTCCAGCCTTGTCCTTCTTGGGCAGGAGTGCGTTTTCCATTGCTGTAAAAAATACCTCAAACTCACAACATAGTTAAAAGAGGAGAGATTCAATTTGGCTCAGAGTTTCAGTCCTTGGCCAGCTGGCTCCAAGACAGAAACATCATGGCAGAACGACATGGTGGAGCAAAGCTACTCACCTCATGGCATCCGGGAAGCACAGCCCAGGGAAGTGTCCCAGACAGGAAGTGTTCAGGGACCAGATAGAGTTCACAAGATCGATCCTCCCAGGCACACACAGAAGTGTGCTTTACTAATATCTTAGGCGATTCTCAAGTCAACCAGATGGCCATGAAGATTAACTGTCACATAAAAACTAACTCTGTCAAGAAACAGCTGACTCCATGAGATTAGCACTGATCTCTTTTGAGGTCAGGGCTTACATGACCTAGTCATCTTGCAGTAAGGCCCCAACTTGGAAAACTTCTTCCACCCTCATCTGTCAACATTGCCACACTGAGGAGCTAGCTTCCAACACAAGGAACTTTGAGGAACATATTCAAAACTCATCCAAATCCTAACACCTGTGCAAGAAAGAAAGAAAGGAAGGAAGACAAGAAGTGAGGGAGGAAGGAAGGAAGGAAAAAGAAACTGAAGGTCAGTTTAACTACATGAGTATCATTAAAAGTCATTTTTAATATTATCAAATATGATTGGCAGATTCAGATTGGACTATTTTTTCCCTCTTTATCGGGATATCTTTGCATCTTGTTTTTCACATTGCCATCAGATCCCCCATTCACATACATAGCATCTGCACTTTAGACAGTTTCTCTCAAGTTGTAACTATAAGCCTATAAAGTTGGAGTATGAATTTCAAGAAGGAAGCCTAGCTTTTGCTTTAACACAGCAGAATAGTAACACAGTAGGTAGAACAGGAAGCACTTTTATTCTAGTTGTAAATCATTAATGCCTCTCTCAAAATGTTCCTCCTACTCAAGCTACTCTTTCCACTCATCCCCAGGATTCCCTGAATATTCCTGCACTTTGTCACCCAAAGGGTTAATGAGTTGCACAGGGTATTGTGAGCTCTGCTCCAGGGATCCATCTGATTGGTTGGTACCCATGTCACTCGCATACCCATAAAGCCTTGGCTCTGGGACATTCCCAGAAATGTCTCCAGGGATTGCAGAATTCTGTTTTCAACCCACGACCCAGACTTTTCCCCAGCTCTGGGGTAGTGGGCAACACTGGGAAGTGGCCCATGTGTCTAGCTCAGCCTGCCTTGTCTTGTCCCTTTTCTTTTCCTGCATTTTTTCCGTACAACCTTAGTAAGGGCAGGAGCACTGGTAGCGGTGCTGACCCTTTGACAAATAAATGCCACCTTTGCAGATCCCATGTGATGTGTGCTCCACTGCAGCAGAGGGTCCTTAAGTCTGGACTTTCCTATGTGGTTCGCTCATATGAACTGCACTATCTGTGGGGTGTGAAAGCCATGGAGATACAAGGCAGTGTGGGGGACAAAAGTAGTCGACCTTGCAGCATTTGCTAGCTCCTTTGTGCTTCCTGCACACTAGATGCTACTGAGACAGGAGGATGTGGAGGTGAATAGAGCCAGGGGATGAGTTATATTTCTATTTAATGAAATCTTTGAAAATCCGGAGAACATTCACCCATGCTGGGCATCAACAATAATTTATGTATTTTGATAAAAATAAAATTTATGTATTTTGATGTATTTTTGAAAAACATTTCCATGGCTTCTGTGCTGGACATCATGTCTAATGATTTACCTGAGCACTGTAATATCCATCACATCCCCATTTTACAAATGAGTCGATTGAGGTCATTAAATAAACAAGGAGAGCATAGCAAGAATTCAGATACAGAGTTCTGAGTCTCCAGTGCTGAAAAGCTGAGATATGATCAAATGCAACAAATGATTTCTGTGACTGAGTCAATTAAATGGGCTTTCAAATATATGAGATATGTAGACAACATTTTAAGAAATAGCAAAAAGTTGGAATTAACTATTACCTCAGCAGAAACAGAGGATTGAGTGTCATACACAACACTACCGATGGTAAGAGAAGTTCACAATTTAAGGATGTCAATGCCCTAATAATCATTAATTTAGAAGACTTTGATTATGGCTTTCTTTCAAACTGTGGCCCGGACAAGAATGAACTGTCAGCTCATGACAGCCTCAATTCCAGAGGTGGCACCAGTCGTTGATAATATTGACAGAAATTAGTTTGTTAGATGAGCATTTTTGTTATGCCCTTTATCACTTAGTACCCAGTTCTACAGCTCTAAATAGATTGATTTATTTAGAGATAAAAATAGGAACAGAAATTTTAATTTATATACTAATTCTATGCAGGTTGTTAAATATTTTAAGTATAATTTCTGGTGTTGTTATAGTTACACAGTAAGTAAATCAGATAGTCAGGGAGACTAGTAGATATGAAAAATGCACCATAAACTGTTACAAAGTCATAAATTATAATGGAAAGAATTAATATATTATTTTACACATATCCATATATTTTTTAGAAAACATGAATAATAATGCTTTAGAAATATGCTCTTGATTTAGCATTAGGGCTGGGGTCATTACTTTTCTTTATAAAATAAATAATTGAATCCATGTGGTAGCTCCATTGTATGTAGAAATACAATTCAATTAAGGCAGTATGACACAATAACGTTGATGGATATTTTGAAGTCACACAGATCTAGGATTTATCCTCTGTGATCCTGATTTGATTTATGCAACTTATGCATGCTTTCAGAGTGCTGGTTTTCATTCTTGTAAAATGTGGATAACAGTATATTCTTTTAGAGTGAGCAGTATAACACTTTTATCAGTGTCCTTAATATACTAATAAATATCATTAATTTAGCCTCTTTCATCTTCTCTGCATTATTGAGAATATGGTATGTGATTAGTTTCAGTTGTTGCAATGAATGCAACAATTCCTAAATGCAAGAAACTTCTCCTTTAAATAAGTCTTATTTTTTTAAAATTGCAAAAGCACTATACAGTTATGTAGAAAACTTGAACAGCAGAGATTAAAACTATTTCTGTTGTTTTCAGAGATAACTATCACAAACTAACCCACTTCTTTAGTGCATAGAGATACCTTAAAATTAATTATGCTATACTCAGTGTTTTGTGAATTGCTTTTTTTGACTGAATATATATGAATATTTTTCCCATGTCATTAAATGTTCTACATCATTGTAAATGGCGGAGTGCTGTATGAATATAAAAAGCTGGGGATTATTTGACTTGCAAAACAAATCTCCATTTTCGGTTGGCTTTGCCTTTTGGGTAGGAGAATATAGTATTTTTTTTTAAAGATATGTTTCTCCTGTTTGTTTTCCCTAATGACAGTTCAGCAGTTTGAAAGATGGAACTCAGTCCATACCTTATGCATGTCAATGACAGGATGTAGTAGGGTAACCCTCTCTGGGAATTCATTGCCTGCCAAGGCCTAGAGCTGAAAAATTTACTGTTGCTGAAGAATTTGCTAAGAACAGGAATCACATGAAAGGCACAGAGCAACTGTCTGTCAGCTCCTCTCTGCTGGAAGACCAGCACTTCACTCTGCACCAGCCACCTCTCGCTGCCTGCAGGATGCAAACCGGCAAGTGACAAATGCTTCTTAGAAAGGTACAATTGCATTCAAATTGAAAATGGAGGAAGTCGATCAAAGAATAAAGAAAGGCATTAAAAATTAATCATCCCACGGCCATAAAGTCAGCTGTAAATGCTTAGCAATAAAAAATTAAATGAAGAAGAAGTTAATGTTTTAAGCAGAGATTTAAATTTTCCAGGGGAGATCTTGATAGCTGCACCAGATTGGGGAACTGGTGAAATTTACAGGGGAAGCCCAAGTGCTTTATCCCACTAGAGGCTGCAGAAAGCATAAAACAGTCATCAAATAAAACATCATTCATGTCATTTAGTATCATCATGCAAAACCTTGGCTGTTAAGGCAAATGGCACTTTTGACCGACTGTGAATATTGTTCTATTCAGAACAGATTGAAGTAGCGACAAGCGGAAGAGTGCTTTAAAAAAAAAAAAAGCACGGCCAAGAAAAGCCTAGAGGAAATATTACAGAAATATTTAATATTTGGGAGTTGTAGAATTTCAAGTAATAATATTTATCAATCTATCTTTCTTGTTCAAATATCTCTGCCCAAATGTGTACCTGAGATTACGTGTTTATTGGAAGGTCATCTCCAGGTAGGCTGAATAAATGGTCAGGTCTTTGGCCCCCCAAGGAAAGTTGAACTAGATTTATTACAGTTCCCAAGCAAAGCCGACACATATTTTATGACTTTTCTGACAACATCTGAAAAATTGGACTTGAAACAACAAGTATAAAAACATGATAGCTTAGTGGTTGAGAGAGTTGGTTCTGGCAGTGAAGAGATCCCTGCCCACTTACCATGAAGCTTCAAAGAAATTACTTCTCTTCTTGGAGCCTTGATGTCTTCATTTGTGAAATGGGAATGGAAAATATTCTTTTTAGAAAGACGTAGCTTGGATAGCTACGGACTTGGAACTCCAGCCATGGACATCTTACAGTGTGTCCCTGTTTTGCCCACTTCTTCTAGATCTCACAGGGTTTAGGATCTTTTCATTAGAATTATGTATAACATTGGTTATGGGTACCTTGGTCTGGGATAAAATAATGATATCATCTGATGCTTCTTTTTAGATTCTGTGTGGTCGTGTGTGTGTGTGTAGCAGGGAAAACTCTCTAGGATAACCTGAGTAGGAGCTCTTCTCAGCTCGGTTTACCTAGATTTAGTCACAGAAATAAATATGAATACTTAACAACACTAGCAATAACACTTATTTAGCTATTTTTGAAGCTCGTTCAAGTTTATGGCACCCGTGTTGTATACTGATGCTGTGTCAGCATTGTACCATCAATCTTCAGTTAAAAAAAGCAGCTGGAATGTTGAAACATGTGGACTTTCAGATTAGTAGTGTTTCAAATGAGGATGACACAACTGTTCGCAGTTATTATTGTCCTTTCAAACGCTCTTTCAGGTGAACTAAGTCCAGTTGCTTTTCTTTTAGGAAGCAGGCCCTTTGCACATTCGGACCACCATCTTCTTTCAGTCTTTCTCATTCTGATGTCACTATTTTACATTTTATCACAAAACTAGAAACCTTAATGCCATTCTACCTGCCTCCTCCAAATAAATGGTTGTCAAGTCCCACCTATCGCACTCCCTAAATTACATCTACCTTCTATCACTGCATCCAGGGCCTTAGGTCAGATCACCGGCATCGTGATACAGTTCAGCATTCTCCATGCTGGCCTCTGTCTCTTCCATCTTCACCCCTTTAGTCAGTAATGTGCAAGATATTTCAAATCTTCTTTCTGAAAGGCAAAAATGATTGTGCCATTTCTTTGCTTTAAAGCCACCTAGCATCTGTATAGTTTACCTATTTCCTTCTCATTTCCCTCTTTCTCTTAGTTGACCTGTGCTTGAATCTTACTGAGTCATCCCACAGGTCTCCAGCAGATCAGACTTTTCCTTCCCTGCATGCCCTTGCAGTGAAATATACCCCTTCCAGTTTATCACCTATTGAGAACTGAACAGAGTTGTGTATAGGACACTTTTTAATCAGGACCCATTTAGTAATTTTATCCATATCTTTCTACCTTTCTCCTTCTTATCAGTCTGTTTCCAAAACAAAGGACATATTCTGACGCTGTAGCATTGATATACTGATCACAAGCTTATTTCCTCCCACCCTTGGTGGACTCTCTACATAAGGTGGAGTCTCTTTCTGTTTATTGCGTGGCAGTGAGATAGTGCACATCACAGTTACTACCTGGGACATAGTTGAATAATTGGATGCATGGATGTACGATAGATGGATGGGTGGGTGTTCCTGGCATCTTTCCCTCAGTTGTGAGTCTGTGCTGTCCATAGTTCCACGGAAGCTTTCACTACAGTCTGGGCCTATTTTCAAAGGCAGCTAAAAGTTCTTCACGATTCACTTCCGAGGGATCGAAATCCCTCTTTTCTCTGTACAGATGTTCACAACAGTTAAGCCACACATTTGAATTTTTGGCCCTCCCATTATAAGTTGCAAATGACTCACCATTCCCACATTTCTCTTTTTTAAAAACAATTCTTATTTCCACTGCCACTTTTAGAGAAAAGGCCGAAGTTCCTAGGTGAGAATTCAATGAAGATATTAGGCAAGGGATGGCTTTCCTCTTTAAAATTAAGTGCTTGCTTTGAGCACTTCTAGGCCAATCTTGTCTCACATCAGAGGGCTCCAATCTTATAAAATCAAGAGGTAATACTGTTTCAGTAGCAGTAGCACTAACTGTCTTGTGTGCTTGCTACATGGATCAAAGGTGATGTCAAGTCTATTATTCACATGAGTTTATTTAGTTCTCAAAAAAACTCTGAAAGGTAGCTCTCATTTTTCCCATTTTGCAGTTGAAAGAAAAGATATTGAGAAGTCAGAGGACTTGCCCCTCATCACACAGTTATGAATTGGGTCAGAACCCACATCTTCAGAAGCCACTCGGCTTCTGTGCATATTCAGCTGCCTTGCTAGGAGAGACTGGGGACTTGGAGAGAAGCGGATTCAAAGAATAAAGGAAGGCGAGGACTTCAGAAGGAGATGGGTCGATCTACCCTTGGGAAATGGAAGAATGAAAATCATCGGTGATGATTATGTCTTCTGGCACACGGACACTTTACCCAGCACTTTTCATGTTTCCTGGTCAATATTCCACAAGTTCTACACAGAATATGACAAGAAAAATTGAGCTCAGAAAGTGACTTGCCCGTTTCTCAGCTAATAGAAATTACAGGGGGTTTTATGAGCATTCCAGCAATCCATGCTCTTGTCTTGTCAGGGTGATTGGAAACACACACGTGTCCATGCACACACATATGTTCATGAAACCCTGAGCCTGGGTGCAGCATTCACTTTAAAAAAAACCTTGATATAAATATATTTCATTTCCATTATTCTGCCATCTTACTGGGAAGTCAGCGACTTCAAGGGCCTGTCTACTTCTCATTGTGTTTCCTCATTTCCATTTCCCTGATCTTTCAGAAGGCATGCATATTTCTTTTTAGAACAGGAAATGCTTAGCGTTAATTCAGTAAATTGCCTGTAAATAAAGTACCGGGACCTGTTGCTGTGCGTTTGTTCCAGTTCTCTAAACATGTGTTTTGTTGGTCTTGATGGACAGCTCATTCCTTACGGGCTCCATTACTTCTAACTTGTACAAATGTCTCTTCTCTCCTTTCAGGGTTGTGATAACTTTAAGGAATGAGGTCAATATTTCAAAGGTGTAATCCGTGTGGCCGGCTGCCTCCTTCATTAGGAAGCACATCTCCTGAGTCTTTTTCTCCATACATCTGCAAAGCCTTTCTTCGTTCTCTTAATTCCTTTTGTGGGTCAAAATTCACTTGCTTTTTCTTTTTCAGCTTTCTGACTCTGCCTCATTTTTTCATGTTCTTCACCCTCACAAATGGCATACATTTTCTTCAAAGTCTGTGCTCTGTCTTCAACAGCAATTAATTTTTTTCTGATGAGGACTATAGGTCAAACTCCCTGTTTTTCCAGGTTCCTGGCTCAGTTAGAATGCCCACAGGATAAGAGCTAGACTACATTATTATTTAAGGGACAGCAATCCCTCTGATTAGTACATGGGAGAGATACCCGGAGAGTTGAATAACTCAATCACACACACACAAAAAA
>NW_022900939.1:13470972-13483517 GCF_012274545.1 Fukomys damarensis | reverse complement strand
AAAAAAAAAAAAAAAAAAAAAAAAAAAAAAAAATTGCAGCAAAGTGAATAGAGCACAAAATGTGCTATCTTGACCATTTTAAGGTGTGCAGCTAGTTCAGAGGCGTTTAACACATTCTTCTTGGTATACCTGCTTCTAACCAGTATTCTTCATCTTGTAAAACTAATGCTTTACACTTGTTAAACAAAAATTCTAATTTTTCTCCGTTCTGCAGTCCCTGGGAGCCACTATTTTAATTTCTGATTGCATAAGTGGACCTCTCTAGGTACCTCAGATGAATGAAATTATCCAGTAATTATCTTTTTTTGTGACTTATTTTACTTAATCCTGTGTTCTGAAGGTTCATCTATGTTGTATGCGAAGATATTTGGAAAAACTGGAAAAATGAAGCTTGTTAAAAAAAAAAATCAAGTCCCAGTTAGAAGAGATAAGCTGAAGGAAGAGTCACTACAAATGACTTAAGAGAGCTCATATTGGATCAAAATAAAAGAATAGTCCAATTCCTTACTGTGTCTTTCATAGCTCCGTGATTTAAAGTTACCCATAATTTTCTTACTTGCCAAGGAGGACTTAGGCTGGGAAAACAGAAGGTTTTCCTACAATTTTTCTTGGTTGAGATGATGTGTAGGTAAAGAGGCTTGTCTTCTCCTTTTGGCGAATTAGTCCCCAAGAGAGGCAAGAAACTAAGAAATGCCTACTTTAGGTCACCCAGTGATTTCCTAGGACAACTACATGAGTCATCACATAAGACTTAATCCTCACAGTTTCACCAGGGGTGTCTTATTTTTGTTTTATAGATCAAGAATCAGAGGCCAAGAACATTTCAATAAATCTCACAGGAATTTGCAGCTAATAAGTGGTGAGACTAGGATTTGATCCAAGGGTTATCTAATGCCAAAGTTTGGGTTTTGTTTTCTACAGTCTGTTACCTCTAACAATGCTGCTTAGCACATCTACTAAGACTGCACTGTGACTCACACATGTGATTTACATGTGTGACTCACTGTAACCTTGACTTCCTCTCTCTTATGCCTGGTTACTATCTGCAACCATTTTTCTTGCTTTTGTGCAAGGGGTTTGATGTAGTCACTTTCATTCAATCACTTTCATCACAGAAATAGCCTCTGAGTTATTTTCATGTTGATTATTATCTCTCCATTTCTATCACCCCACTCCAATCCTTGAAGAAATAGCTTTCTTAACATCAACTATATATGTAGTTGCTGTACAACAATTGGTAAAAAATGTAAGTGTATCCAATATTTTTAAAATGTTTCATGTGATGGAAATGCTAACCATACTTATTTGACCACTGCATGTTTGTAACTATTATTAGTACAACTACACCCCACAAATATGTACAATTAAAATAATAACAATAAAAATCCTGAGCAACAATCACTTAACATTTTTACTATAGGTAATAATCACTTAACAGTGTTACTACGAGATAGGCATTATCTTATGTGTTTTACATAAAGTTACCCATTTTAATCCTACAGAAAATGTTCAAGACCAGGCAGGCATTATTATTATTTTCATTTTAGAGATGAAGCTAATGGAGCCACAGAGGCTAAAGAATTTGCCTGGCTCCATCCACTGAGTGGGGAAACCCAGGCAGAAATGCCACTCCGTGCCAAAGGTTTTGAGCCACTGCATCAGCTGCGGTGTCAACTTGAATATGAAATGCCAAGTAGGTTAGTTCAGCCCAGCTCTGTGTGTGTCTGAGTGACTCACTTATAGAAGAGGGAAGACCCACCCTGGTTAGGTACGGCAGGATGACAGGCTTAGTGAAGACAGAAGCTGCACCCTGGGTGTGGGTGGCATCAAGAAATTGGCTTACAACCTCATAGTAAAAAGGGAAAGAAAAAGGAAGTCTCACTTCTGCTTCTTCAGAGGAGCTGCAGTCATCACCATTGCCTTTGTATGTCCAGACTTCCAGCAATGACTCCTCAGCTTTCCAGATATGGAAAGATCCTTCAGCTTCCTGATATGGACTCACACCAGACTCTGCGTGAGCTCTAAGCCTTTGACTTTTGGCTGGACCCTCTTGCTCTCCAGCATGCAGAAGGCCCTTGTGTGTTCTTCCATACCACCCTGACTCTGCTGACTCTGAAGGTGGCTACTGTAAGCTTATTTTGTAAAACACACACACACACACACACACACACACACACACACACACACACACACCTTCTCACATCATATCTCTGCCTGGTAATAAACTTCATCACATAGTGCACAACTGCTTGAGTAGGGTTTTTCATCTTTCCTCATACTGAGTATTAAAATCAGGGCCTCACTCATGCTGGGAAAGTGCTCTGTCACTGAGCTATCATTGCAGACACTAACCCCTTTAAAAACTTGAAACAGGGTCTTGCTGAGTTGCCCAGGTTGGCCTTAGATATGTGATCTTGCTGCAACAGCCTACTTGGGATTATATGTATGCACCCCTCCTTTCTTCAAGTAAGTTTTTACTCAATAGTTTCCTAAGCTATCTGCAGTTGATAAACACAGTAATTGAAGATGAGAGCAGTTACATGGGAATGAAAGTTGGCACCAGTCAGGGAACCTTGGATGTGAAAGGTATTTACCCAGTGTTTTTTTTTTTAAGTTTTCTTTGGCACCACATTTCTTTTTTTTTTTTTTTCCTCATTGAGTTTATTGGTACATTTTAGGTATACAGTACAGTTACGTTCATTATTGGGGTCTTGTACCTTTACATGTCAGGTCTTCGTTCTTATTTTTTCCCCTTGTCCCTGCCCTCCTTTCACCCCCTCTTCCCCTCCCCATTTACAAACACTTTATTTCCACTTTCTCATTTTCTCCTATTTTTTTCCTTTCCCTTCTTACCTTTCCCCTACCCTTCCTACTTTCCCTACCCCTTTAGCCCTTTTCTTCCTATTTCACATTTTTAATTATCTCTTTAGGATCTTGTGTACTATCATAGTGTTTTATACCAGAGAAACTATTCGGCATTTACACCTGTGTGACTTATTTATTTCACTTAGGAGTATATCCTCAAAATGTATCCATTTTTCTATGAATGAATCTAATTTCCCATTCTTTATGGCTGAGTAGTATTTCATTTTATAGAAAAACCACATCTTCTTTATCCAGTTTCAAACTGATGGGCAAATAGGCTGTTTCAAAGTTTTAGCTATTACAAACTGTGCTGCTGTAAACATAGGTGCACATATATCACTGTGATATGATTCTTTTAATTCTTTTGGAAAGATACCCAGCAGAGGGATGGCTGGGTCAAATGGAGCCTCTAGTCCCAGCTCTTTGAGGTATCTCCATATTGATCTCCATAGTGGTTGCACCAGTCTGCATGCCCACCAACAATGGAGAAGGGTTCCTTTCTCCCCACAACCCCACCAATATTTGTTATTGTGTAATTTATTGATAGCAGCCATTCTTTGTGGGGTGTGGTGGAATCTCAGTGTTGTTTTCATCTGCATCTCTTGAATGACCAATGATGTGGAACACTTTTTCATATATTTACTTGCTGCTTTTACTTCTTTGTCTGAGAAATATCTATTTATTTCAGATGCCTATTTTTTGTTTTTTGCTTTTTTTGGTACTGGGGATTGAACTTGGGCCCTTGCTGCTTCCAAGGCAGGAGCCACAACCACTGAGCTAAATCCCCAGCCCTCAGATGCCCATTTTTGAATCTGGTCCTTATATTTGGAGGAGCTGATTTTTTTGAGTTCTTTACATATTCTAGATGATAGTCCTTTGTCCGAGGAGCAGCTGGTAAAAAGTTTTTCCCACATTATAGGTTGTCTCTTAGTTCTGTGGACGGTTTCTTTTGCAGTGCAGAAGCCTTTTAATAAGATGAGTTCCCGGTTGTGTCTTGTGTCTTCAATCTTCCTTTGCCCCCAACCAGGACAAAGTTGTAGCAGCCTGCATCTAAGGTTGTTTCTTCATGTACTAAATTGTCTTCTAAGACTCCGGTAGGGATCCAGGGAAGGAATGCATGCAGAATGCTTAGCACAGATTTTGGTGTGACCGCAGCTCTCATGAGAACGAGGCTGTACCTGATTTGGACTGAGAAGTGTTACTGTTCTGAAACAAGAGAGATTATTCAGGAGAACATCTTCGCACTATCGAGTGCCGTGATGTTTGCAGTCTTCGGCAATGAATCGTAAAGGGTTATGAGTACTCCTGAGCCCATTTTAACTTCTTAAGTGTGTTTCTTTCATTTGACTTTTTTTTTCTTTACTAATCTTTATCTCTCTCTTACAAGATTATACACAATTTTAAATAAGCTCAAAAGGACCAGGTATGGGAAAGTGGTAGGTGGTGCCAGTGAGGCATTTAGCTGCAATGCTGAAGAAAAGGAAAGGAAGAATAAACAGTTGGGACTGATTTCCTCTTTGCCTATTGAAGACATTCAAAATCTGGAAATTAGAGAAAAGATACCACACACCACAATCCTTGACATTCTAATACCTTTTCACCAGTAGTTTTTGGTCTTTTCCCTCAATGCACTTTTTAAAAAAGTGGAACACAAGACAGAGGAGAGATGTGTTGATGCTTCGTCTTTTAAGATGTTACGAAACTGCAATTCGAGCTACTAACTCCGCAAAAAGTCATGAAGGAAATTTAAATGTGTATTACCAAGTGCAAGAAGCCAAGGTGAAAGGGTTACATGAATAAGTCTAAGTGTATGGGATTCTGGAAAAGGAATAACTATGGACAATAAAATAAAATGAGCAGCCATTGCCAGGACTTAGCGGGAGAGAAGGAGGGTGAATAGTTAGAATGTAGAGGATGTTTTGGGGTGGTGAACTTTATTCTGTAGGATATTCTAGTAATCCCTACATGGCACTATGTATTTATCAAAATACATGGAATGAGCAAGTTCTAGTGTTAACTAAAAATGTTGTTAATAATGTGTCAATATTGGTTCATCATCTGAACCATAATAGCTGCTCTAATGCAGATGTTAATGGGGAAACTGTGTTGGAGAAAAGCAGTACTCTGTGAGAAATTCTGTGCCTTCTGCTCAGTTTTCTGTACCTTCTGCTCAATATTTCTGCAAACCCCAAAATGCTCTAAAAGTAAAAACTACAAAAAATAGACATATTAGAATTTAAAATTTTGAACATCTGTTGTGCCCTTCAAAATAGTCTCTTCAGAATGTTATGTGCTTGTTTTAAGATACTGTGTCTGCTGAAAACATGTTGAAAGTCCTCTTTAAAAATTTTTCTACAGAGATTAGATGGCTGGGAAGATAAAGATAACATTTTGAATTACATTTGGATGATCATTAAAAGATGGGGAGGAAGCAAGACACATTTTCCCACGTGACTCATAGACTGGATTTGAATGTCTTCTCCACAGAGGCAAGGCCTTAGCAAGTGATCCCAGCAGGAATATTTATGTGGTCTCCCAAGAGAACTCTTTGAAAGAGAACAGTGCTCGGTGAGATGAATGAGGTCTTGTATGAGAGGAGGAAAAAAAAATGAAAGCATATTTACAGCTTATTGTTTTCCTTTCATGAGGCCATAGATACTGGCAACAAGTGACTCTCAAGTCATCATTTCAGCACAGATCTTTGATCAAATTCTAGTTCTATCCTTTGCCAGCTGTAGAATCTTGGGCAAGTGTAGACTCTCAGTTTTTTCCCTTAAAATGGAGACAATGCAATAATATTATTTTGCAGCTTTTGCACTGTAATTAAGAGGGATAATGTGGACTGTTGTGCCTAGAACGTACTACTACATACATTCAAACGTAGTAAAAATTGCTACCAATCATATTGCTGTTGCTGTCATTATTTTTTCAGGGAAATCAAATTCAGGGCCTTGCACAAGCTGGGCAAGTACCTTGTCACTGAGCTTCAAACCCCTATCCCAGTATTGTATGAAGAGAGCATCTGACTTTGGTATTTTCTTTTGTGACTAGTATTCAAAACTAGAGA
This sequence comes from Fukomys damarensis, assembly GCF_012274545.1. Taxonomy (NCBI): domain Eukaryota; kingdom Metazoa; phylum Chordata; class Mammalia; order Rodentia; family Bathyergidae; genus Fukomys; species Fukomys damarensis. The sequence goes on along the minus strand of NW_022900939.1, from coordinate 13,477,585 downwards.
CAAGTTTATTAAAACAGCGATACTCTGTACCAGAAGAGGTGTATGTCAGTTAGGTATCACTTTATTAGCATATACAGTAACCCTTCTGTGTCAGCATGAGATCTATCCCAGGACACCTCCACATACTCCTAATCCATAGCTCAAGTCCATTATATAAAGCAACATAGTATTTGTATATAATCTTCACGTGTCCTCTATATACTTTAAATCATCGCTAGATTACTTATATGACTGGATTAATTATGTTACCTATTATAATCCCTAACAACAGTGGTCACACTGCCTTCTTTAGGAAATAATGGCAAGAAAAGGAAAGTCTACATGTTGAATACAAAAGCACTATTTTAAAAATATTTTTGATTCATGGTTAGTTGAGTCTGAGGATATAGGACCAGGGGATACAGAGGAGCAACTGTAAACACATTGCTATATATGCGTTACATTTATTATTTTTAAACCTATTTTTTGGTAATAGTTGAGGTACAAAATTTATGACCTACTTTAAAAAAAAATCCAAGCTTATATAAGGTTATCTCTATCAGAATGTCACTTTTACTTACTGCCGTTCTGACACATTTTCTGGAGTGGGAAAGAAGCTTGTGCATTTCAGCCAGCACAGTGGGAATTGTCCACCGCCAATAGCCTGTATCAGCAGTGCTGAAATCCGCAACCCAGTAGAGCCATGGAGGTGTTTGGTGAATGTGGTTTGTCAACTGTTTTGTGACGAAGAGAAAGACTGAGAATTGCTGTCTTGGCTTAGTCTACATGCCAGCTTGTTATTCCTAGCTCCCTTCCAAGGAAGACTCGACTGCTACTGCAATTTCTGGGGGCAGCATTCAGAGTCCAATTTGTTTTCCGGAGGAGGATAAGTTTACTTCAACGTATACATCTTCAAGCAAACGCTCATCCATAGAAGAGGCCCGGTGAAGTATTCTGCTAATTGTTGAAACCCTTGGCTGGTATTTTAGGAATAAATACAAAAAATATCTAAAGAAGATGCAGAAGATATAAATTAATTTTAGTAACAATATAATGCCAGTTCTAGGTCTGGCTTTTACAAACCAACGATCAAGTTAATTTAATTTCTCAAACCCCATTGCTTCAACAAAATGTTATTTAAATCAATTCATTCTTTCATTAGGCTGCCTAAGAGCGCCATGGCGTGATGAGAAATGACTGAGATGGCATTCATGTTTCCAAAGCCCCTCAGTTTCAATTCATTTTCCATCCTGACATGGGACTGATGTTCTCCATTTACATGCAAAAATAGTATTTTTAATTGTAAAAGTGGTGTTGTTAAATTACCTTCAAATGAGTTTATTTTAAACGGTTCATTAAAGTTTTTGAAATCATTCCCTGCATGATTGCCTCTCTTCTCTGCTTTGATGTATTACATCTCTTTCCAAAAGTGCCAGCGCTGAGAGAAAAACCTTTTCTTGCAAGACTCACATCTCACAATCTGGCTAGTTTTGAAGTGGAAGCAGCTAAAGCCCCATGCTATTGCAGGGCGGCTGAGGGCATCTTCTCAGGCACCTCAGCTGAGAGGCTGGGGTGAGGGGTGAAGGCAGGTGGCTGTGTTCAGCAATAATGAAGGGTCAAAGCCACCGAGCTTTCAAAAGGCTTGTGTCAACTCAGAAGATGAAACACAGCTTCCCCTGGATAGCTAGTTTGGTTCTGAGATTTAAATACATCTCACACACTCTGTGTGTTGGCTTTCATTTTAACTTTTCTCCCCCTGACATCAGCTTTCCTCTTCATTATTTCTCTTCTGTTTGTGTCTTCTAGAACAATTCATCTCCATGTTAATTCCTCTACCAACTCTCAGTCTTGCTTTCCTCAAGTTTCATCACTTTTTCAAAGAAAGGTCCTTATAGAAACAAACATTTTTCTTCTAAAATTATCATTTATGGGATTTCCTTTTTCATATTATTAATTCACAGGAGGATTAAGTGAAGAAAGAGTTGCAAAATACTCATTGAATTTAGTCGTGATTCTTTAGTTATTGCTATAAAAATCTAATGTTCCATTCAGACCCATTACTTACTCCAATGGTAGAGTCACCTGTCAAAAATCACCAAATGGAAGACTTAATAAGGTAGAAATATGGAGAGAAAGTGAGGAGAGCCAACTGTGTTATATGCTATAATATATCAGCATTTTACAGCTTATAGATCCAAACCCTACTTAATGACCCCAACCATTTCTGCCTTTAGTAGAAGAAGAGTTTTCATTGCTATTTGGGCAGAATTCTAGTTTTTTCCTAACATCTATTATCTATCTGCTATCTATTATCTATTATCTATCTGATATTATATATCTGCTATCTATTTATCTATCTATGTATCTTTTATCTATCTTCATCATCATCGTCATTGTTCTCCTAAACTTTAAGTCACTAGATTAGTAGTCTGTTGACAGTTTGTTATGAAACTTTGTTTTGAGTTTTTTTTTTTTTTTCCTGTACCAGGGAATTGAACCCAGGGCTTTCACACTGAGCTATAAATCTAGACTTTTAAAGGCAGTTTTTAAATTTGGAGACAAGGTCTCATTACTTCACTTAGTTTCATAGGGTGGGCTTGAACATGACATCCTTCTACCTCAGGCTTTCAGAATGCTGGGATTATAGGTGCATGCCCCCCACCTGCCTAGCTTGTTATGAAACTTTTTGAGTGGTGGTGATAACACAATATATTCGATGCATTTGTCAAGTGCAGTGTGAAAATTAGACTTCTGTTCCTGTGAGTTAGACATTGTTTTCTAGACCCTACCTTTCCACCTTAACCTTTGGTCCATAGCAACTCTTCCTTGACATTTTAGCACTCACAATGAATCAACAGGCCTTTATGAGTACTTACTGTGTGCAAGACACTGTCACAGAAATACAAAATCGTAAAACTGGAGGGGAAATAAAAACTAATAGCCATTTTATCCATACCACATATATTCACACGATCTCACATGTATTATTTCACAATAGCATTGCAAGATATGATCATCCTTGTTTTAGGGTAAGAAGTCTAGAGGTTATAATTTTAGCCTTCAAGGAATTTATAATTCATGAACAAATAAGATACATAAGATAAAACTGCCACAAAATGGATAATAAATTAGACTTCCAATATAACGACTGAACTTCATTAAAGGTTGAGATAATTAGGAAAGGTTTTGATGCTGTGGAGGAATAAGGGTAGGGAAACAATTCCTTCCATGAGAATTTTTGGAGAGCCCACCTTGAAACTTTTCTAGGAACTCACTCCAGGGGACAGGTAATGAGATGAAAGTAAGCAAGCATATCAACTGTAAAGTTTGGTACTGTACAGACACAGATGAAGAAGTCTGGAAACATCAGGGAGAGAGTGACTATCTAATTTGGCCTAGGTTTTAAATAAGGGGGATTTTATAGATATGACATGTTGAACAGAGCCCTTTGAGACAAATTATTTAGGTCATTTTGATCTTTTTGTTCACATTGGTAATAATTTTATGCACTTTAAAGGATTCATAAGAATTGAAATAGTTTACTTTTTATGTTTCTCTTCCCATAAAGTTTTACTCCTTTTCTGACATTGAATAGAAGTAATCTATTTCATTTTCCAGGATCCAAGAAAGTTGGAAAGTTATAATTTCTTGGCTTTTAATGTCACTGTTTTCAAGATTTCAGATTTATTCCCACATTAATTCTCATATCAGCTTTTTTCATGTGGGTGTTTTTAGCATTGACAAAAAATATAAACTAAAATTGACTGCTACTTGAATTTTGACATAGAAGCTGAATTTCTCTGCCAGTTTAGAGTGAACACTTGTGACTCATAGCTCAAAGTATAGCGTGAAGGATTCCATTGCTTTATTAGAAGAGAAGTCTTCTATTGAAATTACTCACTGAAATGACACAATAAATCACCCCAAGGTTCCAGATGGACCAAAATTTCATTGTTGACCAAGGAGTGTATTGAGGCAAGTCTTGCTTGTTTCCTGTCATCAAAGCTGAAGAGTTTTCTTTGGATTTCCCAGTGTCCTTAGAAACCCGTTGATAGCAATAGCAAAAGAAGCTGACTGTATTCTCTAGGAACCTGTGGCTAAGGCTTCTTGCTGTGTGAGTTAGCTTTCTGTCACTGTGAAAAAAATGCCTGTGACAATCAACTCATAAAGAGGAAACTGTTATTTTGATTCCCATTTTAGGAGGTTTCAGGCTATGCATGGTCCCCTGGCTTCACTGGTTTTGGTTCCGTGGTGAGGAAGAACATCACGGCTCAAGAAATGTGGCTGAGGAAGCTGTTCATCTAATGGCAGCCAGAAAGGAGAGACAGATGATGAGGAATAGCCAGGGTCACAATATCTCCTTTGGTGCCACTCCCAGTGACCTAACTTCCTTCCACTAAACCCCACCTCCTAAGTGAACCACCACCTCCCAAAGGTGCCAAATCCAGTACCACAGCTTCACTCTTCTTTGAGGGACCCTTCAGATCCACACTGTAGCACTTGTGTATTCTGGAATGACACCCATAGCACTGAATTATACATTAGAAAATTGAGACCTTTATTCTGGATTTGTGGGTCACTTACTCAGTGACCTGGTGTAAGCACAGAGGTCTCAAGGCCTGTTTTTGCAAAGTGGAACAGAGCTACTAATGCTGCCTCCCTCAGAGGGGAGGATGAGAACCAGGTGAATTCATATGTGCTTGAAAATTCTAAGTTATTTTGCAAATACACAATATTTTGTTCCCCATTAATTTCCATTGATTGTGTCATAGTTAAATTTATTCATCCTTACGGACAATTTCTCAAGTTTAAAAATGTATCCCACTCTAATAAGAAGAACTAGAACTTCTTTGAGAAGTGGTTAAGCCTAGGTTAGTTAGAAAATATATAGTTTCAGTGTGACATATTTTACAGTTCCAGAAAGTAAAGAATGTAATGACTGAAAAGAGAGGGAGAGAAGGGGGCTAGGAAAAGAAGGAAGGAGGGAAGGAAGGAAGGAAGGGCAATTCCGCAGTGATTTGGGAAAGAGAAACAGGAACTAACTGAAAAAGCTCTTCATGGGCAGAGATAGAACAATTTAACCAACAAATGAAATTAGTATCAAATCATAACTTGAAGTATAAAAGAAATATTCATGAGTTTACATTAATATAAGTAAGTAATTGAATAAAATACATCAATGAGGAGATGAACACATTTTTGATGCAGATGAGTTCCAAGTATTACATGGGGCTCTTCCACTATTGAACCGGTTGTATACACCTTCCTCCTTCTAAATGTGGGCTGCACATAGTGATCATTTTCCAAACAGCAAGGTGTCTAAGGAGATAGAAAGGAGCAACTTTTCAGCAGAGGGGCATGAGAACTACTCCTCCAAGCCAGGTGACCCAGGAGAGCATCTCATTGGCAATGTAATGTGATGAGAATGGTAACTTACACCTGGTCTTCCCTGAACGCACTAACTCACTCTGATCATGAGAAAACATATTAGACAAATCTGTTGGACAATTTACAGTATGTATCTAGATGGCACTTCTTAAAAGAGTCAAGGTCCATAGTGTTTGCCTGTGCTTATGTCTTCAAGAGTTTGACCTATTCTATCTTCTAGCAGATTGTTTCTGTTTCAATATTTAAACCTTGGATCCATTTTTAATTCAGCTTAGGACATGCTGAGATATATGTGTCTAGGTTTAATCTTCTGCCTGTGGAAAGTCAGTTCCATTTTTAAAGAAGCTATCTTTCTTCCAGTGAAGGTGTGTGGTCCCTTTGTCAAAGCTAAGGTAGCTGAGTATGTTTGGAGTTGTTCCTGCATCTTCGATTCTGTTCCATTGATCCTGAGGTCTGTTTTTTGCCAATATTAATTATGCTGTTTTTTTTTTTTATCACAGACGCTTTGTAGTATAACTTCAAGTTGGTGATTTTGGTGTCCTTTGCTTTGCTTTTCTTATTCAGAATTGCTTTTGCTATTCTAACTCTCTTCTGGTTCCAAATGAATTTTAGGATAGTTTTCTCTAATTCTGTGATGTATGCTAATTGGTATTTGAGCAGGATTGCATTAAATCTGTATAAAAGTTTTGAAAGCATGGCCACTTTCTTTGTATTGCTTCTGCCTATCCAAGAACAAGGGCTTTCTGACTGGACAGGAAATATTACAGAGAATCTACAACTGGGATCTCATTTTATTAAAAAGCTTTTGCACAGCAAAAGAAACTACCCAAAGATTGATGATACAACCCACAGAATGGGAAAAAAATTGCCAGCTATTCCTCAGATCAAAGACTAATATCTAAAATATACAAAGACCTCAAAGAAATCAGACCCTCTAAATTTAAAAGCCAAGTCCAAAAAAGATCATCCAAAATGAACAGATCCTTGTCAGATGAAGTACAAACATCAAATACATATATGAAAAAATGTTCAACATCATTAGTAACTTGAGAAGTATAAATTAAAGCAACACTGAGATTCCATCTCATTCCAGAAAAACTGCCTATAATCAAGAAATCAACTGATAAAACAAATGTTGACAGGTTTGTGAGGAAAAAGGAACTCTTCTCCACTATTGGTGGGAGTATAAATTGATACAAGCACTATGGAAAGCAGTGTGAAGATTCCTAAAAAAAAAAAAAAAAAA
>NW_022900939.1:13460311-13470811 GCF_012274545.1 Fukomys damarensis | reverse complement strand
TTCAAAAAAAAAAAAAAAAAAAAAAAACCTAAGGTTTCATTTGTTTCCCTTCTAGGTATTTTTCCCAAAGAGTTACTAGCATCATATCACAGCAACGTATGCACACTTGTGTTTATAGCAGCATAATTTATAATAGCTAAATCTTGAAAACAGCCCATCTGTCCATCAATGGGTGAATTAATAAAGAGAACATGGGTTTTTAATAGCAATGGAGTACTACTTTGCCGTAAAGAAGGATAAACTTGAGACATTTTTAGGACAATGGATGTACCTTGAGAACATAACATTAAGTAAATAAATTGGATATGTTTAAATATCACATTGTTTCTCATGTGTGAGAAACTTAAAGGGTATAAGCACTAAAATGGAGGATAGATACTGGGAAGTAGGAAGAAAATGTTCAAGGAAAGGTGAGTAAGGGAGGAAGGAAGAGGAAGGATAGATAAAGAATGAAAAAGAATGGAAGGAAAACAATAGTAGCAAAGTTTTATAAATAGAAGAAAAATTGAAGGGAAGGGAGGGCAATAGGAGAAATAAGGATACGTACAAGTACAAATACCCTACGGTGAATGTGAACATTATGTAGTCAAAAATGCACCAATAAAATTAATTTAAAAACACTGCCAGTGTGGTCAAAAACAAAACAAACCTGAGAAACTGTCTTAGCAATTCTTCAGCCATCCAAGGAGACATGGTAACTGAATGTAAAGTGCTCCCCTATAGACAGTCCTAGAAGAGAAAAACAAGGACGATAAAGAAAAAGCTGAAGAAGCCTGAAAGAGCCTCAAGCTTCATTTATCCATAATGTATTAATATTGGTTCTGTAATTATATCAACAATGCCATTTCCTAATAATAGGAAAAACTTGGCATGAGATATATGGGAATTCTCACTATATTTGTAATAATTCTGTAAATCTAAACCTTTCCTAAGGTGAAAAAGTAAACTTTTAGGACTCTGGAAAGTTTCTACAATGTCTTGGTAGAAAAATGTTCACAATAATCAAAAGGGATGTAGTGTTTTTTTCCCACTTGAAATAAGTGAAATTATTCACTTGAAAACAAATTTTCTTTCAAGCCTAATGCATTTTTCCTCATTTAGAAATATGCTTTTTAAATAGTGAAGTAATACAGTTAATGTGTTCAACAGAACATCATTTAAATATAAAATGAAATCCTGGTTTTCTTTAAGAATCATAACTATTTTAAAAGAGAAGGAGGAAGAATTAATTGTTATAAGATAGATGTTTCCTTTGGCTCTGTGGAGAACTATGGAGTATTGCTATTGTGTTTTTCCCTTTTTGTTTTTACATTGCTACTATTCGTAACTTATATTTAACATTTATAAATATAATATGAATGTTATCAACAGAAAGCAATATAAGAATCATGTATCCCTATCCCTGTATTTTGTTTTTCTGACTTTATTGATCCTTTGGGACTTCCAAGATATTTAAGCATTGCAATGATCTTTTAGTTGACTTTCATCTTTCATAGATCAAAGTATCTTAGCCTTTTCAGTTTTTATCTCTGTAAAGAGCCCCATCATCATCCTAACATTGCTCAAATTAAAATCTTGGATAAGACCCATGCCCAGCACCTTCTAATGGGCAAGTCTTGAATTTCTAGGTCTCTTCCCTTCATGCAACCTAAATGTTTTCCATAAATTTTAGTGAATGACACAGACAAAAACATTTTGAACCTAGTATCCTTTCTCTGCACAAGTTCTGCAGCACTAGTGGGGCAGCCAGCAGAGGAAGGTGTTGAGCAGAGTGGATACATGGACTAGATTTCATGCCAACTTCCACAGAACTGCTGTCTTGAAGGACCCAGAAGAATTCATAAAGTCGTCCCAGGAGACCGTGAGTCCCAGCCCTATAGGAATTCACTGCTGCTTAATTATAAATACAGTGCACTGTAGAAACTCATCAATTACTTTGCTGATTTGAGAAGAGTTTTAAGAAAGCAAAGTTTATGTTTCCTTTTTGAGTGAACTAGTAGGAGACAAGCAAGAATCAGAATAGATGCAGAATTGGTGTGCTCACTCAAATGAGACTGGCCAGAGTAAGATGAAGCACAACGTCCTTTGAAGTACAATTTCTTGTCTTGGATCTTGACTTTGGTAAGGACAGAAATGGAAGTGGCTCAGCACAGAGCTATCTTGTAATACAGTGATCCTTTCAAAGAATCTATTTTCTTACCTGACTTTAGCTATTGATTGTACAAGAGAAAATGGCTGAGCCTGTGCATTTGTCTCAATGACATGGATACGGCTGGATGGAGACCTTCTAACTCTTCAAGAGAAATATTCAAATCCACTTTTACCCAAACAGAATAATCCCTCTCTAAATTTCTACGGTGACAATCCATCAATCCATGATGTTTTAAACCCAGTCTTCCACAGGATGATCTGCATTTTAATAGAGAGCATCAATGCAGTAAATATTAGGGTTTCCAGGGCTCTGGAGAGCAATTGTACATTGGCCTGAGCCAAGCAAACCCTCCTCTAGGCTATATGATTGAAGAAAAGCCAGATAGAGGTTAACTTCATTCTTCTGATTACTCTACCAAACAAACATTTTGTGGGTTGTTTCTAGGTAGGAGATAATTATTTCTGATTTGTATTGACTATTTTATCTAAGTTGATCTGTTTAGACAAATTCTCCTGCAATTTCCTGAAAGTTCCTGGCTTTTCACCTCTCTGCTGAGATTGTTCTTGGAAATTCAAATTGCTTTGGAGGATCTTTGGCTAGGACGAGGCCAGTTCTCCTTGTTAACTTTTCCCATTATTCCTACTATATGAGTATAGGTTCGGCATTTTTAGGAGGATGTTACAAGGATGTGCCTAGTGTGAGTGCTACGATTTGGGTCTACAAAGTTCTCCCAAAATCTCATGTGTTCAGAGATGGGCCTTTTGGAAGGTGATTGAGTCACAGAGGCCACCGTGCTCATCAGTGGAATCCACTAATGAGTCCATAGCTGGATGGGCTGTTAGGAGGTGAGACTTTTTGAAGCGGTGTTACTGAGTGTGACCTCCCTTTTTTCTTTGCTTCCTGCTCCCATAGGTTGAGCAGATTTTCCTCTGTTGGACTATCCTGTGTCCAGACTTCTGATCCTCAGAACTTTGAAATAATGAGCTATTGCTTTATGCTACTAAATTCTGCTAATTTGTTAATTCAGAAAACAACATGCATTAAGTGAAACCTGGCTTCTACAATCAGCCCTTGATTATCTCTACAGTTATGTCTTATAACCACTTTTCTTACTACCACATTCTCTACTTTCCAACAGCACTGACTGTGGTGTGTTTGATCATGCTCTCCAAAAAGATATGCTCATGTCCTACTTTACAGCTACCTGCACATGTGACCTTGTTTGGAAAACGTGGTCATTACAGGTATAATTAATGATCTCCAGATGAAATTATTTTGAATTAAACAGGTAGGTCTAAATGTAATCACAAATATTCTTAGAAGAAACATAAAAGGAGAAGATACAGGCAGAAAAAGAGAAGACATGGAGCAAAGAACACCTTAAAGACTGGCAAAAATTGGAGTTAGGTAGTGTCAGGCCAAGGAACACCTAGATCCTCTCAAAGCTGGAATAGTCCGGGAAGGATTCTGACTGTCATCCTCCTAAGGGAGGGTGGACTTGTAACATCTTCTTGCTTCCAAGATGTGAGAGAGTAAATATCAGTTGTTTTAAGCCATTAAGATTGTGGTAATTTTTATGACATTCCCTAACACACTGAGGCTGAGTGCCTCCTCCTCTGGTTCTCTCTCTTCCTCTTTTAATTCATTGGCTAGCTAGTTCCTTTTTGTCCTTTAAACCCTGAAAATTTCTTAGAAACTATTCCTGACTACCCTCCTTCATCATCCTCCTAGAAAATTGGGCTGCTCCGTTATATGTTCTCATAGCAACATGTACATTTGTGTACTTATTTGAATAATTATTCTGTTTTATCTTTCTGCTAGACAGTTTAAACTAAATGAGGAGAAAAGTCCTCGTTTCTATATTATTCACCTCAGTAAGCTATATAATAGAGATAAAGTCGATAATAAATATTTGTTGAATGGACAAGTAAAAATTCCTTTCATCCTATTCTCTACTTGAGAATATCAAAAGCATCAATCCCATGCAAAGGTCAATGGGAAAGATCTTTAAATATTTTAATTCCTGACACCTGACTTTAATATCGTTTCTTGAAGTGTCTAGCTTCTATTAATATTCAGACTACAGAGATGAGCAACAATGTGAACCTAAAGTGGGAACCGTTGAAGATAATAGAATAGCTAGGACCCAGAAACTCCTATTTCTATGCTTTTCAAATTTGTTTTCAAAGAACAGCAGCAAAGAGGAGGGATGCGATGTCTATCTGATGCCCACATAATTGTTCATTTCTGAGCAGACAGCCTACGCTGTAAACATCCAGTTTTTTTTCTTTTTATTTGTTTCCCCCCTTTTGTTTAACTAAAAGTAATTATGTTTGCATTAGATTAAGCACTGGTTTGTTCTCCTGCAGAACAATAGAGGGTTTTGTTTCTCCTTCCCCATCTCCTGTTCACGTGGCCAGCCTGGCCGAAGCTTTCGGGAGCAAAGCCATCGTCGTATCGCAGCTGTGCCCTGGAGCTGTGTCCTCAGAGCCTTTTACTTGCCCTTTGCAAAAAGAAAAAGAGGGTTGATCGGAAGGGAAATTGAAAAGAGAGATTGAGGATGCTACAGGTAACAGACTAACAAAATCAAAAATATATATGTTGTCAGAATGTTGGTGGTTTTGCATTCCTGGAAGGTCTCACAAAGAGGTGTGGGTTTTTTTTGTTTGTTTGTTTTTAACCCTCACAGGCTCTCAATGCAGCAGAAAAGCAATCAAATTGTTTGTGAGTCCAGTCAGTCATTTCTGTTCATTGTGCATTTTTGCAGCCAGTGGGACTCTGAGGTTTCCCTGAGATGCGAAAGTTTCATCCTTCCCCCAGTTTTCCTTGGGTCAACTCTTGGACACAACAATTTCACTGCCATGGGGGGACCCTAGGGCTCCTCTGAGGGCGGAGCTGAGACAGACAAGGGCTGGGGACATGGTAAGCCTCTGAACTTCCTCTTCTCTCTGGAGCCTCTGAAGAGTAAGAGGAAAGACCTTCTGGGTCAGCAACGACCAAGTGGTAGCCAGTTTGCTCCATAGGCAGAATCCTGTTGATAGTCACATCACTGAGACAGAATTTCAGCCTCTCCCTGTGGACAGCCCGCACTTCTTGCAGCCTATACATTTTCTCAGCCACAGTCCCACTAGAACGATGAGCGCTGGGGAGTAGGAACACTGCTCTGGTGTCAAGACATTATTTAAAACCACTCCCAAACTTCACAACTATCTTCTAATTCCTTGTCCTTTCTGTGTCTGGGAAGCAGTAGAACCTCAGAGAATCTTGCCTTAAAATCCAGACTCTGACAGCTGTTGGGATTTTAGCACATCATCCAATCCCATCAGGACTCTTGTTTTGTTTTGTTTTTTTGCTACTATGAAGTGGATACGAGGTGCTCACTTCTGAACACGGTTGTAAAAGGTGTGAAATGCTGTAAGTAGAACAGAGAAATTGCTAAAACACAATAATCACTCAATACAACAATAATCACTCAAAACAAAGTGGCCAGCATATATCCCAATGCATACTTCTATCTTTGGCAGATTATGTCACTGCTTAAATGATACTAATAGCTCCATTTACACAGGACTTTACACTGCATCCTATACTTTACCATATAGTGTGTCATTTTGTCCCTAAGCTTGTAATTTAAGGTAGGACCATAAGCACAATTTTGCATTTCTTTATTGTTTTGGGGCTTGATCTCTCAAAATGTCTATCCCCAGAGACATTTTGTGTCAAACAGCCCCCTTCTCTTGCAGCTCTTCATTAAGGGGAATTTTAATCAGAAGAGAGGACACTAATATTTAGTGAACACCTATTACTGTCCTTCTACAAATGAGATCTTACTTGATCTTCACAATACCTCTCTGAAGAAAGTTTTACTAATATACCCATACTGTGGATATGAAAACATGGAGATTAATAATGCTATAGAAAAGGAGAAAGAACCTGGGTCAAAATTCAAGCCAAGGTGTCTTAACACAAAAGTGCTTGCTCCCTCAATAAGACCAGCCCCCTTTTTTTCTCTCCCATTCACTCTTAAGAAAAGTGGGATGGGAGATCATCTAAATATCTATGCCTTTTTAAGGTCTGTGAGCGATGAAAAGCTCCCTTTCCTTTCAAAGAAGAAATTTCCTGGAATGTTCAAAGAACTCATCCCATGTCTTTGAAACAGTAACTGCTATGCCTTAAAGAGTGCTGGAGAAGGGTCCCACTTATGACAAAGCGGGTGGAGTCCATGTGCTCAGTGTCACATCTTCACTGGCACGGGGCTCTTCACAAGGCATGGAGCTGAGAGTTGGGCGACATGTTCTTGATCCTTGAAAAATATTCCATTTTCTCTTTTTATTTATAACCTCAAAAGGCTCTTTGCTTAGTACATGACTGTGTGTCCCTTTGGCATGTGTTACCTTCAGAAATCATGTTTGTGTGTGGAGTTTGAGTGGTGGGCAGGAATGACACGGTGTGTCCTCACTGACGTTATCCCATGCACCACTCAAACCCACACTTGTCTTTACTCAGGGAATGTTCGCTCCATTTCTGAGGGAGTGACTGGAAGACCTTGAGTTATGAAAGGGACATGGGCCCCTAGAAGCCATAGCAGGTTCCGAAGTTTGGTTCCCAAAGCACCTTTTGCTTAGGGTAACTTGAGACTCCTGTCTTTTGTGTTGCTGTTTACTCTTCTCACTGTGGAAAATTCATCTCAGTGTTGTCTCATAGCCCCCGTTATCATTGTTTTTGCAAATTCGTCTGCTCTAAAGTGGGCTGGGTGATATAAATGAGGAAACAAGCTGCAGCTTTCAGAGCACCTGCCACTTTGTGGTGGGTAGGGGACTTATGGAGCTGTGAGCGATGGTGTCCCTCCCAAGGACTTACCTCGTTCACCACTCCAGACCTTCCTGTGGGAGAAACTCAACAGGACAGGACAGAGCCCACAACCTCTACAATATAGCCACTGATAAATTTCTTCATTTTTCAGCTACTGCTTACGTTGTATTATTTACATCTATTTTTTGGCTCTATGGTTATTTTTGGTATTTTAAAGTTTTTTCTCCTGTGGTTTAATTTGATTTTATCAGTACTGTTATGTACAGTGTTTCATCCAACCTCTCCTAAACCTATGTGTATTAGTGATGGTTCTCCAGGGAAACTGAATCATGGAGGCTACTCAATCCCAAGATCTATGGTCAGCTAGCTGCAGACCCAGGAGCACCAATGGTAATAGTTTGAACTGAATTCTGGCAGGCCCAGAAAGAGCTCATGTTTTAGTTTAGGCAGGAAAATACTGAGTGTCCTATTCAAAGACAGTCAAGCAGGAGAAAACTCACAGGAAAGTTGTTTTTTTTTTTTTTTCTTCAGACTTTTAACTGATTAGATGGGATTGTCTCCATTACAGAAGGTGATCTGTTTAGTCCACTAGTTCAAATGTAATCTCATCCACACTCACAGGCACTCTCAGAATAAAAAGTTCATGGCCAGGGATTTAGCTCAGTGGTTCTGTTGCCTGCCTTGCAAGCGCAAGGAGCTGAGTTCGATCCCTGGTACCAAAAAATAAAAATAAAAATAAGTTTGTGCAAGGATCTGGGCAGTCTGTGGCCCAGTCACATGGACACACAAAACACGACATTCCATATTTTCATGATACAGGGACATTATGGCAGGACATTCACAGACTACGTCCTTTTACATATGTTTTAAGAGATGGGGATAAGTCCCTTGTACAACTGGGAAGCTGAGGACTTGCCCCTGAAAAAGCATTTATCCCTCAGGATTGGCCCAGTAGAAACCCTCTGGTAATAATAAGTGCTTAGTAATTGTTCTTTTTATTCCTTAAATAATCTAACATATACTTGGTATGTAAATTTGTAACAGGAACAGACAGGTATTTTTCCTGTATCACTTAATTTTAACCTTGGGGAAATTTGTGTGTCTATATTTTTTCAAAACTGAGGTACCTTCATATAAGAGTTTTATCTGTTGTTCGGTTGTTGTGATGCTTAAGTCAATGCTCCATAAATACACTGCCAGCTGTTGTTGTTATTGTTACTGCTGTTCCCTGCAGTAGTCAATGCATTTTCTAGAAGTCACAGTAGAATGTCCACACTCTGGCGGCAGACAGGGTTCAATTTTCATGCCACTTTTCTGGGTGTCTTCCATGTCCTACGTGTAATATTTGTTTGCATTAGATGGCATAATTCATCTTCAGTTTGAACATTGTATAATTTTTATAAGCTCAGATGGGCTCAGCTTATATAGGTAATTGTTACTGACCCAGGGACGGGATAGGATATTGTAACGCAGGAAGGTGTACGGCATATTAACAGCATGGTGATGCCTCAATACACTTAAACAGCAAAGGCCTCGATACACTTAAATTCCTATTAAGAGAATATTAAAAAAAAAGTGGAGTTGAAAGGAATAACATGTGCCAATTTGAACTGAATATATAATTATCAATGAAGGCACACACACACACACGCACACACACACACACACACACACACACCGAATGTTTTATTATATCATGGTGAAACAGCCTTGTGGGAGGACTTAGCAAGCACTGTATCAATGAACCCTTCAGTAGCTGTTGGAGGTAGGTACTATTATTAACACTTTTTTTGCAGAGGAGGAAATGGAGAGGCCTTGACAGTTCAAATAACACAATAATGTGAACTGATCTACATCACAACTGGGACTTGTATCCAGATCCAGTTGGTGAGTTCACATGCTAAGATGGTTCCTGAACTGTAGCTGAGGTCAGATCGTCTTCCAGTTGCTCCTAAAACTATTCAGTGACACTTTTAGAGTTCTAACTTCTTCAGAGGAAATACTGATTATTCTATTCTTTTCTTTTGCTCTAACCCTGACATTATCTGCTTTTCACACCTGAGTGAATATGGATATACAGGTCAAGTCACATTTAATAAAAACTTTTTGGGGACCACTCCTCAACCAGTTTCCATGGAAACATGTACCAGCCCATGAATAGGTTAATTTTAGCTTGATTAAATTTTTAACAAATAGCTACACCTATGCATTTCATCCTAAAATAATGGACTTCTCCATCATTTTTCTCATTCTTTTAAAGAGTATGGATGATGGTTTTTGATAGGTCAATCAATTACCAAATGCCAATTAACACCAAGAGAAGCATTACTTAAGTATTGCACAATTGAACATAAAATGGATTAAACTCTTAACACACACTCTAGATATTATATAATAAGGCTCTGGGTTAAAAATTCTTTAAAGACTTCAATAATTTTAAAGCATTGTCTATAAGATTATGTCTTGCTTTATGTAATGGTTTGGGCTGCCAAAATGACTAATTCTTGACACAGAAACTAATTCTTGAATATATTTTTTCATACCCCAAAGGATAACTTGGAAAGGTTCAAAGACATCTTTTAGAGGCAATTGGAGTACCTCAGTCTTGCCATGGTGGATCCATATTGTGGCTCAGTTGATTTCTTCATGGAGGACATCATACGGTTCATAAGGTGAAGTTGCTGCCATTTTGAAAGCCATGTGACAGGAAGTAAAGTATTGGACTTCACACAGGAAAATATAGGTCCTACCCACTATTTAGTTGTGAATAACTAAAGGAAGTTGGGAAATTCAGTTTATTTTGTAAAAGGATGGAGTTGGATTAAATAATCTTACCTTGAATGTTTCTACTTGCAGGACTCTGCATTTAAGAAAGGCAAATTTTTTGTCTTATTTTCAAGCCATGTTTGCATTTTTTGGCACAATTTATAGATTCCACTGTGGAAGAACTGATGAGAATCTGAGTGTGTTTTGGGGATTTTCACAGGAAAATAAATATCACTCCTTTTTCTGATTTCTGAGTTGAGAAGCAAATGAGCAGACAAACACAGAAGGCTGATGAATGAAGAGAAAATACTGGTTATTGTTTGATTTGTAAAATATTTTTTTCTGTGAGCTAACTGCAAAATAAGATTCTAGACCTGTGCCTTAAAAACCATGGTAGAACTTTGTGCACTCTATACCTCTCTCCAACCTGCAGGTTTTAATTTGGGATCTGCCATCTAAGGAAAAAGTCTATATCCACAAAGCAGATATAATTTTGTCCAGGTTTTCCACACATTAGTTAGATGTTGAGATTGAAGAAAAGAAATAGACATGCCAGTATTCCTAAGGTTAGTCCTACCCATAGAGAAATGTGATCTTTATCGGTAGGCTGTGTAGCTGGAATCATGAAAAAGTGTGTAGCAATTTTGAGCTAGAGACTTAGATGATGAGGACCACGCAGTAGGAGCTATGATTAAAGTTGTGTGAATGGTTGATATCCTGATACCAAGAGAACTTTTTTTTTTTTTTTTTGTACCAGGGAGAACTTGGGC
>NW_022900939.1:13426294-13459865 GCF_012274545.1 Fukomys damarensis | reverse complement strand
TTTTTTTTTTTTTTTGGTACCAGGGATCGAACTTGGGTCCTTGTGCTTGTGAGGCAGGCAGCAGATCCACTGAGCTAAATCCCCCGGCCCTATCCTCCTACCAAGAGAGAATGAAAGGAGGAAGGACAAACACAGGTCTTGGATACTTATATCATTAGGGAATGAGAAATAAAAAATAGAGGTAAGCAGAGGAGGCTATTGGAACGTCATGGAACTTTTAGGAAAAAAGTATTTGAAGAAAGGACTGATAAATTGTACCGAATTCCATCCAGAGGCAGGAGATGAGGCAGAAGACAGCATTGATGACTTTTGAGAGAGTGGCTTGGAAGCTAGTTTTCAGGGGTAACAGATATGGGATGATACTTGAGCAGTCATGACCACATTCCTCAGCTGCAAACTTAGGAGTTATTAAAGAAATTATTGCCACAAGAGAAAAATACTGTTGAGGAAAAGAAAGTTTTACAGTTACAGGAAGCTAATTGTATTGTAAACATGATGACTGTTACATTTATTTTCTGTGCTGTATCTTTTTTCCTTTGCAGAATTCTCTCTGTGAAGACAGTGAAGACACAAACATACAAGAAGGAGCGAGAGAGGGAGAGGGAGAGACAGAGAGAAACAGAGAGACAAAGTGTGTGTGAGAGAGACGTGGGGGTGCTGTTGAGGTAACTGTCTGAACTTTTGGATCTGACTGCAACATAACTCTGAATTTCGATCAGTGAGGTAAAGGGTGTTACGGCTAGTATCTAGATATCCTCCCAAAGCCTCATGCACTCGTTTGTGGGGCTTTCGGGAGGTAGCTGGATCATGAGTGTGTGATGCTGGGTTAGAGTGTGAGATAGCTAAATTGGTTTAGCATGGTTCTGGATGTGCATAATGGAAGTCCCACTCTGGATGTAGGAGGCATAAATCAGTAGGCAGCTGCTGCCTGAATGGAATAAAAAGGAAATGAAGAAGGAAGGTTCCTTTATGCTTTTTTGGTAGAGCTCCAGCCTCCACTTTCACTTTGGACATTGTCTCCTTGTTTCCATCACAGACCCTTCAGCCTCCCGATATGGACTCATTGTGGGACACTAGCATGAGCTCCAGGCCTTTGATCTTCGACTGGATCCTTCAGATCTCCAGCATGTAGGCAGCCCTTTTGCCCTCTTCTACACCTGACTCAATGGGCAGCCATTGTAAACCTGCCTTGCAAATTATTATATATTTATATCTCTTGCAATAAATCTGTTTCTTTAGTGAGCACTGACTGATACAAAGGATACGAAAGGAAAAACAAGTTTGAAGAGGAAGAGACTGAAATTATGGCAAAAGAAAAGTCTTGATGAAATCAAGTCTCAGAAGGAACCTTAGAAGATGAAGTAAAAGAATTTTCCTTGCATGAAATTTACATGGTTTCCTTTGAAAGAAAGATAACAAGTAACAAATGTACAGAGATGATCTTGAGAAGGGGAACAAAGTAAAGGAAATTTGTATTAAATTGCGAAGATAACCTTCATGCAGTGAAAAGATCAGCAATAATTTGACATGTAACAACACGTTATATATTTTTTTCATAAAGTTACATGTTGCTTTCATAGAAGCTCTGCTGCTAATGGTGTTTTGTAGTTGATTACAAACAGCACAGAGAAATATGAAAAGTAGTAGACAATATTGCAAATTTTTGAGGCATATTACATACACTCATGTTTTATAAGCACGGGTCTATTGTCTGCTGTGTTGTTGTGATTTTCAAAGAACTATGATTAAATTAAAACAATTGAATCCAGTCTTTGCCTTGATGTCATTAACTAGCAAACTCATGACAGAACTTCCTCAGTATAGTACTGCTTGTTCTCTATATTTCTCCTCTTTCCTTCCCTTGCTGTTTTTCTTTCCTCGTGAATATTTACAAAATGCTAGGCACAGGGATTAGGAGTCTGAACAAGATTGATATGTTCTCTGCCATCGCATTTGTGAAAAAAATGACAGAAGGATTAAGAATAGAACAAATATTTCAGGAATCCAATGTCTTATATCAGGTTTACCAACTGCAAAAGTTTTTACAAGAACATTACTTGTTGATAAGTTGTCAGGACACAATCAGCACTGTTTATTTTTATTGAAATTGGAAAGTTGCTCATGTCCAACAAGTTTGACAATTTATGTGGAGAAATTTTTGGAGGTAAGTCAGTAAGTTGGTCTTTTAAAATAGTGTGCTCAGCTAGGCTGCATCTAGTTTTCTTTTCTTTAATTGAAGATCAGTAATTATATTTCAGCATAAGCTTTACTGCTCTTACCATTGGACAAGTTTTCATTAAGTAAAAGCCTTATTCTCTCTCGCTCTCACTCTCTCCCCCATCTCTCCTCTCTCTCTGTCTTTGTGTGTGTGTGGTGTGTGACTGTGTGTGTGTGTGACTGTGTGTGTGTGTGACTCTGTGTGTGTGTGTGTGTGTGTGTGTGTATATGTGAGACAGGTGAAAGACACTAAATTATTTGTAATGATTTCTTTATCTTTCAGAGGAGTTTTGGCACTGGGGAACGATTCACCATGTGAGGCAAGTTGGAAGGGACATTAGTTCCTGTAGAGGCTACACAAACCTTTGCACTAAACTACAAACTAGCTGTGGGAATGTAATAGAGATTTCAAAAGGAAAATATTTCATGTACATTGCCTTGTCATGTTAAAGAATCTACTGCTCCCTATAGGGCTTAAATTTCAACAATGGCTTTCGTGATAGGATATACAACATTGCTCAATATATTTAATTCAGCCACTGCTTATATAACTTCTCAAAGCTGGCCTGCTTAGAGCTTTGCTTTGGCTAAAGAAAAGATCCTGCTTTCTGCTTTTTACCTTTAATCCTCAATCCTTCCTTGGTTTTCCTGTCCACTGCTTCCCAGGTGATTTTGAATGTCACAGTCCAATCCAAGATCTCTATGTGCTTCTCTCATTTCTTTATCATTACATTAATCTGTTCTGTTCGTACTAGTTGGAAAAAACCACCAGTGGTGTGGAGGTACCTTCTCTGTTATCTGACATTATATTTATATGTCTGTAGTGAATGTAGAAAACAAGGATAGAGGACCAGAGATTTGGCTCAGTGGTATCACCGCCTGCCTTGTAAGTGGGAAGTTCTGAGTTTGATCCCCGGAACCCCGCCAAAAGGATATAAAAAAAAGAATAGGATATAGTATTTTAAAAATTATATCAATCTCACTAAATGCAGCAATTGATGTTCACACCCTCAGGTTGATTGTTTTCAAATAGTCACTGGCTTTAGTTTGTCAATGGAAAACCAAAATTGCTCCATGGAACACTTAAGCTGAGAACCGAAAATAAGGCAATCGTTTCATCGATTCCAATCATAGAACAACCCTGAGTTTCACTTAACCTTTTTGAACCTTGTAATTTTATAAAACAGACAATATGTGAGCATATTCTGTCCATATCATCTTTAGAATCAACTGAGATACACTGCATCAAAGTGCTTTTTACATTGCAGAATACTGTCAAATTGGTAAATATGATTATGAGAGGAAATTTCCCATACCGCTGTTTAAAAATCTGAAATATCCTTTTATGTTTGTAACAGATTTATATTCTAAAGTAACACTGTGCTGGACAAATGAACTTATTTGTGGGAACTCTGTGCTCTTTTTTTCTTAGTACGTGTTCGCAGTACATAATGTACAGCCATTGTGGGGAGCTGCTTAATGCGCATAACGCACCTCCATTCTTTTTAACACCCACATCTCTCAGTCCCCTTCCCACCTGCAAAGACCTATCTTCCTATTTCTTACTGCCTATCTTTTATTTTGCTCTTTAATTCATCTCCAGTTCTGATTTTGCATACTTCCCATAGTAGATCTCATCTCTAGAGTCATATAACCCTCTATGGAAAGAAGCAAACATCGCTGTTATATCAGCAGGTAAAGTCTTCTCTTTCTCACCGAGTGATGCTCATCGTTTGTTCATAGGTGAAAGATTTGAAGGCACAAAGTACCTTCATATTGTAGGTCTTTTATTAACTACTGAAAATCCTAAAGCTTAAATCAGTGTATACCTTTCCATTTTTTCCTTCTTGTTTCAATCAGAAACCTAACATTTACATAGTGCAAGACATTCCTGACTGATTTCGACTTTATTTGGTAGGATTTTTCAAATACTCTTTTCCTAGCTAATTCAGTTATAATTATTCCGCCATATTCTGAATTACTTGATGAAGAATGTTTTATTACCTTTTGATAGTAATTTGTTTTTACTTTCTGACTTGTAAAATTTGGGGTGATATTATGATACTAAAAATGCAGTATGGAATATAAATTATGTATTGAGAAATACAGAATGGTTAGTAACTTCCAAAATCTTGTGGTTGAACATGGGTGGGTCCTGAAAGAACTTGGAGGAACATTAAGTCCCAGGAAAATTTATAATTTAAGAGTACTTTTCTAAAGCTGTTCATGGAGGGATGTAGGTTAATTTGTTGACAGTTAAGATTGAAAGATGATCTAGTCTATCTATCTCTATATCTCTATGTGGCTCAACTGGAATCTCTTAGGTTCTTTCAAGTTCGACCAGTTTCTCACTTGGTCGATGTTATCAGAACACTGACCATGCAGTAGAACTGAATGAGAAGTGTGGAGGAGGAATGGTTCTCAACTGACCAGCCTACATGGACATTCTACTTTCATAATGTAACCCTTATATTTTTATGCCTTTCTAAGTATAATGCTGCTCTAATTTACAAGCAAAGCAAGGAGACTAAGTGATTAGCTTTGCTTTAAGAAATCTAACTTAAAAATTCTAATTATGACTTGTCCTTTATATGCTGCCAGTGAGGCTATAAATTGCTACAAAACTTTTAAAGCTGTTTTTTAGTATGTAGTAAAGTTTAACATTTATGTTCTCTCTTTTCAAAAATCTCACTTTCAGGACTATGTGTAAAAGACAGGTATGAGAATATTTATATTAATATCATTATCAATAGTAATAAACCAGAGACCCAAATATATTTTAACATTTTGGTTACAAATATTTATGGATATACAAGTTGTGATGTATTTTTATAATGATGTATAATACATGATAGTTTATAATTATGCATGGGAATGATGTGTAATGAAGCTTCATGCTCCAACAAGGATGGAGATCACAGACAGTGCCGAGTGAAAGAAGCCAGCTATTAAAAAAATATAAATGAGCCCATTTATATTTCAAAATCCAGCAAAGCTACTTTCTTATAGTGCTATAAGTAGAAGGTAATTATTTTTGAGGAAGAAAAAGGGATTGGTGCTGGGGAGGAAGCATAAGGGAGTTTCTAGGGCACTGGGAAGTTTTATATCTTGGTCTAGATGACAGTTGCGCAGATTTGTGAGCTTTGTGTTAATTCATTGAACTATATATACTTAAAATTTGAGTGAATTTATGTATGCGTTTTATACTTCAAGTGAGAATAAAATAAAAAAAAGATATTAAGGAAAAAGTTAACAAAAGCATTAATGAAACATGAAAGTACAATAAAGATCTATTGTTACTCAGCTTTTTGTCTCTGAAAAAAATACCCAAGATTAATAAAGCTGTAAGGAGGAATGGTTTATTTTGGTTTATGTTTTCAGAGGTTTCAGTCCGTGCTTTGTTGCTCTGGGCCTGTGGTACACAGTAACTCATGGCAGGAGCCTGTAACCGAGGAGGCCACTTGCCTTGTGTGTCCTGGAAAAGACAGAGAGGGAGAGAGAGAGAGAGAAAGAGAGAAAACAGAGAGGGATGAGGGAGAGGGGAGGGGGAGAAAGAGGGGGAGAGGGAGAGGGAGAGGGAGGGGGGAGGGAAATAAGGGCACACCCTCAGTGATCTTTCCCCAAGTTCCCACCTCGTAAAGTTTCCACCGTCTTCCAGTAGTTGAACAGGCTGGTGATCAAACCTTCCACACATGGAACTTTGAGAGACATTTAACTTCTAAAATATACCAACATTGTTCAGAAAATTCACACATAATATTTTAAAGGAAACCATTTATGGCTGTGTTCTGGAAAATTGAGGATGAGAACCATGAATCGTGACGATGTTGGATCTAGGAAAGAGAATCTAGTGTGGAAGAGATCCCACGAAATTCAACCTGGCAGTCACGAGCAAGCTTTGAAAATCAGAATCCTATGCAGAACAAGGGAACAGAAAGACTCCAGGAGGGCATTTAAGAGACTTGATAGCATTCCATTACAGAGACAGGGAAGATTTTTAACATCCAGTAACAGCAAACAATGCAAGAAAAGAACAAAGGCCAACAGAAAGATCGAGATCACAGGAAATGAAATGTAACCAGAATGCTTCTGGGCTCTACTACCAGCAATATTTACTCAGCCACGACAATAAGGACATTATTTATTATTATGCAAATCTCAAGGCCTCGATTTGTTTTCAGAAGAGATTTAGTAACTTTGAAATGTGAAAATAGAATTACAGATGACCCAGGATGAAGACAAAAGTATGTTAGAGGAGTTAAAACACCGGGGGGGCATGGAGTCTTCAACTTAAAAAATGTAGTGACAAAAGGTGCCCGCTATGGTTGACTGGTCAAGTTGGAATTTTGGGTGTATTATTTAAAGCTGGAAGACATAAGAAAGGGGAAGTCTGGGCATATTAATCTATATTAAGAGGGGCATCGTAAAACAGGTTATAAGTGAGCCACGTCCTCATCAATCATATTAGGAATCAATAATGTCATACATTAATGAATCAAGAAACAGTAGAGTAATCAAATCAATGAGAAGCAAACTTCTCACTGATAACTAAAAACAGTAAAGAATTAAAATCGCTCACCCTGGAAAGTAGGATCAGGAGGTGGGTATGGGTAACAGAGAGTGAACTATTTATATTTACAAGAACTTGTGTACCATTTGCTTTTCTTTGCAGTGCTGGGGATAAAACCAATGGTTTCATGCATGCTAGGTAAGAGCATTACCACAGAGCTGTGCTCTAGAACATGATTTGACATTTAAATTGGAGTGTAAACATTATTCTGAAAAAATTAAGTAAATTTGAATGGTTCCCTAGTGCCAATGCTTCTATTTATAAATTTGTTCATAATTCATCAAGATTAAATCTGTGTAAAAATGTAGTGGTTTTCAGTTATTGGGATAACTAATTATAAATTTTGGTGTTTAAGTCACTACAACATTTTTATCTTATAACCTTATATGAGAATGGTATTATTAGCCTTTAAGCATCTGTTGGTCCAACTGTTTCCCCCATTGGCTCAACTGAAGTGGTTCTTTCTGTCTTCCAATCACTGAACAAAATAAATATTTTCCTACCTTTGAATGCTTTCTTATACTATTTCTGTTTCTTTGTCTTTACTCTGTCTTACAAATCAAGTCACAGATTGATAAAGACTTCTTAACCTAACTCCTTTTATCATCTACCCTCTTCTTTGATATTCTGTAGCATTCCAAATTTAGGTCTAGTCTGTGGAGTAGCACTTGTCACATTGTTTTTTTTTTTTTTTAATAAAAATTATTCTTATTTATTTATTTTGAAGCAACACATTTACTGGTACATTTTCGATATACAGAATGATAACACTCATCATAGGGAATTCATACCTTTAAATGATACATCTTGCTTTCCCCTTTTTCCCAGTCCCCTCCCCTCCCTTTTACCCCTCTTCCCCTCCTTATTTACAAAAGCTTTATTTCTGCTTTTCCTTCCACTTTTTTCTTGTCCCTTCTTCCATTTCCCCCTCGCCCTTCTCATTTGAAATTTCCTTCCCATTTCCTGATATCTGTTATATATTTTGGTCCTTATTTCTACTTTGAGTTTCTCAGACCCGAGAAACTAAAGACAATTTCATTTAAATTAATTAAATGGCTAAATGTTCCATATAGTTATGTAAGCTAAGAATAACTGTTATTTTAAAGCATTGTTTTTATACAATAGAAGCCTGTATTAGTTGATCCACTGAGGGTTAAGTAAAATAACCATTTTCATATCAGCCCTTGCTGTAATTTCATTTACAATTTTCACATTCGTTTTGCTGCCTTAAGCAGATAGGCGTTGTTAAAAATAAATGGATGTGATAGTGAGGTGTTATAGAACATCGTGGAATCGTAAAAAGGGTAAAATACTGAGATGGACAATTAATACCCTACAACACTTTTTGGAAGGAAGAGGTAATTTCTTATGTAATATTTATTTTTGGTTTCATGTTGAGCACATTTTTATGGAAATTCTTTCTCTGAAATACAGAGAGCAAAATATTTCAGTACACTGAAAGCCATGCTTACCTGAATTCCTATAAATCACATTTGTTTTCATCATGTAAGATATCTATAGAAAGTACTCTGCTGTATTTGACGCCAAACTGCCAGCTTGGATTCAGAGATGAAAGTTTAAAAAATGCAAAACACCAGCTCCAGCTTTCCGTCCAACTACAGAGATGTCATTTGTACACCACAGTGGGTGAATTTGTTAAGAAATCATCCTGCCGCAGAGGCCCAGAGAGAGAGTGAAACTTCATGTACTTTGTATTTATATGGTGGTTCTCTCCACGGATAAGTAGTGAGGCCCTGTGAAGTCCAAATAAGCCGTACGGTGTTCCATGTGATAGGTTCTGTGTTTGTAACCTGGGAAGGCAAGCCTGAGTTCTTCTCCCTTTCCAAAAGTCCCTCCTTCCAGCACTTATTAATAATGGCTTACTCATTTTGGAGCAAAGCAGCTTTCTCAGAAAGCACTTCGACAGGGTCAGTGTCTGGAATGCAGACTTACAGGGAGAGGCACGCATGGAGGAGTGTTGTATCTGAAGGAAGCCAGATGCCATGGTGGACTTCAATGCCAACGTGAATGTAAAAACACTAAACTCCGACACAGAGCCTGAGAGTGAAGGAATATCGTGGTGCTGGGTAAAATACTGTGGCTGTGACTCAATCATGTGTGAGGCTTTGGTGGAGAGGGAGAAGGTTATATATATTGAATATTATATATATATATACACACACACACACACACACACACACACACACACACACACAATCATACACCACATGACATTTTTGTCAATAATGAACTGCATATATGATGATGGTTCCATAAGATTCCAGTGGAGTTAAAATTTCCATGGCTTAGTGACATTGTAGTACTTGCAATTTCTTAACACAGCACATTACTCATGTTTGCGGTTGTGAGCAAACCCCTTGCACATCTTATAAAATGTAGTACATACAATTATATGTAGATGTCATACCTGATCGTAAGTATAAAGAGCTATGTTACTAGTATATACTCATTATGCTGTAACTGTACCGTTCTGTTAGCATGTATGTCTATTGATAAAAAAAGACCGACCACAAAGCAGTAGTGTGACCAGTGTCCTCATACACCTGGTGTTTCTGCCCTCTCAATTGTAGAAGAGGCTACACTGCACGATTGACTTTCACCACGAAGTTCATGTAAGTGCAACTGTAGGATGTTTGACCAGTGACAAAATTGCCTAATTTATCCCTGTTCTTAAATGACACATGATTCTGTGCATATTATCATACTAATGTCCCTAATCTTATATCCATTATCATTCCGCAAGAGGGATTGTCCTTGCTTATCCAGCCTCTTTCTTTCCTCTATATTCCAAAGAGATCTGTGCTTTAACTAGCCCCTTTCTTGATATTTTGTGATTTTGGTTCCTGAGAATAAATATCAAAGCAGGATTAAGGCAGAACCTTCTGTAAGTTGAGGGTTATGTATGTTGAACAGAGATACAGCTTGAGATGTGAAAGAACTGGAGGATATGAGGGTAAAAAGATGGTATTTGATTTTAGGCTGGCAAAGGTCCAGATTTTACGTGGCTGGAGGCATATACAATTATCAGGATGCTCTGAGAGAAAGAATACAAAATTACAGACAAAAAACTCCGTGCGAGAGTGAATGCTTGTGTAGAAAAAAATCACAATAAACAACCAACATTACAGAGATGACAAAGATCATAAATGTCGTTAAAAGGATGATTAGTTAATTGCTGTACACATATTTTGTTATGGACTGAAAGTTGAGGTCCATGCCCCACTGCAAATACATGGTAAGTCCCTGAAAGCCACTGGGATGGTATTCGGAGATGAGTGCTTCAGGACATAATTAGGGTGAGCCGAAGTCATGAGAGTGGGGGCTCGTGATGGGATCAGGGCCTTTACGAGAAGGGACTGCAGAGAAATGTGGAATTTTCATTGTTTCTTGCCACATGAAAGGTCGTGTAATGTGTAGGGCTAGATTACAGCTTCCTGAAAGCCAAGAGAAAAGGCCACTCTGCCAATACCTTGGTGCAATAATATTTTCCATTTATATTTTTGTTTTATATATTGAGCCCTTTTCTTCATATAAAATTATAATTTTTGCAATTTTTTTAGTCTTAGTGTGATGCATTGGCCTGTGTATTGTATTATTCATAGATGTGATTCATCAAATGTGTCACTCACACATACACTCACCGTTGATAGCATTTTGCCTTAAAATTAAAAGGATTTTAATAAATTTATTTTCCGTATTTCCTATCGGAAAGGAAATTCGGATGATAGTTATGTAATCGCACCTGTCACATCTAATGTATTATTTTGAAAGGAGAGAATTTCTCTGTCTCCCCTGCTTGCCATTTTACATTTTTGATGATTTGAAGACTTTTCCAGACTAAGTCCTGGGTCTTCCATCTCAAGCCTTTGCCATCTACATAGTTCTGCTGTCAGTGTCCTAGGACAGACTCACTTTCGGCACAAACTCTAGGCCTTGTTTGTGATATGAGTGACTTGGCACAGAGGGTTGGAGGAGGATTCCTAGCAGCTATCCCAGCCCAAGAAAACAGAAAACTGGAAATCACATAAATATTTATATTGCCCTGAAGCTCAGGTTCAACGGTTCGGAGTTCCAAAATGCTCACGGTTATTCCTTTGCCACCCAGTGTGACAGCAAGTGAAACAGAGAGGAAGTCAGCGTTACAAAAGATAATGATTCTAACTAAAGCCTTTTCAGTAAAAAAATATTTTTTCCAAATTTAGAAAAGAAATTCCCCATGATCATAGACTCTTCTTTTTCCTCGTTCATCTTCTGCCTGGTGGTTTTTTCTATTACTGAAAATGAGGCATTGAGCTTTTCGTTGAGTTCTCTGTCTTCTCAATTCTGTCAGTGTGGTTGATGTACTTTATTGCTGTAATTATGTGCATATGTGTTATTGTATTTTCCTGCTGGAATTGCCCTTCATCATTATGCATTTATCCTCTCCTCCTCCCCCTTCTCCCCTCTTCTTCTTTTCCTCCTTTTTCTCAGTCCCAGGGGTTGAACTCAGGGCCGTCACATTGAGTTACATCTCTAACCCTTTTTCTTTCCTTCTTTCTTTCTTTCTTTCTTTCTTGCTTTCTTGCTTTCTTGCTTTCTTTCTTTCTTTCTCTCTCTTCCTCCCTCCCTTCCTTCCTTCCTTCCTCCCTTCTTTTCTTTGTGTGTTTGTTTCTTTCTTTCTTTTTAAATTTTGAGACGAAGGCTCACAAATTCCCCAAGTTGTCCAGGCTGGATTCAAGCTTTTAATCCATTTGTAACAGCCTCCCAGAGTGTTGGGATGCGAGGCATGTGCTAACAGACTCAGTAGTATTTTTCCTTTGTAATTCTAGTATTTTGTTCTAAAATCCATTTTGTTTGAGTTTGTATCCATATAGCCACGTTACCTCACATGCTTTCCAGGTGAAGTGACAATTGTTGATTTGATATTGCCTCAAGAAAAATATCATTTTTTATTTATATACCTTAGAAAAATTCACCATGATGAGAGGAATGAGAAGAGAATTTATACATAAGAGAAATAAATATTATATCACTAGGAAAACTGCACTATAGCTTGATTTATATATATATATTTTTTTTTTGTACCAGGGATCGAACTCAAGTCCTTGCACATGCAAGGCAGGCAGCTGAACCGCTGAGCTAAATCCCTGGCCCCTGGATGAAATATTTTTTAAAATTTAAAAGTATGGTTTGAAATTCTCCTCCTAGTTTGAGGTTGGGAAGAGGTCACACGGGTTTGGCTTTTTCTATATTTGTAATTCAATATATATATTTTTTTTTTGTACCAGGGATCGAACTCAAGTCCTTGCACATGCAAGGCAGGCAGCTGAACCGCTGAGCTAAATCCCTGGCCCCTGGATGAAATATTTTTTAAAATTTAAAAGTATGGTTTGAAATTCTCCTCCTAGTTTGAGGTTGGGAAGAGGTCACACGGGTTTGGCTTTTTCTATATTTGTAATTCAACTCTGTTGACATCCTGAGAACTTCCTTGTAAATGTGAATAAGTTGTCCAACAAGTTGCCCGAGCCAGACATCTCGGAGGTATCTACAACTTTCCTTCCTCTGCCATGTCCCACGTGAGTACAGATGTCTTCAGATTGGGAGTTTTGCCTCATCGATTACTGCATCTCCCTCCACCTTCCCTTCATGCAGTACTGAGCTTCTGTTCTTTCTCTGTGTCCTCCTGGTTTTATACGCCTGCGACAGCCATTCTCTCATCCAACTGTGATTATCTTCTCCTGTATCTGACTTCCCTAGCGCATTACATGAAGAATTGTTTTAAAATTAAGGATCTGAGGACTATATATTATTTATCTTTGATTCTTTAATGCTGGCACATTGTATATGCCTCGCAGATACTTTACACATTTTGGGAATTTGAACAGGGATACCCAATGTATTTTTTTTTTTCAGCTGACAATTGAAAGTTTATTTGGAGAGGAAAGAAAAGGGGGGCAACCTTGGCCAGTACTCATGTTTATTATTGTGACTGTCACCTTAGAACTTAGGGGAAATGGGTGGTATAAGTCTATATTTAAATATTTATATACTTATTCCTTGAGATAATCTATATTCTTTAAAGCAGTAAATGACATGCATTCTCTGCTTTTTACATTCTTTTTGAAGTTATAGATATTTAAAATTTAACCAGGTTTCCTTTTAAAGTGCTTCCACACCAAAGATAATTTTATAAACACCTACATTTATGCAAACAACAGCACGAGAACTCATTAATAACTAAAAGTTTTTAACAAGATGTTTGGTCAAAAATGCCTTACGTTTAATACAGTAAAAGAAAAAAAAATTCTCCAAATTAGGATCTTGGTCTGCAGAGTTATGTTTGTCAGGTGTCCAGGAATATTTTTAGATTAAAATAAATGACTTAAAGTTCTCAACCTTTTGGTGCCAGGGATTGATTCGGTGGAAGAGAATTTCCCACAGAGGAGGTAGGAGTGAGGGGTGTATGGGGAGGACAGAACAATGTAGACAGAGTGGGATGGAAGTGGTTTCCACATGACTGACAAGAGCGGGCGCCCTGGATTCCTTCATGTGCAGTTCACAGTAGGGTTCAGGTTCCTATAAAAATCTACTGCCCCTTTTAATTCTTTGGGAAAGATACCCAGCAGGGGACTAGCTGGATCACATGGGACCGCTAATCTTAGATCTCTGAGGCGTCTCTACACTGATTTCCACAGTGGTTGCACCTGTCTGCACTCCCGCCAACAATGGAGAGAGGTTCCTTTTCTCCCACAACCCCGCCAGCATTTGTTGTTGGTTGATTTCGTGATAGCAGCCATTCTTTCTGGGTGAGGTGGAATCTCAGTGTTGTTTTCATCTGCGTCTCTCGAGTGATCAGTGATGTGGAACATTTTTTCACACGTTTATTTGTTGTTTCTACTTCTTCGTCTGAGAAATGTCTGTTCACTTCAGATGCCCATTTTGGGATTGGGTCTTTACGTTTGGGAGGTCTGATTGTTTTAAGTTCCTGATATATTCTAGATAGCAGACTTCTGTCTGAGGAACAGCTGATAAAATCATTTTTCCCACACTGTGGGTTGTCTCTTCATGCTGTTGGTGGTTTCTCTTGTGTGCAAAAGCTTTTTAATAATAAGAGACTCCATTTGTTGATTCTTTGTGTTCATTCATGTGCGATTGATGTTTTGTTTGTGAAATCTTTTCCTGTACCACTGTCTTCAAGAGTTCTACCTAACCTCTCTTCCAGCCAGTTTAGTGTTTCTGTTCTAATACTTAGATCTTTAATCCATTTCAATTTTAGTTTAGCGCATGGTGAAAGATACATCATACCACAGTGCAATATGTGCACCCACGTTCATAGCGGCACAGTTTGTAATAACTAGATCTTGGAAATAGCCTAATTGCTCATCAGCTGGAGACTGGATAAAGAAAATGTGTGTATGTGTTATCTTAATAAAATGGAGTACTCCTCATCCATAAAGAATGAGAAACTAGAGACATTTATATCTAAATGGATGGACATTGAGGTCATAGTCAAGTGAAATAAATAGGACAAACATGTAAATTCTGAATAGTTTCTTTGATGTAACTAAAAGTGTAAATAAGACAAAAATGTATAATAGATAACATAAAATAGGAAGAAAAGGTGCAAAGGGGAAGGGGTGTTGGAGGGGTAGGGGAAATGAAAGAAGGGAGTGGAATTAACATGAGAAAAGGAAAAAATGGAAACAAAGTCTTTGTAGATAGAGAGGGGGTGGAGGGGTTGATGGGAGGGAAAGGGAATGAGGGAAAAAGTAAGAACGAAGATAGATTATAGAAGGTACAAATTCCCAATGACGAATATCAGCATATTATTTACCTAAAATGTACCCATAAAATTAATGGGAAAAATCTAATGCCCCTGCTGTTCGATCTCAGGCAGTAAATACAGATGATGCTTTCAATGCTCATCTACCACTGACTTCCTGGCCACAAGCAGGTACCCGTCAATGGCCCATGGGTTGGGGATTCCTGCTTTTACAAATAAAAGACAGCTGGGTTGCTTTAACCAAATGGCTGGGATTCTTAGGGGTGAGACAGAGGACCGCAGAATCCTGAATTTGAAGGGATCTTTGAAATCAACATAAACTGACTTCTGCAATTTACAGATGAATAACCATAGGAATGCAAATGGTTTTAAAAAATAAGACTCTACATTTCTTAAGCTCCAGTTCAGTGCCCTTTTCCACATATCGTTCAACTTCTTGCAAAGCTTTTCACAAGCAGATTCAACACAATCTCCTATGAAATGCCTGCTGTTTTGAAGAAACCGACAAGCTGGTCTTAAAATACACATGGAAATGCAAGGGACTCGGAATATCCAAAACAATCTTGAAAGAGAACAACATTGGAGAATTTGCACCTTTAGATCTTAAATCTTAGTGCAAAACT
Source organism: Fukomys damarensis (assembly GCF_012274545.1). Taxonomy (NCBI): domain Eukaryota; kingdom Metazoa; phylum Chordata; class Mammalia; order Rodentia; family Bathyergidae; genus Fukomys; species Fukomys damarensis. The sequence continues at coordinate 13,444,672 of NW_022900939.1, read as the reverse complement.
ATAAGAATTAGAACAAGGTGACACCACTCTAATTATATAGATATTGGTGGAGTAAATTTGAGAGTACAATAATCAATTCTGTACATTTGTGAACAACTGGTTGGTTTTTCATTATTCTGTTTCTAAAAAAAATTATGAAGCAATGAAACAAAATTACACAGCAAAATAATAAGCACATAAAATAGGTGATACATAGTGTATCATTATTTCAAAGTAGAAAGTATTTCAAAGTATTACAAAGAGCAAACAGGTATTAGCACAAAACTTTCTTTTTAGTCAACTAAGAGAAACTAGCTGTACAAATGAAACAAATTAGCATATATGCATATGCGAATACTTTGGAAACAATGGAATAGGCAATTTACAAAAACATCTGAACCTCTCCCCACTTCCTATTTATCTAACTTACACTTTGCTCTTTATTTCCATATATATACTTTGAGCTTCTCATATGGGAGAAGCCATGTGATATTTAAGCTCGAGTGTCTGACTTATTTCACTTAACATTGTGTTCTCAAAGTGCATCCATTTATCTACAAATTTCTCAAGTTTATCTTTCTTTACTAGCCAACGAGTTTTTATGAGAATCTAGACAATGCAGTGGGGAAGAAAGAGTTTTCTAATGAATTCTGCTGGGATTATTAACATGTAAAAATCTGGACCTGTACCTCACATCATGTATAAAAATTAAAGGAGATCATAGTCCTAACCTTACGAACTAAAAAAATATGAAACTCTTGGAAGAAAACATAAACACAAGCATCATCGTTTGTGACTTTGGATTAGGCAATGTTTCTCAAGTAGAACACAAAAATACAAGCAACAACAAAAGGAAAAATAGATAAAATGGACATTATCAAAATGAATAACTTTGTCTTTTAAAGGTTACTATCTGAAAGACACCTCACAGAATGGAAGAAGGTATTTATCATGTAACTGAGGTTGATTTTAAAATCTAAAATTTATTTGAGAATCTCATGACTCAACAATTAAAAGATAAATAACCCAATTAAAACGGCAAAAGTCTTGAATAGACATTTCTCCAAGGACTATCTATAAATAGCTTACATAAAATAGTACATGAAAATGATGCTCAACATTGCTAGTGTTTGGGAGATATAAATCAATCATATGCCCCAGAAATTCTCCTTGTAATTAATGGAGACAAATGAATATCTTTTTTACATAACCTTATTTCAAAATGTTCACTGTAGTATTATGCATAATACTGAAAATGTAGAAACACTGCAGATGTCTGTCAACCTATAAATGGATGGAGAAAATTTAATATTTGCATATAATCATATAACAGAATTTACAGGTACAGGGGATGAAGTAGTGAGGTGCAGTATAGCATAGAATAACCTTGGAAACGTTATGCTGTCAGAAAAGTCAATCACGAGACCACACAATGCATGATTTTCATATAATTCCATTTATAGGAAATGTCCAGCATAGACACTCCCATATATATCACAAGGCAGATTATTAGCAATCAGTTGCAGGGGTGGGGCAAGGTGTCTGCTAAGGGGAAGGGGATTTCTTTCTGATCTAGTGAAAATGCTCTAAAATTAGATGTTGGCAATGTTTACATTATCCTTAGAATATACTCAAAATCACTGAAATGTACTAGTTCAGAGTATGAGTTGTAGGTATATAAATCATCTCAATAAACTTATAAAAGAAACCTTGATGAGGTAAGGACTATTAGCAATTCTGTGCTGCACATTAGAAAATGTAGACACTTGCCTAATTTTGACACTTGTCTAAAATTCTCAGTGATACTAAGTGGTACGACTCTGATCTGAGTCCATGTAATTTGATGCCTGGTCTTTCCTCATCAACAGGCTTTATTGCTTCTTTATGGGCCATCATGGTCTCTCATGTTTGCTCTAATGGAATCATGGTTCCTTGTGCCACTAAGCTATGTGTAGAGAGTTCTGTAGTGTATTGAACTGCAAACCACTGACTCATTTTATGTGATCTACATTATTCTTTATGCACTTCTATATATAAATCAGTTTAGCAAGAAATATATCCTTTAAATTCACATAGGTAATGCCCATTTAGGTGATTTTATCTCTCTTCCCTTGAGCTGGCATATGTCTATAGACATAGCCTAAAAGATATTTGGTTACACATTACAATAAAGACACATTACAATACATTAAATATACTGAAGTAGGTATATAAAGTGAATTCTCTTTGCTTTATAGTTGAAGAGTGGCTTTTTGCTGATCCATGAGTGATTTGGTCTCATTTACTCATGACGGAATAGAATCAGCTATTGGTTCAAATGTGTGCACCTCACAGATTTGCTAGTTGGAGGTATTTCTTTGTACTATTCTGTTATCTTTCTCTGTCTTATAGTCTTTTGTAAAGAATCACTCCATAAACCGGGCATGGTGGTGCACGCCTGTAATCCCAGCACTCAGGAGGCTGAGGCAGGAGGATCGCTGTGAGTTCGAGACCAGCCTGGGCTACATAGTAGGTTCTGGGTCAGTTTCAACTACATAGTGAGACCCTGTCTCAAAAAAAAAAAGAATCACTCCATAAACCGGGCATGGTGGTGCACGCCTGTAATCCCAGCACTCAGGAGGCTGAGGCAGGAGGATCGCTGTGAGTTCGAGACCAGCCTGGGCTACATAGTAGGTTCTGGGTCAGTTTCAACTACATAGTGAGACCCTGTCTCAAAAAAAAAAAGAATCACTCCACACATCCTTATTGTTCTTTGATATCGCAAATAAAATATTTCCCACAGGCTGGGAATAATACAGTGGTCTCAGAGCTCCAGAATACAGGAGGGGGCCAGGAAGGAAGGGAAAGGGAGTCACTGAGTGTATAGCGCAAGTCTTGCAAAGGATGAAAATCCCTTTTTTGTCTTACTTTTATGTTTAATTATCTTGTTCTCTAGTTTACGAAAAACTAGAATCAGCAAGCTAGATGTTTTAGAGAGGCTAGAAGGAGGAACAGAGCAATACAGAAGGAAAGGGTAGATAATAGAAATGGAATTCTTCCAGATGTTCTAAATTCTGGGAATAATGCGGTGGTTCCTAATGATCCTACATCCCAGGGCCAGTGAAAGATCACCTGTTACACAAGTTCAGCAGCAGCCCAGCGTCGGTCTAGAGAGCATGGAAGATCTGAGAAGGTAGCAACTGTTCCAGAGAGAAGATATGTTGGGTGAGGGATGTCACTGCCTTGTGCATTTTCCTATTCAATGGAGGGAAAAGGTACAAACTTCCCCTTCATCTTCTATCAATGAAAGATGCTACATAGTTTGATATTTTTTCACTTAGAGACTTTTATATCTTCATGATGGAAATGTTCCTCTGCATTACATTGCCTACTGTACCCATATATGAATACTAAACACTTGTGGTATGGCTAGTGTAACTAAGGAACTGCATACATAATTCTTTGTTATTAATCTACATTTAAGTTTAAATAGCTACACATGACTATGGGATACTGCATCACATAGTTTTAGTCTATTGTTTATGAATATTTTAAATAAGAACAGTAGCTAATTCTCATTAATAATGTACAATGGACCAAAATAGAATCATTCTATTATTTTTTTTAATCTTCCCAACAGCCACTTGATTTAGACACTATCATTAACTCTCTTTTCATCCATGAAGGAACCAACACACACAGAGATTGAGCAAGGGAAAATATAGGGAAGATTTCAAAAGATTAGATTCCAGACCCTTTCCCTTTCAGCTGTACACTTTCTGTTGTAGACTTACTCCTTAGTCTCCCCACCACTGATTCACCACTTTTGTTAATAAGAAACAGTAGGATGCTACATCTTTTTTTCCCACATATATAAACTTCTAATCTTTCTGAACTATTTTGGTATATATGCATGTATATTTTTATATGACACCTTTGGAGCAGAATAATTCCCTTTGTCTTATTTTGTAGTCATCTTTGTTAATTAATAAGTGGGTTCTTTGAAGATGAAAATATTTCCATCCTTGAAATATATGTTTGGGAGGTCCTGAGCCCTCTCATATATTTGAAATGCAGAAACGCATGAACGCATTATTGCTTCTGCCATGGGAAAACCTTACTTGGCCCATAATGACAGTGACACGTGGAGACTTTTGCCATGGTTTTCTAAGCAGAGGAGCTTTCCTCTTTGATACATTGTAAGCTATGGAGTTTCATTTGTACTTTTTATTTCCAAATGAGATAATTATGTGAGAAAGATTCATGCTTTAATACTTTCATTCCAGGTGCAGTGCATAGGAAGCCACTACATAAGCAGAGAGATTAAGTGACTGAAGAAAGGTGACCGTCAGATGGGCCATATTCCATCATAGAGCACTGGCTTCTCTTTCACCTTAAACCAGATGAATCTACAGAGCTTGCTATTTGTCACTTAGGGATTTTCATGTCTGTGATGTTGGAAATACTCCTATGCATTAGAGTAGCTACAGCCCACATGTGACTAAGGAGAATGAAGATCTACAGCCAGTCTCTGTCATATCACAGCATTTTCAAGTGTGGAAGGAGTATGTGTATTGAACCCACAGCCTTCACACTGAGCTACATCCTTAGCCCTTCTTATATTTTTAAAATTTTGAGACAAGGTCTCACTAAGTCACTGAGTTGCCCAGTTGGGTTTGAAGTTGTAATCCTCCTGCCTCAGTCTCTCAAAGCACTAGCATTGCAGGTGTGCAAGAAGAGCAATAGCTGTTAACTAGTGAACATGAATGTATACGAGGTGCAAGTTTCTCAGTGCATATTATTTTCTTAATAATGTCTACTATACTAGATACTAGCAGGTGGGGAAACGGAGGTGGAGTAAAGCCATTTAGCCAGGGTCATTGAGAAGTGTGATGACACAGTCTCAAGGCTGATTTAGTTGCAGAACTGTCTCTATGCGAAAGCGTGGCCTTCAGATTTCAACTTCGGCTGCCCATGATAGTCTTCTTGAGGGAATGTCAAGAAATTCTAATGCCCAGGCCTTGATTTAGACAGATTCAGTCAGAATCTATGAAGAGAGAACCAAGGCATCGGTACATGTGATGCCATCAGGTGAGGCCGGTTTACAGGTGAGGTGGAGCACCATCCTCAGAGAGCTGCTACCTTGCTTATTCTGTGATGCTTTCTATCAGCCAGCATTGCAATGTTCTTTAAATTCAATGGCACATGGACAGCTAGAAAACCTGTCTGCTGTTTTTCTTCCTGTGGAAGGCCACTGGTCAGCAGTTATAACAGAGACATCAGCACCAGTATCTAATAACTCAATAAAAGATTTTCCTTGAATTAACAATTTTATCTCTGGCCTATTGGCTCCAATAGGCTGCACCCAATAAACATCTGAGGACCCAAAACCTTTATTCCCTCTAATGGCTTTTTTATATTTTCCTGAGGTAACTATCCTGGGTAAAAGAATCAGTTGAGCTATACACTGTCCAGGCTGAATAACAGAGATTTGAGAAGGCGAACAAATCATAATTTTAATTTCTCCAGTATAGTCCTCATCAATAATTCCTGGGGAAATCATAAGCCCTTTCATAGTAGAGGAATTCCTACCCAACAAGAGACCCAAAGTATCTTTAGGTAGTGGCCCAAAAACTCCAGTGGGTAGGGCTTGCATTCCCATTTCAGGGGTTAATATTGCATAGGAGGAGGAACTGAGGTCCAATCCTGCACTGCCTGAGGTGGCTCGGGATAAGTCCTGAATGGATTTTTTGACTGATTTTGAGGGATGATCTGAGGTTTCTGATTCTGAAATGCCCCAAAAATTTGATACGGGGCCTGAGGCTGGCCCCTCCATCTGTTTCCCGACTGGATAGGATTACCCATAATATCTTTTTTAGATCTGCATTCATTGGCCCAATGTTTTCCTCTTTTACATTTAGGACATAAACCAGGTTCTTCAGGAGGCTTTGAAAAAGATCCATTTTTTTTACGCTGTGGGCAGTCTCGTATTAAATGTCCTGCCTGACCACAGCCAAAGCAATTTCCATTATTTCCCTTTTTTGGAGGGCCCCTTCTATGTTGTTGATATAAAACCTCTTTTATAGTTTTTCCTTGTAAAGCTACGGCCATGGCAAGGCCTTGAGTGTAAGAAGGACCTATATCCGCACACAAGCGAACATAACCAGTTAAATCAGCCTTCTTTCTAAAAGGACGAAGGGCAGCTTGGCAGGCAGAATTAGCATTCTCATAGGCCAATTGTTTTACTAAAACTATATCAGTTTCAGATTCTCCTATGACTCTGCTGGCAGTTTGCAACAAACAATCTAAAAAATTTTGAAAAGGTTCATCCGGCCCTTGTCTGATTTTAGAAATATCTTCTGAGGCTCGTCCAGATGAAGGAAGTTTTTTCCAAGCATTTTTAGCAGCAGTATTAATCTGAGCATACACACCTGGGGGAAAACCTAATTGCTGAGTAATCTCAGCATAAGATCCCTCTCCTGCTAGCATCTCATAAATTACATTAAGTTCTCCTTGCTGTCTATTAAGATCTGCTATTCTCTGGCATTGTTCTGTATATTCAGATTTCCATAACAAATAATCTCCTCCAGCTAGGCAAACCTTAGTAATCTGTTTCCAATCAGAAGGTGGCAAGGCCTCAGTTGCAAGAGAATCTAGCACGGCTAAAGTAAAAGGGGCAGTTGGCCCATATTGGGTACAAGCCATTTTTAATTCTTTTAATTGCTGAAAAGGAATTGGATCATGTTGACGAACAAGGTTTCCTTGAGCATCCTGAGCCTCAAAAACTGGGTAGGCCAGAGAAAATGCAGATACATCCTCACCCTCTTTAAGGGCTTGTTGTAAATACTGTTGAACTGGAGACTTAAGAAGTTGGGAGTTTACTCTCATAGGCTTCCAGCCTTCACGTGGCTTCCAGCCTTCATAAGGTCCTGAAGCCAAAGCAATCAAAGAAGGTTCCTTTTCTAACTGATTGTCACAAGGGGAAGGATTAAGATTTGCCACTGGGCTAGGCATGTTTTTAGGAGGTTTATGACTAGTCCATTGAGCTTCCATTTGTTGAGACACTATTTTTTCCATCACTTTTTCTATTTTTTCCATCCTGTCTTCCAACTGAATTTTTTGCGAATCTTTAGTATGGGCTGCTGCCATTGAAGGCGGCCTTACATTTTCATAATATTTAGCAATTTCTTCCTCAGGGCCTAGGGGTTCCGGAGAGCCGTGGGAACAATAGTTTCACTTTCAGTTATATAATCATTATAAGATTCAGGTTCCTCTACACTCAATAAATTTTTAAAAATATGTGCAAAAAACATGTAACTAATGCTGACTCCCATTTTTAATATTTACAAGAAAATTCACTGCTCCTTACCTTTTCCTTGAGGCCTCCTTCTTCTCTGTGGTGTCCTTCACTGGATCCCTCGATACCCAGGCCCCACGTTGGGCGCCACTTGTGGCGGCCCAGCTGTCACAACACGAACGTACCTGAGTTGGGGAGTGAGGATTGAGAAAGGACAGCACACTCAATGGTGTGGAGACAAGAGGTCCAATTTATTACACAGAAACAGCTCCTTTTAAAGGCAGGCCAACAGGAAGCATCAAGCAATATTAGGGAGGAGAGCAGATCTTTGACTATCTGAGTTCCTCCCATCACAAGGTCAAATTTAACAAAGTCCTTGAGCCAGGCATGGTGGTGCACGCCCGTAATCCCATAAAACCAGTCTGGATTACAGTGAGCTCCAGGTCAACACTGGTAATCCCATAAACCCAGCCTGGATTACACAGTGAGCTCCAGGTCAATCTCATCTGCATAGCTGAGACCCTTATCTCAGAAAAGCCAAATAGAGTCATAGATTGTGTCAATGCCTCAATGGTAGAAGAAGTTACTTTTCCAATGTCAAATGCCAGCGGGCTCCCACACTTCCTTAGAGTATTCACGTGTTATTTGCAAGAGTTAATTTTAATAGTTGGTACAGAGTTTTAAACATTTTTATTTATTTTTTAAATTGAGTTTATTGGTACATTTTAGGTATACAGTACAGTTACATTCATCATTGGGATCTTGTACCATTACATGACAGGTCTTGGTTCTCATTTTTCCCCCTTGTCCCTGCCCTCCCTTCACCCCCTCCCCCCTCCCCATTTGCAAACACTTTATTTCCATTTTTTCATTTTGTGACTGTTTTTCCTTTCCCTTATTACCTTTCCCCTATGCTTCCCAGTTTCCCTACACCTTTAGCCCTTTTCTTCCTATGTCACATTGTCAATTATCTCATTAGGATCTTATGTACTATTCTAGTTTTTCACACACTGAAACTATTTTTTTTTTTTAGATCAAAACTGAATTCAGTTTTGCATTGAACTCAACCTCCATTCTACCTGGGATCAGGAAATAAAGTCACTTCTAGATAACTCAGTAATGTCGATGAAATCGTCAGCAAAGTCTGACTTTAATTTGATCAGTTTAGCATTTAAAATCAGCCATGTCAGTGGCTGATTTTGCTCACCCTCTCTGTTTTCCCCAGGGTCTGGTGAGCTGCTACAGCCTCAAAGCATGGGAAAGCAGGCAGGACATATCTATCTGGCTGTGACTATCGTGTTGGGTTTGGCTTAACTATCTTGGTCTTTTGGGTCTGTAACCCTATGCATGGTTCCAAGCTTTGGGGATCCGGGCTACATTGGCTGGTGCTTTGTCCATAAGACTGTAAGATTTCATCTTGCTGCCAGTCCCTCCCATGTCCTTGTGGGTTCCTGAGACATAGGAAATTCTGAATGCTCTTCCATGCCAGTGGTGGGCTAAGGCCAACTTGTATCAGCTCACAAGGGCCAACTGTGGTCTTCCCATCCCAAGCTTCATGACTGCTTTTAGAGCTTGAATGTAGCCATGGGACATCTTCTCACCATTGGGAAACTGTATGTTTCAGTTTCTAATTGATTCTGCCACAAATTACTGTAAACAGAGTGTCTTAAAATGATGCAACTTTATTATTTTACAGTTTTAGAGGTGAAAAGTCCTACAATCAACCAGGCATGGTGGGACTCACCTGTAATCCTGCAATTTGGGGAAACTGAGGCAGGAGGATTGTAAATTTGAATCCAGGTTAGACAATTTAGCAACTTAGTGCGACCTTGTCTAAACGTGAAAAAATAAATAAAATAAAATACAGAAGATGGGTTCCGTATAACTCAGGGTGACAGCCCTGGCTTCAATTCCCTGAATCATCCCCAACAAAAGTCTTAGAATTTTGCTGCAAACAGGCTGTGCTTCTTCTGGGACCTCTAGAATTGAATACATGTCTTTATTTTTCCAGCCTCCAGGTACCATCTGCATTCTTTGGTCCCTCTTCAAAGCCAGCACCTCACTGTCTTTTGCTGTCCAGCTCTGAGCTAAGTTTCCATTGTTGCACGATGCCATCTTTCTGCTTCTGTCTTCAAATTACCCTCCCTGCCCCTGCAATACTCTCCCTCAGAAGGGCCCTTTGGATAACCCAGGATACATTCAACAACCTTAATTTGATCACATTTGCAAAGTTCCCTTGGCTATGCAAAGCAAACTTTCCACAGGTTCCGCAGGTTAGAATAGGGGTACACTTGAGGGGTACCATTATTTTGTCTACTCTACTCTAAAAAGTCAGAAATGTTCGTTTCAGAGAGAGCTCTCTTGTACTTTGGGAAGTGTACAGGGAAGAGCTTCGTCATGTTTTTGGCAGACACACGATGTTACCATTTTTATTCCAGTGCTTCCATCCCCCTTTCCTGTAGGGATATCTGTAAGGTCTCTGCCTCAGTGGACAAAGTGAGACCCAGATGTCGTCTGTTCCCAAGACTCTAGGGTCTCCGTCAAAAATCAGGTTGAGGGTAATAGAATCAGGGGCTAGTAGCACTACCCGTTATTGGAGCTGTTACTTCTCTCTGGTGTCTCCTTTATTAGCTGTTGTAATTTACTTTATTTTGGATAGGAAAACTTGCTTTTATGTCATTATAAACTGACCCTAAATCTGTACTTATCAAGTCAACTTTATATATCCTCTGGGTCTTACTTCTTAAAAGAGGAAGGCAAAATTTTAGAACTCAACAAACCTTTTCTCTCTCTGAGAGCTAGTACCTCACAAATCAAAAGCACCTGCCTTTTAAGATTCCATTTATTTCCAAGTTTCAAAATCCTATTTTGAACCTCAGAGTCGATAATTGCTATTTTGCTATCCCTCTAAAGCTATGACAGCTCCTGAATAATAAATGGGAAGAGGGTCTCCGGGCAACCAGAATATAATGCAACATTTTTATCTTTTGACATAACTAACAATATGGTAGCACATGTATCAAAATGCCAAGCAGGCGGTACACACTGAAGAAGTTCAGAGAAGCGGGAGGCTGGTGGGGGATGAAAGACTCAGAGGAAACTTCTTTCTACTGTAATGACAGAGCAGGGACAGGGTGGGTGGTTTAGATGTAGGCAGGAATAAGAAGGGGAGTGATATGCAGCGTGGGTAGGAATGCCTAGGGAACGGACACCTTCATCACGCCGGAGAGAATGTCAGCTTGGGAAAGTCCCAGGAAGGTGTAACTGCAGAAAACTCTTGTACGAATCATTTTCCCATTGCTGGAAAAGAAGATGCCTGACACCTGCAACTCAAAGGAGGAGAGGTTTATTTTTCTCAGCATTTTTAATGTGTCTGTCCGTTGTTAGCTGGCCTGGAGGCAGAAAGGGCAGGAAAGAAGGGCGTGGCAGGGGAAAGCTGCTCATCCCATGGTGCTCAGAGATGGGAGCAAGGGAAGCCTTTCCGGGTCGCACCTCCTGGATCTGCCTAGCTAGGCCCCACCTCCTAACAACTTCTTCAACCTCAGACTCTTCCAGGGACTAATCCAGTAGAAGGGTAGACCTCCCGTGCCTCATTCACCCTCCAGAAGCCCCGCCTCTGAATACTTAGGACCTTTGTAGGGCCTTTTAGATCTAAACCATCACAGCTTTGAACGGCAGGCTGGATAAAGAACCACATTTCTAGTCCCACAGAGAGACCCCGATGGATGTGCTGTGAGCGGTCAGATCCCCGAGTGCAAGAGCAGCTGAAACTTGCTCTCCGGAGCTCAGAGCTCATCAGAGGCCCGCGGGCTCCACACAGCACCTTCGTTGAGTGTCTGAAATGTCGCCAACCCTTTCCTCCTGGGTCGGACACTTCCCTAGCCAACCTGGCCAGAGTCCACATTACCGCTTCCACCCCTGGGGTTTAACATATTTTAGAAATTCATCCTGTGTAATTTACTCTTGGCATCTGCTACTGAATAATGAGCTCAGTTTGGGGATGGTCAAGGACTGTGTGTCGTATATGAAATGTGTGATACTCGCATTTGTTTTTTGTGTATGTTGTAGGAGTGAAACTTCAAATTTAGGAACTTGTTGCAGTAAAAGACACTGCCTTTCAAATACTGCCCCGCACTCGTCCCATCAGGGTTGCCGCTTTCTGAAGCAGTTCTGGAAGGCTCTTTTCGTGAGTCATGTTGCTTGGGTCACCCTGGGTGACTTGACGTTCTGAATTAATTCAAAATGTGTTATGTTTCGTGGTCATTTTGACGTTAGAGAAGAGCGAGAATTTATGTGGTGCCCGATCTGGTGAATAAGGGGAACGGGGATGCACCCTAATGTTTCCGTGAGCCTGCCTTTCCCTTGGATGGTACTCAGTAGCAGCAGACACTGCATTTTTGATCATACCCAGAAAAGACATTTATGAAAGACGACTTTCAGAGCTTCTTCAGAAAGTGGCAAGGATGGATCAGACGAGGGTGTTCAGAGTGAGGGGGAGTATTTCAAGGGGAATTAAAAGGATTTACTGTCAACCGGGCATGGTGGCACATGTCTGTAATCCCAGCACTTGGGAGGCTGAGGCAGGAGGATCGCTGTGAGGTCGAGACCAGCCTGGGCTATATATAGTGAGTTCCAGGTCAGTCTCAACTACATAGTGAGACCCTGTCTCAAAAAACAACAACAAAAAAGTATTTACTGCAATCATATTTTAAAAAAATTAACCATTCACTGTATATTTCTCTGTTCCTTTTAGGCATCTTCTGTATGTAAGGTGTTTCGTGCACATGGCATGTGGTGGCTGTGTATGGTGGCTGGAATATTTTGTGTGTGTGTGTGTGTGTGTGTGTGTGTGTGTGTGTGTTTGTGGGATGTATGTGTGTGTTATGTGATCTATGTATAGATAATGGTGTTTGTGTGTGTGTGTGTGAATATGAGCACATACTGAGACTGTGAGCAGTAGCTAGCCCCTAAATTTATGCTTGAATCCACCACATAGGCAAATTTCCTAACTTCTCAATGCCTTAGCTACAAGGTTACTAACACAAATTTAATGACAGTACCCACTTTTAAAGGACACAAGTCGCATGTAGTAGGCACCTGTCACCGTGCCTAGCATGGTGATGACACTCGGTAAATATTAGCTGCTGTCCAGTGGCAGCACTTACACTCGGGTTCTGGGTGATGTTTAAAGGTATCTTGGCCCTTTCTGCTGGTTGATGGCTCCTTTGAAGCTGCAGGCAGTGACAGTTTAGTATAGAACTGTTAGATCCAAGCTAACAGAGAAAATTTTTCTTCTTGTCCTTGCTGATCTCCAGCATTACTACTCCTCTTTGAATTCGCCACAGATTCTGAGAACACAGAAAGTACGGAGCAGATACTTTTCAGATACCTGCCTGGGCTAGGAAAGCATAGAGGCAGCCTTCCAGCATGCTCTGCTAGTATGAAAAGAAAGGCACAGGTTTTATAAGGACAATAGGTGAGGACTCATCAACTATTAATCAACCACCACTGCAACTTATTAAGAGTAGCATATGTTCTGGATAAGAAGTGATTTGTTAGCTGCTTACACAACTTTTCAGAAATTTGAGCAGAGAAAATTCCTATAGAAGCACCATTAATTTCTGCATAGAATGAATGTGAAAACCTCTGGCTGGTGGTCAAAAGATTGACATTCAGTGTGGGCAGCAAGGAGCCAGGGGTTGAAGAAAATTCATTTCCTCATTCTGCTACCTAATCCAAAGATTTTTTTTTTTTAAGGCTTGCACAATGACAGCTCACATGGGAGGTACTGTATAAATATCAGGACCATCTTGTTCAGATCATCAGTGTGGAACGGGAGATTCATCGTAATTTAATAATAGAAAATTAATAACTTCCAATTTGTGCAAATGGACAAATGCACAAAGAAGTATATTTAAAAATAGGTGGGTATTTTCTATCAAATGCAGTAGTTCATCTCTTCCTTCTCTATCCCTTGTGAAGATTTATTTTCTTGCTTGTCTTGCTCTCTAAGTATAAAGTTGATGAGGACAGAAATTTTGCCTCTCTTCCTTGTGGTTGTGACTCCTCTACCAGAAAATGGCACATGGTAAAGTGCTCTGTACTTAGCTGTGGAATAAATAAATGGAAAAATAAATGAGAGAACTCCTTAAATGTACAATGAGAAAGTTAGGTAATCATGATGACTTAAAACCTTGGAAAACAATGGAACCATTAAAAGTGATGAGGAACTTTTCAATCCTTTTTTATTGACATGGAGAGACATAATTACACATATAGTAAAAAACCATTTACCGAGTGGTTTATATTTCTATATGTATATATTATCTTGATCACATTCTCATCACTGGGATAAATACATGACACTCACTATTTAAAGGTGAGGTTTATTTTGGTGCATATTTTAGAAGTTTCAGTCCATATTCATCAGGCTCAAACAGAGAAAGTGCATGGTAGAAGGGCTGGGTGGAGGAGAGATGCCCACATCATGGCATCCAGGAAACAGAGAGAGGGGACAGACAGGGAGAGAGGTTTGCCTTCCAAGTTGTAGCCCCAGTGACCCATCTCTTATGACGAGACCCTAACTCTTAACAGCAAATCAGCTCTAACATCCCTACAATCAATCCAGTCTTCTAAAAGTCCTGCACAGGAGTACATGAGCCTCTCCATCCAGATATAAATCCAAATGGCATGTATGTTACTTTGCTTAGAAGAATCGGTAGAATATTAGATCTAAAATGTACCCCCAGAGTTTCATGTCTTTGGAAGATGAATGGACCATGTGGGCGCTCTACGTACCGGTGAACACATCCATCGATGGTTCCCTAGCTGAACATGCTGTTAGAAGGGTGGTCTGCTTGGAAGGGGGTGGGGCGTGACTTATGTGTTCTCCCTGGTTCCGCCCTCTCCTCTGTGCTTCCTGGCTGACTTGAGTTTAACGGCTTTCATCTGCCATTCCCTTCCTTCCTTGGAGCCAGCCAAACATGCAACCCAAAATTTGGCACTTGAGATAGTATTTGAGAAGTATCCAGATAATTTCTTCTGATTGACTAATGAGGAGATTGAACTGTTGAACTCCACAAGGAAAAGTTGAAAAATTCCAGCTCCAGGGCATCAGTAGACCATCCATACAAGCTTGTTAAGTGAAGTGAATAGAGTTGAAAACTCACACACGACTCTCTCTTAGCTGGAGTTTCTGTTGGCTCCGGGTCAAGGGACTCGATCGGTGGCCCTCGGAAGGATTTTGACAACTCCTGAAAATTCAAAGTCTTATCTTTTCCACCAATTTTTTTGTTATTGTTCAAAATTCACCCCTTCCACGCTAACCACGAATGGGAATAACCTAGCCAGTGAAACTGTTTCTTTTGACTGGAGGAAACATCTCATGTAATTCATGATAGAATTCTTCCAAATTCCAGGTCACACAGGTTTTGATGGCGAAGCTGGCACTGAAACCGTGGCTACCAGCTTTGCCTTCTGAGTCGTAATAAGGTTTGAAAGTTTAAAAATCTAATAAGAGCTGCAATCATTTCAGGCCTCAGGCCAGTGGAATGCATAGCTTAACAATGTGGTATTAAAATAAAATAAGCACTAACTTAAATGTGGCTCTTCCTACTTATGAGGAGCTGAATCCCTTCCTGGTGTTACCTTGTTTCATCGTCTTGCCACCCTCTGGGGTCCACGCCATTATTAGACCAATTTAAGAGGGTGAGGTGCCCGTGACTCAGAGAGGGTTGGCACTTGGTGGGGTCACAATTATGGACATTAAATGATGAATGTGGCACTACCAGGCAGCTCTCCCTCCCTCCAGATATACTCTTCCTAAGCCACAACTCTAGATTGTCCTTCTGTCTTTAGTAAGTTTTCATTCACACCAGTAAGGGAGCAACTTACTCAGGGCACAGTCCCTGTCCCTTCTAGAAAGCCGGAGCCTGTGAAGTTCTTTTCCAAAAGCGTAAAGCACTTCACAGTAAAAATGTATTAAGTCCGCTTTATTTTACTCTCAGTGTGTTGTGTCTCAAATTTAACCTAAGTAATAACTTTTAACTATTTTTGAACCATACCTGGAAATATTGAATCACATCTGAAGGATCTGTGACATGGTAGTTTAATTAGCTAGCAGATATACAAAAATCACATTCAATGGGAAGAATGACTTTTTTATTGACCTTACATAAATGGAAAGGGAGCAGGTTCATTTTATTTCTTTTAATTGATTTCATTTTAAAGGGAAAATTGGATGGTTTCAGTTATAAACATATACCCCATTAGCTAGAACCTTACACAGCTTATTCATGAAGTCAATATTATTTAGGATAACAAGAGGGTAAATTTGTTTGCCTGCTTACATAATGGTACTGAAAAAGGACAATTAGTTTTCCAACAAAAAAATCAGGGAGTGAACACACAGGCACAAATATAAGAGACAAATCATTTAAGTATTTTTAAAAAACCCACTAAGACCAGTTAATTGCCAGGATCTGAAAGTCAGAAATCTAATCCAATTAAATATGTAAATGTGCAGTAGTGTTCATGTTTGGTGTCCTTTTGGGTTAATAATGAAGTGATGGAATTAGCGGTTAATTGCTGGGTAGTGGACAGCTTGGGCAGAAAGCGGGGAGTTTTTTTTGTTTTTTTTTTAGCAGCTGTGCCTGCTTGCAAGTACCATGGTGTTTATCTTCTCTGGCTTAGAGGAAGGGAGAAAAATTTACACAGCGAACAAATAACCTCCTTCCTCTGCCTTCTCTCCCACATGACAGTCAAAATGAGAGAATATTCTCCCCCGAGGATAGTGCTATATTGCTACTTGACTCGTAATAAGTGTCAGGAGAGTAGCACTGGGGAAAAATGAAAACTAAGCTTAGCAGTCCTGCTCCTGTTAGGGAAGCAAAATGCCTGCATAAAGCCCCCTATCTGGCTCCTAATGGAAAAAGTCCATCCCTGCCTACATAAGCCTGTGACTATCTCTACCTCCTCCAGGTCCCAGAGGGTGCATTATCCTAACATTGTGCCCAGGACATCACTTCCATTGTCATCTTGACTTATTCAATGCACTGCATGCCTAAGCTTGTTTGCCCTAAATGGCTATATGAGGACGGCCAGAGGCACAGAGCGGCACATGAGTTCTTGTTAGTATGTTGGCTGTGTGACTGTAGTCATGTGCTGACATGTGTGGGTAGGGTAACCCAGACACCAGCTGGGTCTGGGTTCTATCATGGGAAGACAGAATCCCTTCTTCTATTTGGTGACCCCATAGCACATTGTAAAGACATTATTTCACCTCTGAATGCTACCGTGTCCCTCCCTAATACTGAGCCCTACATGTACCAGGCACTCCTACAAATCTGCAAAATATGGAATTGAACAAAGAAAATCACAGTGAGGGTGAATACAAAGTTCTGTCTTACTGGCAAGCACTGGTCAAAGTAAAAGATAATTATAATTGTTTTATATTAACATCAGCAAAATCAGCTAAGAGATATTCAGCTTCCACTCAGATCCAATTAACTTTATTTCCTCTTTAAAATTTTAAGGCTATAAAACATGTGAAACAAATTTAAATAATGACAATGTACAGGTATGTGGTCACATTTGTGTGGAGTTCTGGTGGATGGGGACATTTCTGAACCACTTGGCAGTAGAAGAGCTGTTTTCAGTATAAGTCACTTGGAAAAGCTGTGCACCTGAAAATGTGGTAGGTGCCATCTCTTGGCTGCTTTACATTTTGGGGGAGTGCAGAACAGTATCTTGTATATCTTTGCATTCCTGGCAGGCGCAATGCAGTTCCTTGTATTGAACAGGTGTTTAATGTTTGTTAGTCGAGCAGAACAAATACATTGGACCCAAAGTATTTGGAGCTTCACTTATTATTCCTACATGAGTTTTTGCCAGGTAGAAGAGATGTCAAGAACAACCAGCTCAATGTAAATGAGTGAATTTCTAATGGGCGAATTTCAGGCATGCATGAAAGAGATCACAGGCTGAGTAGGATCCTTTATTATGCCAGGTGAGTGGGTTTTTCTGTGCTTACCTAAAAGGCTGCCTCTATCATCTTTAAAATATGTTGTATTTCTTCTTTTCAAAGAAATCAAAATACATAGAAGTAGGGAATATAGGCTTTGAATTCTGACATACCTGGGTTTGAGTCTATGGCTACCCTCGGTCAATTCTGAATAGCTGTCTGATGCCTCCAGATTCACTGTCACAGGAGTAAAGCCCAGAGGTATAGTGGAAATCGGAGATGACAACACGACTTATTTGGTGTATTGTAAGTGCTCAATGACTATTTCTATTTTAACAACCATTTTTACTTTAGACAGCCATATACTGTATTCTTGTAGTATTTCCTAGTGTTTGTAGGTAACGAACGAGTTCTGAGAAACCATTCTATTCCAATCTTTTCAAAATTTTATTGATATTTTAAATTGACAAATTAAAAAATTATATTTTAAATTGACAAATAAGAAGGCATTATATTGATAGGGCACAATATGATATTTTGATATACGGATATATTCCAGAAAGATTAAACCAAGCTAAATTTACATATCCATCACCTTACCGATTTATCATTTTTTTTAGTGCAGTGAGAACATTACAAATCTGTTCTTTCAGAGGTTTTCAAATATACAATACTGTAGTATTAGCTGTGGTCACCATGACATACAATAGATCGCTAAAATTTATGAGTAAAATAAGCTAGGCACACAAAAACCAAATTCTGAATGATCTCTCTGCTCTGTGGATTCCAAGAAAGCCAATGTTATAGAAAGAGGGAAGAAAGGTTGAGAAAGCTGGGGAAGAATGGGGAAGGAACATGTGGATGAAGGGCACAGAGTTCAGACTGGAGATCATACCTTTTGGTGGCGTATTTCAGTCCTCTGACACCCTCAGTGTCTTAGTCTGCAAGAACTGCCACGAACAATACTATAGATGGTGTGGCTGAGACGTCAGAATTATTTCCCCCTAGCAATTAATGAAATTGGAAGCTGAGATCAGCTTGGTCAGATTTTAGTGAGGGCTTCCCTTCCTGGTTTGCAGAGGGTCATCTTGGGAGGAGAGAGAGAGGGAGAAAGAGAGAGAGAGAGAGAGAGAGAGAGAGAGAGAGAGAGAGAGAGAGAGAG
>NW_022900939.1:13417496-13426125 GCF_012274545.1 Fukomys damarensis | reverse complement strand
GAGAGAGAGAGGGAGAGAGAGAGAGAGAGAGAGAGAGAGAGAGAGAGAGAGAGAGAGAGAGAGAGAGGGGTTGAGAGAGAGGGTCCATCCCCTCATGAACTCATCTGAACTTCAATGTCTTTCCAAAGTCTGGTTAGAGATTCCACATATGATATGTGTGTGATGGGTGTGGAAGGGGTCATGATTTAGTCTGTAGTATCAAATAAGCTCTTATTGTAGAAATGACTAACATGAAAGGTTTTGTATTAAGGTTAGTCTGAATTGGGAGCTCTTTCTGCCTCTTTGGGCTCCTGAACCAAAACACCATGAAGACTAGAAATTAATTTTTTATAGTCTGGAACCCTGGAAGTCCAAGATTAAGGCACTAGCAGAGTCAGGATGTGGTGAGGATCCACTTTTACATAGATCGAGCCTTCTCGCTGTGTCCTTACATGGTGGGAAGGATGATTACACCGTATGTAAGACTCATGATCTCCAGGTTCTTTCATGCCCATGTGTTTCATTCTTGTGATTCTGAAGCCTCTTTTATAACCATTCCCAGGGAGGCTTCTTACTCATGACTTAATCACCTCCCACAAAAATCTCATTTTCTGATACCATCACTTTGTGGTTAAGATTTCAACGTAGGGATTTGGGGGTCCATAGCAATTCAGAACATGACAGGAGGGATCGGTTTAGGAAGTAAGTTCTGAAGCTCAGTCGGCTGACCTGGGTTGATTGCCATGCCCAAGTCTATCTGTGAGTTTGTCCTTTGAATTTTACATTTTCTGAAAGTGAGAAGGCAGAAGTGACTGATGATAGGCTGAAGTAATTAAATGAAGTTCTTGAACCGTAGTTAAAATTAAGGTGGCATTATTTTCTAATCTAAGATATTAGACCAGGGATGTAGACAGGAGCTGGCTGGAAGTCAAGTGGCAGTATTTGGTTGGAGAATGCCCACATATAACAAGCATGACAAACAGCACATATTTGCACAGAGATTTAGTCAAAACAGAGCACACAAGTCCACATTTCCTTACCTCTACTTTTTATTGGGTATTGTTAAAATTATCTAATACTGGAACTACTTCCTTAATTGTCAGAAAATCATCATCGGGTGGCTGAGTTTTGAAGTATAATTATGTCGTCTATCAGCAAGATTGGCTTCAGCAGCAGTCTTACACCCTCCCCGAGGTTCATCCTTTCTAATAATGTGGCTTAGGAATACCTCCTTACTCAGAGCATGACTGTAGATCAGATAAGCTAATGGATGTGTGAGCACAGAATAAAGTTCCTGACACATAACAGGCATCGATTAAAGTTTACTGATTCTGAAAATAAATTTCTCTCTTCACATCTGAAGAATAATTGCTAAACAATGTTCTCGACCCTAAGAGTAGTCGAATGAACATGTTTACTTTCTACTTCTGAGGTCAGGTTTTTGTTGCCAAATGAACTGCGCAAAATCTTTCCATTTTTGAAACTTTTTGAAAAAGGTTTAGGATTGCAGATAGGAGACAGGATCTGTGTTATTAGACAACTTCAGATACTGCTTTTACAAAGTAGTATTAACTTTTCAGAGTCTACGTCCTTACTGTACCACTAGGCCACAGTTGCAGATCGTGAAAATAAGATTGGGATTCTGGCTTTGCAGTGAGAAGTGCAGTTCCTACAACAGAGGAACACTTGGCGACCATTGCTTTACGGATTCATGACTACCAAGTGGTATAAAGCCTTGCTGAATTTACAGAGAGCACACTATGCCATGGCCTGTGATTTTACATCATGTATAAATTGCTGCTATTTGAATGATAGACAGTCTTACAATGTGGCTTTCTTTAGAGAATACACAAGGAAGAGAAAATACTTTGCAAACTAATTGCTTAGCTTTTATTTACTGTTTGAGAAGTCACACCAAAGCTATAACAAAACATTGTGTTTGATCCAGAGTTCTGTGCAAATGGGAAAATATTCTGTTTACCTACTCTTCCCCAGCTCAAAATGTGAGAAAGTAACTTCTCTAGAAAGGTAGAACAAAGAGTATCTGTCTGTGGTATCTGCAGTAGGAAAGAGAAACAACATTCCCTGGGATGGTTGTGGCTTGGAGTTATTAAATTTACCTACACATCAGAATTACAGAAGAAAAAAAGCCAGATTGTAGTGTTTTAGGAGATCTAGAAAGGGTGAGGTCCTAAAAACCTCTTACTTTTCCTTATGTGCAGCTAAGTTTGGCAACCAGAATTCAACCTTCAGATTGTGTGCTTCAGGTCACAGTGCCAGAAATTTTACTTGGGAGGAGAAAGTCAAAGTACACAGTGATCAACTGTAGGCTCCCAGGGAGCTCTGCATTTTCAAAAATCTTAAAAGAATTTTTGAGAATTGAACGCTAACGATTTATTGAATAGAAAAGCTCCCTTTTATCTGCATTATGAAAATATCCTTTCCTAACCACGTCAGTAGGGAGCCCAGTGGGAGGGAGGAATCTTCACGGAGGAGATGCTTTTGAATGCGGTTCTTGCCTTTTGCTTTTCCCTCACAATGTTAAATTCATTTGTGAGATTCCTTGGGGAAAAGCTGCTAGAGGGCTTTTGCATGCACAGCGGTACGATGTGCACACCTGGACTGGTTTCTAGCAGCAGCCAGCAGATGTCACAGGTGTGGAAGAAGTATGAATGTTCTGGCCACCTGCAGAGCCAGGCCAATTCTTCCAAAATTGGCAAGATCTATTCAATCTCCAGTCAGTTACTACCAGGTAGAATTGTGAACTCACAGGACTCACAGATGGTGATCTTGGCTGTGACCTGCAGAATGTGAATGGAAATAGTGACAAGTCAGTTTTGAGCCAAAGGATAAAGAAAGTCTGGCACATTTGCCCTTCTGCAATTCTTACTAGTTTGCTGGTCTCAAGGAAAGTGCAAGGCACTAGAAGACAATATAATACCCAATTCAATACCTGGCTTGAAGCTGAGTCTAGTCCTACCTGACTGTTATTAGCCTAGACAACCTTAAGTTTCAAGAACAAGATCAAGGGATGGTTGTTCACACATCATTAAATTGCATAAAATAACTGATAAGATATCTGACGAGGAAATTTTCTGAGGTTACGTATCAGTCATTGTTCAGTGAGGATTTGATCCAGAATCTGCTAAATGTAAAGCTCCTAGTCACGCACTGCATAATGTTTGGGTTCAGAAGGGTCCCCTTAGATTATAATGGAGCTGGATTGTAATAATCATCCTGGATTAGGGATCCATTTACTGTAGTATAGCCTCATTTAACTAAGGGCATCTGAAATGATCTTATTTCCACATAAGGTCACATGCCAGGGTACTGAATGTTTAGGACTTTAGCAAGACGTTTTATGGGGGCCACAGTTCAGCCCCTACCACCTTCCTGGACTTGCATGCAGAAAGCACCCTTAAGGTAACTGTGCTGGTGTCTCCCTTAAAGGGCCATCTGGTGCACACCTCCTCTGGGGCTTTCTCCTTCAGGTTTTGTGTCATTCCAGCAGTGAAACTGTATTCAGTAGTAGGTCTTTCTCAGGGAGCTCTCAATTCGTTTTTCTCCAAGCAATATATATATTTTTTTCTGCTCACTGAGTGAATATCTTTGCCCCAGGTGGCCAGGCTTTTTTTATTACTTGAAAAATCCCTCAAACTCCAGATCAAAAGGCACCACAAGTTAACCATATTTCTATCTATCTTCCTCACATAAGCACAGAAAAGGCATTAGGGAATAAAGCTAAAGTGTCATGCTGGGCTGACAGTTTTCCACACTGATTGACTTTAATGCTGGTGATGCAAGAAAGAATGTAGGTTAGACTACGGTGTTGGGTGTCAGAAGGCTGTTCTTTTCCTCTTTGGGTCTTCCCTGCTGTGCTGCCACCCTTCCTTCACCTGCCCCGGTTTTGCCTGGTTCAAGCTGCAGGTCTCAGATGCTTTCCTGTGAGTGGGGAAGGAAGGTCTCAGGAGTTGTGGTCACACAGGAAGGCAATGGTGCCATGGATTCCCTTGTCTGGATCCCAAGTAGTTCTGGAAATAAGCAGGTGGCTGAGATGGAGAACTTGGAGGCGCAGGCCTGGAGGAGAGTGATAGCATTAGATGCATTTATACTTATTTTCAAACATGTTTCTAGATAAAATTATATTCAAGGAGTGATTAAAAAATGGTGAATGTGTACATTGACAAAACAACTAATTACAGTGAAAGACACATTGCTACAAGTACCCTTGTTCAAAGCAAGGGGGTTTTTGGAGTATTTTGAAGGGGATAATGGCAATGTGTCTTTTACTGTAATACATTTCCTAAGTTAAACAGTCACTGCTGGCCACACATTTTATTGTGTAGTTTCTGCCCTTTTATTCACTGGCATCTGCTGTAGCTATGCCTCCTCTTGCTTACTCGATTCTGCTTTTCTCGTTTCCTACTTACTGGTTTCTGGTTATATAACTTGCCCGATGTGGTGGTTTATCCTTAACCTTTTATGTCCACCTCCTTTCCCTGAGGTCAAGCTGTTGTGTTTCACTCTGAGTCTTTAGTTCAGAGTGACAGGAAAGAAAAATATTGGATTTCGGTGTAAGGCAGTTGTTCCCAACTTGTTCCATATATAAATAACTCACATTTTGCACAGAATTTGCTCACTTTTCAGGCAATGTGCACAGTTTTATTTACAGACTATGTTACATATTTTGGCTTCTGAATTAGCATCTTATTCCTCAGGATTAGGAATCCCAGGTCCTAATAACTTCACTGTATCTTTCTCCGGGTTTCTAGCTCCTGTTAGCAGCTGTCTGTTGAGTCGGAGTGTGTCACCTAAATGAAATAGTTCATTCATTCATTCGTGCTGTCATTCATGGACTTATTCTTTGGTCAGACTTCTAGAGAGCATTTTACTACCCTTTATGCATGTAATTTCTAGGGATGCAAGTAAGGATACGTTGCAGGTTCAGATTCTGATCAGGGAAACAGGCGTGTTAACTCTTTAAAGTCACTCAGACCACGCATCCATATTTTAAGTGGAGCTCGGTTCTGTGACAGTCAAAGGATGATGTAATGTAAAGGGTCCAAGCTTCCAAGGTGCAGATCCTGGCTCCCCTATCAGCTCTGCCAACACATGCTGCCTTCTCCGCACCTCAGTTTCACATAGAATCAGATTTTATAGGGTTTTCAAGATTTTAAGAAAAGTTAACACAAAATTACAAATATGACCATAGACACAAAAGTGAATATTTATTTAGAATAAGAAAACATAACTTATAAATTGAAAAAATTAGAAAGCTAACAAATGCTGTCAGCATTATGAATTCCAAAAATATAGATTTTTATTACAATTAGTAGTATATATCATCTACCTGATACGTATTTCTAATGTGTTTTTATGTATATTTTGATCACTTTGTCTAAAAATAAATTTATAACATTTTCTGATGTGAGAATAGAAAGTCACATTATTTTTATTCTTTGGTAATGTGGTAACTTTATGATAATGTCAATTTAAGAAAAAGGAATAGCTTTGAAACATAATTATTTTGAAGGCCTATGATTCATCCTTGCTAATATCAAGTGTATGTGATTTCTTTTTTCCCCTGGTACTGGGGATCAAACTCAGGACCCTACTCTTGCGAGGCAGGTTTCAGAACCACTGAGCTGTATCCCTAGCAAGTATATGTGATTTCTTTCGCTGTTGGTGCTTCTTGTCCTTTGTTGTGTGGTGTGTTGATCTTTCTGGCTTTGAAGGAAGTGGCCAGGAGAAGAGAAACCTGGACAGGAGGCTGGTCTACCCATGCCACGCTTGATCCAGGTGGCTGTCACACAGGGTGGCTCATAAAAATAATAGTGACAATGTCCTCCTCCATTTTTCTATGAGGTCATTTTGTCTAGCTTCAATAGATGCATGAGAACATGCAGTATTTTTCATTTGTCTTTCTATCTGTGGGGAAGGGGGTAGAGAGAAGTTAAATAACAAGCAGCAAAATATAGTTAGAGAGGAGAAACTCATTCTAGTTCTCTACGCACAACAGGGCAACATAGGCTTCAACAATTTATGATGTATTTCCAAGTAACACAAAGATTGCAAAGTTTCCTGATACATAGAAATGATAAATGCTTGAGGATATGGGAATGCTAATTACCTTGATTTGATCATTGCACTTTATATACATGTATTGAATTATATTGCTGCAACTCATAAACATAGACACATAAGTGTCAATTAAAGAGAACTGAAAAAAAGCCCTAGATATTTACTTTCCACAGTTTTGGAGGCTGAGAGTCTGACATCACTGTCCAGCATGCCTGGATTCTGGCAAGGGCTCTCTTCGGGGTTGCAGATTGTCAACCTCTCTTGTCTTCACAGGGTGGAAAAAGAGGGGGCTGATATTCTGGCCTGTTTGTTAAGGGCATCAAGCCCATTCACGAGGGCTCTATTTTCGTGGCTCGGTTACTTAGGAAAAGTCTCACTTCTTAACACCTTTATGTTGGAATTAAGATTTCAATATATAAATTTTGGGGAACACATCAATTCCACTATATTCCCCTAATCTATTTGTCTTGAGATACAGTGCAACTCGGCCGTGGACCCCAAGCCCTAACATCTCCCAGGAGGGAAAGGGAAACATTGCCTTTCAAAGGATGAAAGACATGTCTACATGATTCACAAAGAGAGTTTGGCCCACAGTTTTAAAGAAATGAAGCTACCTTCATTTTTTCACTTTTTTGGCAGGAGTAGTAGCCAGGTCAGGGATTTTTTTGATGTGAAGAAACAGAAATCCAATCAGAAGAGTTAAATTTTAAAAACAGACTTATGGAAAAGTAACAATAAAAAGTGTCACAAAAATACAATTTGAGAATATAGAAATGGAATTTGGGCATGAAGAGCAGCTGGCATCCATGGAGACTGGAAATGAGAGTCTTTCCTTCTCCTATGGGCCTGTGTGTCCCATGGTTGCTTCCTTCTTAGGCACCTGCTTCGTTTTCTGCTTCTTTCATTTATATGCCATAGAAAAGTTTTGAAATGGCTTTGAATTTCCTTGGTCTTGACCTTCCTTCTCAGAGTCATGTACTCACCAACATTTTTTTTTCTTTTTATGTAAGAGACCCTGGCTGTGATTGGCTTAGCCTCGATTCTACATTGGTTTCTTTTGTTTTAAAGTCGACTCCTTGAACAATCACCTGTGGCTAGGGGAAGCAAGGATTTGAGGTGTGAAATGCAGACATTAAAGCAAACCCTTCAACAAGGCTGGGTAGGAGCTGTAATCTCCAGAAAGAACATGTGCAGGATATCTATTATGCATTTGACACCGACTCAGGAGGAATTGGGTTAAATGTACTAAAAAGAGATGAAAACATGCACAGTGTTTAAGCCGGTGCTCTCTGTAGTATGCAGGATCTTTACACCACACCACAACCATCAACTCTTCTTCTGGATCATTCGTTTTAAACTGGGGCAATTGAAAACATCATTTGAAGGATTGGCATGGAGCGCAAAAATCTAGCTTCAGCAGTGAAGAGAGACGATTCTGATAACGTGTGAGAGGGACTGGGTAAACAGCGTGAAATTCTCAGTGGCTTGGTCCAGATGGCTTCCTTGGGAAGGTCTGGCTTTGGGTCTGATGTGAGATTCAGGCTTCCCTGTCTGGGACTGTGTGGTTTCCAGGGAGAATGCTTGTGAAATTCTGGATGCTGAGTGGGGCGTCCCTAGTTTTTCTGAACGCGACCACGATCAGGGAGCTCATGCGAGAATTTTTCCGGGTGCTCCTCTAATACCAGCAGCTCTCAGGGCAGTACTTTTAAGTAGCTTTTAGCATCTCCATTGCACAGAAGTTAAAACCACAGCATAAGCAAATTGAAAGATGAGGTTAAAATGAGAGATCAAGGCTAAGGAGAGAATGTTAAATCCAGGTCTTTCTAAACCTCTACCCTGAGTGCTTCCCACTAAGAAATTTTAACCAGAAAGTTATAAAACCAAGGTGAAGCACGGGCACCTTCTTGCTGTTGAGCTAGGAAACATTACCTCTGTGCTTGGCTGTTACTCTCCTCAGCTTTTGGCATTTTAGAGGCAGATGCTGTTAGCTGTACAGTTTCTGGGGCATAATAGGTGCTCAATAATATTTAATAAATAGAGCAATGAACAAATAGCTACATGGTATTTCTTTTCTTTCATGTTTACACCTTTGCTTTGCTTGTCCGACAGCCTCCTCAGGGTGCAAGAAACTTTGGAAGACAGTGATCATGATCCTTCTTGTCTTGGCTCCTCCTGCCTGTTGGGCCCACCATCAAACTTTGACTCAGTTATAATTTAAAGTTCCAGGGCACCATTAATTTTTTTTTAAAATCTAGTCTCTTTTGTAACTCATGAATCCCCACATCCCAGTAGCAGGTCACTTAGCTCATGGGAGTCATTATAAGCACAGGATTACAGCTCCTGGATTTTGATCTCAGTTTCTAATCAAGCTGCCTGCTGTGCCTGAGATAGCCCTTAGAAATAGGGAAGAAAGGTGTATTTTCATTCTTTGCATTAGTGTGGAAAAATCAGAATCATTAGACTGCCCACTAAAAGACACACACACACACACACACACACACACACAGAGAGAGAGAGAGAGAGAGAGAGAGAGAGAGAGAGAGAGAGAGAATTGGTGGAAATTATGTCT
>NW_022900939.1:13354131-13417365 GCF_012274545.1 Fukomys damarensis | reverse complement strand
CACAAAAAAACACACACACACACACACACACACACACACACAGAGAGAGAGAGAGAGAGAGAGAGAGAGAGAGAGAGAGAGAGAGTAATTGTGGAAATTATGAATTTATGATCCTTGGACTCCAGAATAGATAAATTCAGAATTAGTGGATTTTTTTCCTTAGGGGTTTTTAATATAAATTTCAGCCAGTCCTTTGTGCTTTTATTATATTCTAACACTTGTTTTCTGTACCGTTTCTTTGGAAGAGTATTAAATCCTTTCTGCACTGTGTTCACAACCTCTTGTGTCCTTAAGGTGGCAGTAACAATCAAAACAATATTTAAAGAAAAGTATCTCAAAGAGTGGGGAACTGGGGGAAAAGAGAGACCAATTCCCTCTGAAATAAATGCTCTGTAATCCTCCATTTTTCTGCTCAGCAGAATTATATCCATTGCTAGATTATTCATTATTAAGAGCTTATTTCAGCCTAGAGTCTGTGTGTCAGTAGATTAGGATATGAAGAAGATTAGCTTCTTACAGTGTGGGCTGGAAATGAGTTCCTTATCTGATCATTAAAATCAGTTGTTCATAGAGTTTTTATCATAATGATTAATTCTGTCCGGGGTTTTTGCATGTTGATTAGGTTTCATTGCTGGATGTGTAATATCAGGATTTCACTCCTCTGGGCTACCAATGTCCCATGACAAGGCAGGAATGAGTGTGTGTGATTGTTGGTCTTTAATACTCTCGAGTCTTTGTGGTCCCCAACACTTAATTTTGAAAGTATTTAATGATTTTGAGAGCTTTGTAAAAATATTACTATTAATAAATAACATGCTTTCAGCCACTATTTATAACTAAACCTCTTTTGCCTATTTTTGATTTTTTTTCACATGCCCAGGCAGCAGTGATCACCTCATTTTGATATTAAACACAAGCAAAGCACACAGAAGAAGTAGGAAACAACTTCTCCAAATTTACAGAACTGTTAAATCATGAAAATGGGGCGGAACCGAAGTACTTCTCGCTCCACACCGCCATTCTTGCTTGTCAGTAAAGTGATTTCTGGCCAGCTTTGCTAAAAAATAGGATTTTTGAGTTAACACAGTTTAACAGAATGCACACAGAGATTTTAATCTTAGAGGTTAAAATATTTATTGTTTCTGGCAAAAATCCAACTTAAAAAGGAAATAAATAGTAATTTGAAAATGGTTTGGTGACTTTCTCTAGCGAAACAACTCTGCATCCAATGAGTATTTTGAGTGTGAAGCAATGTGTTAGATGCATTGGATACAACATTGAAAAAGACACAATTGCAGTTCCTGGAGGAAATTTAAATGTTGTGACAAATGTGTAAACAAAGTACTGTGGAGACTAAGAGAGGAAGAGATTTATTTTGCTCCACAGAGAAGGGACCCATTGTGGTAAGCTCCAGGATTGTGCAAAATGACTCTTCCAAGAAAGGTGATGTCTTCCCTCAGTTATCAGCTCTCCACCCTCATATAATAACATTAATGGGGTTTTTTTCAACGATGTGAGAAAAAAACCGGAGAGTTAGAGCACAGTGATTTAGCCTAGGGATCTCATTTTACGGAGGCACTGTGGATGAAAGCTCCATAAAACCTGTGGTGGGAGTGGGAGCAGAAGGTGGTGGTGGGGGATGGCATGGGGAGGATTAATCGTCACAAGGCGGTGTAAGACAGACATTTGGATTCTAAGTAAAGCAGGATGAATCCTTGTCTTCTTAATTAAGACTCGAGATTAAAAACACTTTCACTTATTCTTCTGTGGTGTATTGATTACCAATTATATTGTGGTCTATAGTTTACTTTGAATTAGGACTACCTAACTGCCCTACCAAGGAAACAACTGGGTTTGAACCTGAAGGACAGAATCATGTTGGCTCAGACTTTTATGTCAAAGGCAGGTGCGTGTAGGGGAATACAGTGTTTGGCAGATCATTACATAAGCCAGTCATGACAGAAATACTATCAACCCTAGGTAAAATTGATTCTTTCACTGGGTACACTGAGAGATCCTCATTTGCCTAGAACCGGTGTAAGTAGCAAGAACTAGTAGGGCATGCTGGCATTACAGGTGTTTATTTTTCTAGCTAGAATGAGGAGGAGGCACAGTGGATCTTCTCATTCATTTTTTTATATCCTTGTATGACGCTTTATATGAAGCACTTCATGAAATAACTTACTTTGATCACAATCTGACAAGGTAGAATTTTTACACACACGTCATGGATGAGGAACCTAAGTTGCACACAAATTGAATAACTTTTACCCAACATCACATAGTTTGCTTTCCTATTTTTTCCCCCTGAAGATGAAACATCATTAAATAAGGCGTGATTATATTTGGTTCCACACAGGTAACTGATTTTTGTATTAACCTTCTCAGGAAAGGGAAGATTTCATGGACCTACGCATCTACCTTCTCAGCCCAACCCTGGCATCGGCCAATTAGCACTTCTCTTCTTCCACAGCATCAGAAAATATCCAGGGAACACATCCAGGTCTCAAACCTGGAATGGAACACACTCAAACTCAACCTGCTAGTGATTTCTGCTGTCTACAATGTCACTAGATGCCTTCCATAGCTACAGTGATACTGTGCCGCCCTGAGCTGGCTAAGACTGAAGACCTCGTGAAACCCCACCTGCCCCATACAGACGTTGTCATAGCCAGGTTCCAAACATGAATACAGAAAATGGTCAGTAAGGATATTAAAAAGCGGTGGCTTAGAGAAAACACAGCTAATCGCCATCCTGCTGGGTGAGAGTGAAATGCTAGCAGGAGCTGAGACCTGTTCTTCTATTTCATAATCAGGGTCTGGGCAGTAAACCCCACATCTCCCTCAATCCTCAGCCCTGGCCCATGGAGACACGTGTGGCACGGGCAAAGGTGGCAGCTGAATGAACTCTTCAGGCTGATTGTCCTTTTTTCTGTCTGGGTCTGCCAGCTGGGTGGAAATGGTTTTGAAATACGCTGTCATTAAGGGCATTTCAACTGCAGAGCTAGTGTAGTTGGCATAATTCTGAGTTTTCTAAGTCTCTGGGGCTTCTTGACTCTCTGCCTGGTTCTTTTCTGCTCCTCCACACTCATGTTCAGGATAAAATGTCGTGTGTTAAGTTGTTCATGACTGTTAGCCTGCTCCAGGAGGTAATTGAAACAATCCCGATCCTGTATTTGCATTGGAGATTTTGTATTTATGCAAAAGACTGCCGAATTGACTATTATTAAGGATATATATTTTGAGAAGAGATTTTCCAGCTGGGTTTGTGGCCTTTGTGTTCTGTTTCTAATAAAGGATGAATGGGCATCTAAAATAAACTTGTTTCAAAGGAGCTAAGTTATATTGTGGCATTTTATTTTGTACTGGCCAACTGCAATGTTTCAACTTGATATTTGTGTTCATTGGTATTTTGATTTTTTTTGTAAACAGTGAAGTGTTGATTTTCTTGAAGAAGCAGAGATGCTCATGCAACAGATCTCTGCAGATTTTGGAAGTTGTAGCAACCTATAAATCTAGAGACCAAAAAAGCAGTTGGAAAAGTGTCAGACACATTATTTGTGACCATTTTCACCATGCCCAGTCTGTTTTTGCCTGCAAGTTTGTTCAGCCTACCCATCTATCTCCTGGCCCTGGACTACTTACTTGTTAGACAGAGACCCTTATTCTCCATGGCTGTGCAATCTCACCTCCCGGAAATACTAGCCATCTTATCTACTTTTAAGATAAGAGCCAGGCTCCAGCACAATCTCTTCTAAGGCAAGGACTATGTCACCTTTAATGCCTCAGTTACTCAGCAACTCACCTCAGATTTGGTGCCTCTCCACCACTTCGGTCTTTAGTAAAGCACAAAGCTTTGGACATAAGAACTGGCTTGTCCAAGGACTTCCTGGATCAATCAGGTAATACAAGCTGAAAAATACAGAGCAAAGGTTGACCAGTGAGAAAAAGGAGACAGAAATGAGTTGGCAGATACATTTTGTATCTTTCCTGTCCCTTCAGTTTTCTTCCATGCACCATGGTCCCACTTACCCGTTCTAGAGATATCCTGCATGACTGAGAAACTTGCTGTAATTTTCTCATGAAGTCCTGTTTAGCAAAATTCCGCCTTGTAATTAGTATTGCCCTTCCCAGTAAAGCATTTGCAGGCAGCCTTAGGCTTTGTTTTATTAAGTACCTGGCTAAGACAAGATGGTAAGAGGGACTTTGTACTCACCTCATTAAGTATCATGGAGGTATAAATTAAGGATAAGGGAAAGTGAAGCTTAGGGTGAGTAGAAAGTACCAAAGAGTGAATAGGAACAGATGGCTCCTTTTGGAAAACATGGGACAAGGTAAATTCAACAAAATACACTTTTGTTTCAGTTTTTCCAGATAACAGAGAAGAGGATTAATTCTGGCCAGTATAAGTAATAATTTTTTATGTAACAGAAAATCATGAAAATTTCTCTGATTTAACACAATGTCCATTTAGTTTTCACCTAAGAGCAAACATGGTTCTGGTTACCCTTCTCCATCCTGCAGGTAATTTGAAATATTGAAATACATCGTCTCTGATGTTTTTAGTACTTAGAGAAGAAAAGCAGAGCTGAGGCTAGAATTAGAAGAGAGAGAGAGAGAGAGAGAGAGAGAGAGAGAGAGAGAGAGAGAATCCACAGCCATATCCCCAAAATAATATATGTCTCCATTCCACATAGTTCATTGGTCAAAACTAATAACATTACCAGGACCTGATTGCTAGGGAGGCTTAGAAATGTAGGAGAACCATACAGTTTTGTTGAACAAAGACAGCCTCACGTCCAGGTTCATCAAGAGACAGCAAGGGAGGAGAGGCTGTAAAGTGGCAAAGAAAGAGATTTATACCAGAGGAGTGCAGCAATCTTAAAAAGCTATAAAAGTGGGCAAGAAGAGGTAGAATTGTGCACAAATGTCTTTTCAGAAATACCATGCATCAAAGGGAAAAAGAAAAAAAAATTCTAAAAGAAGTTTTGGAGGATTAGGTAAATTAGTTCGAAGCTTAGTGAAAGTATAGGTAGTTGGGGAAGACCAAGGAAGAGAATGAAACCAAAGAGGAAGCAGTGTTGACTCTCTCACGATGAAGTAGGACAGGAAATCCTGGAGAAGACATCAGGGTAGAAATACAGTGGAACAAGGAGGGATGTGATATTTCTTAATAACAAGAGTATGGAAGTAACTCATCAGTTCACTCACTGTGCTCAGTATAAAACAATAAGCATATGATGTCCAGCTGCTCGAGAAGAACTGACTGACATTTCTATGAGATGTCTCAAGTTTAGCCTCAGAAGGCCATGAATCTGGGTGACAAGAGTTTGTGGGGGCTCACTCAGAATGCTTCACGGCACAAGAAAGAAAAAGGTGGCGTATAGACCCCGGCTTCACCCACAGACTCTCTGGTAGAGCTGTTACAAGGGTTAGATCAACTACCTGTCCTCTCCTAAGTCAGCAAACTTACTACAGTTGCATTTGTTATCACTGAAAGCCCTAAAAGGTTCGCCACCACCTCCCTAAGTGATCAGTACACGCTTCCTCGTGTTTGACTAAGATTCCGAAGTATTTATTCAGACTAGGAAGGACTAGGAAACTTACACAGAAAATTGGAAACAGCTGTCTGCGTAAGCATAGCTAGCAAAAGCGTACGGTAGTAGGTGGATGTTACTTGGTATAGGTCTTGGGGAGGAGTCAGTAAACATTTTCTTGATGAAGGGTATTTAAGCAGACCCATGCATGATGATGAAAAAGCCAGACAAGGAAAGTGGAAATAGAGAATGAGAATTCAGGAAGAAGGAACAGTACATAAAAACACCTACACTTTAGAATGACTTTCATGTAATCTGAATAGAGGGAAGATATGGCCAGCAGCTTTATGAAGGAAAAAAAAAAAAAAAGAAACTGTAGCCCAACATAAAACTGAAGAGAAAGACAGACTCAAACAGAGCTGTGTGCATCATGCTATGGAAAACAAACCCATTCATAGAGGCTAACAAGGGTTAGGCGAGTTAGCGGCATAACAGACTTGTTACGTCGCTTCAGACACTGTGGAGAATGGGTTAGGGAGGAGCACACATGCAAGCAGGAAGAACAGGAAGGAAGCTACTGTCGTTATGGTAAGAAAAGATGAAGAAGTAGATTGGGGAGCTCGTAGTAGCACTGGGCACGATTGCGCTATTTTCTTATACTAGTAAGAACCTAATGTCCAGGCAGAGGAAGTGATCCCAGAGTCTTGCTTCCCAGCCTGAGCAGCTATAAGAATAAGAGTACGCTTATTTAGATATGGGGTGTTGTCATAGTTCATCCTTCTATTGTATAAGAAAATGGACGAGGTGGAGGATTTTGTAAGGAAAAGAGGCTTATTTAAGTCAGATTGGAAAAATCCAAGGTTGGTCAGTCATATCACACTCATTGGTGAGAGCTCGTGGCAAGTGGCGTCACAATGCCAGCACCCGTGAGATTGGTCATGCGTGGAACAGGAAGCCAAAGAGTGCGAAGGGCCGGTCTTACTCTCCAATACTCTACTTTCAGGAAACATAGCTCAGAGTTTCAGGAGAACGGCATTAATCCTTCTGAGGGTGGCACCTGAACCTATATCCAAACCATAGCAAGTAGATTCTGTGTTGACTGGAGAATTTAAGTAAATACTCATTAAAATGTGTAGATAATAGAAGAGTTTTAAGGCAGGACAGAGAATTCCTATATGCCCTTTATCCAGTTTGCTCTAATTTCAAGTTTCTGTATAGCCATCTAGTACATTTATCAGAACTAAGAAATGAACCTTAGAAGCATATCATCAACCAAACTGCAGACTGTATTCAGGTTTCACCAGTTTTTGCATGAAAGTGCTATTTCTGATCTAGCATAAAATCTGGCAATCTAGATTGCTTTCAGAAATTATATCTCCTTGGCCTCGTAAGCTGTGAGATTTCCTCGGTAGTGTTCCTTTATTTCTATTGAGCTTGATGCTGCTGAAGAATACCGGCTAGATGTTTTGCAGCTTCCTTCTTAGTATGGATTGGTTTGCTATTTTTTTCATGATTAGCAAGGAGTGAGAGAATCTGGAAAAACGCTGCAGAACATGTACTTTTCTCTACCATTATGTCAGAGGACATAAGATAGCAATGCGGCTTAGGATAACACTCAATTAAAGGAGTACATGCCAACATGTCTCCTGTAAAGTGATTATTTTCCCTTTTCTATATTCAGCTCATTAGAATCTGGTCATTAAGTCCAAAACAAATTAATAGTCTAGTAAAAGGGAGAATCAAGCTTCACCTTCTGTAGAGAAGATAATCATATAATTTGTGGAAATATGTTACTGCCACCATTATAATTAATAAGTACTTTTGAGAGAGAGTTTTAGGACATGAAATTATTCTACTTATCTTTCAAGTTTCTCATCCATCAGCTGATTTTGCCAACAGCCATGATTACTATGGTATTCTAATTATAATTCTCTATTTTCCTAATTCCTTCTACATTTATAATTTGGAGTTATGGTTTTAAATTTATGAGATCAGTATTTGTTCAGTCAGCTAATATCATTTACTTAATTTATTTTTTACTTGACAAGAATGATTCTTTAGTGAAAATTAGTTCCAGGTAACTTAGCGCTGTGTATATCTAACTCCTTCATTCATTGGATTTTGGGTTAGTTAAGAGGGGCTGTAATCAAAATGTAGTTCATTTATTTTTAGTTTAATTCTGTTTTTTAAAACTACAATGAGCAAAATCGATAATTTCTCAGTTTCTAGACAGTAGTTAATAAAATTCTTCTTAAAATTATTTTCTTCCTGTAGAATTAATGGTAAGATGGAAACTGGAGACTCCTAAAAAGAACATTGAGATTCTTATCAGTACCATGCATATTTAGTATCTCCACAAAAGGTATGTAGGTAATAGTTAGAAAACTACTGAAATATATAAAAGTACTGAAATTTAAAAAATGATTGAAATTATAAAATATATGAAAATTATTGACAAATATAAATAAAAATCTTTTAAATTTTATTGTACTATCCAAATATAATTCCCTTAAATTTTGATAAATTACTTTCTTTGTTTGTAAACTATTTATACATACAGATATGCAAATTAATATTTATATATGTGACCACTTGTTTAAAATCTTATTTTTGCTTCTCTCTTTAGTGTGAAATCATACGTGTTCCATCTCACTAAATACTGCTTAGAAAGATTTTCAATATTTGCATAATAATTCATCATTTCCCATCATTATTACCAATTGGGTTTGTATTGAATGCTTCACCAGCATCTCTCTCTGCTTTCTAAACACTTGATGAAGAGATGATCTGTGTACTGCTCCCTTTGATCTTTGCCTTGACAGATTCTTGCGGTAAGACTGAAAACCTTTGCGATTCACTTTGTTGATCAGCCTGTCAATAAGACAAACAGTACCGACCCTAAATGCCCGGGGAAAACCAAGGTCTAATTGTCGGTCTTGCTTCTCCTAGTCATATTCCCCAAAGGCACTAAACTATGAGGAGGCATGGAAGTTCTTGTCCTCTGCTTTCCTTCCGAATTTCTCTGTCATGCTTAGCATCCGTGCAATGCTCACATTTTTTCTATGACCTTTCTTAGCTGTACTTTTATGCATTCCTTGCAGGAATCTTAACAGTTGGATAAGACCAGTTCTAGTACCTAAACAAGAAAACTAACAAAAATCACCCCTTCCCCAATTTTAGATGTCCTCAAGTAGTGATTTTTGATTAATACATAGGGTGTTAGTATTTTGTGAATCGGTTCATATTTCCCTTTCCATGATTTTATTCTTGTACAGAGTTTAAGCTTTTAGCGTTTTCTAAAAAAAGCCTCAGTAATGTCAGAAATGCTTATTAAGAGGCAAAAACAACCCCCCAAAATACAGAAACATTTCAATAGTCTATTATTCTTATTTCTAAATAATGTTGATTTTGATTATTTTCAAATTCTTTGCCCATGGTTACAATTTTTTGCTTTTTTTGTTGGTAAGATTATTTTTAGTTTTGCAGGGGATTAAAAAGCTAGTTTTTAGGAATCTGTGTTTTCTTAAATCTGTACTTAGGGATAATAATCTAAATCCCACCTACTTAATCCCACAAATGTCCATGTGGCATTTCCTGTCCAGGTTATAAATTCCTTTGTGATCCCATCAATCTGGCATCTGTGGTCTCCGAGTGGCACAGAATACTTGCTTCTCTTGCTCTGACCTTCAAATCTGATGCAAGCTGTCTGGGAAGACACATAAGTGTGTTTAATGCTGCCTTTGCTACTGGTGCCAACTCTCAAAATATCAACATCTTTATTCTGGTATTGCACATATCACTAAAGCTCATGTTTGTTTCCTACCTCTCTCTTTTTCGGTCTCTTCAAACATAATTTGTCCCCAAAGTCGCAGTGAATCTCTTGGAAAATATCCCTACAATGTTTGCTGTAGGGTCAGATGTGGGTCTGAAACTTTGGATCCAGAAAAATTTACTTCACTTTTCCCTTTTACCAACTTAGCTATATCTCTTCTGCCTACATTCTTCCTCTCTTAAAAGTCCTTTCTCCTAGATAGAACAGGTATTCTTGCAAGTGATTAAGGCTTTAGACGGTGCTGCTACACCTTTCGTGTTCAAATTTCTGCTCTATTAATCACTACCTTTGTGACTTTGTGACTTTACCTCTTTATACTTTGTTTTCCTCTCCAACATGAGAATGAAACTACCTAGCTTTGTAGGGAGGAAAACTTCATTCATACACACCCAGGGCTTTGAATTACATTTGGTATTGTAAAGTCCTTAATAAATATTAACAGCTATTGCATGCCTAGAACTGTCTGATCTTTCTGATGGATAAGATCAATCCACATCTCTGGATTTATGACTCATCCTATACCCTCTTCATATGTTTGTTTTCAGATTAAATATTTAATGGAACAAAAGGAAATAATTTTGACTCATTAGAAACAGTGAGCAAAGAAGCAAAATGCAAGTGGAACCTGTATTTTGATGCTGTTGACGCATAACTTTTATTTTTTTGTTTCCAGGCCAAACTCTCTGATTTTAGAATTTGTTTCAGACAACTCAGAGAAGTGGCTACTTTGTGCTGTCACGCTGACCTGTGCTGAAAAGGACACCAAGAAAGAAAGGGGACTTAAAACTTAAAGGGCAGAACATAAAACACATCTCACTGATAAGAACAGAAACAAAAAGATGTTTAAACTACAGATAAAACGAAATGTTAAAAGACTTCTGGGTTTCAGCCACATGAAGTCATGGAGCTTTAATTCTTGATGGGCAATCTGACAAGAGAGTCAATGAAGTTCCAGAAATCTGGGCTTTCTTCCAAAAAGAGAGAGCTCTGAAGGAGAACTGTCTTCTAGGGCAAAAAGAACACTGAAGTCCATGTGTTTATTTCAAAGGGCCACGCAGGGCCTTTTGCCCCACTTTGAGCTGAGAAAAACGGGTACTCTGGAGGTCACGTGACACAGATGAAACATTTCTGATTTTAGCCACCACTCACTGAAATGCTTTTCCTGTATGAAACCGCTGAAGATTTCTGACCTGCCTACTTCTGTTTCCCCATAAATAGAAAAGAAAATTTAACTTTGCTGACAAAGACACGATGTGTAAAGGCAGATGAATTATACATTATATTCCACAGGCCGAGTGTCTGTGAGATTTTCAAGAACTTTTTAAACTGCTTAAGATACAAATTACTTTTTTTCTGTTCAAGTTTTAAAGTAGGAAGTTGAAACTAAAAATGATTTTAAGAACCTAATTACAAAAGTCCTTTCAATCTTTTAAATATAAAAAATTATGTCATGTGCAATGTGGGAACATTTTAATAATTATGAAGTATCATGTGGAGCATCGAAATTAACAGATTTAGGAGGAGACGGTACAATAGCCAAGCATTTAGAATGTATTCAGTCTTGGATTAGTGTTAATTCATTTTCACCCTGATTTCTCCTCCTGGAAGTCATGGAACCTGGCAAGAAGTACAGGATCAAATAGTTTAAATCAGATTTTACCCAGGTAGTCAACATAATGTTGAACAGGAAGTGATTATTTAAAGGAGCAAATTTCCAGTGATGAATGTCATTATATTGTATACCTTAAATGTAACAATAAAAGTAATGAAAATTATTTTTATCTTTATTACTTTTTTTGTTTTGTTTTACTATGTGCAGACCATGTGCAGGACACTCTGCCAAATTATGTATAGTAACATTGAGTTGTCATGATAATCTAGTGAAATGTTTATGGCTATTGTCCTAATGTTATAGAAGAAGAGATGAAAACCTGAAAATGCCCAGCAATTTACTAAAGCCACCCATTGTTGAAGCCAGGATTTGAACACAAGGATTTTGACTTTGGGGCCCAGTCTTATCAAGTGGTGTTGCTTTTGAGATACAGTATATCAAGATAGATTATAGAATCATAGATATACACTAGTTCAACCCAGTAGGATATGCCTTTTCTCATTACTGAATAAAAGAAGAAAACAAATACACTGATCAAATAATTTTTTAATTGTTTGCTTTCCATTGCCACAACATGTAGGATGCTGGGCACAGGTAGAATTTAATATCTTGCATGGACAGAACACAGCGGTCAAATCAGAACAATCGTGTCTAAGTTGTCAATTATGGAATGCTCATCTAACTCCTCAAACTGCATAGTGATACTTTTAGTAACACTCATATGAGAAAATATGTAGTATAATGGAACAAAATCGCACATGTATCGTATTTATTCAGTCTGTCAGAGGCAGCATGAGGAGTATATGCCAGTTATTAGACCCCATGTAATCAGCCTGTGCCCTCGCAGAATGGCGTTATGGAGAAGTAGTGAACTGCGATAGCACCTAGATAGTTCCATTAGCAATTTAGAGGAGGCTGTAGGCTTTAGCTGAGCACCAGAAAAAAGAAAAACCTCTTTGATGTTTCAGTTTCTCGAAAGACTTCCAACAGGAGTCAGTGGTATTAATTAAAACGGTGTATAAGTGAGAACTTGAAGTGAAACAAAACATCCCTTAAAGCTGAAGAGAGTATTCCTGAACACATGGGATAATGTGTTCTCTGTAAAATGAAGGAAGCGCTGAACATATTGGAGACACCTCGAGACATTAAACCTTGTTACTTGTTTAATGAGGATCTAGAGACCAGATTACATTTCCTGCATTGTTTCTAAAGTTTACTAGAATAAACTACAAAGGATTCCCTTTTCAGAGTGTAATAACTTTTGCTGATTCTTTAAGGATGGAGTTAAAGAATTTCAAGGTGATGATTTTACTCTTAAAATGTTTATCACAATGTACAGTAATTCTAAATTTGCAAGCTTATCCTAAGAATAAAATTGGAGAAATGTGTAAGAATATTTATGCTGGAACTGCTTGTAATCAGCAAAATCTGGAAACATCTGAAAGCTTATCCGTGGCAGATTTATTACTGAGTTATAATATCCTGTGATACAATGCCATGCAGGTGCTTTTCCTGGGTCCCATACAAAAAGAGATCCGGAAACGAGACTTAAGGGCCAGTTTTCCTTGGAACCTGCAATTCCAGGATAGCAAGTACGAAGCTGGTAAGGAGTGAGGCAAAGAAGGATGAGTGGAAAATGCAATAATACGTTATTCACAAGCTACTGTTTGCCTCTAGGCATGTTGGAGGAGATCATCCGAGGAAATACTTGAGGAAGAATGCATCTTATTTCTCCCATGTGTCTTCCCTTACCCCGAGTCAAAGTTCATCCGTCAGAGAGTTAATTCCCCAGTTCCACCTTATACTGTTTCTTTAGTTCATAAGGAAGTCGTTGTATTTAGTTGGCTTCAACCAAGTAGTTTGTACTGAGCGGAGCCAGAGACTCTGGATTTGGGGCAGGGTGGTTCCGAAAGAGAGTCATGTACCAAAGCAGTGGCTGAGAATGAGCGGGACACTGTGTCAGGAGACACAGAGGCCGAGAGGATTTAGAGAACACTTCAGACTTGTCCATTGAGACACATATAAAAACTAAATAGGGAAAACATCGGCACACTCACAATATCATGGGAAAGCAAAACAGAGTACAATGTGTATGCAATTTGATGCTGCTTTTTTATACTATACATACAGACAGAAAGAGAAAGACGAAAATATGAAAAGACATGCGATAAGCCTCATCAGGCAATTATCTTTCGATAATGGGGTTACAACTAAGACTTTTTTGTTCTTTTCAATGCTGCATTGTGGAGTATGAATAGCCCTCTGCTTTAAAGTAAAACATAGATGTGAGAAGGGATGTTTGTAGAATAGTTCAATATACATTGCTAGTTATAACAATAAGAAAACATAATACCGGTTGTAACAACAAAGATGGGAACTTAGTGATTCAACTGAATCTTTCACAGTGAAGGGGAGCAAGATGGCAAAAGAGTACTCTAGCATGGCACTTGTACCCCACAGAAACACCAGTTCAAACACCTATTCACACTTGGAAATACCTTCACAAGAACTAAAGAGACCAAACGAGAGATGGCATCACCCAGGAGCAGCATAGAAATAAGGGAAAAAAAGCACTGGAGGTAAGTAGGTCAGTTTTATGGGTCCCTGTCACACCTTGCCCCACGCTATGCAGAGCAGTATTGAGAGAGATAACTGCTTTGGGAAAGGAGAGGGAAGTGAGTCGGCCTTGAACCTTATAAGATGTTTGTCCCAGTGAAATTCATTGCCAGGAAGGCCCCCATGGCCCCAGTCTCTAAGCTGGCACCTGTGGACTGAGCCTATTGATTCTTCTCCACAACAGGTTATATCTATAGCCTGACGCCATGTCTTTGCAATGGACTCAGCCTCTAGCTTGTCCCACTGCTAAGCTAACCTTAGTAGCCCAGGCTCAGGACTTCCCTGTGAGAGGCCAGCTCCAGTGGCCTCAAACTCTGGGATTATTAGGCTGTCTCCTACAGCCCCATGGTCCAGGCTCTTGCACCAGGCCAACTCCTAATTATGACTCTGACACTTGGGGATACAGTTTCTAGTCCGGCCGCCGTGGATGCAGTCTCCAGGCTCAGTACCAGGCCAGCCCCTCCACATACAGGCATCAGGCTTACTTAGCACCAAGTCTGTATTGTTGACTTCAAGCACTAGACGGTAATCTGCAGACACAAGGTCCAGGTCTGCCTAGTGCCAGGATAGTCCCTGTGGTTCCATATACCATTGAGCTCATGGATCAGTTTTCTTCTAGTAGACTTCAGGGTTTGACTGGTCCTCATCAATTTAGGCTCCAGCACCGTTCCCATGTCCGTAGACCCAGCTGAGCCCTTGTATATATTATTTCTAGGGCATTACCTTCTCACTAGCCTCTGGGCTGAAATCAGCAGATCAAGGCTGCAAGCCCAGACCCCCAGTGGCTCTGGGACCAGGGAGGAATCCAGGATCCTAGGCTCTGGACCAGTCCCTGACTCCCACCCAGGAACTATTACTAGCCTCAGGGCAGCCCCAGGCTGTAGCAATGGCCTTGCATCTTAGAGTCCAGAAGACCGAAGCTTCCTCCAGCTTGCATCCAGGATTCCACTCAACTTTATCTAGATTTAGTGCCGGGCCAGACTATGGAAGGAGAATTCAAAGCTACACCTGGAGATCCAAGCTCCAGCCAGCCCCCAAGGACACGGATGCAGAATTGTCACTGTAGATTTAGGCCCCAGACTTAGACTCCAGGCCCACCCCTTGGATCCAGTTTTTGGGCACATCTACTAGATAAGTGCCAGGCTCACCTACCTGTTGACTGGTACCAGGCCAGCCTTCCAAAGCACATTTACCTTCAGATCATACCTAGTAGTCTGCCCGGAATCTCTGGACAAGGAGACGTGGAAAGGACTTTTCAAGAAAAAGCTGGTTTGGAAAAGAAAAATGGCAAAGTACACCCGAACATAGCAGAAGAAGGAAATATCAAAGATCAAAGCAGCAGTTAAGGAAATAGAGACTAGAAAAACAAATGAAAAGACCCACAAAATTCAGAGTTGGCTTTTAAAAAATATGAACAAAATTAAGAAACTTCACCTAGACCATGAAAAAAGAGAGAAGACTCAAATCAACAAAATCAGATATGAACGGAAAGATGTTGCAACAAAATACCTGGGAGATGATAGCTAGTAGATAGACTGTTTTGGGATAAGAAAAACGAGTGAATTTTGATAGTGGTTATAGTTGTATAGCTCTGTGTGCTAAAAATCTATTAAGTCCTGCATTTTAAGTTTTTAAATTATGTAGTAAATAAATTTTGGTTCAAGAAAGTTTTTTTTTTTTTAAAAAAAACAAAGGATCATAAGAGACTATTCTGAAAAATAATATGCCCACAGATTGCATAACCTAGAGGAGACGACTACATTCCTAGACACATAAAACTTACCAGGGTTGAATTATAAGAATATTGGAAATATGAGAGATAAATAATGAGTAAAGAGATTGAATTAATAATGAAAATTTCTCCTTAAAGAAAACCTCAGGACCTAGTGACTTCACTATTAAATTTTACCAAACATTTCAAGTACTAATATTAATCTTCAAACTCTTCCAAAAATTAGCAGATGGTATACATTACTTCTAGGCTCATTTAAGATACTAATATTACTGTAATACCAAACCAGAGAAAGGCACTACAGGAAAAGAATTTATAGTCTAAATTCCCTCCCTGATAAAACACAGATGCAAAAATTCTCAGCAGAGAAGTTGTAAATTGGATTCAACAGCACACCAAAAGGATCATTCATAATAATCAATAAAATATAGATGGAAGTCCCTAAGACCTTTATCCAGGCAATGATATTTTGAATACACAGGCAAAAAACACAGGTAGCAAAAGAAAAAATAAACAAATGGGGATAAGTTACAAAACTGTGCATAGCCAAAGAAATAATGGAAAAGAGTGATGAATTGACATTGTGAAATGGGAAGAAAAGGGCTAAAGGGAAAGTGGGAAGGGTAGGGGAAAGGTAATAAGGGAAAAATATGAGAAAATGAAAAATATGAGAAAATGTAAATGGGGAGGGGAGGAGGAGGTGAAGGGAGGGCAGGGACAAGGGGAAATAATGAGAACCAAGACCTATCATGTAAAGGTACAAGATCCCAATCAATGAATGTAACTGTACTGTATACCTAAAATGTACCAACAAACTCAATAAAAGAAAAAAAAATGGAAAGAGTGATGATAAAACCTACATAAGGAAAGAAAATATTTGTAAACCATACACTTAATAAGAGGTTAAAATTGAAAATATCTAAAGTTCTTAACTTGATTTTAAGAAAACCAATGGCCTGTTTAAAAATCAGCTAAAGATCTGAAGAAAGTCTCAAAGAAAAAAACCCACATAAACTGAAAAAAATTGCATGAAAAATGTTCAACACGACCAATCACCAGAGAAATGAAGATTAATCCATAGTAAGATAACACCTCAAATCTGTTGGTGTGACTGTTATCAGTAATTGGTCAGGAGTGGAGAAAGCACAGTCTTTGTATACCCTTGTTAGGAATCTGAATTATCACTTCTATAATTCTAAATATTGCATGAAGATTCTTCAAAGAAATTAAAAATAGTACTACTGTTTGATTCAGCAATCCTGCTCCTGGGTATAGTGACAGACCTGTATTTATGATGGCTTGATTTGAAAGTTTTTTTGACTTCACAATAGCTCAAAAGTGATACACATTCAGAAGAAATCATACTTCAAAGTTTAAAGTTTAACCCTTCCTCATGCTAACAATATGTCACAAGATACACTTCCTCAGTGGTGAAACTTCTACTCATCCACCTTATTGGGATGGTAAACAAACAAAATGTATTGTGTTGTTAATCTGTGATGTCAGATAGATGAAATATTTTAAATGTATTTGTAACTTACAGTATTTTCAACATGTGGTGGATTCATTGGGACACACCCTCATCAGGAAATGAATTTATCCAAGAAGTATCCACTCTCTCATCATCGCAGCACGATTGACATTAGCCACAATACAGAATCCACTTAAGTGTTTACCATAGCTGAATGGGTAAGTAAAATGTGGCATCTGTCCAAATGAAACATTATTCAACTTTTAAAAGAGAGAAGGCTTGTCCCTTGTGACAACAGGAATGAAGCTGGAGGGCAATATTTTAAATAAAATAAGCCAGGCAGAGAAAGGAAAATGGAGCATGGTTTCACTTATAGTGTAAATCTAAAAAAGTTGATTTCAAAGGGGTAGCGAATAAAATGTTGATTACCGAATGCTAGGTAATATCCGTGGGTGTGAATGGGGTCGATACTGGCCAAAGGATTTAAAACTGAGGAATATGCTCCAGAGATAATGCTGCAA
This sequence comes from Fukomys damarensis, assembly GCF_012274545.1. Taxonomy (NCBI): domain Eukaryota; kingdom Metazoa; phylum Chordata; class Mammalia; order Rodentia; family Bathyergidae; genus Fukomys; species Fukomys damarensis. The sequence continues at coordinate 13,400,044 of NW_022900939.1, read as the reverse complement.
ACTCTGACCATGGTAAAAACACGTGTCCTTGAAAAAGGGCAAGAGATAAGTTTTAAGTGTTCTCACAGCAAAAATTGTTTGTGTGAGGCAGTGCATATTCTAGTCATCTTATTTTAGTCCTTCTACATCATATACATATTTTAAAACAACTTGTACATGATAAGTGCATATGATTTGTCAATCGAAAAAATAACAATTATTTTAGTGTCAACATATCATGATATTTAATACAAAAAGCTGGCACAAATGGTTAATAGTATTCAGTGAAATGAAAGAGCTCAAAATATATTAGTTAATAAAAAAAAATACAGGGCCTGAGATATAGCTGAGTTGTAAAGCCCTTGCCTCTATTATGCATGAGATCTTGGATTTGAAACTGTTACTGAAAAAGTTCGAAATTAAATGTGCTTTGTATATTTGAAAAACATATCTGTTTATTAAAAAAGAAATTGTGAAGTGAAATTTCTAGATAGGAATGTAGATATTCAAATTTGTAGTCTCAAATTTGAATACCATAGTGTTTTAGATTATTCTCAAATTGCACACAGTTAATGCAATTTAAATCAGAATATCCTTTTTTCAAACTGGAAAATATCTCATCAAAGTTCATATGAAAGAGTAAATGTGGAAAGTATGATGACAATTATGTGTATAATTTCCTAGAGTCAAAATGATATGGTAATGGGATAAGAGCAGAAGAATAAATTGTTTTCATAGGACGGAAGATCTGGAAATAGATCTAAACATGCTAAGGCCTTCCTACATGATAAGGATGTCCTTTAGATCAGTGATAAAGTGATGCTCACACCCTAGGGGCACAACTGTTTATCTGTACGGAAGTGTATTTCATAGTTTATTGAAAATAAATCGAGATAATTAAATAGCCAAGTGTAAAAAGTAAAACAATGAAGACATTCACATGGTGTAGGGAAATGTTAATATAACTGAAATGGTTTTGATAAGTGTTCTGCAAAAGGCTCATGTAAATGTTTGGTCCCCAGCTCATGGTGCTGTTGGGGGTGCAGCAGAAACTTTAAGGACCCTGTTCAAGGATGTGGGTCATTCGGAGTGTGTGCCCTTGAAGGAAATATTTGGACTTGGGACTCCTTCTGAGTTCTCTCTCTCTCTCTCTCTCTCTCTCTCTCTCTCTCTCTCCCTCGCTACTGTGGGGCGACAAGCTTGCTCTATCATGTTTACTCTGTCATTGTCTCCTGCCAAAAATTCCTGCCTCACCACCAATCCAAAGGCAGTGTTGCCAAGTGATGATGAATGAAAGCAACTAAAACTGTGGGCTGAAGCAAGCTTCCCTTTTGTAAGTTGATTACCTCAGATTTATGTTACAGTAACACAAAGCTGATTAACACAGGAATCTTAAAGCACATCTTTCCAAATGATATTTCAAGTGAGATGGGAACTCAGAACTACAGGGAAAAAATGAGATAGATTTGATTAATACTATAAAAATTCTTCTTCATGGGGAATAATGTGATAAATAGAAAACAGAGACAACTTTCTGTAAAGTATTTACAGTATGTGTAATAGGCAAGGGGTAAATATTTACAATGTATACATAATTTCTATGAACAGGGAAAATTAGAAAAAGCAATTAATATAAAAGAAAATGAAAAATGTGAAACAGGCATTTGAAAAGATGTTTAGATCATTAGAGTAAGAACTAAACAATGAGAAGCTACTTTTAAAATATCAAAGTAGCCAAAGTACAAAGCATAGCTAAGACTGAGTACAGGAAATAGTGTAGGAAAACAAGTGGCATTATACATTACTAGTAGTATTTCCCACTTTTGTGAAAGTGTCTTCAAGAGAAATATAGTACTGAAAAGAAAAAGTCTGTAAGGATTTTAATTGTAGCATTATTTGAAGGGAGAGCTATAAATAATCTGAAATACATTGATAGGGAATTTTAAAGAGGTTAAAGTATAGTACATCCATGCAATGGAATAATAAGAGGCTATTACAAAGAATGAACTAGGTTTTGATGCATAATCCTTGAAGAACAAGGAGTAGTATGTGCATTTTTAAAAACTTTGTAGAAAATAATACTTTTATGTACTATCTGAGACCCAGAAGCACATTTGAGGAAACTGACAGCCTTAATAGAAGGTAAGATGAAATGGCCACCTAGATAAAGGAGAAAAAAAACTATAAAAAATAGAGCAATAACATAAAATGATTGAGGACATGCTAAATATGGATCTAAGAGAGGAATAACAAAATGGCAAAAATGAAATCCACCACCAGGAAGCCAAAAGCAGAAATAATGCTATAGAATACAAGTTTATTGGATTATATGATAAAATTGAGACGTACTTTCACAATGTCAAAATCAGTGAAGGAGAAGTAATAACCACAATGGGTAGGAAATAGAAATACTATGAATAGTGAAATAGTGTTCCGTATATAAAGGGCAGAAAAAATGGATAGAAATATATGTAAAGATAAAATAAAAGGAAAAAAATTAACTTGAAGAAAACTACAACTCTGTAGGCGGGTGTGAAAAGTCTTATCATCTTCCAGTCAAAAGCACAAAAAAGAAATTTATCTTTAACACATATTAATAAAATTATGAATCCATAACAATGAAATATTTCTAAAATTAGTCACTAAGAAAGAACTTACTTAGAAATAAACAAAAATTATCGTAGGCATTTGGGATACAAAATTTAGAAACCAGGTATGGACAGGTTCCTATGGTATCAAGGAAGATCTAATTAAGCAAATAATTGTAAATAAACATTCTAACCCAAGCAGAAAGACTGTAGGTAGTCCACGGAAATTTTGGGAAGAAGAGATTACTGAACAAAAGTCGAAGGAAGTGAAAGAGTTCATTAGGCAAAGGGGGCTGGAATAAGTAATGTACAAAGACCTTGAACTGAAGGTTACCACTGTATCCAGATGGAATAGAAGTAAAAAGAATGAGGAAGTAAAAATATTCACTATTTGGCATCATCCTAAGCTTCAAATGCAATAGTCACAGTATTAAATGTTTATGACTTTTTAGCTATAACTAGTCAATATTTTTAATAAATTTGAACATGAACTGCTCATGGATTTGTGGGCTAATAAAAGTTCTCAGACTCATTTCAAAAAATTTAAAATGTTTGACTAGATAAATAACCCTAAAGGAACAGGAAGAGATTTTAAAAGCTCCTAATTGATGACAACCCATTCTAATTTCATAAACAAATTTATTTATTTATTTATTTATTTATTTATTTTTGGTGCCAGGGGTTGAACTCGGGTCCTTGCGCTTGCAAGGCAGGCCACCGAACCGCTGAGCTAAATCTCCAGCCCAACAAATTTATTTTCATTAAAGGACAAATATTTAAATGGTGACAAATTAGCAAGATTTCAAAATGTTTTTTTATGAAAGAAGCTTCATACTTAATCTAAATCTTAACAATAGCAAAACAACAGTAGCAAAAGCAAAACAATAAACAATTTTACTCAGGATGTTTCAGAAAACGTTGTCGGTGCAGATTCAATTCAGAGGAAAACTATATTTTTCTAAATCAAATTGTAATTTAAAATATATTTATAAAATAACACTATGCTACAATGAAGTAGATCATGCTCTGGGGAGAGACAGTTAAATCTCATGGTATTTATTAATATAATTAATTGAATTACAAGAGTGAAAGATAATATTATTTACTTTGTCCTTGAGTCGTTCTCCTTTTCATCCTTTCTTCATTCTCCAAACTTTCCAGGAATATCTCTCACCTCTCTAACTGTACAACTCACTCTTTCCACTTCCAGCTGAGTAAAAGATATTCTTGGGTCTATGTCTCTTCACTTACTCACTTCATGACATCTACAAATTGTATTTTTGCAGGAAAAAAAAAATAAAGAGAAAGAGCTATCAGGAGGCAGTTTTAGTTTCTGCTGCAGTGCTTAGGATGTGCCCTGTGATGCCAAAATGACAAAGATACCACCCCAGGCATTGCGGTGACACAAAAGGAGGCTTTGCTGGGCTGAATGAGAGGACAGGGAAGGAGAGACATCATAAGGGCGAGGATCCTGCGAGTGGAGCTTTAAGAATAGGGGTGTGTTTGCTAAAACAAAGGCATTAGGAGAGCAGGAAAAGGTGCACGGACATTAAAATCAGAAAAAACTGTTTCGATTTCAAAGCCAATCACTGAAGTGTGGCAGTGACATGAATGAGGGGAAGAAGTAAAAGGATTTAGACAAGGGACATGAGAAACGTGAAATCCTTAGGTACTTGTCACTTTCTCTCGGTATGACAAAACACCCAGCACCCACAATTTAAACAGAGGGAGAGTTGCTGTGGCTCATGGTTTCTGTCTGTGGTCAACTGGTCCTAGGCAGAAGCGTCATGAAAACACCTTGGAGAGGAAAGCTACTCACCTTACAGCAGCCAGGAAGCGGGACTCAAAGGGAGGAGCTGAGGAGGGGGTGCACCAAAGGCACAGCTCCAGTGACCCTCCTCCGAGCAGACCGAAGCACGTTCAGTTATGAGCTCATCAAGAGATCCATCTGTGAATGAGCATAGCATCCCCATGATGTAATCATCTTCCAAAAGCAATTGAGATCTCAGCAATTGAGAATTTGGGGGGACTTTGTAAATGCAAACCATAACATTCTGCCCCTGGCCCTTAAAATGTTCACGTTCATCCCATTTATATTTGGTCCACCTTTAAGAGTTGCTGAAGGCTTCAACAGTGCTGAAAAGCCCAAGTCCAAAGTCTTCCTTGAAGTTCAAGGCAAACTCTTAGCTGTGATCCCCCCTTTTTTTTTTAAAAAAAAAGTTAAATACTTCAAACATGTAACGGCTTGGTATACAAGGATTAGTGTCCTTGGGGAGTCTAAGGAGTAAGGAAACTTAACGAGCTGGGAATCCCTGGAGGTTTCATTTCAAAGCAAAGTATTTCAAAGGAGTTTGTCTTTTTACACTTTGGTGCCTAATGGATGGGGTGTAGCCATTTCCTGAGATGCTCTTGAGGCATCATTCTGATTTTCCTGATGCAAAATACTTGCCTTCTTTTTAAGGCTAATCTTTCCAGAAACCATGCTTTCCTTGGCCCCAAATTTACATGTGGTACCTTCTGGGCCAAATTTTAAGTTTTTTTAATTGTTTCTGTTCTGTCTTTTGCCCCTGATTCTAACTTTAAATCTAGCTAAAAGCAGTCAGTGGTACCCATGCCACAGCCTGAATATGAGGCTGTTTGAAATTTCATCTGCTACTATTATTATTAGTCCACTGCTAATAATCTCAGTCTCTTGTTAAGTCTAGGTCATGGGTAAAATGAAGATAGATTTTGTACCAGAGCATAACATATATGATCTTTTAGTTCAACTACCAATGAACTCTCATTCACAAGAGAAACATTTTCATCCTGTCCTTTACTACTTGCATTCCTATCAATATTCTGTTCTTCTGAGCCTCATCTAAAACCATCCATCAAACTCTCTTTACAGAGTTGTTGGGCTTCTCTAGCGTACATCTCCAAAGTTTTCCAAATTTCTCCTCCAAATCAATCCTAGTCTTCTAAACTGTCTGATAGGTACAGTTGCAGCAAAAACCACGTGTTTCTGGTACACATTTGCACTTAAGATGTTTTTGCCATCTCTGGGACAAAATGCTCGGCATCTGCAACTTAAAGGAGTTTATTGACTCCCAGTTTCAGACCATAGTCAGCGGGTTCCAAGGCAGAAACATCACGGCAGAGGGGCCTTGTGGAGGAAAGCAGCTCATCTCATAGCAGGTAGGAAGTAGAGGGAAGGAAGGTGCCAAGAAGGGAGATATGCTCTCCAAAGAGATGCCCCAGGTTGATACACTTCTTCCAACTGGACCCTACCTTCTAGCAGAACCTTTATCTGTGAACTCATCCATGAACCATCCATTGATGGTCCATTGAGTATGAGCTCTTGATGCCAGAGAATGGTGACCCAGGCTTCAGAAGCATTAGCGGAATGTGATGTGAGAAATCTTTAAGAGATTGGTAACAGCTGGGGATTTAGCTCAGTGGTTTGGTGGCCTGCCTTGCAAGCGCAAGGACCTGAGTTCAATTCCCAGTACCAAAATGAGATTGGTAACAGGTTGAGTCAAGTGTAGAGAATTGAGGGAATGCCCACCGGATGTGTTTTGTTTTCTTGTTACCCGTATAAAGTACTAGTTACAGTGGAGCCTCGAGTTATGACCAGCCTGACATATGAACAACTTGGGGTACAACTGGAATTTTAGTTTTAACTCATGACCAAAGTCTTGAGTTACAACCCAAATGCCAGCTGCTTGTCCTTCCAGATGGTCTCAGATACAGATTTAACCCTTAAAGAGTTCTGGAAGGAACATGTCAACATCCTTTCCTGTGTGGGGTTGAGAAATCCTGGGCTGCAGTGGACTTTAATTTTTTATTACACCAAAAACAGGCTGTGAGGAGTTGACCCCACAGTTGTCTTGTTTGTAGAAGTGAGTCTGGCTGAAGCCTACGTGCCAAGGTCAGAGTAACTTACACCCAAATTCCATTCCCACAACTAAAACCTCTGACTGGAAGGATAATGTTCTAATTACAGCCATATATTTTGACTCTTTTGTTCCTAATTTGAGACTGCTTTGTCTTGTCCTTTATGAGCCTTGTTTACATTAATTTCCATAGAAACTGCACATAGCTTGTCTTTACCCCAATTGATAAAAGTCAGTGCCAGTGCCTTTGTCAGTTGCACCAGCTTTGGTCATCCTGGCACCCCACTTTCTCTCTCTTAGTATATATCTTTTTCAAGCCTGCATCATATACCGGGCAAGTGGGTACTAGGACCTAACTTCAGGGGTCTCTGGCACTGAGCTGGTGTCTAAGGACTGTAAACTCTTCCTGTTTACAAGAGAGAGACTTCAAAGGCTATGTAGAGGAGCCTGAAATCCAACCAGCCCTCATGACCAGATTGAGTTCCTAAGTCAATGGTCCACTGGACTCCAAATGTTAAAAAAAAAAAAAAAGGCTTTATTGTCTTGCAATGACTCGGAGAGGTAGATCCCTTATCATGTGTAGTTAAGAGAGTAACAAAAATAGCACACTGTGTTCAATATATCCTTTTCTTATGAAGGTACTTTAATGAAAATGTTTAAATGTATTTTAGCAGTCTAATGGATTGCTTTGCAAATATTCTCGTTATTTAAAAACAATATATTCATTAAAAATAATAAGTAGCAGATATTTATTTTGAAGTCTTCCTTAACAGGTGACTTATTACCCCTCTGTTAAAGGTGAAAAATGCCAATTCTGTGTCTGTTTTACCCAGTATATTGCGAATATTTCTGCCCTGAGGAGGAGAATAAGTAATTTTTTTTCATGAGGGCAACAGTCTTAGCATAGATAGGGTGATCATTTGACACTGGCAATTGAATTATCCCTGAATAAGTCCTCTAATGCTAATCAATCCCGTATAGACAGGAAATCAAACAGTCCAGTGCCAGAGGGGTAAACATGAGGATTTGTATCCAACTACAGCATTTTATCTCTGTTCATACTTTATTCAGAATGAGGTCTCAGAAACTCTCATCTCCTGTTTCTTTCCTTATCTCTGGCTTTAGTTTTATTCCAAAAATATCAGCAAGAGGCAAGCTACGGAAAAAGACCTAAAACTACATGTAAAATGGCTGCATTTATGCCCCCATGAATTAAGGATTAGCCTTAGTCTGAACACATTGCAAACATGATAAGAATTTTGTACAGGGAAGTTTACAATGTGCTACTGATTTATTTTTAAGAATGGCTGTATAATTTGTGTGGCTTTTGCATATTAATTGAATTACTAGGAAGGATATCTGTACTTCAGATATGCACGGAATCCATTGGGGGGGATAAATCTTTTAAGTCTTTGCTCCAATAATAGAAATTACATTTAAATGACAAGAAGCAGATATAGTTTGTTTTTTTTAAATCAAACATATGTAGTTGGAATTATAAAATCTGCAGAAATTATGTTTTGCTGACAAACTAGACAGTGGTGGTAAGCAAATGGAAGAGGTCATCTGGTATCATTGAGGTGTCATTTTTCAATGAACAAACAATTGGAATTCATTGTGGGCTGAGGGCAAAGCTGTGTTACTGGGCTCATAAACCATGGAGGTTAAGGAGGAGCCAGGTACGTGAGTCAGCTCTCCCGCTGCACTGACTTCCATAGCCTGGTTCAGGGGCTGCCTGCTTTCCTGGGGGATTCCAGGAGAAGGCTCCTTGGCCAGAGTTATTCCTTGTTTCTTTTCACTTGTCACTGGATTCAGGGTCCCATAAAAAGTAATGGAAGGAAGAAAATATCTACAAATGCAATCACAGGAAAGTCAGCTTTTGGAGTCCCCTTTTCCATCAATGAACTTCTCTCTCATATGATAGCTAATGTTAGAGCTCCATCACACAAAGGTCCATCAGTTTTTATGCTGGGCCTTCGAGCTTTGTTTATGAGTCAAAAAGTCTTCAAGGAAAAGTCATGAGTCATCAAACATTACTATTCAAGTGTTCAATGAGTTGCATCTCAAAATTAGATATCTTTGAGTGTTTTTTGAGCCAGAGTTTTGCTGCCTTATCTCTGTGGCCCAGGCCAGCCTCAAACTGGCAACTATCCTGCCTTAGCCTTCAGAGTAGCTGAGGCTAATGGGATATACATTGGCACTTGTCTCAGAAATTAATGGAAAAGAATAGAAATAATATGGAGCAATTGAACTGGCTGAGACAAAGGGCATCTCACAGGAAAGGAAGGTAAAACAACTACAATAGTACCTTCTATTTATTATTTACTAGACAATTTCTCAAACATTCTTTCCATTTGCTTCATTTATTCCTCACCAAACCCTGACTATAAACAATTCTTGGGCCCGTAGTATTTAAGAGGCATACCCAAATTTGCTCAGTAAGTGATGGAACTGAAATGTGAGCTAGAGTTTACCACTCTAGACATGGACATGGAACACGGTGCTCTCCGGAAGTTTGGATCAGGTCTGTTTCTGTTGGCTCTGCCACACCTACCTTGAACATCATCTACTGATGTTCACCAGAAGCTTGGTCAAGGTCCTCATGGACCAGCAGCAATGACACCCATAGTTCTATTCACTGCTCTATTCCTGGCCACGTGTGTGCTCTTGAGCGTCACCTTATTTCTTTTGTACCTACTTCTTCCATTTAAAATCAAAGAGGGAACTGACAGTCGGGGATGGTGTTGCATGTGTATAATCCAAGCATTTAGGAGGCTGAGGCAGAAGGAGCACCATGAACTTTAGGCCAACTTGGGCAGCATAGTGGGTTCAAGGCCAGCCTGACCTACACAGTGAGACCATGTCTCAAAAAAAAAAGCGAAATGAATTAGTAAGTCTTAACTTTATTGAGAGTAGTGAATCTTCCAACAGTGTACCTTCTTTTTCCACCTAACTGACCCTTCACTTAAGATTTTTCCTACAGTTTGACATTAATATGGACTTTCTGAAATTTGGATCAGGCTAGTCATCTTTGTCTATTATTTTTTGAAGTGAATTGTTTTAGACTTTTCACTTTCTCTTTATTTTGGAAGGAGGATAGGCAAATAAGAAAAGGCAATGGTCATAGGTCGGGTAGAATGTCAAAAAATATGGAAAATATGAATTGAATGTGATTGAATGGATGTTAAATGTCTGCTTTTATAAGATATACTTTATGAACTGTTATTAAGTCTCCCCCATTGAGGGGACACTAGTAAATAGGTAAAATTTGTTATATGGTGGTCAATTTTCTCCAATGGCTTTCTTTTTTGTGTTTTGATTAATAATGATAATAGCAAAGATCAAAGCTCTCAAATCAGTCATTTAGGAGTAAACACTGCATTAAAAAATTTTAGGTACCATCTAACCTTTGTAAAAATCCTATGATGCTACAAGTATTATCATCACCATTTTATAGACAAGAATAGAGGCTTAGGGGCCAGGGATTTAGCTTAGTGTTTTTGCCACCCGCCTTGCAAGTGCAAGGGCCTGAGTTTGATCCTGGGTACCATAGAAAAAAAAAAGAGAGTAGAGGCTTAGAGAGGTTAAAACCATATGTACATTTTGCTTTAAAATGTCTCTTTATTATAGACAGCTGAGTTAGGTAGAAATATTATAAGCAGTCAGATTGGGCTAGGTCCTCCATAGAGTCAGGATAAAGGTAAAACACATCACAACTGCAGTGGGAGATACATCTGTTAGAGACCAAGCCTCAAGATAAAGACAAGATGACTAGATCTGTATACTTCCTCAAAGGACAAACGCTGGGCCTAATGAAGTCTAGATAGATGTCAGCCATCCCTGTGGGTGTTTAGCAATTCACCTAACTCAGAATGGGTTAACTAAACAGGTATCAGATGGGCTGAGTGCTTCCGAGTATACTAGAAAAACATTGGAACACCATATGCCATCTTTAAAGAAAAAAGTGATATGAAGACTCATATCAAGTCCAAGGGTTTACATCTAAAGGGTTTACACTGAGAAGCTTATCAGTTCTGGCTAAATTCTTCCAATTATCTTTTCACGATATAGCAATTAATCACTTTGAGATTATTCTTCCTTCTGTGTTGCTTTTAAATGGCCTTTTATAAGATGATAGTCAACTATGGTTGTAAGTTTATTTTATTTTGTCTCATGTATGTATTCCTTACTTGGCAACATGACGGTGTTTTTTGGTCTATTCTTTCTTTGTCCCATTTAAGTTTTTGAGAAATTCTATTTTAAACAACTTAAAATGTGGCACTGACTGAGTTGAAATGCTAATATGGTTACATACTTTTCTTCCAGTTCTGGTGTGGATCATCTCACATGAATGGTGCACTCCATAATAATATTAAAGGTATTAGCTTAATTACACAGAGAACTGACAATCCGTCATTATGAGGGAGTAAACAAAAAAAAAATTGCTTAATGCCCTTGCACTTTGGTGAGTTTCAAATTCAGGATCTAATTTAACTTATTGGCACAGGTTTTGGAAAGCAGCCATGTAATGGCAGGGCATCAGTTCCCCAAGTATTTTTATTGAGGACAAAATTAAATAGTTCACTTCCACCCATGATTACAGCACATAGCGTATCTATGTCTGTGCAGACTGAAAAGTGGAAGAAAGAAGCAACAATGTGGGTACTTTAGTAGCTCCTTCTGTCTCGCCTTTATTGTTGAGTTTGTCTAAAAAATGCATTGCATTTCCATAGAGAGGTGTACAATTCATGCCAGTTTCTATTAAAATCAGCCCAATATAATTACTCTCTCAAAGAAAAAGAAAATCAGATAAATGATGATTAGCCTCCAAATAGTCAACAAAATTATAAACCTAAACATTTGCCTGCATAACGTAGCAAGTACCCTAATTATAATATGGTAGAAATTAATCCCAAATGTCCAGGTGTTGATAACGCATGGATTTTAGTTACTCCTAATGGGTTGTGTCTATCAGTAAATTTAATGGAGGAGAACACTATTGAACACATGTTTCCTTTCCTTCATTCCTTTTTTCTTTACATTTTAATTCTTCAGTAAGAATTCACACACACACACACACACACACACACACACACACACACACACACACACACCCTGAAACTGTTTAACCTTTAACATCTTACAGAATGTTGTATCTTTGAGAGTACTGAGCATGTGCTTTAGATAACATCCTTCTGAAATGCATCTCTGTGGATATTCATTTGAGTTTGATAATGTAGGAAGAAGGAGAAAAGTAGAATCGTAGCCTCCGAACACTGCAAGTCAAAATTTATGAGAAATTAATGTTTCTGAGAGAATCTCTAAATCAATAATGAAAGAAAGTTGTGAAGAAATACTGTAGTATTTATTTGTCCTTGTGAAATTAATCACTGAGATATGCAGATGTGTTCTACTCTGTTTCCTGGGAGTCCCTAAATCAAATTGAGGTCCAGTTCCACCATATGTTAGTTTGTTCTCCAAATTCTGCCTTGATTTTTTTCCCTTTGCCACTCCACTGCTGTTGCATTTTAGAAATCACTTCCAGTTCAACTTTTTGGAAAACCTAGTCGAGATATTTTATGTAGTGTCTGAGTCAGGTTTTTCAAATGAAATTTTATGATTACATCAGTACTGAAAACATACAAAATTAGAACTACTCTTTGTTGATAGGGATGAATTATTAGGGCCAAGCTGGCGGGGGGACCCACTCTGGTTTCCTTTCCCTCTTTCAGATCCCCATAATCTCAATACAACATCAACAGGCCTTTTGGAAGCAGTTTGAAAACTTTTGGGCTAAAATTATTCTCTCCCTTACAAATAAAGGAAATCCTTCTTTTACTGATTTCCTCTACCAAACATGTATACTAATTTACAGATAATTTAAAATATATAATGCTGATACATTAGTTTAAATTAAAATATATAATTTAAATTAAAATATATAATGCTGATACATTAATTTACTCTATGAATATAACATTTCCAAGAATCCCCTTCTGAGGGGACAACCCAATTTTCCCATTGCTGTTATAACTTATCATAACTAGTTCAATCACACATTAAAGAGAATCAACTCAGTTAACCTTGATTTCTTGAATTAAGAGATTGAAAAAATTCTTGCTGAAGTCAGTGCTGACCAATTTTTTTCCTAGAGTGTGACTTTTCATATAATATACTTAGTTAATGGACACACATAACAGTAACTTATCCTGGAGTGTGACAGGCAAATTTTCTGGGAAAAAAATCAATTTCCCTCTTTCAATATTTCTTTTAACAAGGTTGAAAATCATATATCTTAATACAGAATGTTCCCAAGCTCTGCGATTAACATGCAAAGCTGTTTCTTAACAGTTCTCTCTCACTTTTAAAATGACATTGGGAGCATAGAGGCACTTATTCTTAATTTTTAAACCTACTGATTCCATTGTGCCTGACACAATGCAGAACATCTTTACCATAATTACTGTATAACAGTTATTTTTTGCAAAGTTGTAATTTTCCTAAAATTAGCTGGACAGCCTCAATTATGTAAATCAAATCCTGAGACTTTAATGAAAGTATTTGTAGGAGCACAATAGACTTTTATGAAGGAAATATCAGGAAAAAAAAGAAAACCCTCCAGAACCATTTTGGCCTTGCTTTTAATGAGGCCAGGAGAAAGAGAGCTTCTCTTGGTAGTCACAATCCCTTAGGCAAGTTGCTTGGACAGATCCTTTCTCTGCTTGTGCAAGAAAACAATGTTTTTCCAAAGTATCTAAGTCCACAATCTTGCAGTTGGAAGAAAATCCCAAGAGTTAAAGGCTTCAGAGGGTTTTTATATTCCCTTTTGGCAACGCTAAGCTACATCTTCTCATTTTGTTTTCTCTCAAAAGAATGTCCTCCTTCTTACCATTGACCTAGTTCTGCCTAATGAATGCTATGTAACAGACTACTCTAAAATCTAAGGGTTTGAGCAGTAATTTATCAGCACCTCTCATGGTTCTGTTGTTTGAATGGACTGAGAGAGATGTTTCTTGCTCATCCTATCTGGTGGGATTTTCATCAGAGAACAGCTGGAGCTAGAATCATCTGCAAGCTTGACCAAGACGGACCTCCAAGGTGATGCCTTCTCCCTCGGACAAGTGCCTTGCTCCTGCTTCAGGTGCCCACTTGTCTGCAGAGAAGCCCGGAAATTTTCATGGTGCAGCAGGCTGTAAGAGAGAAACTCCCATTTCATCTTAAAAACAAGCACAGAACTGGCAGAACCCTTCTCTCATGCTTGGGTGTTCAAAGCTCTGGAGTTCCAGGCTAGATTCAGGGAAATAGACCAACATTCTACCTGGTGGTCCAGGAGGGAGTGCAAAGGCATTGAAGCTGTCTTTAATCTGTCTTGCTCCTCACTCGGACTCTTTGGCCTTTATGGTTCCGTTGATTTCTTCTTTCCTCTCCTTGCCCATGGTGTCTACTTTCTGCTGGAGGACAACACATTAAATTGACTGGCTTTATTGTTTATCATTTTATATATTCCCAAATCTCAGAGGAATTTTTTGACTGATCACTTCCCACTGGGTGGCTCACACGTGTGCTCTGACTGTATTCACTATTCGCATCTTTGATACTTTATGTTATAAGCTACAATAGCATCTTCCTGCCTTCCTATCTCCCTGTGTGCTACTTCTCTGTTCTCCAAAATGGTGACTTTCCTTTTTTTTTTCTAGGTCTGGATATGTGTTTCCAGAATGTCACATGTTTTATCTAACAAGTATGATATCTGGATTATCCTACATCTAGAAAAAGATGCATGTATATCTAATATTAATACCAGCACTGCCATCTAACTTTTCAGGAGAGCTTATAGCAATTTATTTGTATTATCTCTCTTAAATCTTTAAAACTACTTGTGAGATAAATATTATTAATTATATTTTACAGATTAGGAAAGTGAGGCATGGAGAAGTCAACGATAAACATCTATAAGTGCATTAGATAATGACAGATTACTTTTGTAGTAGTTATACCTGTTTGTGTTCTCAGAAGGATTCACGGAAGTCCTCGCTGCCCCATTCTTTACAGCATTGGTAGTTGTTATGGTTTGGGTCTAGATGTCTCTAAGAGTGGCTTTTGCAGAGGTGGCTGAATGTAGAGTATGTGATGCTGGGATTAAGGGTATGTGTTTACTAAATCAGTCCCCTGTTGGTTTGGCGCAGCCCTAGTCCCAGTAGTCTGGATAAGATAAAAGGGGCAGAAGGATGTTGCCAAGATTCTTTTGTCACTTTTGTTCATGTGTGGGCCCATGACCTGTTTCTCCTCTGTGGTGTTCCTGTGCCATGTGAAACTGTGCCTTGGAGCCAGCTGATTATGAACTGAAACCTCTACAAACTGTGAACTAAATAAACCCTTACCCCTTTAACTTTGAGTGTCAAGTGTTACATGTCAGCAACAAGAAAAAGTAACTAACACAGTAATATTGGATTCTTCCACTTTTGCCAGTCTTAAAAGTGTGACATTGTATTATTTAGTGGTTTTAGTTTCTCTTTTGCCAGTTGCTGATTATATTATGTGTCATTTCATACATCTCAGTGGCTATATATGTTTTTTCATCTACAAAGTGCCTATGTGTGCCCTTTTTCCTATTGATTTTATCTTATTGATTTATTGGAATTCTTTAAATAGTCTTAAAATTAATCCTTTAACAATGTAATTATTTTGCTGCAAATAATTTCCTTCAGAGTGTAGCTTGTCTCTTCATTTTCTTTTGGATGTTTACTGGTAAACAATTTTGGATGTTTCCTGGTAAATAATACTTTTGGATGTTTCCTGAATGATTCACAGGCATTTGTAGGAATTTTTGTTTTTGAATTTGGTGACTATTGCTAGATTGTTTTATTTTGTTTGTAGATATGTGAAAACATAATCGACTTTTAGATATTAATGCTAGGTCATGATATCTTGCTACTCTCTTTATATGCATACAAAAATGGAGAGTTCTTGGTAAGTCCATATATTCATTTAATCTGAAATACCTCTATTACAAGGGTACATAAAAAAGGTAATAATGGATATTCTTCTTCTTAATATGATGTGGAATGCTTTGTTACATTTTATTTAGATTGTTTTGCTTTGTAGAATTATTTCTAGTTCCTTCAGAATTTTTCCCATCATGGAAAATATTAAATCCCCCATGGGATAATGCACTACAAGGTGTGAACTCCAGAAAGTTTGGGTGGCTCTGTTCCTGTGGACTGAAGCTGATCCTAGCTCGCATTGCTTCTCTCTTGGCTGGCTTTGCTTGCTCCTGTGGCTTCTCTCAGACAATACACTTTCCTGGCTTCTCCAGACTTCTGGAGTCTCCAGGCACTTCCAGCTTTATGCTTACAGCTTTACACACTGCCCTTTCAGGGGTGCACTGCTTGGCCTCCTGGGCCTTCTGGGAGGGAGCCTTTCTGACCCCACAACTCTTGTATTCTACATGCATCTAAAACCAGCATCATGTAGGTGGTGCCAAGTTCTGCCACCAGCTAGGGCAGTAGCCAGGCCTTCTTCTCTCTTGAGTTCCTGGATTTCTGACCACTATTATCCCAGTCAGGGGAAGCAATTTTCCTAGGCTGATGCCATTGTGGAAACTGGTACTCTGTAGCTCTCTTCTCAAAGCAAAGTCTTTCACCTTTGCAATCTTGAGGTGGCAAAGGGTGGAGTTCTGTTGGTTCTTGTCATGTCCTCAGGCTGTCTTTTCAATTGTCTTGTTCCTTTTTAGCAACCAAGTTCGCTTCTGTTCTTTTGTAGGCCATAATTTTATTAGAGCTTCCTTTCTGTCCTAACTAAAGCATGTTTAAATCATTCTGCTCGGCTATTTGCTCCTGATTCTCAACAAAAAAAATCTAGTTAAAGCTCCCGGTGGTAGCCACGCCACTACGTCAACATTAGACTGCCTTGAAATTTCTCTTTCTTTCTTTCTTTCTTTCTTTCTTTCTTTCTTTCTTTCTTTCTTTCTTTCTTTCTTTCTTTCTTTCTTTCTTTCTTTCTTTCTTTCTTTTTTTTTCTTTCTTTCTTTCTTTTGTTCATTCATTCATTCATTCATTCATTCTTTCTTTCTTTCTTTTTTGTACCAGGGATTGAACTTGGGTCCTTGCCCTTGCAAGGCAGGTGATGGCACCATTAAGCTAAATCCCCAGACTTGCCTTGAAATATTTTTCTCAAGATTTATTAGTCTGTTGTGCTTAATCTTGGTCTTTCACAATGCCACTGGTCACAGAAAAACGTAGACATATGGTACTGGGATTTAGCTCAGTGGTTCTGTCACCTGCCTTGCAAGATCAATGTCCCAAGCTCAATACTCGGTACCAAAATGAATAAATAAATAAAAATAGAAAGAAAGAAAAAGAAAGAAAGAAAGGTAGATAGATAGATACATTTTCCACCAGAACATAACACACATGGTCTGGAGTCCAACTTTCAATGTTGTCTTTCCCAAAAGAAACCTCCCATGCCTGGCCTCTACTGGCAGCATTTCTATCAGGATTCTGGTCTTCAGAGGTCTGGCCAGAATCTCCCATCAATGCTTATAGCATTCCAGAGCTGCTTCTCCAGCCAGCAACTACAAACCTTTCCAAACTCTTACCATAAACCAGTTCCAAAAGCTCGTGAACCACATAGCCAGATAACACAAAGGAATGACCCTACTCTGGTACCAAAATCTGACTTAGTTACTTTTCTTGTTGCTGAGAGAAAAATACTCAACGCCCACAAGTAAAAGGAGGAAAGATTTATTTTGGTTCAAAGTTTGTAGAGGTTTCAATTCATAAGTGGTCTGCTCCAAGGCACAGTGGTATGGCAAAGGGGCATCACACAAGACCAACAATCCATTGCAGGGCAGGCAGGCAGCAACTTGCCTTCTTTGCTGCCCTTTATGTTCCATCTAAGCTATGCTCTTATATTGACTGGTGCCATTCAAACCCAGGATGGACCTTCCTATTATCCATACCATAACTATGCTAATCTCCATCTATGGACTAACTGAATACTATACCCCTTAATCCCAGTATCCCATGCCATAAATCCAGCCAGCACCCAAAATCCACGTCTATGTTCATATGAGATTTTGGGGAGGACATCTATGTACAAGGTGTAGTAGTCAAGATATTTCATCATTTTCTTACATTGCTTCATTTAGCTTGCTGATACTTTAAAGGAAAATTCTTTTTGCAACTACATTTCTGAGTGAACTTGGCAAAAGTTTTCACTTCTTCCAATATATTACTGGTTCTTGTTTTTCAAATTATATGCAGTTTATAAAGTGACCGAGATATTGTTATTTCTATCCTTTTCTGAAACTATTTTTGTACAACTAGAATCATCTCTGAATGTTTGGTAAAACTACTGCATAAAAATCTTGGACTTAGTGCTTCCTTTATGGAAAGATTATTTTTATTACCACTAACTGATTTATTTTATCTTTCTAAGAGAATTCAGATATTTAATTTATTATCTACTCAATTTTTGAATAACTTTCCAGGAAATTGCCATTTTGTATATATCCACTTTTATACCATAGTATTTCATTATCTACTGATAGTCGCTACATCTGTAATTAGGTTTCCTACTAATCTTCGCTGCTCCTTATTTTTCTTTTATTGTTGATTAGTCTTACCAGTTTGCCTTTTCTCTATTGATATTATTTTATTTAAATGATTTTTCATTTAATTACTTTATCTCTTTTATTCTTTGGAATTGCTTTCTGATAGTTCCTCATAAGGAGCTTTAACTCCTGAGTATTAACCCCCTCTTTCCTAGAATAACTATGTAAGGTTATACATTTTTCTTAAAGTTTCTTACATTAGTGTTGCCTTAGAATTTTTGACACAAGGCACTTTTATTATTCAACTATATTTTTCTTACTTTTTAAAAAATCTGAGTTGCTCACAAATATTTTAAAGCAGACAAATCAAAAATTAAAATTTTTCTTTTCATCCATTTCTATTGTAAAGAGACAAAGATTTAAAAAGCTACAAAAATAACTTAATAAAACATTTTCAGACACCTGAAATCATCCCAGGTTCAGAAGCAGTACTTCTCGGTCATCCTTTTACCCTGTCTCATTTATAAATCCCTTTCTCTTTCTAAAATAATTTAATTTATTCCCTTACATTTCTTTATAGTTCAACCAATGTATTTTGCATTACTATGCTCTAGTTTTGCCCATCCTATTATTTTTTATTTGATAGGTATTTTAAGTCTTTTAGACAGTAGCCTCTTCATTCTCCTTTCTCTTTTCCTTACATTTACGGTTGCAGACCACTATGCATTTACCACAGTTGGGATTTTCCTAATACATACCTCAGTGCGCTGTGCTAATTACACAGTCATATCTGCATTTTCTGTATTTCCTGTAAATAGGCAGCTGAATGAAATTGCAGCCAAGTAACTCCCGTTTTTTTCTGTATGTTACCTGCAATTAATTATGTCATATTTTCTTTTATTTTTTAAATTAATTAATTTTATCGGTGCATTTAAGGCATACAATATAATGACAATCACCATTGGAAATTTGCACCTTTACATACTCCATCTTGGTTCTTATTTTTGCCCATTCCCTTGCCTCCCTTCAACCCCTCCACCCCTCCCTATCTACAAAGACTGTTTCCATTTTTTTCTTCTTCTCATATTAATTTCATTACCCTCTTTCCTTTCCCCTTCCCCTTTGCACCTTTTCTTCCTATTTCACATGATCTATTATACCTTTTAGTACTTATTTACACTAGCAGTTTCTCACACTAGAGAAACTACTCAGTATTTGCACATATGTGTCCTAATTATTTCACTAAAGAGTATCACCTCAATGTGCATCCATTTAGCTATAAATATCTCTAGTGTCTCATTCTGTATGGTTGAGTAGTACTCCATTTACACACACACACACACACGCACGCACGCACGCACGCACACTTTCTTTATCCAGTCTTCCACTGATGGGCAATTGGGCTGCTTTCAAATTTTAGCTAACACAAAATGTGCTGCTAAGAACATGGGTGCACGTATATCACTGTGGTATGATTCTTTTAATTCTTTGGAGAAGATGCCTAGCAGGGAAATAGCTGGATCAAATGGTACCTCCAATTATGTTGTATTTTCTTGATGCGAAGAAAAATTAAAATAACTAGTTAGCTATCAGATACTGCCATTCTCCCTATATTGCTAATTCTACATTTTAGTGAAACAAGCAATAAAATATTATAAGTTTTTGTTTCTCTCTTGGTTGTTAAAATAATTGAAAGTAGATAAATTTTAAAGATCTTTTGGATAAAAACTCCCATCCATAAGAAATGTGGGAAAAGGGCTGTGACTTTTGACTTTTAACAGTTTTAGGGAGTACAGGACATTAATGGTGTCTCCCAGAGAGCCTCAGCTCTCCCAGACAGAGCTTTCTGATTTGCTTAGAAGACTCCTTTCCTGCTGTCAAAGAGCTGGCATTAAACATTTTTTTCTTAGCATAGTAGCTACATAAGCTCCATGTGGGGAATTCTTGTATTCATGGACTCTATAAAGAATAAGCATTCATATTTTTTCTTTCTCACGTGAGACAGACTTTGTCGATAATGAGTTCACATATCTATTAAAAGAAACTCCAAACATTTATAGTTGATAACCGTACACAAGCACCTCTAATTGCTGGTAGTCAATGGTAGTTAATGTCTTTAATACGAAGTGGATGGTAGTAGTAACCCTCAGCACCTGATTACTCACCTTCTTAGGGTATGACAAATTTTTATTTTGTGTGTATCTGATGAAAAATTTTGCTAATTAAACTAGAGTTAATTGAAATTGTAACAAAATAGGAGTTCAGAGAATCCTTTGATTACCTGACTCAACCTCTTCAATTTAGATAATTGAAATGGCACCTTCAATTTTAGGGGTGTTATTTTTTCGTCCCTTTAATGGATTTTGCAAAGTATAGTAAATGAGTGCAAAAATATTATGCAGATGAGAAATAATTTTTAATTATTTTCCTGGTGAGAGTTTGGTTCAGGAGCATTTAGAAATTTGGAATCAGGTAATAAATGCTTTGGCTTAATGATAGAAAGCAATTTTACATTAATGTCTGATGAAACCTTGCAATGTTTAATTCTTTTTTTAAAGTTTTTTCTTGTCTATTTTATGTTTTTAGTATATGTTTGTAATTCATGCAATTTACAGTCATCTTGAGGGGGTGGTCACATGCACCTATTATGGCTTTTTAAAAAATCTCCTTTCCCTTTCCTCCCCTTTCCTCCTTTCCTCTGATCCCCCAATCACTTTTTTTATATGTGATAATACTATTTATCTTAGCAAATTAAGACTTATAATATTTACATTGATTAGGGTTATTAGGTTACTGTACATAGCATATCTCTGTTCCTTTCATTTCCCCTTCCGTTATTCTGCTCCTTTTTCCTTTGTACCATTTACCTATTGTATGAAAGCTATGCCCTTGTTCCTTTCTGTCCATCTTTTTTCATTTTCTTTGTGCTTTGCCTCACTCAAATGAGGGCTACAGTATGGTATTCAAGCTTGTGTGTCTGTTTTATTTCACTGAAACTTATATTTTCCAGGTGCAATGGACTCTCAAATTATGACTGGCTTGACATGTGAACAACTTAGGTTATGACCAGAATTTTAGTTTTAACCTACTCCTGAAGTCTTAGATATGACCCAAATGCCAGATGTTTGTGTTTCCAGATGGTTTCAGCTACAGATTTAACCTTAAAAGAATTCTGGAAGGAACAATGTACCATCCTTTCCTGTGTGGAGTTGATTGACAAATCCTGGCCAATGTCTCTCTAAGGACACTGAGATTTGCCCGGAAGAAAGTATGGCCTACAATTATACAAGACAGAGATTTTGAAGGCATTTGATTAACTTGAGTTACAACCAACCCTTAGGAACAAATTCATAACTCAAGGGTCCACTTGACATCTATTGTCCTACAAATGCCTCAAACTGGTCATTCTTGGTAGCTGAGTAGTATTCCATTATACAGACATACCACATTTTATTTTTATGGCCATCTGTTGATGGATACACAGGCTGCTTCCAGAACTTAGCTATTATGAATTATGCTTCTATAAACACTGACGTGCAAATATCACTCGTAGGATGATTTCAGCTCTTTGTAGAAGAGACCTAACAAGAGAATAGCTGGGTAATATGGAATTTGTAATATCAATCCTTTGAGAGATCTCTATACTTACTTCCATAATGGTTGTACTAGTCTAGTTTGCATGCCCACCAGCAGTGTTGGAGAGTTCCTTTTTTGTCACCACCACACTGGCATTTGTTGTTATTTGATTTCCTAGTAATTGCTATTCTTTCTGGAGCAAGATAAAATCTTATGTTGTTTTAATTTGCATTTCTCTAAGGACCAGAGATACTGAACATTTTTTTCATATGTTTGTTCGCCATTTGTATTTCTTCCTCTGTGAAGTGCCTGTTCATTTCTCTAGGCCATTTCTTGACTGGGTCTTTAATTTTAAGAGGTCTAATTCTTTTGATTTCTCTGTATTTGGAATGCTTATTTCTTCATAGGTGTCAAATTCTTATATTACTAGTCACTATTCATAGACCTGAAAATTATATGAATGAAGAGTATTTGATTTTAGGCATAGACTTATATTTTTATATTGTTCTTAAACTTCCCCAGATAATTCTATTATTTCTAATTTCTTATGGGATTCATGATTTACTGTTTATATATTTTTAATTTTCAGAATATTAAACCTTAAGGAGAGCATCAGTATAATCTGTCAGATTAGTCGTTATTGCAGACTTTTTAAAGCTATGAGTGCTTCTCCTGTTATTGAGAGGTAACAGCTTTTTTCTCATTGACTCTGATTTTGCTTATGTGTCTGACTGGTTATAAAATGCAACAAAGGAATAATTGGGGGCTGCTGTGGCTGGTTCTGAAGGACTCTTGTAGCCTCCATCTGGGTCTCCTGGAACACTTGCTCTTGAAACTCAGCCATCTTGCTGTGAGGAAGCTCAACCATCACCCGGCATCGGCCCTTGGCCCCAGCTGTCCTCCCAGCTGACAACTTCCACCAACTTCATAGCCATGCCAGGGAGCCATTTGAGAACTGCATCCTCCAGACCAGCTGGGCTGCTGATGCCTCATGGGGTCGTGTGGAGTCCACTCTGCCAAACTCTGCTTTCGATGACCAATTTCTGAGACAAAAACACAATTGTTTTTATTTTAAGCTTCCAAATCTGGGGTGAATTGTTACACAGCAATAGATTACAAAACAGCATGCATCTCTGGGATTAATTTTGGAATCAACATAAAAACTGAACAAAGAAATCAGAAGGACAGAACACCAAAATACGATTCCTATTTTAATTGGTGGTTAGGTTGGAGATTTGTCTTAATTTGAGGGCCACATTTGTTCAGAGGAAACCTGAATTTGTCTATCTAGAAGCAAAATTGGATATTGGGTGTTGATCACTGCCAACCAGTGGTCCAGATGAAGGTGAAAAAGACTAAATTTACTGGGTACAGGACATAGCTCATCAGCTATGTTCATTAGAACAGAGGTCTCCAATTTCTGGGCCACAAACTGGTACCCATTCGTGGCCTATTAAGAACCAGGTTGTGTGTCAGTGAGGGGAGCTTAAATCGATTTATAGCTGCTCCCCGTTGCTTACAGCCCTTGAGTTCTGCCTCCTGCCAGATCAGAGACATCATTAGATTCTCTTAGGATCACCAACCCTGCAGTGAACTCTCCGTCTGAGGAATCTAGGTTGTGGATTCATTGTGAAAGTCTAATATAATAGTAGAAATAAAGTGCACAGTCAGTGTAATACTTTTGAATCATCCCAAATCCATCCCCTGTATTCCCTGCCATTCCTTCCTCCTCTCCTCCATTCCTAATCCTGATCCACAGAAAATTTGTCACCCATTATCCTGGTTCCTGGTTGGAAACCACTGCACCCAAGGCCCATAGATGAATGAGCCTCACCATCAATTACATATCTCACTTTATATTTGTACACAGAAATAAAGTGTTCCAAGAATGTAGTATTTAAGGGATAATCTTTCCTCAGGCAAATTGTGGAAGTTTGTTAAATGCTTTGCTCTCTCACACTAAGTAACCATTCAGAGTCATCACTGAGTTCAGACAGAACTTGTTCCAAAGGCTAGGTCTGTGACTTAATAGGAATGTGTCCTCGGGCACGTGGCTTAATTTCTCTGAGCCTCAGTTCTCATCTGTAAATGAGTATGATAAATAACAACACCTCATCTTGGGCTTCCAATACAGTGAGGACTCCGAGGAGTGTTTCTGCTGTTTGATATTGTAGGAAGCTAGTGAAGATATTTGTGCTCCAAATAGGCATGGGAAATACTGAAAGGAAAATTGAAAGTATGATGTGATAGGCCTTCTTAATTACTTATTTGCATGCTTACTAATATACTTTCAACATGAGAGGTTGTGATCACAGTGCAGTGGGAGCTGTTTTCCTTGAATCATAAGGGTGAGGCAGAAATGGTAGGTTTATATCGGTGTGCCTCTCCATTCAGAAAGGGAGCTGAGTATAGGTGCTTACTCTAATGCTCCCAGATCATCAGATGAATTCAGAACTTTAACACATCTTAACAGGCTAGATTATCAAAGAAACAGAAATACAATTAAGGAAACATGTTATGTAAGGTTTATCATGACATACCTACTATGCATGAATGTGTTGTGTCCTCTACATTTTATGTAGAGGCAAATTTGATGATACATTTAATAGTCCATTTTGGGGACTTCATGTCTAAAGGCTTACTAATCTACTACCAGCTCAATCAACACCTTTTTTTTTTGTTACTTTGCACCACACAGTATAAATTTACCCTTAACTAAGAACTTCTGTTACATTCGTGTTAGTAATGTCACTCAAACTAAGGACCTCATAGACGTAAAATACATTCATTACAGCCACTGTAACCCCCAGTTAATAGTCCATTTTGGGGACTTCATGTCTAAAGGCTTACTAATCTACTACCAGCTCAATCAACACCTTTTTTTTTTGTTACTTTGCACCACACAGTATAAATTTACCCTTAACTAAGAACTTCTGTTACATTCGTGTTAGTAATGTCACTCAAACTAAGGACCTCATAGACGTAAAATACATTCATTACAGCCACTGCTTCACCCAGAGACCTTGTTTTTCTTTCTTTTTTTTTTTTTCTTTGAGACAGGGTCTCACTATGTAGTTAAGTCTGACCTGGAACTCACTTTGTAGCTCAGGCTGGTCTAGAACTCACAGCGATCCTCCTGCTTCAGCCTCCCGAGTGCTGGGATTACAAGTGAGCGCCACCATGCCTGGCTCAGTGGCCTTGTTCTTAACAAATATTTTCTCAAATTAATTTCAGAATATTTCATAACTATTTGTAAAAAACATATTATCAACATTCAAACTTGCATTTATCTCTCTGTTTTTGTAGAAAGATAGTGGCTCCTCTTGGCACTGAGGCTGCTAAACATTATTCAAAATTTACTAGGAACTTTTCTGTTTCAGAGTGGGAAAGAACACATAACCAAAACCTAAGGCGGAGTGAGGAGACATGTGTGAGGACTGTGAGATGCCTGATCACATTAGCACCTTTGTGGGGGAAATCTTCAGCAGCCTGAGGGTGCTGGAGCCCAGGGAAGAGGCAGAGATTAGCTGCGGGAAACGGTGCCACAGAGTCGACAGGAGAACCATTCCAGAGTGCACATGACGGGGGATGGCTCTCACAGGGACATTGTCACTTTGCTTTTTTACACAAATGTTTTAGATATAAAACCCACTAATCTTTCAGTCAATCAGGCCCTCGAGGAGATTAAGTATCCACTTTCCAATCTCGGACATTTGTAAACACCAGGCTCTCTCTGGACAGCTCATCGAGAGGTGAATAACAATTGGTTTAGATTTGCTCCTGTCGCTCCTATGTGGACAAGAAGCAGAAATGATTATGACAATTGGTGGGAAAACAGTAAGAGAAGTCTCTGTTGCAGAGTGCCAGGTGGCCGTTCTTTCTAGAGGAGCTAATACATAAAATACTGTAACCAAAGTTAGGTGACAGTAAGGGACTGAAATAAATTCAACCCAGTCGCTGTGCCACAGGTGATACCTGAAGCAAAGAAGAAAGAGTGGCACATTAAAAATGACATTTGTGTTTATACCCTAGACACACTCACACAATCTGCACATAGTTATTAGAATGCATTTTATGCCAGCCATCAGCAGCCATTAAAAATGAAAACTAGTATGGCCTTCACATGTATTTGTGAATTTTATGAAGCTTAGTTTTCATAGCTGAGCTCTTTCATAAAGCTGGTCTTCATTTATTCAGTAGCATTTATTAGATCTTTGCAATGGGCCATTCGTTGGTGCTTTCCTCTAGGTATGAGTGATCTCGATAAAGAGCATAGCTTAGAATACTAAAATTTGGGCTTCAAATGTCATAGTAATATGGGTGCTTGCTAAGTAGTATGTGTAATGGCCACTATTCATTTATTTACTTTAAAAATTAATATCATTTTTAATTGGTAAATCATAAATATATAATGTGTTCCAAAAGCAACAGATTCATTCTGCAGGACAGTCTTAAAAACTGTGTGTCACCTTTTGTCTTTCTAATGATGCTCTAAAATTTGAGGCCTTAAAACGTCACTAAGCTAATAGGGGATTCAAGTTATTTCAAGAAAACACATCTCTCAAATGTCCCAGAGGATTCTAACTGGTCTTACCCCTGTGACCTCACAATACTCCTGATGTCAGTTGCTATTTATGCCTTCATAAAGAGCTAGTTTCACAATGAGTTGAAAAGCATAGCTCAGAGTGATTACTGTGACTAGTATCAAACATTGTCGGAGTGCTTACAATCTATGGGTCATTATTATATATACATTTCCAAAGTTAATTCATTTTGTTCTCACTTAACCACAGATCCTAATTCGTATTTTATGAACAGGAAGATTGAGGGACATTGGAGCGAAGTAATTTTTCTATGATCCTACATTTTAGAAGAAGCTGGATCAGTACAAACCTAATGGCCTGGACCAGCACCTGAACTCTTCCCCCATAGACTCTACAGTGCATGACCCAAAGGCTCAGCTGTGGTGTTTAATTCAGTTGCCTTTTACTTTCTGTGGAACTTCTAACTGATATTCAGCTAATCGCGGTCCTTGATACACATAATTCATTTGGTTTCCCATCCATGAGTTTTCAGACTTCAGCCCACGTGGATGCCAGCCAGCATCTTCTTTACAGCAGGAAGCCCTTGTTCCCCATGGATCCAGCTCTTTCTCATAGTGTGTCACAGAAGAGCCACGTGGGTCCCAGGGATTTAATCATTTTCCTGATGCACTGTCCCCCAGAATAGGAAGGAAGAAGGAGACACAGAAGGGAAGGCTGCATAGATGGGGCCATAAGCAGTCTTAATTTGAGCCTGTGAACATTACCTTTTGCTCTAACACTCAGTCAAGCCTGTTGCTAAGAAGAGTGAATGCAGACTTTTAGATTCTTCAAAAATGCTGGTTTTAGGGGACAACATTTAGGTGTAGAGCCCAGTTGCAATTACATTTTAAGATTTTTCTCCTCTATCATGAGGCTCCATCACCTCTTTTAAACCAGAGATGTAACCAGACCCAGAAAGGTCCTATCTTGTCTTACAGAAAATCTTTGTATGAAGTGTTGTATAGCCTTGTGCAAGTGCATATACAAGGCCTCCCTCAAACTAAATTATGTATGGTTACTAAGGAAACCAATGACCAAATATTAAAAATCACACTGTGAAACAGCAATATATGTACATTTTTATGAAGGCATTAAATATTATTATCTAGCAGTAGGCCAGATAAAATTTCAAAATCATTATAGGGATTAATAATGCTTTAAATGCACAAACATGGAGAGGATACAAAAACATCCGATCTCTATAGTGATAAAATTTTAGGAACTTTTGTTCTACTTGGTTGTTGACTGCATTTGTGATAGAAAGCGATTTTTGATTTCACTTATAGGTTAATGAAGTTATGAAGAAAATATTTTCCATGGAAGTCACCATGTCCTGAATTTTATCATGGACCTCTGTAGGTGATACATATTTATTTGATTTTCCTGTATCATTCTTTGGCTAGCAGTTGGAATTTGGTGCTTATTTGTTAGTTTGATGGAGGAGATAAAATTTGTGGAAAGACAGAAGCTGGTTTTGGTAAAAATTCTTTGAGTCTTACAAAATTTATTAGAAAGGACAGGGTACAGGGGTTTTAAAATTTTGTTTCTAGCTTCAATTCTTCTCCTATCTGGGTTACTTTGTGCAGTGAAATTTACTTCCCAGGTCTCTGATCTCATCAGGAAAATAAGGAAGTTGGACCAGCTGATCTCTGAGGGACTATTTTGATTTCATATTTTATTATTCTAAGAATATTTTCTTCTATTTGGTTCCATGTCACCCATATTTACTCCCCTATGATATTAAACAAGAACAGAAAAATGTCATATCATTTGCCAAACTATTTCCCCAGGACATCTTTATTTCAGAATTTATCTTTCTTATTACTCCAGGTATAAGAACATTACCTGAAATAAATGTTCTTTTCCTTGAATGAACATATTTGTCAGCTAAATTGGACTTTGCACAAACCTAAGAAAAAAGCAAACTTCAATGTGGAATACGCTATTTTCTTGACTAGCTGATTTTTGCACCTTTTTCATTGATTGCCTTCTAAAAAATAATTTCTAATAGCCTAACTTCTTTTGTTAGGAGCCATAAATGATGATGATGATGATGATGATGCCTATGACAAAGTAAAATGGAAATGAACCAAAGAAAATTACCCTGATGCTTTACTTTTCGTTTTAATCAAGGTAGAAGAAATATTTTTTTGTGATGTCCCACAATGGATGGCATAAACTGAAGCCCTCAAAGCCACAGGGAGATTAGAGAATTTAACCTTGCTGAAACCCAAATACTGGTTAATATAGAGGATTTAGGTACTATCTCTTGTCTTGCGGCTCTTGCTGAACATGAAACATGTGTTAAAATAATGAATGCAAATATGATACTGTTAGCACAGTATTCTGTAAGCATAGACGTTGAGGAAAAAGCTGGAAACTGGACATCTGCCCAAGTTTTTTGAATTTCTTTATTTAGGGCTCAAGGAATTATGACTTTTGTGGGTTCACAATGGAAGATACTCTTTTAGTCCCTTCAAAACCTTGGCACAAGTCTACAGTAGTAAAAGTTGCCTTGAATCTCACAACTGACTCTCTTTTCTAAAGCCAAGAGATTTTTCCAGAAGGCATGCAAAGGCTGCAGAATAATGGTTTTAGATTCATGCCTACACATCTAATGTTTTTTCCCCTTTCAAGCTACCTTCACCTAACTTTCATTTTTCATTTTTCCTTAGGTCTCTGACAAACCAAATGAACTAAGTCTGACTCACCAAGATACTTGTGAATCGCAGAAAAGGTAATTTCTGGTTTCTTCACATGGCATATAAGGAAGTTGCCACTACATCCTAGCAATAAAGGGGGGGGACAGGGCAAACTTAAAAATCAACAGCTCTTTTCTGATGTGTAAGAAAAATGTCACCAGGGAAGACATTATCCTCACAAGAAAGGCAAATGTACATTATCATGACTCACCAGGGCAGAAACCTCTTCAGGAAGTAGTTTGGGGTAGGGAAATCTAAACTGTAACTAATAAATTTCTTGAGGCTTACAAATTCTGAGAGTTAAGAACTTCAGGGAGTCATATGATAGTAGAACCCACACTTTTGTGATATTTGCCTCTAGAAACTCAGCAGAGCTTCACAGAGTATAATGAAAGGAAAATCTCAGGGAGACAGAAAAAGAACCATTTTGAATATGCCAGAGGATTCTATTTTCAATAAGCCCTTCCCACAAAAGAAGAAATTTTTTCAGAAAACTTATTCTGTCATATTATCATAGCCCAACTAACTCACCTGAGGAAAGAGAAATACTTATCTAATCCCCTCTAGTCATTGTGCTCTACCTAAGAGGGCCAGGCTAGTGGACTTGAGAAGTACTCTCATGTAGTTCACAGCCCAAAGACATTACAGGGTTAATTTACAGACCAAGTCATAATATAGAACTAAAGAACACTACATCCATACTGTACTATTACATCACAAAAAGCTTATGTGACACTTAAACTGGATTGTCAACTTGAATGACTTAGGCACCGCACGGGGAATACTTAGTGTGTCTAGGTGTGTCAAGGAGGTGTGGTTGGTGGTCTCTAATCTGATTTTTCAACCCTTCTTCTGTGTCAATGTTTTCTACTTGGCTTCTTAACCACTCTGAACTAAGCAATGTTGTTCAACCATGATCTATCATTATGATCTTCTCCTGAAACCAGATGACTATAGACTAAAATTTTTGAAATCGTGAACCAGATAAACTACTTTCTACTTTAACTTATGGATGTCAGGTATTTCCTCCCAGCAATGAAAAATCTGAATAATAAAGAAAATTGATACCAGATCAATGGGGATATTTCTATGATTGTACCTGACCATGTGGCTCAAAAGCCTTTGGAATTGGTTTTCAGAAGGAATTTCAAGAGTTTTAAAGATGCGGGCTAGAGAAGAACTCTAATATTATGAACAGAGGTTGGTAGCTGGTTCCGGGTAAAATTCAGAAAACCAGAATTCTGCTAGGAATGTGGACAACAAAAGCCAGGCTCAGGAGCTGGAGATTTAGCTTTGTGATTCCACCACCTCACAAATGCAAGGTCTCCAGTTTTTATCCCAAGTACCCCCCACCCCACACACACAAAAAAAAAGGCTCAGGAGAGTTCAGATAGAAAGGAAGAAGGAGGCCTGTATAAGGAAGCTAACTAGAGTAACTATTTGTTACTGAACAGAACTAGAGTAACTTTGTTACATTCTGGCCAAGAATTTGTTTCCATTTCGCCCATGTCTTAAGACTATATTAGGCCAAATATAAGGGCAACAGACTAATTAACTTGGCAGAACAAATTTCAAGGTAGCCCAGTCTTCAGGTTGTAGCATGGACAGTGCTGATTGCTTTTAGCCAGATTTATAGTAAGAATATAGAGTGAAAAGCAGGGCAGAAATATTTGAAAAACTGAAATCTTTCTTCAAAAGATACCACAAGTAATTTGGGGCTAGAGGAACAGTGACTGAATGAAGAGATTAGCACCATTAAAAAGCAACTAAATGCATTCAATTGAGACAAGATTGATGTCTTGGGTGTACCTCAAGAGTTGATAAGAACCCACCTAAGACAGGCTGAAAAGTACAAAATTTTCATTGGAGAAGAGAACCCCTGAGCCACCTGCTGGGAAAGGGCCACCCAGGGAATTGGTTTCACAGGATTCATTTCATCGTGCTTGGCCATCTAGGCACTCAGAGGCTGCTACCACCATGGTCTGAGGGTTGCCTATCTACAGCTCTAACTGGCATTGGACCTTGTCATTGTCTACATGATGTCGGTTGTTGAGGAATGCAGAATATAAGAGTTGTGAGTTCATGGAGGCTTCCACCCAGATTTCAAAAGAAGACCATGATTGCTCATGCCTTTGTAAATCTACAGCCTTTACAGTATGATTTTAAATCTATTTTTCAACCCTTGATCCCGGGGAGGCTTTGGAGTTGTTTTGACTAGTGGAAATAGTACAAGTCACGATGTGCCACTTCTAAGCATAGTTTTCAGGAGATCTTGAGCATAACTGTCTAGTGATATCCCTCATGATCTTGTTTCTGCCATAGAAAAAAGAGCAGAGTCAACTGTTATTCTAGTTGAGCTTTATAAAAGAGAGAGCTTCCAAGATCAGCACATTGTCTCCTCCACCCACAGCTGACCTCAGATGAATGAGAGATCACAAGAAGAACAAAGAACTGCCCAGGCAAACTGAGCCAAGTTGTTGATGCGAATAGTGGGAGCATAATACACAATAGTTTGGGGGGGTCCTAATTTTCAGTGTGATTTATGGTGTAGCTTTACAGTTGTAGATATCTAATACAGTTTTGTCTTTTGCTGATACACTTATTTTGAAATATAAATTTCTTTATTAATCAGCATGAAAAGACTGTCCTATAGGGTTATTGTAAAATTGGATAACAAGATGTATATTACAGCACAGAGGAGGAAACTCTATATCAGCTAATTATTATTATTATTATTGTTATTATTATTTTCTTTTTCATCATGACTCAGCCATTATCAATAAAGCTTCCACGAGAGGACTTTTGCTTTTTCTGATCATTGGTTCTTAGCTTTATTTTCAGTGCAAACAAAACTCAGACTTCTGCTTTACTAGAATACATTATAGGTAACAATCAGAAACTCTGAAATCAGATTTTCAGAGTTCAAATCCATCCTCACACCTGTTTTCTAGATAAAAGAATTTAGGACACTTAACATTTTTTTGTTTTATTTTCTTCACTCCTACAATGGTTTTATAATACCATGTACTCTTTTCAGTTGGGAAGATTACGCGATGCACATTTGACATGCTTGAAGCAAAGCTCAATACACAGAAAGCATTCAGAAGCACTTGGTAAATGCTGTGTATATTTTTTTATTATTGATATTTTAGCATCATCTAGGGAGGGATTGAATCCCAGGACTACATAACTTGAACTTCTACAAGTGCTGTTACGAAAGTAGCCCATAGGTAGGTGGCCATTCACTAGAGTTTTGCCATCTGGCAGGAGGCTGGCAGATGCTCCAAGTCTTTCCATACTGTCATAGTGAACCACACTGATCCATAAATAACACATTGAAAAGATGCCGAAGGGACCCAGGAAATAGGGAGTGGGAGTGACCCTTTGCACTGAGCTAATGACACTAGCTAATGTGGAAATGGATTGAGATAGACTCTGATGGAGAACTGAAAGCAAACAACAGACAAACAAAAGAAAACACCGTTGCCAATAGTATAAAGGTGGGCCAGAGCCCATCTGAGTTGAAGGACTTTGAACCTTTAAGATGAACAATAAAACTGTCTGAAAATCCACGGATACAGTTTTAAATGACACTCTACACTTGATAATAAAAATGTAAGGGAATTATTTTTACATGGTGTTAATAATGGGCTTTATAGTCTGATAGAACTGGGCTTGCTTTCTTTTTCATTTAATTGCCGTGTGACCCTGGGTCATTTTCTTCAGATTTCTGAGTTTTCTTTTCCTCAATTGTAAAACTATGAAAATTCTTCTCTAACAGAGTTAATAAAGACATTAACTCACCTATATGAAATGCTTGAATGGCACCCAGTAGGTAGTTAATAAATATAAGCATTTTTGTTATTATTGTTATTAATTAGCACCATCTACCCAAATTTTTATTTCCAGAGTCTTATTCTTGGCTTAGCATTTTCTGTTGCTTCATTTGCTCTGTTTCTGCCTTTCAATTCTCTTCTGCATACCACAGAACTTTTGATATCTGCCCTTTTAATACCCAAATAATGACTGACACTGCACAACTCATTGATTGCCTCCTGGGCTGACATTGACACTGGGAATCTGCATCATTTTTACTTGTTTGTTCAAGGCTTTAATTTCATTATATCTTAACCTTGTCAGTAGATAGGAGATCAAAGAAAGCAAATGAAACTAAAGGAATTATTCATGGATGAGAAATGGTCAGGAAGCCAGGGAGAAGAGTCTACAAGGTCAGAGAGGCGGGGAGCACAGGTTACCAGGAAAAGGGGGCAGGAAGTGAGGTACTAACTGGCGGATTTCCATGAATTTATCTGAAATAAACAAGACACATTTGCTTCAAGTGTTTTATACTGTGAACTAGTTTAGGTCCATATGGGTTTTACATAGGGATATAATTTAAAGAATCATTTTCTCTACTACTTTTTCCAAGTTGACTGTGACAGTTTTTGTCTTGTTTTTTTTTTTTTTTTAAGAAAAGCATGTTAGACTAAAGGAGATTTTTTCCTCCCTTGGGTCAGGTGTTGATTATACGATGCATTTTTTTTCTATGTAGCTGATTTAATTTTCATTCCTGTTTACTCTCATTCTGCCACACATCACTTCTGAAACTGGATTTTTAGTTTGGGTGCATTATACCATGTTTATAGGTTCATTGTTATTAACTTAAAACTTCTTCATTTAGTTGTGGGTGCCTGGTAGTTTCTGAGAAGAGTGGCTCTTTTTAAGAAAGTTGGTAGAGGAAAAGAGGTTTTCTCATAAAAAAGAGAATGTACAGGTGGTACTCAGTGAACTAAAAGTGTCACCTTTCCATAAACATGTAAAATTCCTGCAACTGGATTCACCCGACATCACTCTTAGAGCAACAAAAGTGTGCTGAGAAGCAAAGATGATCATTGTATGATTTTTTTTTTTTGAAACAGGGTCTCACTATGTAGTTGAGACTGCCCTGGAACTCACTGTGTAGCCCAGGTTTGTCTCAAACTCACAGTGATCTTCCTGCCTGATAGTATATGCAAATCCTAAGATAGGTTGTAATGATGAAATAATGCCAAGTTATAGTTGGGCATGGTGGTGCATGCCTGTAATCCTAGCATTTAAGAAGCTGAGGCAAGAGTTCAAGGCCAGTCTGCACTACATAGCAACCCTGTCTCACAATTAAAAAAAAAAACTTAAAAAAGAAAGAAATCATACAAATGACATAGCTGGGGGAATTCCTACAGGATAGGAACTGTTATTTACATGTGTTCTTGATTTCTTTTACATCCTCCTTTCAAAACAGATTGAATCTGAGCCGCCTGCATGTTTTGTCTATGGAATAAGTGACAGCACTGTTTTGTTTCAGTTTCTTTATTTCCAAAATGGAGATATCAGTAGTGCTCTTTCAGAAGATTGTTCCTTTTTTTGTTTTTTCAGAATGTTGTTTCGAAGTATAAATGTGACCCTCCATATCAAGCTGTGGATTTATAATAAATGTGTCTTCATTATTTTTCTCATTGCTGAGACCAAGTATGCAACACCCACATGTTAAAGGAGGAAAGGTTTATTTTAGCTCATAGTTTATAGAGGTTTCAGTTTAGAGTCAGGTAGCTCCAAGACAGGGTGGCATGGCAGAGAGGCACCGCAGAGGAGAAACAGTCCATGGCAGGGCAAGCAGGAAGCAGGCTATAAAGCTTTTAGGTGGTGCCACTCACACCTAGCGTAGGCCTTCCGAGTATACACACCCAGAACTGTTAAACCAATCAGCACATTAATTTAGTTATCACACCATTAATCCATATTCATATCATAGGTCTAGCCACCTCTGGAAAGTCTCAACTAAGCATGAGGCTTTGAGGGGGCATCTGAATACAAACCATAACAAAATAATAGCTATTATTCCTATTATTAATTCACTTTTATAGTATATATATATATATATACACATATATATGTATATATATGTATATATATATATACACACACATATAATTACAAATGGATTGCTTTTGTTTAGGGATAAAATATGGCCTTAGAGCAAACTGGCAATTGTAAAAGTCAGTTGGAAAGTGAATTGGCACCAATGAGATGAGAAGAAAATAAAGATATTAGAAATGCTAAAGTGCTCAGGTGTTTCTGTAGGTTGTAAATTAACTGTTTCATTTTAATCAAATTGCAGAACTCTGCTTGTAAAAACTGGAGTTTATATCTCTTTGAAAGTACAACTTTTGTCCTCTGAACTTGATTTTGGGGTAATGGCTGAGTTGGAAACATTCTCAGTCTAATACCTTTAGTCTGGTGTATACTTGGACTTTAGATATTTAGTTTGAAGAGGAAACCAGAACATATGATCACGTTCTGCGATCATTGCAGTGTATTGGCTCATAGAATTCACTGAGATATTAATAAACACATGATTATGAGGTGTGGTAGCTGATAGATACCATATGATTAACTTTTCAAAATAAAAGAAAATAGAAGACACAGTGCCATTGATCCTCAGCATATTCTTTTCACCTCAAACACTTTTATTCCATTGTTCTTGCCACTTTGTGAAGCAGTTCTGGAGGATTTTTTTGTGAATATTTTTAGTTGTGCTGTTGTGGCTGCTCCCAGGTCCTAAATCAATTCAAAATATTTACCTTTCATGGTCCTTCTGATTTGGGGGAGGAGCCTGAAGTCACGTGGAGTCAGAACCGGTGAGAAAGTTGGAGGAGGACACATCGCTATGTTCTTACGAGCTGCCTTTCCATTGGATGACAGCAGCAGTAGCATTCACTGCATCTTTTACGACAACTTGTAAAGACACTCAGGAAAGAGGACTTCCAAAAAGTGACAAGAAGGATGGGATATGTGTCTTCAAAGTAAGGTGAGTATTTTGAGGGAGATTAGAGACAATGTTTTCAATGTAATTTGAAAATGCACACAGTCACCATGTATTTAGATTATACCTTATGTGTACCTATTTTATCCTAGTGTGCAGGGTAAGTCCTATGGGAATATATTGTCTCTGCCCTTCTTCTGTCTGCCAGACATGGTATCTGTCTTAAACCTACGAGGGTTGGGTGCCAGTACAACTTAGAAAGGAATAAAGGTGCCCCTTGCTTCTTGCTGAGATTATGGTCCTATAGTCTTGGCAGGATTCTGCAGGAAGAAGTGAGGACATTTAGACTGAAGAGTCAATGTGGTGTCTGGTATGCTGGGCACAGACACTAGGTCTGCAGGGGTCTCAGTTATGTAGAGCATAGAACCTGTGATTGGTGAGAAAGAGAGAGGACCCACATCCATCTTTGTCCACATCCCTGAGGAGCTGGACCAGAGATCCTGGATGGCCACAGCACTCCAGCTGTTGTCTTCCCAGACCCAGCAGTCATCTGCTTCCTTCAATAAATAGAGCAGCATCTCTTGATCATCTTGCTGGGCGCTCTTCACAAACACTAACGTGGCAGCCCTACCCAGGGAGGCCAAAGCAGACTTTTCTGTCTGCTGCGCCAATAGCGTCTGAGACCAACAGGACATTTCTGGGGCAGGGGAGAGTGTGGGGTGACGGAGCTGGTCCCCTGACCCCACCTCTCCCTAACCAAATCCAAGTTAAAACCACAAAACCAAGTAAACAGGAGCGTGAGGGGCTAATACACTGATTGGGAGGAAGGAGGGGAGGGGAGGAGGATGGAGGAACATGAAGACCCCACTTCACTGTGAGTCTTCCTCACACTCAGAACCTTTGCTCCACAGCAGAAGGGATTTTCCAATGCCAAGACAGGGTGGGGATGCCACCATAGAAGGGTAGTGCCATGCCCACACCCAGGCCACCCTTGGGGCTCTCCCAGTGCCTCCCAAACGCTGCTCTCATCCTTTTACCACCCAGCTGCCTCTGTTTCTTGGGTGTCCTCCCACCTCTGGCAGCCACCCTGGAAAGGGACTTTACTCCCTAAAATGCCAAGACTGAAATGGGCAGGAAGGGGCATCATGTGGCTCAGTACATGTGTTCCAACAACTGGCGGGGGGACACTCCTTCTGGGGGGACCGGGATGGGAGAATTTGCACCCTGGGGTGTTTCTGAGAAAGGAGGAAACTCACATTGGGGGCCCTTCTCTGACACGTTCACCCAAGTTATGGAGCAGCAGAAAAAGCATCGCCCCTCTCTCCATTTCCTTCCCTCTGGGAACCACCGCTCTTTCTCAGACAAGGCCCTCTTTGCTTCCTCTCCTAATAATAAAAATCTTCTATCAAACAGTAGCTCTGTACCAAGTGCACTGTGTAAACTGCTTTTCATGCCCGGTCTTCAGCTGTACGCTGTGTGTAGATAAAGAAATTGAGGCTCATGGATATGAGTCAGCTGCTCTCAGGTCACACGGCTGGCAGAGGGCGATTTGGACTCTGGCCTGTCCAAGGCCTGAGCTAGCACCTGTGGCCAGCATGACACGTCGCAAGCATCATAGGCTGCAGAACCGGTTGGTCAGTGAAGCCAGCGTTAGTGCTCAGAGAGCCTGGCCAAAGGTAACCAAAGTTACCAGAGCCCACAGACACTTTGGCTGTAGGGACAAAAGCAGAGTAAGCAGGTGTTGAGCACACCTACAGGCCTTCATGTCTTAGCTGGACCTCTAACCCAGACTGATCTGCAAAATAGGCCAACAGCACCCACTTCAGAGGAAATAACACAAGGAGAATGTTTAGGACCAAGCCCGTAGCACAGGAGCGTCCTCATGGATCCATGTTTTTAGAGTCATTATCAGAAATGTATCTGCCAAGCATTTATTCATGCATGAATAGTGACAGGGGGCCCTACTGGTCACTGATGAATGTATGTGAATCAAAAATGGATCCCCAATATCAGCTGCCCTTTCTCTACCCAGCTGAAAGTCCACTACAGAAAGCAAGCCACCACATAAATTTGGAATTGTGGAGCCATCAGAGAACAAAGGCTAGTGTCTGGACTCATGACCCCTCCTCTTATGCATGCTGGGAGCAAGGCTCGAGGTGGTCTGTCCTATGGACAGGAGGGC
This sequence comes from Fukomys damarensis, assembly GCF_012274545.1. Lineage (NCBI taxonomy): Eukaryota > Metazoa > Chordata > Mammalia > Rodentia > Bathyergidae > Fukomys > Fukomys damarensis. The sequence goes on along the minus strand of NW_022900939.1, from coordinate 13,362,206 downwards.
TGGAAGACAAGGGGCCAAGCCTTGTCAGCACCACAATGTAGGGCGCCCGTAATGCCTGATGCAGGAAGAGCTGTAGGAAGCACTGAGATGCTCTAGGGAAGTCATAGCGTCAATAGGATCTGCAGACCATGAAGGAGAAGAAAGTGTTCTGTGCTGGAAACCCCAGTGCCTGAGTTCAATCACTTTGGTCCCTGTTGTGCGCACACCCCTAGCTGGCTGTATGTTGATGGGGAAATAATAGGATTCCTGTCTCGTACGACTGCAGAGGCATTGGTAGGAAGATGTGTAAAGAAGGGCTCATTCAACAAATTTTACCCATCATTACCATCTTCCGCTGGGCTTTCTAGTTTTTCTCAGCCAACAGCATTGCTTTGTGTTGTGTGCATGTGTGTCATAAACCTTAAAAAAAAGAAATCCATTTCAATACAAATATTAAAGGACTGATAGGGCAGGCCATAGGTGGGTATGGTAGACATCTTGACTGGGACTTGAGGGCCTAAAGTTTGGGAAACAGGACAGGTCCTGGCTATATCTGTGCCTCTGTTCCTGACTTCTTGTCAGACATAAGAGGCTTTCATGGCAGAAGACCTGCAGAGGCGGCTCTGAGCTATGGTCCATCTCCCTCCACCATCTTGCCCTTTCCTCAGCACACTGGTATGTGATGATAAGAAATTTTGTTAATGGCACGACGAGAAATGTAACTGCCAGGGTGGCTGACCAACAGAGGCACCTTTGCTTTCAGGTCACCTGCTCTGAGCTCATAAACTGAGCAGGAAAACTGCAAAACTCTGGGTTGTTTCTTTGTTCTATAGACTTTGGGCAATATAAAAAGCTTCTGTTTTCAAGAGAAGGCGGGGAATATACTGTTACCGCTAGGGTCACGCTGAGCTGCCTAGAGTCAAAATTTTAGGAAGGCAAAGGGACTTTGTAAAAAATGAGCTATTTAGTGAGCCCCACAGAAAACAATCTGCCCTTCTCTTTCTTTTTTAATTATGGTTGGCTTATTTTACTTTTTAAAAATTTATTACTCTGACTAATTGAGCTATGGTCTCTGGTCCACGTTTTTGGTTTGACTTCAGATGCATGTTTTCTTTCCAAACTGGCTCTCATTTCTTTCTTGTGGAGTCATTGCCATCATAATGAACGAGGGAAGGCTCTCCCCAGGCCCATGTCTAAGCCTCCGCGCTCTGTCCAGGAAGGTATTTATCACCAGTGTTTAGGAGAGAAAAATCAGGTGACTTGCTCCAAATCTCTCAGCCAATAAGGACGGAGTAGTTATTTGAAGCTGACTACATGTGATGTTAATATTTGTACTTTTTACCCCTCTCCTTTCAGTATTACTTCCATGGAAAGGATTCTTCATGACACTTCTGTCTGCCCCAGGCTGCTGTGTCTGACACTTGTTCACGACTCAGTGTGTGCTCCTTTCCGTGCATGCCAAAATGTACTGTATGTTCCAGGAAGTGCCAAGGAGGTGGGTGCACAGGGTCAAGATGTATGCAACTCGGGTTTCAGTGTGAATACAGCTGGACAAAATCGGAATTCTTCTCTTGGTTTTGGCCTGGCTCGTGATAACATGTCTGTGTCTACTTGTCATTTGGAAATGAAACGACTTCCCGTGCACAGCCTCTTTGGGCAGAGCAGGTCCTTCTCCCGCGGGTCCTTCCCATCAAGCACTGCACAAGGTTGTTACTGCTTCATTTGCCAGGTGTGAAAAGCAGCACCAGAAAGGGCATTTCCCACTCTCGCTTCTGGTCCTGCAGCCACGGTATACGCTGCCGTCATCGATCACAGCCCACACATATGGAACAGGCCATGTGATTAGCACAGCTTGCTGGAGGCGATAATGCAAGATCACTGGGCTCCAGTCAGCTGGGTTTATATCTAGCCTGAACATGTAAGCTGTCTCCTTTTGTCAGATATGGTGATTTCATTACGAGTGTAGCAGCGAGTGCTATGTGCCATGCATCAAGCTAATGAATAAATAAATCCAAACGGTAATTGAATTTCTGCATTAATGATAAGAATTCCCTGTAAAGGAAAAGAAGGAACATTCAGCAGGGAGAAATCAAGTAATCCTGGGAAGGTGGCAAACTGGCATGATTTGCATTAGGACAAGGCACCTTGGTGGCAACGTGGAGGAAAGTCACCAGAGTGAGGATGGAGCCCCCAGCATGTCTGTGCCACAGAAGAAGCAAGCACTGAGGACAGCAGATGATTTCTGGGTAAAAATCGTGTCTCACTTTTCAGTGTAATATTTCCCCTGCTTGGAGTCTTCTTTCCCTGGGAGACCAAGAGTGCAGTGGTTCTGAAACAGACTCTGTCTGGAGCCAGGAAGAACTGGGTCTGTCCAGTTCTGTCATTTTCTACCTATAGATCCTTAGGTAGGATAGTTCCTCATCAGTAAAATTGAGGTACTAAGTCAGTTGTGGTAGCACACAACTGTCATCCCAACACTGCTGGAAGCTGAGGCAGAAGGATCCCAAGCTCCAGCCTAGTTGGAACAACTTAATGATTTAGTAGGACCTTGTCTCAAAATCAAAACATAATACGATAAAATACAACGAAGCATAAGGCTGGCAATGTAGCTCGGTTCAAAGACCCAGATTCAATATCTAGCATTCAAAAAAGGGGAGAGGTTCTAATATCATTCTGGCTGTTTTAAGGACTAAAGTGCTTTGTTGTTATTTATTCCTGGCCAATGCCTTCCAGTGGGAAATCAAGGATGGGTTGCATTTTAGGCTCATAGAGAATTGATGCAACCTCCTAGGCCCTGGGATCCCATTTCCTTTAGGTCTTCCTACATTCTTTCCAGAGAACGTGGAGAGTGTAATAAAATAACTTTTAAATTTAACCCCTTTTTTAGTATTTATAAATAAGAACTGAGATATCGTTTTCTCTCATAGGGACTCACATCATGGTTGAAGGCATGTAGGTCTTCCTTTGCCTATCTGTATTACTTTATAGCATCTATGTAGGCTGCCCCTTCTACAAGTTGTTCCAAAGTTTCTTTCTCCTTTGGTCATGCTCAGCAGGCCACATTGGGTTTCTCCTTTATTTCTGCAGCATACTGGCCAATACTCCCCAAATGTGCAACCAATGCCCCGAATACCAAGATTGTTGGAGCTACGCATTTCGCTCGTGTGCCTTCATACTTTCTGATAACTGACTTTAACCCCTTTGAGAGCTTTATTTTTCCTCTGCTCAATTCTCTAGCCTTGGTGATCTTAGAACAGGGGTAGACCCAAGAAAATTTATGAAAAATTTTGTGTATATGTACTAGTGTCTGTATGTGCACATTTTCATTGGAAATGATGCTGAAAATGAATGGTAGTGTTTGGTGTCTGATATTCTCCAGCTGTCGTGTGGGGATGGGTCTTTGAGGCACCAGGGCTCTTGCTTCTCCCTGTAGTTTTAGAGAAGCACATAAAATGTCAATTCTCCTATCTTTCTTTTCTTTCGTTATCAATCTCTCTCTCTCTAGCCCCTCAGAATAAAATTTTATCTCTGGACTGAAGCCCTCCTCTGGGGCTGTTGTTGTAACTCCCTACCGAGCTGTGTCTCTTCTGCCTCAAACAGTCTGGGAATCATCTGTTTGGTAAACGCTCCAGTGAAAAGCTCGTCTCTCCCATCGTGATCCCAGCCTCTGGTATAGAGTGAGTGATCACAAATCCTCCTAGGCTGTCTATCATTACATTCCCCCTGTCTAGAATTTCTGAGTCAATGATGCCACGTCTGTTGCTTCTTTCTTATATTTTAGGCTCTGTGCATGGATCAAGATCTGTTTTTCCTTCCTTTTTACCCTGGTGGATGATGATGTCACTTTTAAATCTGAGAGCTATTTTTGGAGGATGGGATGAAGTGATTTTTATAGAGTCCTTATTCCAGTGCCTAGCCGAGTGTGGGAATAATAATGAACTCCAGTCCTTCAGAGGGTTAGTGTGTAGATACGTTGTTTAGTGCGAGAGTCTTCTTGAAGCCTTCACTGTGCTCTGCTGTAGAGAGAACTTCCCCATCACCGTATTCAGCAGAAAGTGGGCAGGTACCGGCTTCTGGCTCAGGCAGGGGGATACACACACGTGCATGCTGAAATGAGGCATAGCGTGGTCGGATGATGGGACCCTCAGGCTGTCTGCTCTCCAGCTTGAGCAATGGGGAGAAGGTAGCAGCTGCTTCCAGTGCTTCCGGTAATTATGATGGAAGATGATTCAGTTCCATGTAGGATCCGAGACCTGAAGGGACAATCTGGGCTAAGTCAGTTTGTGCCTAATGAAATCATTTAGTTTGGGCTACAGCCTCACCTACCACAAGCTGTGATCCGCTGTGCTCTAACAAAGCAGCCCTGGGAGATAGTGCTTCTTAGGAAAGGGAAATACTCAGTAAAATTCACTCCTTGCGTCTGGCTTTCCACATCTGTACTGTGACCCAAGTGACTTGTGGAGTATGTTGGATAAAGTAACTTGCTGTTTCCCTATGGCTAGAGCAGGACTTTCCATCTTTAAACGGAGATGCCTGACTTCTCCGAAGTGCCTTACCCAAATCAGTGGGCTCACTCTGCTCCGGCTGCTGAGGGGACTCATTTAATGATTTCCTGTTGCTCTATATGGCTTCTGGAAGCCACCCCCAGCAAATGAATCAGATAGTCTCAAGTGGGCTTCAAATAGATGCTCAGTTTATTAACGTTCCACAGTGTTGCTGTCCGCGATGGGACTTTCACACAGTATCGAAGCACCTGGCCCTGAGTCTCAGAGCCTGTCTCGACGTCTCCTGCTATATGACATCCTCCTGTCCCTTTCCTCTGAGTGGGGAACAGGTTGAGACACGGGATCCTTGGATCCAAAGTGATGGCACAGCTGACTATGATAAGATGATTTGGATTAGTCTCTGTAGGTTTGAACAGTAGAGGAGCATAGAGGCATTCTGGATTTTGTGAAGAGTACCGCTGCTGGAACAGGAGGAGAGCAGAAACTCCGTGTATTTTTCCCGGTGGTCTGGGCCAACCACCTCCAGTGCAGTCTGCTTCTTAGAGTGTGTTTCTATTTTGATGGCTTGTTTGTGACCACTGATTCTACATTGTGACCTATGTTATGGGGCATTTTCACACAGATATCTTATGAATATAGAATAGCCACTTAGATACTTGATGAAGGCAAGCCTTAAAACCAACATTGGTCAGTAGCTTGAATTTGAAAACGGTCATATATTTGCTACATGACTAACACTGGTGGGAGTTGTGACTGTAGGGGATCGTGACTTTCCTGTTTATTTAATAAAGTGGGTAGTTGGAAAAATAAATAATTAAAAGAAACCAATCAAACAAAATGGGCTAAATTCTATTTCAAAGTAAATTGTCTGCTTGTTGGACTGAATTTGATTAAATCATCTAGTTGTTCTGGCATCATGTTGACAATACACCATAATCTTATGTATCAAGCTAATGAACACTGAAATGCATTGATCAAACAGCTGTTTACAATGAAGTAAACAGGAAAGTGTCATGTAAATGATAATTCTCATACAACGTCAGTGATTTTTTTTTTCTCCCTTATCCTCAGCAGAGGCTGGGAAATGGGATCATATAAGATCATCATTATCTGAGATTTGATGAGACTCTTTTGCAAGTATCCTCAGTGAAGTTGCACAATAATTTTTTTCAACCAGAATCAACTCAACACCTAAAATATACTCAGCAGCATATTGGCTTCTGGTAGCAGATACAAAATAGCCTGGTCCAGGCTTTTCTTTCACCTCTGTGAGAACCCATTTGAGAGTGTAAATGTAGATCTAAAGGACTGCATTGTGCTCAGAACATATTTATGTAAAGTGTCTATTTTTCTTCCTTGACAAATATAAGTTCCTGTTATTCTAGGAGGCTGGGTTCACATGCAACATTCCGGCATTTATCATGATTCTGATTCTATATTCAAATTTGGTAGTACAGGGGAAAACATTCCTTAGACCCAAACCCCTGGATCAAGACCTGCCATCTTTCTTTTCCTAGCTCCTTTCCACCACATAAATGCAGGTTACTTATCCAAGCTCCACATAACCTTCCACCTCCACCAACCACAGTCTTGCCAGCCTTTGGGAGTTCATAGCCTTGCTGTGGCTGATCCTGGGGAATCTTGGGTCCATGGCTCAGGACTACTTGGTCATGGAATGCTGAGGTCCTGGATGTCCAACACATGGCCTACTCAGAGGGCATCAGCTCTGGTGGTTCAGGTATTCTTCCCATGGAGACTGAGCTCTGGCTGGAAAGCAGTCTTGCTTTTGTCTAAATGGTATCAGATTTGTCTCAATAATTTTTTTTTCCATTTACATTTCTACTCCAGCTTATCTCCCAGGGATTAGTTTATATGGAGTATTTCCCTGTGTTGATGGCTCATTAGCTTTCAGCCAATTGAAACTATATCCAGCATTCCCCAGTGTTTTTGTAATTGCAAATTGACTATAGGATATGGCTCTCCTCATACCTCAGTGAAATGATGCCGTGCTTGGACTCATGCCCTTCCATGTACAGACTGTACAGCTAACTTTTCAGAATCTGTACAATGGGACTCTTAACCCTTAGTTAGAAGGAAAAATTGCAGGTTAAATGGGAAAAGACAGGGTGTTAGTTTTCCATCACTTTGACAAAATACCAGAGATTAAAATAAAACAAGTTTGCTTTGGCTCACACTTTCCAAGGTTTCAGTCCATAACTAGACCTGTGATGAGGCAGAACATTATGGCAGGAGGACCTGGCAGAGGAAACTGTTCAACCCTAGTGACTGGAAAGTGTAAAGAATGAGAGAAAGCAACACTGAGAGACAGGATGGAGCCAAGGTCCTAATGTCCCACTCAAGGACAGCCCCCCATGGCTTAACTTCCTCTTGCTAGACGCCTCCTCTTAAGAGTTTCATCTCCTCCCATAGCACCCCAGACTGCTGACCTACGCCTTTAGCTTGTGGGTTTTTATGGGATATTTAAGATCTGAATTATAACACGTAGCGTCTGCTAACCAATATCAATAATGGTTCAAAGTATTATTAGTTGCTTTCATTGTTAATTTGTGATTTTGTTAGTGGACCATGAGGAATGAGGACTCGATCATAAGACCGTAAACTTGAAAACTTGGCTTGTATGAGATACTCCCGCTGTGACCAGTGGCCCAATTACTTAAGCCATATGCACTTCAATGTTTTTTTTTTAATCTATAACTTGGAGGTAGCAATGGATCTTACCTCAAGGTTGTCATGGAAATTAAATGAGATAAAGTACAAAAAGCACTTAGATAAATGCACATAGTTCACGGTCTGTCTTAACTACGATGTCAGACACCCTCAACCTTTGCAGATGACCTGAGGTGAGAGGAACCAGTGTTCTTCTATAGGCTCAGTCAGAACACGCAATGCATCTTTCCTCCTTGACTTTTTGAACAAATTAAATCTTCCTGAGTCAGAATCTCTTCCTCATGCCTGTGAAGAAGCATAGCAAAATTTAGGGAGATGACACAAAGCTTATGAGCATTTTGTTAAGACCGAGAAGTTCTATTAGCAACTACAGTATTTTTCTGATGAACTTGCTACCACTTCATTTTATTCAAGCTTCTGTCTGCTTTTATCAGAGATTGAGCTTGTTTTTATCTGGAGCATTCAGAAGTGTTGTAGAATGATATTAAAGCAGTGTTGGAGAAGTGGCATGTGCGATAATTCCCCTCTGTAATTTCTGTTTGGTATTCCATATTTCATGGGTTGTTCAGTATGAGAAAAGTTGTTTATTAGCATGGTGGGCACACAGAATTTAATTTGTATGACCCATAACTCTCACTTGTAAGTTTTTGGAAATGAGGGCAAGGAGTTTTACTTGGTTTTAAGAGATACAATCCAGTAAGTGGAGCCTTCTTCATTTAAAACTGTAACAATAGCCAGGCGTGGTGGCACATGCCTGTAAACCCAGCACTCAGGAGGCTGAGGCAGGAGGATCACTATGAGTTCAAGACCAGACTGGGCTACATAGTGAGTTCCAGGTCACTCTCAACTACATAGTGAGACCCTGTCTCAAAAAAAAAAAAAAAAAAAAAAAAAAAAACAAAA